>NC_140415.1:89797500-90397500 GCF_965140295.1 Lepidochelys olivacea
GAACAGTGTTGGAAATAAATCAGTCCAGCGTGATGTTCCTCACGGGCTGGGGGAGCCTATGTGTGAAGCTGGGGACTTCCATTGTGTTCTGCCCCATGCGGCCTCAAGTGGAAAGCCAATGAAAAGAGGACTTGGCTGTATAATGGTGAGAATAGTGTTCAGAGCTAAGAGGTGATGTCAGCTCCACAGAAGCTGAGAGAAGGGAACTGGGGTTAATGTTATGCAACAATCTGAATGCACTGATAGAGAGCGTACGTTACACGCACTTACCTAGTTTTTATATGGATTTTAGGAGGTCTTAACTAATTGGACAAAATTTAGGTTTAAAAAAATCTGCAGTAGTTTGAATACAGACTCCATGGCTAAAACAATGACATTTGTCCTGTTATTTCTAGAGTGCAAAATTATATTCTAAGTTAAGAAAAGAAGTGTAGATCATTCTTGAAGCATTATAAGCTTTGCAGTCAGGAAAAAATAACCTTAAAGATCACATTAGCAAAAAGTAGAGATTGAGAAGTTTTTTTTCTTTCCCAGTCTTTTGTATTTTGGAATAACCATGGGTCATATATTCACACTCACAACATTTCTGACAACAACTCTGACTGCATCCTGCAAAAAGGCAGAATGTGCACTCCTCTGGTTGGTGTGAATAGCAACTAAACTATGAAAAATGGGCCTCTTGACAAATGCAGCACTGTCCTTGGAGCTGGTGGCCAGTAAGAAATATCGAGATGGGGGGAGTTGTGACAGGCAGCAGGTTCGGTGCTGGGGGAGTGCTGACCTGACCTGATTGTGTCCAACAGTGAGAGCAGTTCTGCTTCAGTGCAAAGCCATTCAAAAGGAAGCTGCTTAGGCAACAACAGATGGTACAGCAAGCAGCTGTAGGGAATACTTGAAAGAAACTGTACCCTGTTTCATAATACGTTCATTCCTTTCATTTTTCTATATGTTAGTTTTGCTGTCTCCTAAAAATACCCTTTCGGAAATTGTATCCTGTAAAACGTTCTGCAAGAAAAATCCTGTTCTGCCTAGATTTTCTACTCCTTCAAAACATCGATTCAAAATATGTGGTATTTTGTGGACAGGTCCCTGAGAGTACAGATGAAAAGACTTAAAAATGCTGCTTTTAACCACACAGGAAAACAATTACATATTCAGGGAAAGGGCACTGAGAGGTTAAACGAAAAGTTGGGTCTAGAGGAAATCTGACTGCTGTGGGACAACACACAGCAATAGGTTTTTAACCTATTATCCAACAGAAGCTCTTAGTCAAGTTAAAACAATTATATTCAGCTGTATTAAAATCATTAGGCCAAACAATGAAGCATTTACTCATTCTTTACTCAGGCAAAACTATTAACTTCCCTAAGAATGTAGATTCACTAAGGACCTCGAGATTTGACCTGTTATTTATAACACATGAACATTTTCTTAAAAAGTTATAATTAAGGATTCTGGGGGATTTACTTCAGCTGGTGTAAATTGGCATAGCTCCATGAAGTCAATGGAGCTATGACAGTTTACACTAGCTGACGATCTGCCCCCAATTTCCAGTAAATATTGCAGACTAGTATCCTTTATTTCTCTATAAAATCCTTCCAGTCTGGGCAGCAGTTAGTTTAGACTTCCCCATCCACCCTGTGTGTCTAAGCTCTGACCAGAAGGGACTATCTCTTTGGGAAAGAGGATAGTTCACTCTTCATGTCCATTCATTCCTCAATCTCTTTGTTGAGATATTGAACAAGGATGTCAATTGTGAAGGTGGTTTTTATAATATGGACACCTGCCGACTAGGAAATGGACTGAGACCACCAACTCATTTCACATAAGCTACCAAACAGCTGGCAGATGGTAAACAACTTTTGGTCACTATTGTTCCTGGTTGGATTAGAAACGGTGACCCAGAGGTGAACAGCTCCATATCCTGTTACCAAGGACGTGTCCCTACTTGATGAATACTTACTGAATATTACATTTAAGTGGAAAATATAAATAACACCAAAAAAGCAGTTGACACTTGTAAATTCCTTTATGCTTTTTGCAGTCTTGTGTAACATTTTCTGCAGCTTCTTGTACGTTTTTCCTGCCCTTTTTAAATTTCCCATCATAGAGCTGCATCAAGCTAGGAAAGTCTTAAAGAATATCAGAAACACTTAGAACATTTTGGTTTATTTTCACTAAATACAATTTTTAAAAAATCACTCATCTGTGATGATATAAATCTGCTTATATAGAGTCTAAGCTTTTATTTTTTTTAAACTTTCTAGTCCTTGAAGTTGCAAAGAAACCTTTCCAAACATGCATTGAAGGAACTGATGTTGAGCTGTTTTGTTGAATCTGCACACAACTCCATTTCCCCAGTTGCTGCTTTGAGCTTTGTCAAGTTGCATCAGGATGAAGACTCACCTCAGTCTTGTCAGTTTTCACTGTTGCTGTTCATAACTGTGTGCATTGGTGAAATTTGTAATCGTAGCACTGGAGTAGTAAACAATGATCCCTGTCATATGAGGGGGATATAACCTTCTGTAACTCTAACTTATATCACAGGTAGGGTCCTTCCAAATTCATCGTCCGTTTTGGTCAATTTCATGGTCAAAGGATTTTAAAAATCCTAAATTTTAGTATTTCAGATATTTAACTGTGAAATTTCACACTGTTGTAGCTGTAGGGGTCCTGACCCAAAACGGGGTTGGGAGCAAGGGTCTTGTTTGGAGGTCACAGTGTTGCCACACTTCTGTGCTGCTGGTGGTGGCAGGCTGCCTTCAGAACTGGGCGGCCAGAGAGCGGTGGCTGCTGGCCAAGAGCTTTGCTCTGAAGGCAGCACCGCCTCCAGCAGCAGCACAGACATAAGGCTGGCATGTTACAATATTGCCACCCTTCCTTCTGTGCTGCTGCTGGCGTGGCACTGCCTTCAGAGCTGGGTACATGGCCAGCAGCCACCGCTCTCCAGCCACCCAGCTCTGAAGGCAGCGCAGAAGGGTGGGAATACCATGACCCCCCGTAAAATAACCTTGCAACCCGCCCCTCCCCCCCACACAACCCTCTTTTGGGTCGGGACCCCCAGTTTGAGAAATGCTGGTGAAATCTGTATTGTGTAGGGTGAAGGTACACAAAAGACCAGATTTCACGGGGGAGACCAGATTTCACAGTCCATGACATGTTCTTCATGGCCGCGAATTTGGTAGGGCCCCTAATAATAGGACAGGGAATAAAGAATAGTCTTTTGCAGCATTCCTGCATGCTGCAAATTTTATTGCACAGTAGAAGAAGAAAAATTGAATCTTTTGCCAAAAAATGGAGCAAAATGAAGCCACCTGAATCCTTCGGTCTGGAAAGGAACCTGGCAGAGAGCTGGAAGAAGTGGTTACAAGACTTCCAGATTTTCCTGGAAGCAAGTAGTATTGAACAGAAATTGGAGGGGATGAAATCCTCCATACTGTTGTACATAGCATTGTAAATCTACAGTGCATTCTGCAGAGAACACAAAGAGGACTGCAAACTGCTAGACAAAGCCAGTCCAACATTTGAATGCATTCTTGATTGTCACCTAGAGAAGGCTTATTTTCTTTACAAGAACCTGGATGCCAGGTGAGTCTTCTGCCCACTCTGATAAGCTAAGTTATGTGAATAGTAACAAGTGGACTTTGTAGAGACCAAGTGAGTGTAACATAATTGATAACCAGGTTCAAAACAAGATAACTGTGAAAAATTGACTTGAATTTGCAAAGAACAGTAAATATTGAAAGGGATGATGAAATCTGTTCTTCCCAAATTAGTCTTAGCAAGCAGTGAAAGAAATGGAGTGCATCTAAATAGTAGAATACAGGGGTAAATATATAGCAGAGATCAGATTTGTTATCAATAAACTTAATGCAAAGCATGCTAAGGGAGAAGAGCAGCCTGCAAATGATCAGATGGATGTGTAAATTGTCTACAGAGTGGAATGCAAAAGATGTTCTTGAATAATTTGATGGGGTGTTTAACAGACAGAGATGTGTTAAAGATAAAATATAACACATTTATATGTGTCTCAGTGAGTTCCCAAAAATTCATGTACTATGTAAAATCCCATTAGCATGGTGAGATAAAGTAAATTCTGAATATGACCGAATGGTAAAATCAGATGTTACTGAGGAAATCATACATGAAAATCAGTCTCAATAAATATCTTATAGCAGACATACTTTCAAGGACACTTCTAAATAGTGGAAGCAGAAAGCTGCTAAATAAACATGACTCAAGTACTATTTCTGAAATAATATTTGACAAGCCTCAAACAAGATACACAAAAATGATTTGCACTTATGTCAACTTATAAAAGTAATTCTAGATGGATACCTGACAAAAAAAGCCACACATCTCCAAGTATGAAACTTTTGGGGATTGTTGTGATGATATTGCTACAAGTGAAAGGATTCCATAGAAAGAACTTTGTGCCATAATGTGGCACCATATGAGGTCAGAAAAGTTAAACATAGTATACAGTGCCCACCTGCATACTGAGATGTGAAAGAATAGAGCTCTGGATGTCTTATTCTGGCCAGGCATGAATGTTGCCATTCTTCTTATCAGAAGCAGAGCTTGCCACGCTTTTCTGTGGCAGCCTCATCAACCAAATGCAAAGCCCTCAGACCACTGTCAAAACTGGTTAGAGGGCATTTGTCAGTGATGTGTGACATTGTCTGTCTTCGGCCATAGCTCCATGTGGGATCCTCTCTTTGGCCTCAGGTGTGAAGGCTGGCTGCACAGTGACCCTGGCCCATTTTAATCTATTCAGAAGGGCCCATGGGCAGAGTGGCAAATCAAAGCTGAGTACACCCGTGGTCAGATCAGTTATAAGAAATGGTTTCTGACGTTGGCTGCAGGCCATTCTTCATGCCACATCAACATTACAGAGAAATCTGGGCAGAGCAAGTGGGCCCACAATGAGTGCCTTGATGACAAGCATGCTCTTGGGTGGTCAAAGAACCTCTGTTTATAGTGGTAGGCTCATTTGCCCTGATCTTCTCAATGAGTCTGGCTGTAGTATTCTCATGGCAGATGTATGTGGAGGAATGATGGTGTGGGTCAAATATCCCAGTTATGATGCACATGGTTGAGTGTAGTTGTGTGTCAACCAACTTGACATGAGATGAATAAAGCCAGACCAGAGCACAGTATTCTGCTGCAGAGTAACAGTGGGTTAAACCAGATGATCGTCTAGTTTGAGCATTTTTTCCCCATGAAGTGGCAGCCTGTTTGCTTAGAAAGTTGTTGCATGTCCTCACCTGAGCTGCAGTTTTCCTTAGGTGATTTAGAGATGTGAGAGATTTATCTAGGCTTACTCTGAAGTAGACTGGGTGGGATTCATGTTTCAAGTTATGTATATTGAGAAAGATAATCAGTTCTTGGTCTGCTCTGGAGTTGTAAAGATGGAACACACTCCAAACTGTGTTGGTCACACTTGGCTGTAAATACCACTGACTCTACAATATTCTGCTCTCTTAATTAAGTCAACATTCTGGGCATCTGCAAGTTCTGGAAAAGATCATGCTTGTATATCTAAGCAAATGTCATCTGCATATGTTAACTTGACTGGGTGAGCAAAAAGTCGTTTGTGTACAGGTTGAAAAACGTTGGGCCCAGCACAGAGCCTTGGGGTGGACCATTCGTATGTCTTTTCTGCATGCTAACTTTGTCTCCCATGTGCACTCCTTCTGTTGCAGAGGAGAAGGTCAGCAATATTGACTACCCATGCTGGGAGTGCTCTTGGCAATAGAACTAAGAGTCCCATGTGCCACATTGTCATGTGCTGCCATCAGGTCCAAAACTATAGCTCCTGTTTTCAGGTTTTTCTGAAAATCATTTTCAATTAATATTGTCAAAACTAGCACTTGATTGCAGGTGCTCCAACCTCCCCAAAAGCCCGCTTGCAATTGAAGATAGGGCATTCAAGTGTGATGATATGCAATAAGTACAAGCAAAAGAACCACTGACACTACATGATATCCCTGATTGCCATTAGTCTGAGGCTGGCACAGATCTGTTTGAATTACGGAAAGATTATCTTTTATTTTTAAAATTGAACCATTGCACAATACATCGAGTGACACTGTAATGACACTACAGATCACAGCTTGATCCACCATGGTATTCTGGTAAATTGCTGATAATAGCCCACAATTTATAAGTGACTCATTACAGGAAAGTTTTCTGATGGATCAGTAGAGGTACACCACATCAAGCCCTTATTTTACACAATCAAATGGGTGAGCAGAAAAGACAGTATAAATAGTAAATAACTGGATTTTAATAAAACTCTGATACATTCAAATGAATCTTACTCGCCATTCCATTAGCATATTGAAGCATACCTCACAATGCTTTCCTAGGATCACCAGTTCAGAAATTTGTGGGCAGAAGGACAAAGATTTTAGTGTCCAAACTTCTTCATAAACCAGACTACCCAGAAATAGTTACAAAAGAACAATACACAACAGAAGAAATAATTCAACGAACATGCCAGTTGCCACCTTTGCGAGTGGGAGTGAATACTGGATTTCAAACAGAAAATGGCTGGAAATCTGCCAAGGTAACAGCTTATGCCATCTGCACCGTGAATGTCAGTCCTAGAGAAGGAACAAAAACATCTAAACAATACCATGGAGGACACTGTCTCTCTGTATCTTGTGGGCATCCAGAATACTTCTGACAATGCCCATGTGTGGACAAAAATAACACATGGTCACCCAATCTCTGACAGTGGAAAAGATACTGAGCACCAGTAATAAACTTCAGGTGATGGATCCATCTCATATGCCAAACAATCCACTACAGAAGGAACTGTTTTGAGAACAAGAAGTGTCTGTTTGATCAGAAAGCCATTTAGGTTCAGAAACAGTAGTTATTAACAGCTGTCCAGTAAGAAGCAGGATAATCCTCTCATCAGTCAGGGGAGTTCCTCTCCCCAACTTCCACTTTAGAGGTTTCTGTGTGAATACTAATTGAAAGTATTAGTTTGTTCTGATCTTTTTAGTTGATATCTTGTATTTGCATTTGATTAATAATAAAAAAGAAAAATGTCTTTGGAGACAGTGGCTACTGCCTCCTGCCAAGAGACAGGTATATACTTGTGTAATCTCAAAACATGCTATACAAGAGGAAAGGTAGATAAAGATAATTCTGTCTTACTAGTAAGCTTCAGTGTCACATAGTTATTACAAAACTGGATCACTTTCACCCTGCTGCTGCTTGGAAAAGCCCTGAGCATCACCAAGACTATGTATGGGGAAGACTCAAACAGAGAATAGGTGAGGGGTAGCATCCCATTAGCAGTAATCAGAAAGTTGAGCAAAGGTTAGAGTAGTACATTCCCCCTCTTCAACAGGTAGGAGGCTAGGGAGAGGTACGGTAATGGATACACTTCCTTCTTACTCTCACAGCAGCCGGAGTGTAGAGAGTTGGGAGAAGGGGAAACGTGCTCTTCCTCCCTTCCAGCCAGAAAAGGTTGGGGAGTGGGTAAAGCGGGGATAGAGAGCTGAGGAACATTGTCCAGAGATAACATGCTGGTACAAATCCGAGCACCTACCTTTTTCTCCACAACTGGATAGGATGTTGGCTTTTTACCTGGGCGGTAGGGCACCCTTCCATCTTTTGTAATGGCCTTCAGTAGGGTTAGTCCTCTGACTCGTAAGCCTTTGGTAAAATTTGGAGCATGTATGTGTATGGAGGTGCATTGGGTGGGCAAGAATGAGCAGAAGATTGATGGGTTAAGTGAGAAAAAAGTATATAGTGTGTGTATATATGTCAATAGATTTTATATATGTATATAGAGAGATTGATTTTGAGAGAAGAAAGGAGAGCCAGAAAAAAAAGGGAGGAGGTAGAAAACAGATTGAAGGGTTGCAGAGAGAAGGAAAAGAGAACAGATGCTGGAAAGGATGCAGCACAAATTTCTATAGGACAGAAAAGGAAAAGTGAAGTCAGGAAGGGAAAAGAAGGTACAACAAAAGAGATGTAATGAGTTGAACTTTTTAACATGTATTAAAAAGAGAGTAGACAAATTGATACAGTAGACAAGTGTTCTGTTCCTTGAACTTGCAGGGGTATGGCATTTCGTGTGTGTGACTTTGTGGGTGTGGCCACACAGCTGTTTTTCAGTGAGGTTACTTAGGCTTAGTTCTCAGGCCAGCATGTATCATGGATATATTTTTTCAATCCCTGTTTTTATTATAAAGTAGTTGCCTCCACTGTTTAGTCATAACTGGTATCGCAGACTGCTGGGGAGTTGCTCTTGGAATTCCCTAAACAGTAAATGAGAGCACTCTAAAACACTTCAGAAGAGATAGGAAAGGAAGCCTTGCCGTTACATGCCTTTTTGAATATGAAGATGTACCGTACTGGAGCAATCTCTCTCTTTTTTTGTGGGGGAAGGGACATATACTTAGCAAATGACACTAAGAATCTATGTAAGGTGGAATAGATTTCAAAATAGATGGCAAACCAGCATCATTAGTCCATAATGATCTAAAAATGAAGATTTATAGTACTGAAAATGAAAAATGTAATGTTCCCCATACTTAAAGAAAATTTCACAACTTCAGGGCATTATTTTCAGAAGTGACTATTGGTTTTGGGTTCCTCAGTTTTTGTGTACCCAAATGGAGACATTGTCAAGAGGCATGATTCTAAGAGAACGGGTACTCAACACTTTCTGAAAAACCAAGCCCCAGTTAGGTGCATCAAGCTGAGCACCCAGCAATAGAGGCATGCAAAAATAGTCTTGAAACACTCTTGAAATATTGACCTTTGTGTCCAAATTCTGTCCTTCATACATGCAGTTAGATATCCATATGCAAAAATCCAAGGGTATATTTTGTTTACAGGGATCTTCTTTGGGAGGGACTTACATTAGATAAGTTAAAGTCATTTACAGTACAGTTGGATGAAAAGTAACTATAAAAAAGTATCCTTACTTTAAAAATAAATAAATCCCCCGAATATGTCCAAAACTGTAATGTCACTCATTTGAAATGGGACACTGCATGACTTTCTGAAAGAGAAATCTTTAATCCTCTTGAACAATAAGTTGGACAGCAAATTAATGAACAGTGCTTTTGGCTGTCACTCATTCTGTGATTTCTGTGTCGAAGTTTGTAGCAGAAGAGAGGCTTGTTAATAAAATTACTTTATCCAGAGGGAATTCCAATTTCTAGTAACAGGTTCCAGAGTGCTTTCAGTGGGTACTGATGTAATGCATATAAATGCTTGAGGCTACTTATGAGACAGGTATAACTAAGACAATGAAGTGTAAGCTAGTGTTACTGAAATGAATGTATCAATTGAATTACATAATCATTTTGAGACTATTAGTAAGTCAGGAGAAGTCTGGCAGTTTGAAATTGCCAAAGTGAAAACAAATATAGGACCGTAGGTAGAATGCAAAGAGTTCAGTACTGCTGTGTTGTACTGTGTTTGGGAAATGTGCGTCAGTATTTTGAGATATATAATAAGGCAGAACAGAATTTAATTTTATGTAGGGTTCTTCATACTTAAGGTATTGTAAAGCACTTTACAAAGTGATGACTGAGATACTGGAAGTGTGGCTCAAGGGCTTGGTAATAAGATACAGAGCCTTTCACCTCTAGGTCACTGGTTCAAATCTGCCTTGGGTTAAAGAAGACTAAAACTTGTTACCACCTGACAGCTGTTCATTGGTCTCAGAAAAAAGTTGATGGTCTTAGTCCAGTTTTTAGTGGACTAGTGTCCACATCACAATTAGCACTTTTTACAGTCTCCTGAGAAAGGCAAAGGATTTACACTTGATCTGGCTCCCACTGAAGTCAGTAGAGAACTTCCATTTACTTCAACAGAAGCATAATCAGGCCCTTAATGAGCATGGAAACTGAATTACTCTGTACTAATACAGATGATCTTTCAAGGTCAAGTCTGAAGTACTTTGGCAAAGCACTGTGAGAGAAGCTTGCACAGTACTTCCTGTTCTGTAGCGTCCTGCGCATGAATAGATGATTTCAGTCTTCTTGGGGAATGCCAGTCACACAAGAACTGATATTTAATTTGAAAATTATTTTGAAGTGTGGTGGTGAGGAAGATACTGGGAGTGTATGCAAATGCAGCAGTCATCCAACATTCAGCACTAGCTTTCACACACATTCTTGAGCATTAAAAACTGATTTATTAATAGAGGAATGTTGGCGAGAACACTGATTTTATTACCCTGGATTTTTGAAAAGGGATGTGGTGTCTTATTTCCACACAGCCACCCAGAATCTGATGGCACCTGTAAGAGAGTAGTACCCATACTGTAATATAGTATCATCACTGGCTATGAGCCCAAGTACTGATTTGTAATTATATCTGTCTTCTAGCCTGGAGGCAATAATGCTACCAGCTCAATACAGACACTAAATCATAAGGAATCATGTAATACAGGACTAGAATGCCATCAGGTGGCTCAAATATCAAAAACCATGAGTGTGACCCTCAAGGATTTTATCATCAAAACATCAAACCAGAAATTTCTTTACTTTCTTTGCTCTCTTCCATTTAAGATATTTCTATATGCAACATTGTTTACAAATAAAATGAGATGTATTGTTATTATAGGCCATTGACCTATTTAGCACATCTCAGTAGAGATTTGACTAAAAAGTATTCTTGTTTCCCACATAAAAATGCATTACATAAAAGGAAAAAAGACAACAAAAAAGACCATCATTTGGATGATGAACAAGATTTTCCACAATGCCTGTTATTCAGAAGGAATTTTCTGACACCTGCAGTATATATTTATACTTGTTAAATATATGTAAGGAATGACACACAACAGAGTGTGCATGTGTGGTGAGGTATTAATAAGACTGATAGCTTCAAGTAGAGTTTAGTGGCATTATTTTTTAATGGTGTCTGCCTTCAAAGAGTCATTTCGGCACTAATCGTGGATACTTGCAAGACAAGGGCAGAGCACATGGGGTTGGCTGGAACAGTTGAAAAAATGATGATTACTCAGCTGATGATTATGGAGTCTTTAAATCCTTAAAATGAGTAAAAGCAAATAGTGGATAGAAAATGTTCCCTATTTTTGACTCTTCTTCCTCTCTTCATTGGACATATTGAAAGGCCTTTGATGTAACTATTTGCTTCCAGTCTATAAATATGTTATCACATATCTATCTTTGGCGATCAGTCAGATTGTTCCTTTTAAATCTAATTTATAAATAGTTTTGTATGTGTTTTACATAATTTAAAATGCCTTTAAAATAGTCTGATAAACAATGTTTTAATCCTATTGAGGTAAGTGAAATACCAAATGGAACTAGGAAAAAATTAATAAATGATGTAATGTCTGTTTAACAAGAATGCTGCTGCACGTTCCATTTTCAACATACTGAGGAATATGCCCATTTTCTTGAACCATTTTGTTATTCCTATATTGAATGTAAAAGAAAAAATAGCTTCTCTCCTATCAACTGACTGATGTGAGGTAATTCTGATTAGCTAAATCTGCCTTCTTCATTGAGGTTAATATAGTTTGACAGCACCTCCATTAGGAAGCAATAATTTCTGTTGATAGTAAACAGTTGATCACTTTCAGCAGAGATGGGGAATGTCTTTTGTCTTACATTAGATTTGAGCTGTTGGCTAAAATAGAATTAAATTCCTCTGATTCCAAAAGTAAAGTGATATATTCAGGAGTGGAATGGCAGAGCATGTTGTAGTGGTAGTAAATAGTTATGCTATGGTAGCACCCAAAGGCTCTAATTAGATTGGGCCATCAATGTGATGGGTGCTGTGAAAACATAGAGAAGAGGCATTTTCAGTCCTGAATGGATTGCAGCTAAAGGATTTTGGAAAGGAGTGCAGAGACTGACTTTTGTTGTAAGAAGTATAGATTATCACACATAAAACGTGTGTCATTGGCACCTATGCAAGCTGAGTCAAACTTTGTTAGAGTGACTCAGAGCATTGTCCTAGGGAGACAGAAGTGAGGGTAATCATTAACCTTATCAGGAAAGCAGTAAGATTTTATGAACAACCGCTATAAGTGCAATTCTGTACTTTAAGAAATGGATGGATGTGATAAATAGCTTTTCAGGCTAGATCGGATTGGATTGTAGATGGATTACAGAGTTTGATTTGTGTTTGCGTTTAATTTTTTTTCACTTAATGTAAAAAATCTAAAAAAGAAAAAATAGCAAGTATATTTCTTGGGTAGAATTCCATTTACACGGTTTCATGTTATTTGTTTTCTTTTGTGATAAATGAAAAATCCCAGTGAAATATTTTTTTTGCTGTGCTCTAATAACTGGGGTGTTAAAAGTAAAGTATCTGCTGCTAATGTTGGTTGTGATCTGGTATCTATTGTAACATGTGGAGGTGGTAATGCCACATATAATGGGTGGAGAAAAGGAACCAAGAGCTTTGTGCAAACAGTTATTTACTTCTCCAAAGATTGTTTGTTTCCTGGAATGTGAAACCAAGAAAACTCTGTGACAGAAGGAAGCTGAGGTATCTTTATTTACAGAAGGCTATATTCTGGTACCCTTACTTACACTGGGTAACACTTTTCTCCACAAGTGGTCCCATCAGACTTCATGAGGAATAAAGTTCTATCCAACATGAAATGAATATGAATGGTTTCTTTAGCTGAGTGCTCTGGTGCTGTCAGTGGGGGATAATGCTCAGGGACTGCCTTCACCCATTTCCCACGTTTGTTTCATTCTCTCTGGCAAGGAAGATTGAATGTGACTTCCTCTAGAACCCATCAGTATTACACTTCTTCCCCATTTTTTCTTGTCTGTCATCTCTTGATATGGAGTAGGCTATACAGCCGATGTGGGCTTAGGACCAAACTTGGTCCACGAACTGTGATCCACTGCATGGCAGCACATTGTGTGGCTATTAGACCACTAGGGTAGATTGCTCAAATTTATTTATTTTATCAAATTTTATCAAATTTATTTCTGTTGCCCTCAAACTGCACCTCATTATGTGAACCTAACAGCAATGTTTTCACATTTTTCTGAAAGGCAGAAAGAAGTACTTATGCTCATTTACTCTTCCCTTCTCCCTCCTTTTTTTACTGAAGGGAAACATTTTGCCTTCTGCCATTGCCAAATTATTTAGAAGAGTGTAAATTGAAGCCATTTATCTTGAAATGTGCTATTGGAGCAGACTGTTTATACAAGTGTAAGAAATTGTAGCATAGAAATATTTGGTTGGGTCTGTAAGGAAAAGGTTTCTCAATTTTATTTTATTTTAATTTCTACTTCTGGAATATTGATTATAATGTAGAAAAAGCATGAGTCTAACAGCCTCTAATTTACACATCACATTTTTAGTGTTGTTTTTAATGAAGAATAATTTTGTGTTACATTGTTGGCAAAATGAATTGAATATTAGCTTTAAAATGACTTCAGATGAAAACTGACTATCACATACTCCATACTTGTGGCGAAGTTTATTGATGATCTGTGAGCTCTTATAATGTGAATCTAGAGTAAATTATTGGCTAATACAAAGCTGTAAATATTTGTCTGTCAGTTGGTGGACGAGTGAGTCGGGAGTTAAATTACACACGCCAGAAGATTGGAGAAGAGGCCATGTTTAATCCCCAGCTCATGATTCAGACACCACAAGAAGATGGTGCTAATGTACTAACAACAGAAGCACTCAGACAGCACCTTGACTCTGCACTTCAAGCCAGTAGGGTACACATTTATATGTACAACAGGTAAGGTGGGGAAGCAAAGGCATTTCTGATCTCATACTTATATCTACTAAAGTGTAGATACATACTTATTCTCTGATTTACGTGCATTTTTGAAAGGCTAGCAATTCAGAACACCTTCTGTTGGCACTTCATTTTGATTTGTATTTGATTGTCAGGACTTAGATATTTGAAAGAGTTTTATGATAACAGTGAGTGATTGGATCTCAATAAATAAAGCAAAGATAAGAAGCATTGGATCAAAGCCTGAAACCATTACTCATAAGAGTAGTCCTGCAGTCTCAGGCCTATTGCTTGGTAAAGTAGGGTTGACTCTGCACCACTGAACCTGCATGTGGTGTTAGGACCTCGTTGGTGGGATTCAGAGCAGTAAGAAGCCCCCCACATTGGAGATGCCCTCACTCGCTGCCACCTGAAGGAAACAAGTAATGACTGTGGACACTAGTGCAGGTGATATTCCAAGACTTTGGGAACAGGAGCTAGCCCAGGGGTGGGCAAACTTTTGGGACTGAGGGCCACATCTGGGTGGGGAAATTGTATGCAGGGCCAGGGCAGGGGGTTGGGGTGCGGGAGGGAGTGCGGAGTGTGGGAGGGGGTGTGGTGTGCAGGAACGGGCTCAGGGCAAGGGATTGTCTGCTGTGGCCCTACGCCGTGCCACTCCGGGAAGCAGCCGGCACCACCTCCCTGTGTGGCTCCTGGGAGAGGGGGAGGCACAGGGTGCCGCGTGCTGCCCTTGCCACGCCTCCAGGTACTTCCCCCAAAGCTCCCATTGGCTGTGGTTCCCCGTTCCCGGCCAATGGGAGCTGCAGGGGGGCGGTGCCTGGAGGTAAGGGCCCCAAGTCATGGTGCCAGCCACTTCTGAGAGCGGTGCGGGGCCTGCGGCACCACGGGGGCAATCCCGCAGGCCAGATCCAAAGCCCTAAGGGGCCCGATCCGGCCGGCGGGCCGTAGTTTGCCCACCCCTGAGCTAGCTGCTGTTCTAATAGATAGGAATTGGAGTCCCAATTGATTATTTGGTGTAGACACAGGGATGCCAAACTTGGGTTTCTCGGTATCTGTACAGGTGCTTAATGTATCTGAGGTCTGCTTGATTAAATTGCCTATATAAAAATAAAATTAAGCGTGGTAAGAGGAATAAATGTGTCTAGTAGTAAGGGTGACCTTTAACAATAAGTATCCACTGTTGACCCTGCGCTAGATAGTAAAGTTAGGTACCCTACTGAGGCTCAGTTCCTGCCAGGGTTACCTCTTGGTTGGGGAAGTAATCTGATACACTCTTATGTATCAGAGTAGGTGCCTAGCATGGGTGGAGCCATGGTCCTGCTTACACCCTGTCCCTTCCTGCCCACTTGTTTCTAGGGGAGTATCTCCAGGATAGCTCGTGGACTTCCCCAAGTGCTAGAAGCTGAGATGATGATAGTTGTAACAAAGCCAAACTGGGAGGTAGACTCTTAACTCTTCCTACTCTCCTGCACAGATGAGTTAGGGCTAGGATTATTCCAGCCTACTGAGCTAGATTCTGTCCCTCCTGCCCGCACCCTCTTTAGTCACATTAATTAGTGCCTTACGCTATAAGTAGTCCCACTTACAGGAGCCAGATCCTGTCACCTTCGTTCACATTGAATAACACATTGCTCCAAGAGTAGCTCCATTGTTTTTAATGACTTTTATATCATGCCTACTTGCCATGCCTAACATAAACTCTACTGGTGTAGATGCACCAAAAGAGGCCTTTGCACTGTGAGGTGCGGGGTGCTCACTCCAAATGAGACCTCTCTTTCTCAGTGCTTACTAACTACCTAGAAGTGAGGCATCTACATATGTGAATTGCCATTTTAAATGTGTGTTGTGTTTATATAATGCATTCTTTTGATTGTGGAAGAAATTTTTGTACTTTATATTTTTTACAGACAATGGAAATTGGAACATTTATGTTTTAAATCAGGAGAACTTATCACAGAAGCAGGGTACATGGACCAGGTAGATATACCATGAATTTGGTTTCTACACATTTTACTTCCCCACTCTTCATAATAACTTCCACTTGTGCACTTTGGTATGGTCTAGTCTAAATGTATGTGTTTTTTTCCCTTCTAACTTTGACAGATTATAGAATATCTTTATCCTTGTTTAATCATCACACCTTTGGACTGCTTCTGGGAGGGGGCAAAGTTACAAGCAGGGACTGCCTATCTATTGTAAGTGAACTGTTTTATTTTCTAGTCTGTGGGGATTTTTTAATCGTAAAACTGAGCATGTTTTCACATTCCATTCCCATTGTTTATTCAGATGCTGGTTTAACCAAGAAATAAAAACATTAGTGATGAGTCAGAAAATGTATATGGATTTTATTTTTTTAATTGAACAAAAAAGGCTCCACAAAAGTTTTTTTTCTTTTTCCTCAGAAGCTGAATTGTAGGCATCAACTTAATCTTCATTTATTTTTACCATTACATTTACATGCAAAAGAAAATGCAGCTTCTCAGTTTTTATGACCTTTTAAAGTTGTTTGCTTTTTTGGAAATAAACTTTGTTTTTGTCCTTGAAAACCACAAAGGCATTGATTGCTTGAGAATTCAATTTAGCTTAGCTGTGGATAAATGTATGTGGATAGTTATCGGGAGTAAAATCTCAAGTCTTCCTAAGGACTAAAAAGCTTATCCTTTGTTTATTAGATCATTAAAGAAACAAAAATAGTATCTTTTATCGGAGGTTTTCCATAGCATACTATTGTGATATTATTTGCACTCGATCCTTCAAAGAGTTAATTGTTAATCTGTGCAGACGTTTTTGGTTAATTATGCAAGAGTTAGCATTTGAGTTATTGTTTCTGCCCTGGTTTGCATGTGTCTGTAAAGCAATTTGCAATGGCCATCTCCTAACCTTTAGTGTACAGTCTTAGATGGGGAAATAAGGGGTTTTGTGTTTTCTGGTTGGGAGATTCGGAATAATTACTTAAGCCTGGTTAAGCAGATACAGTGTGGTTTGAACCACAAAATAAGACAGCCAAAAGCCTTTCTGGTCTATCAACATCACAAATTCAAAAGTGGGGGGTGGGACAAGTGGCAGGGATAGTGGTGATGGCCCTGGAAGCAGGGAGTTTGCTTGTTGATTGCCAAGCTGTCAGAGAATTGGAAGGAGCACAGTACTATTAGAGGTAATAAAGATCAGATATTTTGATTGATTACATTTGAAAAACATTTATTAGACTAAACGAGTGGTAATCTGACACTGTGTGAAATACTTTCTCCCCTCTGTCCACCTCACTCTCTTTTGGTATTATTGCTTTGAAGCAGCAGTTGGCTGTCTTTTTGGTGTGGGGGTAAGGTGGCTATGTGAGTATATTTAATTAACATGTAAATATTCCCTTTATTAGAAAAAAGATAAGGCTGATCTTTATCTATGGGGCTTTTACATAAGGTTGCATCAGGACTACATGAAGAAAATATATAAATAAATCCAATTAAAATATACATTTAATTTGATAAAATAGGTTCCAAAAGTGGATTACAGCTCAAAATAGCTAAAATAGCATTCTAGACTTTGTACAAATACGGATTTAAAAATTAAAGATTTTTCTTCAATGTATTTTCCACCTTTCTACCCCTAATTTCTTTTACAGAGGGAAACCTCCTTTGCAGTGGATAAACTTTGACCCCTTAGAATTCTTGGAAGAGTTAAAAAAAATAAACTATCAAGTAGAGAGTTGGGAGGAGATGCTGAATAAAGCAGAGGTTGGTCATGGTTATATGGATCGACCTTGCCTGAATCCTACTGATCCTGATTGTCCAGTCACAGCCCCCAACAAAAATTCAACCAAAGTAAGCTTGCTTATCATCTGTGGACTATTTCAGGGAAGTGGGCATATGTGGGAAGGGAAGGGAAAGGGGTATAATTTTTAAAAAGCAACACAAGTCTCATATTTCCGAGCAATCTTTATTATTTGGTTTCTGTTATATGGACTTAATCACGAGCTGCTAACTTTCGTCAGTCTCTGAGGCAATACTGTGACCCACATACTCAGAGTCAGATTATGGCTCTTCAGCCATGGGCATGATGGGAAATGGTACCACAGTGACACACTATCCCATCTGGAACACCAGTAGTCATTGTGCCTCAGGCAGTCACAGTGACTTCTGGGGTGCAGGAGGCGTGCAGCTGCTGCTACACACTGACATGGTATACCATGCTGGGCCAGTTTTGCTGACCTCTGCAGAGGGTTGGCAGGTCCTTGGCCCCAACTTCACCTGTCCCCTCCAACCCACTACGACAACTCTGGTGATGCCAGAGTTGTGTAGTCACTGAGCTTGATTTTATTTTTAGTTGCTGGTAAATCAAGAGTAACCAAACTGAAGTCAGTGGGGTTACATAAGTATAAAATCAACATATGAGTAGGAGAATCAGGTCTGCTGTACTTTTGGCGTATAAGAACTATGATTATGCCTGGTCCCGCCATAGAAGCATGCAGGGGAAGGAAAAGCCTTGTGTCTTCTACCCGCAGTGCAAAGCTTGACTCAAGCCAGTCCTTAGTGTCATCTGGATTTGTGTTCCTTCACAACCCACTCCCTCATCACACAAACATATTAACATGCAAAAGCTCATGAAAAGAAATAAAATTGTAATAAAGAATGAGGTTCACTTGTTGACAGTCTCACTTGGAATTGAATATGCTTGAAGATCTTTTCCATCTCACTGAAGTTAATGGGAGTCAATTGGCCAATCCAAGTCGTTTCCAGGGTTTCAGTGGGAGTCTTGCCTGAGTAAGAAACTTCAGGATCAGACCGCACATTTGCATGACAAATCGTATTCCTAATGCTATTTTGAATTTACATATTCAGGATGCGTATTCCAAATAGCATATCTACATGGGCAGAGAAAATAAATTATCTAGAAAAGTGTTAGCAAAGAGTGCTTCCTTGTGGATTTTGTAGTAGTTGTGTTTGGTCTGAATCTAGAAACAGATTCTGTCTTCATGTTTTATTAGGAACCCAGTCTGCTGTCTAGATGTATGTCTCCTTGTAAATCAGTCAATTTTGGAAGGAACTATAGACTCTATGCCTCTTCCATCAAGATATCTTAGGCCTTTTTTTTTTATTTAATATATTTTAAAACACTATGGTCTCTTCATTGAGCTAGTAGTATGTTTTCCTTCCTCCTATCATCTTGAAATTTATTTTTAACCAAGTTTTCATGCTTTACAAGTTAAGAGTTCCTGAAATCAGTATACAGAATAGTGTCTCCATGAGCACCTACTTCATTGTCGACATCATGTTTCAGCACATTCATGGACTAAGTATTAGGATTACAAGTAGAAACTTCCTGTCATATAAATATAGTTAATCTGTATTTTACACAGTGTAAAAACAAATAAAACCAACCAAACAAAAACAGTATGGTTTAAGCTTTGAAGTCTCTTGAAAAACTATTTGGCTAGCTCCAGCTCTTTGCTGGAAGTTAATCATGAAGGCTATTCTGTTTGATAAGCATGTTTTTAGCATTTGACTTCTAATTTATTTTATTCCAATGTACTAGATGTTGATGTCAAATATGATTTGTCTACTAAGTCACACAGCTGGATGACTTATCAATAATTTTATTTTAGCCTCTTGATGTGGCCCTTGTTTTGAGTGGTGGATGCTACGGACTGTCAAAAAAGTACATGCACTGGCAGGAGGAGTTGATTGTAGGTGGAACAATCAAGAATGGTACTGGAAAACTTGTCAGGTAAACACACACAGTTTAAAAAAACATAGTACAAAACCAATTGCCTCCTAAAATCAGTGAATTTGTATTTTAGTTCCAGATTCAGGAAAATACCTTTAATAAGGACAGCATTTAAGCATGTGTTTAAGTAGGCACTTAGATGCTGTCCTGAATCAGGATGACTCAGGCACATGTTCAGCTGCTTTCCTGAATTGGGACCTTAATATTTACTCGCATTTAAAAAAATATTTAACAATATGTGCAACTTGCACATGTTTTCAAAATAAAAAACTGACATTTTTATGGTGACATTTTTAGAGTTGCAAAACTGTCATTCAAAAGAGAGACGCAAACTGCATGCTGAGGTCACTGCTGCCTGCTTCTGACCAAACAGACATATATACATATTCCTCGGAGTGATGCTAAGGGTTGCAATGCCTAACTTGTAGGTGCCTAAAAAATTCTACTCTGTATGGCAATATATCTTGAATAAACATTGTGATGGATGCAACAAAAACCTGGAATGTGGCATGTATCTCAGAAGAATTCCTGGGACCCCAACACATCATATGAAGAAACAGGACTGTCCTTGGAGACAATGGACCATATGGTCATTTTACATATCTGTAGAGTAACAGAAGTTTAAGATGCAGGTTATATATTAAAATTAAATTAAATGGATGTGTTTATGCTGAGGTACAACATAAGTATCATTGAGAAGTTAAAAAATGCATGCAGAATTTTAGTAGAAGTTTTTATAAAGATTTTAAAGTTTTTACTCTTGAGTATTAAGGGGTTTTTATTTTATTTTAATGAATTTAATATATTCTGAAAAGGTGAACTGAAGTATAGTTTAAGAAGTAGCCAAAAACATACCTAAAGTGAAATGTGTACTGTCTTTCCTTGGATGGCTGTGTGTGCTAGATACAATTATATAATGTTGAACGGAGACCAAAAATTTGCTGATGAACAGTGATCACTCTTTCTGTAATCCTTGTTGCTTGTCAAGAGTTCAGTCTGGCATTTCTCCCCAAGGAAAGCAAAAACCCAATGCTCCTGGATGAAGAATTATTGACAACTTGCTACATTATTCCTCACTATTCCTCCACCCTCCCTAGTTCATATATTAGAAATTAGATAGTAAATTGACTATTAATTTAATTTTTGTCTTTGTCCAAAAACAGATTTGTAAGGTTACATCCTTTAGGCCTGAAACTGATTCTATTGAAGTTCATGGCAAAGCTTCCATTGTCTTAAGTGGAATCAGAATCTGTCCCTAAATACTGTATATATCAATACATCTGTACCAGTAACTAAAAAGAATAATTACTCTGGTTCAATTTTAATGTGCCTTATAAAAGAAAAACATTCTTGCAAGTTGCTCTAAAGCTCTCATTCAAGACTTTATGCAATAAAATCACTTCCTGAAAATGTTTGTTTTATACCTTTTCCTCCTTTTCTCTCTCCCTGTTACAGTGCTCAGGCTTTACAGACCATGTTTCAGTTAATGACTCCTAAGCAAATGTACGAACACTTCAAGGGGTATGAGTATGTTTCACACATCAACTGGAATGAAGACAAGGCAGCCGCAATTCTGGAAGCCTGGCAGAGGATGTATGTTGAGGTAAAATACAAAGTCACCTGGAAATCATCCTTTGAAATATTATATATTATAGTAGTCCAATAAGGAAGATGCTTAATGTGTGGGTGTGTCCTGGTTCTAAAGTAATAATGTACTCACTGCAACAGGATATTTAAAAATACTGCTTTTCTTTCTTCTTTTTAATATAACAACTTTTTTGCTGTTCACATATGAGTAGCACTAAGAAAAGATACCCTTTATTTTTTGTTCCTGTTATTGAGAACATTTTTCTGATTTGCTGAGACGGAAAATGAACTGAAGATGTAAGTGCTAGACTGAATTTAGAAGCACTTGGTCAGTGTGATTACTGGAGAAAGGTGTCTGGAAAACATTAGCTAGCCATAGAATCTGCTCACAGCTGCAGTCCCATTGGTGAGGTCATGTGACATTATCTGGCCTTTGTTTCCCAGGCATTGACCTCTGCCGAGCTGCTTGTGACCTCCCTAAAGTGGCCGGCCAATGAAGAAAGAGAAGAGTGCCCTTAAGAATTTGTTGTTTTGGATTAGAGGCAAAACTGATATAACAAGTCAATTGTAAAGTTAGAGAGAAAAGGAGGAGAGCAGAAAAGCCTTCTTAAATTTCAATATTGAAAATTTTTCTGAATGAACTGTGATTGCAACTGTCTTCCCAGCAAAACACACATTCTAATTTGATCATCAGTAACTTGCAATGAATAAGTACCAAATGAATTAGTGATTTCAAGTAGGATCAACAAAATTTCCTCTGAAGGGTGTACATTTTAATGTTAATGATTAAAACAGAAGTTGGCTTCAGATGTATAGTGCAGAATGCTCATAATGTATCCCCTTTGTTTAGTAATGCTTATTGTTAAATATCTGTTCACAGGTTGTTCATCAGAGTGTTGCACAAAACTCTACTCAGAAGGTGCTTTCCTTTACTACAACTACTCTGGATGACATCCTAAAATCATTTTCTGACGTCAGTGTTATCAGAGTTGCTAGCGGCTACTTATTAATGGTAAAATAAATGTAATCTTGTTTATTTAATTATTTCTGGTATTCTAACTGCTTTTAACATACATGTGCATTATTGGCTCCAGCCTATGATATATACAATTTTCATAATGCCTAGGATGAAACTGTCAGTTTGCAATTTGTGCGTCTTTGACTTATGAGTATCACCTGTTTATGTAACATCTCTTATGTATGTACTCTTTTAAAAATGTATTTTGTATGCAAGCTTTTGGTTGGGGGGGGAGGAAACATTAGAATATGACACATTCTAATGTTTTGCTTTTTTTTTTTCCCCCCCAATTGTTCTGCTTTCAGCTTGCCTATGCCTGTTTAACCATGCTGCGGTGGGATTGTGCCAAGTCCCAGGGTGCCGTGGGGCTGGCAGGAGTCTTGTTGGTTGCACTCTCAGTGGCTGCAGGATTGGGCCTGTGCTCATTGATTGGAATTTCCTTTAATGCTGCCACAACTCAGGTATTAAGGAGCTATTTAGTCTGCTGTTCGATTACAACTGCTCTGTTAATAAACAAACCCATCAGAATCAGTTTTTGAAAAAATTAAATAAAAATGCTGAGCTAAGATTTTAGTTCTGTACTTGTGCCTGTTTCCTCCAGCAGCTCACATTTCATCTGTCGCACTGTGAGAAATTGCAAAAATAGTGCTCCTGATGGGTGTTGAAGAGAGAGGCCCCAATCCTGCAACTTATTTTATGCAGGCAGACCCCTGTGCACTGATTTCTGCAGGGGTGCAGAATAGGGGACCAGACATTTTGCTCATACATCTGAAAGTATCAGGTTGCCTAAGTTGTAACAAAATACACTTGGGATCTAATCTGGTATTCCTTGTCTACCCAAATCTCTCATTGACTTCAGTGGGAGTTTTGCATGCAGAAGGAATGCAGCATCAGTCCCTTGGCACTATTTCAGAAAGAACGTTACTAGCCTTAGTTTATCCTTTAGTTTTTTGTTCCTGCCCATAGATTCCTGTTTAAAGTGTGCTGGGAAATACTGTTTAATTAGCCACTTAAAATCTGGCTACATGATAGGTCATAAGTGCGATATAACAGCTTCCTTGGGTTTTTTTTTCCACAGGTTTTGCCTTTTCTTGCTCTTGGAGTTGGAGTAGATGATGTTTTCCTTTTGGCACATGCATTTAGTGAAACGGGGCAGAATAAGAGAATTCCATTTGAGGTAATGATAAAATGGGGAGTTGGGGCAAATAAAGGAAAAGCTTCAGAGACACAGAATGTGACTAGGTTTAATGGTCTTTTTTTAGGGGTGAGGGGAGAAAACTGCTTAGATTATTTTAGCTTAGAAGTTTAATATTTAAATATGATGCAAGAGATAATTTAGGAAGCAATCCTACCTGTTCTGCACACCCATCACTCCAAGTAAACATATGTTTTGGAGATGAAAGGAATATAGCATTGTAACCTTCAAATGCTAAAATATTTTTGCATCGATTGTTTAAAGGGTTAAGGCACAAAGGAGCAAGAGGGAGTGGGTTTGAAACACAAACACCCATTTTAATTGTTACATAGGAAAAAAAATTGAGGTGAGGTTTTTTTGGTTCGTTTTGAATTATGCATGTTCCACAGTTCCTCTTTATTTATAAACGAGTGATCATTGAAAATACCATATAATCATTAACATATGAGCATTGTGAAATCCAAATCCTCTCATTTTTACAGAATTCTCCCTCCAAACCGGGGTTTTGTTTTCAGTTTGTAGTTTCGTATCATAATTACAAATCTGTGTAAAAAAGCAATATGTATTTGCTTATTTTTTATTTTATACAAACTGTGTCTTCCACACGTTCTTTTGTCATCTGTCTTAGCACACAAGCACCACAGACTCCTTTACCTGTAGCCACCCTGTGCTTTTAAACCAACAGCAAACAGCCCTGTAGGTTGGCAAACAATCCTTTCTCAATTTTTTTTTAACAAAATACAAAGCTTTGTGTGGTCCCGGGTTTATTGCTACATGCTTCCGAGACATGTAGGTACATAGTTTAGCCAGGAGTTTAATGCATGCTTATTTTGTCTGAAAAATATTTAAAACAAAAGTGGCTGAATTGGTACAAACATAACCTCGTTAATAAAAGAAATATTTGATATCTGATCTCAGCATCACTTTTTCTTTGAATTTTGAAGCCATGCTAAGCCTTCTTTTCCCCCTAAAGAATTGTTAGTGCTTTATGTGGTGCCTGCTATATTGTCAGATTATGTTAAGTGGGTGCTTTTATTTCAGTATGGGCTTGTTATAAATTGACATTGTCATCATGTTACATCCACAGCGTGATCTCTCCCTGCTACCTCACAGCTCCATTTGCAGGCTCTAACCCTTAAACACCCAATGCTGTATACTCTTTAATTCATTGGACTCTTAAGATATGTCATATGTTTTTCAGGATAGAACAGGTGAATGTTTGAAGCGAACAGGAGCAAGCGTCGCCCTTACATCTATCAGCAATGTTACTGCCTTCTTTATGGCTGCCTTAATTCCTATTCCTGCTTTACGGGCATTTTCACTCCAAGTAAGTTGATATCATGTTTTGCTGGCTTTTATGATTGTGCTTGTATCATGGTAGGGCCAGGATAATAACTCTCAGTGATAGTATCATGGTCAATACCTGGTACTTCTCCATTCCACTGCATTGACTTCTGGTCCCTAGTCTACCACTCACATTCTTTCCACCCTAACTCTGCTCCTCCCAGTTATTGCACATGCGTCCTGACCCTCTGGTGTCCTGCAGGAGAGTGAAAGAGCACCCTCACCCATCCATACGGTGTTCCAGCACAAAAAGAGAAAAGTAGAAAACTAAGCGGGATTTAACACACACACACACACACACACACGCCTCCACGGCTAAAAGCAGCAGGCTATACACTAGCCTACAAAACCAGATTGCTGAGTGGGAGTATAATTCCTTGTGCAAGGACAGCAACAAGGAGCGTTGCTACCACATTAACTATTACCACAGCAATAGGTACTTCCCTTATTCCCAATGTCTTTTTAATAGAGTATTGGAACAAGGCATATTGATAATTTCATGTGCCCAACTACTCTGAGAGAATGTGTGAACGTTATGAATGGAAGGCGCTCTCTCTGTCTCTTCTGTTTATGTTTGTGATAAAATGTTTTCAGAGAGATGAAATATTGAGAGATACTAAAGGAAGCGCCTCTTAAAAGCTAAAGGGCTCTTTGAAGAGAGCTCTGGGAGGTTCTCCTCTGACACTGCTCTAACACATAGGCAATTTATAGCACTGTCTGATCTTAATACAGAGCAGAGAAACTGTACTTTTTCAATAGTCATTTTTCTTCTATCGTAGTCTGGCTCTCTAATCGTTTTTCATTCTGCTTGACCCTTGACCTACCCAGCGGAAGTGAGGGCTGCAATTTTTCTTAATACCTGTGGCAATTATTGCAGTTTTCAGAGGCTCAGGCATGTCTGCATTAAGCTGTGAAACAATAAGCAGTTCCTGATTACAGCTGCATGAAGACCACTGAACATTAATAATTTGTTTACTATTTTTCTTCTCAGTAGGCATTTTGATAATGAATAATAGAGAATGTACAGGAAAACACAGGCATCATTGTTTTGCATTGTGTGTCTTCAAATGATATCTAAAATTAGGGATGCAAGTCTTCAGCAGTGACTCATTTGTTGTGGGATGGGGGAAGGGAGCAGGGTGGTAATACAGGTAATCCTGAAAGACACTTTCATCTCTTATGGGGGATATTGATAAAGGAATTACTTAATATCTTATGGCAAAGATCAACTGTTGTAGACTTTGTTCAGGATTCACGCCTATTCATATACACAATGATTAACATAGATTTCAGCACTCACTGTTAGAGCCTATACAATGTGTTAAAAGTAACCTTTTTCTTTTTAAACACTCTCTGGGAATGAAATAATTTATTATGATCTCTTCTACTCCATGGCCCAACTCCAAGGATCCAGCACCTAGGCCAACTAGTAGAAAGGGCTTTGGATATCTCCACTGGGAGTCCTTGGGAACTTGTGTTCCCCGTTCCTTTCATATACTACACAGTGGCTGCTGAATGGCTCCGTGGAGGCTATCTCAGCCCAATATATTGATCTCAGGAAGAAGAATTGGAGGATCCACACAGAGAGAGATTCTATGGCCCCACTCACTCAACTCTTGTGTTTTGGGGGCCTTCACAGATGTGGACTCCATGCTGTTAAGGGGCGCTCAAGCCCTGGGGAGTCTGCCTCAAATATACACCAATTCCACTGCCAGTGGGACAGCCACAGAGAGAGCAGCTGAATTACTCCATGTGTGCATATATATATATATTAAACTTTTTCTCTCTTCTGTTTGACAGATACATTATGTGACCTACAGTTTTGCTGTCAGTTCAATCAGTAGTTCACAGTAGCAGGCACATGTTGTCAGATGTACCATGCTTTTAAAAAACAGATGTCTGATGCTCCAGTTGAGGTTTTAGCACATCCAAGTGTGTCCAGTGTGGTTTTCATGTTCAAATTAGACTGATAAACATCAGAATTAAGGTCTCTTATAAAGTAGCAGTTATCTTAGAATCTTTCTGTAGGAACTTCTACTTAATCCTTCCAGTATCTAAAACAGTACTTAACTTGCCCAGTCTTTTCATGTATGTTGCTATAACCTCTCTCTGCTCATATGTAGTAGCAGATTTTATACATGTGACAGATGGAATAATGTGCAAAGTATGCACCCTATGACCTGCACTGAGGATCTGCTGGTAACTGAACAATTTGTGGACACAAATGAAAAATATAAAAATGAAGCCTTTTCTTGTTAGAAATGGGGGCACCTATTACTTGTTCTTTATTACTTCACCAGGTGTAATCAAAATCAGGTGATGCATTTAATCACAGCATTCAGAATCAGTCAGCCATGTAAGATTCTAGTGGGTGGTCTGTTTTTACATGTGGATTTCTTTATTTGCATTTTTCTTCCTCCTTCTCCCTCTCATTCATGTTTGTTTAAATAAGAACTCCTTGCTGACTTTGACATTTTCCTAGCGGAGCTTAGAAAGCATTGAAATACAGCAGTTTTCTTTTCATAGATGCTGATTTCTGTTAATCTAGATAGCAAACTTTTAGCAGATGGGCTTAAAAAGAGGGTTGCTTTTGACCTTATTTCTTTCTTCATTCACCTTCCTCAAGACATTGCAAGATAGTTGTCAAAGCTTCCATGGCTTTTGAGGCCCAGGATCTGTAAAATAATCCAGCTGCTGAGGGAGAATAAATGGTTTCCTGACTAGCGCCTATAAATGGGAACACAACTTTCAGCCTAGCATATCAACACTTTCTTCTTTCTGAACTTCTGCTATGGAAGTTAATGTAGCTCATCCATACTTCTGAATTGTTCAGTTACTTTAAGAAATTCAAAGGCCACAAAATAGGGGGCTGTTGTCTCAAGAGTTGGCTAATGTTTTCCTTTTAAATTCAAATTTATTCTATAACTTTTACAGATCTTACATAATGTATTAGCCTTTATAGAATATAAAGAAATGAAAATCACCAATCTTAAAGTGAGCTTCTACAACATATTATCTGAGGGGGTTTGTTTTGCTTTACTGCTTTTACTATGTGATTTTTGTTTGTTTGTTTTTTGTTGCTTTCATAAATTGCTTAACTCAGGGGCATAGAATTTGAGATGCTGAATGCTTTATGAGCAACCCCCAACTCACATTGATTCACCTCCTACAGGGCTGTCAAGATTGGGTCCTAAATTTGAAGATCTGTATAATATTCTTAAAATTAGTGTAGGTGATCAAAGAAATCTGTGAATTGTTTTGACCAAATCTGCTGTAAGAACATCTTCAAAAACAGCTCTTTGTTTTATTGCTAAGTGGGGGAGGAGGTGGAAGAATATAACAAATGAATCAAATTCTGCCGTAACTATGCAACCCTATTGAATTCATGGGACAAATACAGCCCTGGCAGAAGAGGGCACAACTCCATGAAAATCAATAGAACTTAGCCCCCTTACACCAGGGCTGAATTTGGTCTTGTATATGTAGTGGGGTTACTTGGATGTTCTAATAATCAAGCATAGAATTTAGCCCAATAAATTGTTGCAACAAAAATTTTCCTCAATGCAAGAATGATGAAATTTTTCCTAAATATTAAAGTAGGTTGCCATGTGTGGGATTTTTTTCATAATACACAACATACTATGTAGCTGAAAGAGATACCCACGCTTTATTGAGAGAGAGAATGTAAGTTGTTAAATACATTCATTATCTTACTCTGTGGAGTAACACTGAAAAGGCTTTCCCCCTCTTCTTTTCCAGCTCCTTAAACTTTCTCTGCTCCTGTCATGAGGATTTAAGGAGCAAAAGTAAAGTTGGGGTGGGAGGGGAGGGAGAGAATCCAAGTCATGTATGCTATCAGAAGGGAGTTGCAGATAGGCAGCAATAAGGTGGAAGTCTTTGTGAGAGGCCTCCTCATCTGCTCATCACCTCTGGCTGTGCAGCACACCCACTCTCCTTGGGTGGTCTGCCAGGAATGGCAAAGACTAGCACATACCTTGGGCAGGGCCCCAACCTACCAGCCTTGCTAGCTTCTCCCTCAGTGACTCCAGCACAGACTTCCATTCTCTTATTTCAGTTAACAGATGCAGCAGCAGCAGCCACCAGATTTTAAAGCAGCAGATTACTAAAATGTTTAAGTTTGGTTCAGCGAAAGCAGCTAAATTCTTGGAGTGTGTTTGATGCTCACCCTTTAGAGAGCCCCTTCATCCCACACCCCCCAATGAGGCCTCACCTACTTCTCTCTCTAGGACTAATCCCAGAACTTTTGTTGACTTTTCAAGAGGGAAGCATGAGGCTCTTCCCACTCCCAGCTCCTTCTGCTGGGTCTTGTGGCTGCTGATTTCAGATTCCCTGTAGACTGGGGCTATATTCCCACACTACAGACTTAGAGTTAAGGTGCAGTTCCTATTGATATAATCACAACAAATCAAGGAAATTGTCAGTGAAGGCCCAAGTTGTTCACATGCCTCAATACCCAAACATCACTCAAACCAGACACCAAACCTCCATAACAAACAGTAGCACTGAGAGGAGCCTTTGAGGTCCTGATACATCGGCACATAGAAACTCTGCTCTTCCTCGGTCTCCCCTCCTCTCACTGCAGAACTCACCTTCTAACCCTGATTCTCATCCTACTCAAGCTCCCTTCCCACAAGTCTCCTGCTGTTTTTGCTTCCCTGGGTCCCCAGAGGCAGGGATATATGTTAGGAGCTGATCTGGGGATTCAGGGAGATAGGCTGTATCAGTTCCGTTGGCTTCTCTTTGATGAGATGATGAGTTAAGATTGATAAGGAGAACAACTCTTGATGTATTTCATTTTAAAAATTAAAAACTATCCTATACCTAAGATGTCATTCTGTCTGTGTGAGTGGGTGAGTAAGTCTGGAGTTTGTAAGGACTGAGATCCTTCAGCTAGAGGAGTCCATAAAACTATGAGACTGAAGGAAATTTCACAAAAGGATTGTTTTAAAAATGTTTTTTTTTTTTGTTTTTTTTTTTTGGCAAAGTCAGTATGTCTGTGACCAAAATTGCATTATGGAGAATTCAGTAGTCCTAGGAAGAGTAGTTATGTTTAATGTGGAAACTAAATTTACCCACTAGAATATGAAGTACAAATCCCAGTGCAATTTTAACTATAGAGCCCAAAAGCAGCTGGGACCCAAGGGTTGTTGGTACCCACAATGGAATCCAGTAAGGTAAGGGCTGTGTCTGGAAGTGTTGGGGAGGGTGGTGTCTATGAAGCTGGGGGTCCAGATAGAAGGTTTTTTTGGTGCTGGAAAAATTAGGGACTGTATTGGGAAATTGGGAGCAAGGCTTGACTGATCTACCAAAATCTCAAAAAGTTTGGAGGAAGGTTGACAGAGGCTCTTACTTTAACTGAACTAATTACTCATGCTTTATAGATACTTCAACTATGATTGACTTAGCAGAATAATAATAATTTAAAAAAAAACTTCTGCAAAGTAGGCTCAGTAAATACCTCCCCTGCTAAAGCAGCAGCTTGTTTTCCTGACAGATTCAATCCATTCTAGAAAGGATCAAAAGGAAATCACTTAATTTTGCAGTCCTGGCTATGACCTTACATACCTTTGTGTGTGGGTATTTATAAATCATGGAATGGTCCTCGGATCTTTTCCCTGAAAGATTCAAGTGTTGGTTAAATGCTAACTAGCCTTTTTAATGCTAAAGAAACTCTATCAATAGTAACATCTCCAGTCAGATCAGTGGTATGAAAATCTTCCTTTAAGCATCTTAATATAAAAAGGAGCAGAAGCATAAACTGCTTTAAAGTACAGTATATTTACAATTTTAGGATTAATATAACCAGAAAATGTTTACACTAGTGGTTCTGTCATTCTCAGAAAGTTGTAATAATAATTTGTGTTTCACAACTTCAGAGTACTGTGCAAGCACTAACTACTCCTCCTAACACCATTGGGAGGTTTATTACTCTGGTTTTGCAGAGGAGGCACAGAAAAAGTCAAAATTACAGTGTCCAAGGCCAGATGCTACGGGCTACATTTTCAAAACTGGATATTAATTTTGGATGCCACAGATTCTGGGTTACCAGTTTTGAAACACATGGAGTGTGATTTTCAGACGTGCTGAGCACCTGAAACACCCTTTGACTTCTTTTGGAGTAGTAAATCCTCACCCTTCTGAAAATCATCAGGCCAAAGGTGTAGCAATTTGGGCACTCAAAACCCGAGAAATTCAGTTAGTGACCGTTTTTGAAAATTTGGGCCAGAATTGCATATAACTCAGAAGTTACATGGGGGGAAGGCAGACAAGAACATGTCATCTCTTTATGCCATTTCCTTAGATTGAGCCATACACACTGAGCCACGGTAGAGTAACATGCTTTGTATATGTCATTGGTAACTTAGATCATACCCAAAGAGTTAAACGTAGTTTTTTGTTGATTTTTGTTTTTTTTTCCCAAAATAATTTTGAACATTTTGCTCATTTGAATTTGAAATGCTATTCTTCCATCCCCGCCCCCAGACCTTCCATTATTCATGGTATCTTTTGTGGTCATTCATGGTATTTAATATGTGTTTTAGAGAATGATTTTGGATGTGTATTTTAATTTACTCTTTACCCTCTAATCGGGTGAAGGAATCCCATTGTTCGTGTCACTTATCATTTCATGATTGTAGATTGTCAGCTCTGTGGGGCAGGGTCCAACTTTTTGTTCTGTGTTGGACAGCACCTAATACAATTGGATTCTGGTCCATGGCAGATCTCCTGAACAGTACTACAGAACAAATAAATAACAATAATATGTGCTGCACCCTCTGTGTTTATATACCATGCATAGGGGAACAGTTGAGATTTGAATTTAATTTTCACTTTAAAGTTAATATTTAATATCCTTGTTCCATTTTAAATAGTTATTTTAATAAAGTTGGCTCATTAATCAAACTCTATTAAACTTGAGTGGGGGAGTTCTATAAATAATCCTGAAATATTACTCTGGTTTTTATAGCTAGAATTTAGCTAATTACATCAAATGTGTAGTACATTACTACATATAGCATTTTAATTAAAGTTTAAAGTTTCATTAAAGCTCATTAGAGCTTTTTCCATTATTGATTTAACACTATTCTGTAATGTTATAGTGGTAGCTAAATGACTTCATAATCTTCACATTGATAGCTACAGTTTTAACCCAAGGGTGTTTTTTTTTTCTTTCTGCATTATTAAAACTGCAATAATACAAATTCTCTCACAAAAATATAATTTATTGTATTTATTTTTTTCAGTTTTAAAAATATGTCCATCACCATGTCTTGGACATACATAAGAACAATATAAAATTTAATATTACAAACTTTAATTAAATACAGTTGACTCACCACAATGAAATAGGAATGTAAAAATACCTCTTTCAGTCCCCCAGGCTAAAGTCTGAATGTACTCATGAGCTGACTTGACAAATGGATAGACATGCTGGAATTGAAAGGTGTTTGTAAGCTTTTTAAAGCCTGTGTCCTAAAAGCATGAAGCTTAGTGATGACATCTCTTTACCTCCGCTTGGTTTCTAGGCTGCTGTTGTTGTGGTATTCAACTTTGCCATGGTTCTGCTAATTTTTCCTGCTATTCTAAGCATGGACCTTTACCGTCGGGAGGACAGGAGATTGGATATATTCTGCTGCTTTACAAGGTGAGGCTGTCTGGGAGGGTTACTTTGTATCAAACAATCTCCTTGTGATGAACACTTAGGGCTCTGACAGCAGCCCTTCTGTGTGAATAGTTCCCATTGCAGTGAGCAGGAGTTCTGCATGCTTCAGGACTGCAGGATCAAGCCCATAGTAGCATGTTGTCAGCATGGTTTTATTGCTAACAGGTGAAGCATGTTTGCTATCTTGGTTGTCTGCCTGAGTAGATGTAAAACAATAAACAGTGCTCTCTCTGTACCATATAAACTGTACCACACACACTCATTTTACTCTTTGGAGCATAACTTTCCAGAAGTTTGTAGCGGACCCATGCTTTGAGAATATCCACAAGTGTTTAGTTCACTGTTTTTATGATTTTTGCAGGGTCCCAAAGAAGGGGGCGGGAGGAAGAAGAGTTAATTCCACTTCGGGTGTTTCGGGGACAGGCCAAAATGTGAGGGCCCCCATCACTTGTACTTAAAGTTATCGTCAGCTCTATATAATTATTACTGTTATACATGGAAACCTTTCAACATTACAGAAAAAAAATCTTCCAAAAGTTTAGAATTGGGAAATGACTTAAGGGTCCCGCTCTTTGTAGGGCTGGGAGAGGTGCTAAGAGGACCATGCCAGAGCAGCACAGATTTGGACAGAATTAGGCCTGGTCTACACATAAAACTTAGGGTGACATAGCTATGGCGCTCATGGGTGTGCCAAATCCATATCCCTGAGCACCACAGCTGAGCTGACCTAAAACCCTGCGGTAGGCTTGGCAGGGTCAACGGAAGCATTCTTCCTAGCATCAGCCTAGCTTCTGTCACTCAGGGAGGTGGAGTGAATCCCTTCTATTGCTGCAGTGAGGGTTAACACTATGAGATGACAGAGGCACAGCAGCAGCACCATAGTTATGCTGCTGTAACTCTCATAGTGTAAACAAGGCCTCAGTGATGGGGCTGCAGCACCAGCTCCACCATCCAGGAAATGGTTCAGCATGAACTCCGTCCCCCTTCCTACCCCCCGCATGCACTGAGCCAGCTTTGTGGCAAATGCTTATGAAGCAGAACCCATGGCAAGGCTAGAGTCACTGTCAGGGGCACTGGAACTTGGGGGGTTCTTGCAGTACATCAGCACCCCTGGCTTGAAGTAATAATAGCAACTGAATGCATGACCTCCATCATTTTCAAGGTATACAGTTTTGTTCAATGGCTTTCAGTGCCCCTGGTCACTGGGGGAGCTAATCTGAAGCACTGACTACAGTTCCCCACCCGTTGCAGTTGGTTTGTGCACCGAGGAGAAGGCACCTTGCATCCTCTCCCCTTTGCACACCCTAAGGACCAGACACAATTTAACCTTTTTATAAAAGGGAGAACATGCCATGTCATCTCTAGCTTTGTTTTCAAGGTACAGGGAGTGGTTTAAGCAAGGGACTGTGAACCCAGAGCTTAGGTTCTATTCCTGGCTTTGCCATAGATTCAGTATGTAATGTTGGGGAAGTTTTCACTAACTTTGGGTCCTCCATTTTTGAGTTTGATTTTCAGAGATTGCAAGCATCCACAGTTGCTATTTACTACCCCATCTGAGTGGCACAAAACATAGATCAGAATCTGGGCCTATGCAATTTTGCTTTGTTTTGGCAGGCAGCATTCTGAAAATCTTTTTTGTAGCATTTATGTAACTTCAATTAAAAGTTTCTGATACTGTTGTTCTATTATCAATGCTTCATACTATGTTTATTTTCTCTCCACACTTAAAGAAAAAAAAGTTTGTTTTTGATTATGTGAGGTCCATCTTTGTCCTTGTAAACTAGATAGCTGCCAAGTGTTGTATAGGATACTCTAAAACTGAGTGCTTGAAGAGAATACTTCTGTAATTCTGTCTTATGTTGCCCTTCCGTCCTAGAAGTTAATCTTCACTTATGCTTACTTCATTTTTTTAAAACATGCAGTCAGCATATGGCAAGTATTTTCAAACTGTCCCCAATGACAAGGCCCAAATGTTTAACAGCTGATTGATTTGAAATTATAACCTTGAATAGTTCTAAAAAGAGAACTCAGTTCATTGTGTATTTACATTCTACTCTTCTGAATAGTTTAATCTTTACTATGGTTACAGCAGATGCAAACCCAAATCCATGTCGGTATATGCAAATTGTGGAACTACATGCCTAGCTACCTGATTTGCATGTGTAATTAACTGGCTTGTGTGAACAAATGCTAGTTTCTTCACACAAACGTTGGTATCTTGTTTTTGTTTTATGCAGGCACAAGAGATACACATGTATTTATGTAGGCACCTTCTTTTCACCCATGTTTAGCAAAATGTTTCCTTAAAAGTGCAAAACAAAACCTTCATAAAAATTATATATAACTAAAGTGTAAAAAACTATTAGTTGTACATGGATAAAGACTACCCTGTCTAGTCTGATTAAAATGAAAATGTATATGAGTGTAAATGGATGTTTGTCTCTTCTCTTTCAGTCCATGTACTAGCAGAGTGATTCAGATTGAGCCTCAAGCATATGCAGATAATGATAACACTCGCTACAGCCCTCCACCACCCTACAGCAGTCACAGTTTTGCACATGAAACTCAGATTACAATGCAGTCTACAGTGCAGCTGCGCACAGAATATGACCCTCATACCCAGGTGTACTACACCACAGCAGAGCCTCGCTCAGAAGTATCTGTGCAGCCGGTCACAGTGACACAGGATAACCTCAGCTGCCAGAGCCCAGAAAGCACAAGCTCAACAAGGGATTTGCTTTCTCAGTTTTCAGACTCGAACATGCATTGTCTTGAGCCACCCTGTACTAAATGGACACTCTCATCTTTTGCCGAAAAGCATTACGCTCCATTCCTGCTAAAACCAAAAGCCAAGGTAACCTGCAAAATGCACATCCATGTCACAAAAATACATATTCCTCCCTTGCCAAGAGGAAAGGACTTTTGTACTTTGGAGCAATATGAGTTACCTCATTAGAGCTTGGTAAATTACACTGCCAACAGGCAGAGATTCCTTTTAGAATATTTATTCTTAAATGAACTCTAAAATCTTAGCACTAATTTCAGACTTGAAGACTTTCAGTTTACTAATGTGTCGAGTGACAGTATTTTTATTACAGAGATTTTGAGTAAAGGGAGACGCTGACATCTGTAATATAAGTTTGTAAACAGTGAAAATAAGTTAAAAGTAGATTTCTAACTTTTGTTCCCTTTAAAATGTATAGAGCATGGTCCAACTCCCATTGACTATAGTAGGAATTAGAAGGGGTGCATCATGTGTAGGGGTTAAAAGCATGATACTAAAAAAGTAAATTTCAAAATAATTCCTCTAATGTGCCCTAAGCAGCATGTTTTCTTTAGAAACGTAGGACTTACTGCATTTCCATTTTCTATTGCAGGTTGTGGTTATTTTCCTTTTCCTGGGTTTACTTGGTGTCAGTCTTTATGGTACTACCCGGGTGAGAGATGGACTGGATCTCACAGACATTGTACCACGGGAAACCCGAGAATATGACTTTATTGCTGCACAATTCAAGTACTTCTCCTTCTACAACATGTATATAGTGACACAGAAAGCAGACTACCCCAACATCCAGCACTTACTTTATGACCTTCACAAAAGTTTCAGCAATGTGACATACGTTTTGATGGAGGAAAATAAGCAGCTTCCCAAAATGTGGTTGCACTACTTTCGAGACTGGTTGCAAGGTAAGAAAATTGCTGAATGGCTAATAGAGGGGTTTGATATCTTTTTGTGCCTGTGTCTTTAACACAGACCTAATTTCAAGTACATGAGCCATCCTGTTGGCTTCAGTTGGGACTATTCACATGCTTAAAGTTAAGCATGTTACTTAAGTGCTTTGTTGGATCAGGGGCCAAGCGCGTAGTATTATTATAGTAATTCATTCTGAAACCGTTTATTCTTTAGTACTGAAAACAAACAGTAACATTTCAGAAAATTGAACATTTCTTAGTTTTGGGTCATCAAATTCTGCCTAGAAATGCATCTCTCCCTCTCCCATCTTTATGTTGGAAAAACTTTTAGGAAGTATTAGTCAATTGAAAAACTAAATTGTGCTAACCTATGGAGACAGTCTAAATTTTTCCATAACTGTTTACAGGCTCCTAAGGTAGCCAGTAATTCCTAGGAAACACGTGCGTAAAAGTGCCAATATTTTTGTTGGGGTTTTTTTTTTTTTACTTCTGTGGATATGTTGGGCAGCATGATGAATATGTTGGGTGGCCTGCAGTACAAAAATGATCAAGCTCCCTGTTGTATTTAATATATAGGGAGGCTGAGAGGAGCTTTAGTTTTGTTTTGTTTTTTAAGTTTGGGATTCCTTCATCAGTCTTCTGTGACATTCATTTATTGAAAGTTTTGCTTGGAATACTTTGCTCAGAAGCGCATTTAGTTGCAGGAGAAGAAACGGCAATAGTTTTTAACCTGCTTTTCCAAATACACTTATTATATGCTGGTATTCAACTGAGATTTGTTTCTGCTACGGTTTTTTTACATAAAGCAATTTGTAGGAAACAACAGAAAGAAATACAGGCAGTTGTGGGGTGTCCCCTTTTTTGCATGTTTCGCAATGATACAGACATGCAGATAATTTCCTGTACACAGAATAAAGAGATGTGGCATGAGTAGTTAGCTTGAGGGGAGGGTGTTTATTGTAGAAATTATTTCTGTGTCTTCAAGTTTGTGCTGATGCTCAGCGTGCAGTGCTAGTGGTAAGTTTGGAATGAGGGCAAGATTGCTGCTGGCAGTGTTGTGTGGTAAACGCTAGGTCTGAAGAACAGCTGTGTGTAATTCGAAAGTTTGTCTCTTTCACCAAGAGGAGTTGGTCCAATAAAAGATATTACCTAACCCAGCTTGTTTTTCAGTGACACAGTAAGGTAATCAGTCATCATACCCATTACAGGTACCTGATTCTTTCAGAGACAAATCTGTCTCTCCACATTTATTTACACCAGAACACCACACACTCCATATCCCAGTGCTTAAAGATTCCACTATATGCTTATTGTGAATCTGACATCTATATGACAAATGAATCTTACGGTAATCACAGCTGCATCCCACAGGGACTCAGAGTTTATCGAAGACTGCACACCAGCACCAATAACTGCTCTGGTTCCATGTTCAGGAGTGGTTTCGTTTTGCTCCATTTTTTCACTCTGCTGCTGGGAGGATAATACTGAGCAAGGGATTTGGCCCAAGCCACACCTCCTTTCTGCAAAGCCACTACCTCTACAGCTCACCCCAAAACTGAGCAAGCCCTGCATACCACATTATCCATCCTTCCCTTGCGCCCTTGAAATCATATGGAAGCTCTATATAGGCGGTGGATGTATGTGTAACTCACACACTTTTGAGATAATAAATGTAACTTGCATGACACATTTAACCAAAAAACAAAACAAAAAAACACTAGGGTAGAATAAGCAGGTTCCCCAAACCTGTGATTTGGCAAAAACCTCAACCCTGATGAACTTTTGTTCTTTTTGGGTCATAAATGTGACTATCATTTGACATTTAGAAGGAAGAACTGTACAACTAATATAAAACAACTATATTGTGTAGATTAAAATAGAAGGAGAAAAACATTAAGGAGTGTAGGCAAAGGAGAGGAGATGTTTTAAGATTATGGAGTGTTGATGAAGGAGAGGGATCAAAGACCTATACTAGAGAAAGTTCTCACACTTGTAGTAATGCAATTATGTGAAGGAGCAGATAGTAATAATAATAATACCTAATTCTTATATTGTGCTAGCTAAATCCAAGACTAAGTGAGTGGAATGGAAAGGAAGTAAAAAGAGAGCAAAGGCCAGTGAAGCTGGCTGGAACAGGTCTGTTCAGCTTTTTAAAAACAAGGAGGAGGGACAGTTTTAAACTGGATCCTGGAATGAATGGAGAGCTGGTGGAACTGTATGAGAATGAAGTGATTGGATGTTAGAGAACATGATAGGATGATCTTTCTAATGGCAAACTAAGGTCATTTCAGGTGCTTGAACTACAGCGATAATTCCCATAGACTTGACTAGGAAGTCAATGCACAGATTGCAGGCTGAATATGGCCCTCAGGCACTTAAATTTTTGCATGGTGGATGTGGTAGGTAACAATAGTATGTGAACAGCAGCATTTTTTATCAAAGTATTATTCTTGGCGCTAGCCATACAAGACTCCCACTGATTTATTTTCAGTGGAGTTATATGGCTTCCGTCTTCCACAAAATCTTCTAAAATGTTGTCTTGCTCCTTGATTTTCAATAATGCAAGCATTTTCTCTTTTACCTGAAAATATCAAGGAAAGAATTAACGTTTTAATAATTTCATTTAGAACTGGAAATGTGAACTTTGTGTATATAAGTAACTGGATGTAAATGAGGTAATTTATATTCCCTGATTGACTTATAATTACACTTGTTTTCCAAAGGGTAATCATACCCTGTGCTTCACAGTGCCTGCTATTTGCATGGGTCAGGAAGGAATTCATTCCCTCATCCCCAACATCTCATGTACAGTATGGCAAAATTGGCCAGATGCACTTTGGAGGGAGGGGGTTCACCTTCCTCGTGTGAAACATCAAGCATAGGTCACTGCTTCATGTGACAAATTTTATGTTCCTGCATATGCCATTTTAAAAAATTCCTTCATTTGTATAGCTTTGCCAAAGAAAGGCACCACTATGTTGCTTTATCTTTCCATTCCAAAAGATTTTGCTGATCACAATTATTTTTAAAACATACTTGTTTTTTGGTTGTACTTGTAATGTGTAGCTTAAATGTTGGTGTGACCTGCCCATACTGAAGACATTTTCCTTTGAATTCAAAACTTTTATTTATTTAAAAGTGTCGTGGTATTTTTGGTGGTCTGTAAGTTGAAGCGATTTTGAAATCATTAAGAAGTTATACACACCTAAAGGGAATTTCTTAGATACTCTTTCTGACATCTCTAGATCTCAGCAATGTACCAGTTCAATAATAAGAAACTGGTGCTGGTACTCATGCCTATTCCAGTAACAGCATAAAGGGAATAAGCCATCTAAGTCATAAAATATTCAAAATGGATTTGGAGTTTGTGGCAAAGATCCTTTTTTTTTTCCTAAGTATAAAAGGAGGCAAAAAAGACTAGATTTTCACGCAAGTTAGTTATGTAAAATTTATGCACAGTTGTATACTGAATTTGCAAGCACAAGTTAAGTAATTTTGAATGCATTTGGCTAATTCTGATTATTTGTGTATCTAGTTGTCCCCTTTGTATGAAGTGTATATTAGTCTGAAAACTCTGGCCCCAAATATTGTCTGTTTAGTATAGCATCTTATGCTCACTTTACCAAGGAAAGTCATGTTTATCGTAACTTACGAGTCGTCTTTTCTTTGGTGGTCTCTCCTCCTCTCCCATGTTCTTCTTGAATAGCTCTCCTTTAACTCCCAATGTGCTCTTTTACATTATTATTCTGATAACACAACTGGTGCTTATAACTATTTCACAGAAGGTTTTAATGGAAAAACCTGTGTTCAGGAAGGAGAGATTTGTATTTTTCCACTTCCTAAGTTATGTCTTGCCCACTCCGAGTGCCCAACAAGCAGAGCTTTCATATTGCATGCTTTGGAGTCACTTAGATGATGTTAGAGTCTCTGGTGTTAAATATTCTGGGCAAGGGGCTGGAGTACTGTCTGAGCTGGGTTTAGAAGGTTTGCTTTATTATTTTGTTCTGAACCTGTTGGCTTTAGTGAGGGAAGGGGGGAGTATGATTATGGAGGTCTGCAAGGGAGGCAACTTTCCAGGGAGGGGTAAGCATTTGTAAAGGTGAATGAGCACTCAGGCCCTAAGGCTGTGTGTCATTTAGGTCATGTTTTCTCTTCCAACACTCTTATCTCTTTACAGCTGTAGCTAACCTATCAGTTCTGTAATGATGGTTTTGATTACAGCCTCTCAAGGCAGCTGTGAGGTGGGTCGGTGCTTTTCCTTCCCTTCCCAGGACATGCGGTTTGTCATCTGTTCTCAAAGAGCCTCCTTGCACTGGCCTGTGGCTTCCTGTTCTAAATCTGATCCAAATTTGTGCTGTGAGCTATTCCCCCACCCTACCCTGAAAGGGTGGCAAAGAGGAAAATAACAGTTGAGAGTGAATAGGTGTTGGCTGTGATCTTTACACATGCTGGCAGCAGATCCCACGACTTGTATTAGCTACACAAGTTGAACAGATGGAACAAATTGACAAAACCATGTTCACTCATGCTGTGCTCAAGAAGCAGCTGAGTTGTTGTTTGAAGTTGAAAGTTTGAGTGTGGTTTTATTTTCCCCCTTGCAGTGGAATTTCTGGTTCTATCATAGAACCTATTGCTTTAGCGCTCTGCAGTAGCACAAGACAGTTAATGAAAGAGCTAATGTGCTTGGCCAGCATCTCATGAAGGGGGGGGGAAAGGAGGGCAGGAGCAGTATGGGGAATGTTTCTTTTTAGATAACGGATTAAATTCCTCCCTGATTTAACTCCATGGTAGTCAATGGAGTTTCTGTTTTGGCCCCATTCAGCGTAGGGTGAGATTTCAGTAATGTGTGGGGGCAGGGGGTTGCAAAGCGTGGAGATACACATTTTTAAAAAATATTAGCATTGCACAACTGTAGTTTATTAATAAAGACCTCTGTGAATCCTCTTCTTTTGGTTTACAAACTGAGTTCTCGGACCTAACTCCTAGCCCTGTGAATGGGACAATGTTTAGCTATGCCACCAGGAGAAGGAATTGTGACTGGAAGTCATAATGCCTTCCCAGCTCCCCACTCACTCCTGGGGGTAGTGGGTTACTACAGCTCTTTTCTGAGTGCAGGTTACTTACCCACTCTCATGAGCTCAGCTCTGCTGGCCAGCTCCAAAAGCCAAGGCTCCTCCTTCTTGCCACCCCCTTCACGGAGGGATCGTAGCAGACTCTGTCTAGCTTGTACTCTGTGCATCTGCACTCCAGCCACAATATGGGGAGAGTCCTAACACAGCCACGCAGTGAGCATGAGGCTGGGGGTGGGTTTACGTCTCCTGCAGCTTCATTAGGGAGGCTACAGGCTGACCCAAAATAGGTATATATGTAAAAAGAGTAATTACTTTTGTTTCTCCCAACTGTAATTTGTTTAAAGAGTGGTTTCTTACTCTGCATGTTTAATCTTTCCACCCCTTTTCCAACTCACTGTAGGTCTTCAAGATGCATTTGACAGCGACTGGGAAACTGGGAAAATCACATACAACAGTTACAAAAATGGATCTGATGATGCTGTCCTGGCCTACAAACTTCTGGTGCAAACAGGCAACCGCGATAAACCCATCGACATCAGCCAGGTACTGTCCCATATGTCACTGTGACCATACCTGTTTATGTGGAAATGCACAAACTAGTGGGAGGTGTAGAAGAAATGGGGATTACTTAGTTGTTTTTTCTGGTATCTGTTGAGTTTAAAAAGCCGATCCTGCAGTTCTCACACACATGATTAGCATTGCTTGCTTCAGTTGGATTACTCATGGGAGTAATGCTGCAGGATTGAGGCTGCATTCTGTAATATTCAAAAGCAATCATCACAAATGTCTATCTTTATGAAATACTAGGTGGTGCATACTTAATATTTTTTGAGTCCAGTTCTGCTCTTAAATGCATGAGCTCAGTTCCCATTGAACACAATAGGAGTTGCATCCTTGTATATGAAGGCAGGCTTGAGCTTTACATGGCCTGATTCTTCTCCAATTTTACATCAGTTTGAACGCCATTGACTTTGGTGTAAATCAGGTGCAACTCCACTCAAGTATGTGAAGAACCAGTAATATAAGGTCATCCTCTGTCTATTTTGTTTTTTCACTGGTGAATAGAAATCTTAAAATATAGATACCCAACTACTCAATTTGCTCCCAACAATTTGAATGGAAAGGCACATTTTTAAGAGATATTTTTTAGGAGGGGTGGGTGAAAGGGTATTGGAGCCATCATATACTATAGTGAGGGCTGCCAGCCCTCCAGGATTGTCCTTGAGTCTCCAGGAATTAAAGAGTAATCTTTAATTAAAGATTATGTCATGTGATAAAACCTCCAAGAATACATCCAACCAAAATTGGCAACCCCAACTATACTACTCCTGCACTATCATGAGTTAAGGGCACATCGACATTTGAGCTGGGAAGTGTGATTCCCTGCTCTCATAGACATACCCACGCTAGCTGTACTCAAGCCAGCATGCTAAAAATAGAAGGTAGCATGGACAGGAGCCTGGGCTAGTCACCCAAGTATGTACCACTCTGACTCCCTGGGTACATACTTGGGCGGCTAGCCCAAGCTGCTGTCTGTACTACCTCGGATACACTACTATTTTTAGTGCACTAGCTTGAGCAGAGATAGCATGAGTATGTCTATGTGAGCTGGGAATTACAGCTCATTAAGCAACCTGAACAGAGAGCTCCTTTTTATATAGTACATAATAGCATACAGTTGTATTTGAAGATTTTTTATTATGATCCCATTTCGAAGACAAAGCCTGGTGTTTTTGATTGTTTATATTAAAATTATACTTTTAAAGGGCAGTTCAGAAAAAAATACAGTAGTAGCCTAGGTTCTCTTCTCTCAGAACTATAGCTGACTTTCTGTGTTTTCAGGCAGAAAATAGTCACTCTAATGATCTTCCCGGCAGCTCTGTTTATTGTCTTCCTTTTTTTGTTGGCATTAAAGGTGACAGATTTACGGAGTACATTGTTCAAAGTTACTATGGTGTATAAAACACAGTGCTTTACAGCAGCATGCTGTCAAGTTGAACAGGAGTTTGAGTTAGGAATTAAGCAAAAGAAGGGAGTTGAAGAGGAAACTTAAGTGAGATGCCCAAGTAGTTTTGTTCGGTAGTATGTACCAGGTACATCACGGAACAAATGTGATTGGACCATAGCTTCTGATATAATTTCCTGTGCCTGGGAGGGAGAAAAGTGTCGTGCACCCACAGGGGCTGTGAGCTGTACTGTGCAATTCCAAAGACAGCTTGAAGACATATCGTTGTTGCATATCCTGTGGATTAATTGAATCCAGATCTTTGGAATCCAGCTTTTTTTTTTTTTAAACTGCTGTCACTGTTGTTTTTCATTTCATTAAAAAGACCTGAAATTGGAGTCAGTCCAGAATTTAAAATAAACTAAACAAAACAAAAAAATCATAATGTTTTTCATCCAAGACATCCTCTGGCTGGATAGCGTTTGGCTACAAAACCCTGGAAGTACACCACTGCTGTTTACCCCACAAAAACATTTGCCAACAATGACCCAAGCTACACAGTGCACTCGTCTACTTTCTTGGCGCTTGGCATTTTCTGAATACATAGGTCATAGGAGGCAAGTGTTAGCAAAATTTATACAGATGTTGTTTTATTTTTATAGCTCTCCTCCATTTACTGGGTGGCATTTCCTTCAGTGTTAACAACAGAGGTTAACTGCACACAGACGTTTATAGGGACTCTTGCCAGATTTTTTTTTCCCCCTCCTTTAAATATGTTTCTCCAACTTGGTCATTTTTCCCCCTTGGCTGTAGACAGTCTCTTAGAATTCAGATTTAATTGGTTCAGTCTATTCTGGAACCATCTGCTGGTTTAATGTTTATAATAAATATTTTATGCTTTTCACAAAATAAAACAAAACACTTTTCTAAAGTTCAATACAGATATTTAGATATTTGCTCACTCTCAAACAATAGTCTGTTTAGTCACTTAATGTGAAGTCACACACACAAAAAATGATTCTGTATGTGTGTTGCATATTCCAGTTTTTTTGTTTAAAGCTTTGCAGCAAAAGCTCTGAAAGCAAAACTCCTTTCTGAAAGGCTTCTAATCTTTCCATTTTGCAGTTGACTAAACAGCGTCTGGTGGATGCAGATGGAATCATTAACCCAAATGCTTTCTACATCTACCTGACAGCCTGGGTTAGCAATGACCCCGTGGCCTACGCTGCCTCTCAAGCCAACATCCGGCCTCACCGTCCAGAATGGGTCCATGACAAAGCAGACTATATGCCAGAAACAAGGCTGAGAAGTAAGTAACATTTAATCTTAATGTCTTATAGTTTATATAAGTGCCTCACCCCTTCCTTAAAGGCCCAGTAACTCTCTAGTTACTTGACACTGTACAGGTCTCAGAAGCATAAACGGAACAATATATTGTGTTACTTTAAAATCTCGGGAGACAGATGCAGTTGTGTAATATAGTATAATGTGGTACCACTGCAGGACTTTGTCATGTTGAATAATTAGTTGTATAATAGTTTATATCTAAGCTCTAAAACTTGCATTAGACATTTCTTCTTAACACTGCTTGTTAATTTTGTATGCAAGGGAAACCTTCAGAGTGCATAACATTCTGCCTTTGCCATTCCAGAGTTTCATCATTGAAAATGATATCATGTTTATCCTAAATTTGTCACCCTAGTGTGGAAGAAATTTTTTGCAAGTTAGGTCATTCATCTAAACCACCCATACCTGTATTGCGCTAGAGCTGTTTGGGTAGGGGAGAAGTCAGTGTAAGAGAGTGTCATCCTTCCTTTCCACCTGCCCCCATTCACCTTTTTACATTATGAATGGTAATCCCAAATTGATTTTCTTAGCTTTTACACTGGATTTATTGGGTGGATTGCTAGTTGGTAACTGAGGGGTGGAAGGGGAAGGAGAGGATTGATTCTCTTGGAAATGTGATTGGATAACAAGCAAGTTGTGCTTCACTGTATCCAAACCCTAGAGCTTTGTGGCAGTCAGCCAAGTCTTGTCTTAATGAAAATTTATAGTTGAGATTATAATAGGGCAAATCATGTTTAGCAAGTCAACTGAATGACCCTGCAGGGTCTGGAACACACAGCGGCAGTAACTAAATGCTTGTTGTGGAAGGCTCTTTTTTTCTTTTGGTATTACAGTAGACTTAGCATTACATTCAAAAAGAAGCATGGAAAATTTAAGTTTGTCAGATCATTAAAGGATAAAATGTTATGTATTTCCTCAATAAGCCCCTACTGTTAGGGGTTTTTTACTTTTTTTTTTTTTTAATGGATAGTGGCTTTTAAAATAAACAGCTGAAGTATTACAAAATAAAAGGGCCTGATTCACCACTGCATAAATCTAGTTTAGAAGCAGTTTAATTCCACTGATTTTAGATAAATATATGTTGACTTCACAGGAGTTACACCAGCATAAAACTGGAGTAACACAGTTTTATTTGAAACTCATCTTCTTTCAAACAAAATATAGGGAGAAGTATTTGAGAAGGTTGCTCTTTTATTTATTTTATATTACATACAGTGTACTGTGGACAGACAATAAAGTGATATGTGCCACAGTAATTCTAATATAATATTAGATACCCATTTACATTAAATAATATCATCAAGCTGGTCTTGAGTATGATGTACAGTGTAATCATTGAATTACACTGCAAGGTGTGAAATATAGTCACCTGTTTTAAAGTTGCCACAGAAGTTCTGGAGTTTCAACAAAGTAATTAATTTGTGACTCATATTTAACACTTTTCCATAGAAAACAAAGTGCTTTAATCATATTTATTTCTCTGCATATTGTTTTTTCTTCCTTTACAATCCGTATTTAAAAATTATCATCTTTCTCCTAGTTCCAGCAGCTGAGCCCATTGAATATGCTCAGTTTCCTTTCTACCTCAATGGATTGCGTGAAACTGCTGACTTTGTGGAAGCTATTGAAAAAGTGAGAGCTATCTGTAACAACTACACCAGTCTTGGGGTCCCCAGCTACCCAAATGGATACCCATTTCTTTTTTGGGAACAGTACATTGGGCTTCGTCACTGGCTTCTCTTGTCTATTAGCGTGGTTCTGGCTTGCACATTTCTGGTGTGTGCCCTCTTTCTCCTGAACCCCTGGACGGCTGGGATCATTGTAAGTTTATTATAAGGGTCTTTGTTAAAGGCAAATTCCTTTCAGCCTAGCTCTTGCTGCAGTCAGAAAGGTTTTGTTTATGTCTGGGCCTCTGGTGGAGTATGTATATTGCATCATTCATGATATATTTATTCAACTTGAGGGGGTAGGGTTCATGGTAAAGGTATAACCCTTAATAACCTTAATCTTTTGACCACACTCTAGTAGCTTTAAAGTTTTTTTTATAAACATAACTAAACGTTTGTCCCTGCTCAGATACTCATGAACATGAGAAATGAAGCACGGAGGAAAATTGGAATTTTTAAGTAGCTATTAAAAAATTCTACGTTCCTCACACCCCCAAGTTTGTTTGTTTTTAAATCAAACAAAATTATTTTTCATGGCGGTTTCTTATTTCTACATCTTGCCCATAAACACTAAATTGCTGTACTAACTTCTGGATGTGAATCTTAGAAGGATAAGAAGGGTGTATGGCTAGGTGAACAGTTGTGCAATACACACTGAGAAAGGAGTGTATGTCTTTAAGGAGAAAGAGCAGTAAAATTATAAATGATACAGAATACTCCTTCATGAATTCCTTGCAATAAACATTCATGTTAAATTGAATGATGATGTTCCTGTGTTTAAATTCCATAAACTATTGTATAGCTTATAAAATGCCAGAAGTAGAAAAGCACAGAGCAGTCACTAGTTTTTGTACTGTACATTTGTGCAACAGGTATGTTAAAAGGTAAATGTTTAGTCTAGAATATTTTTCATAGCACTCAATCAAACAATTTATGTTATCATTCGTGATTCATTAGCTTATAAAATCATTTATTGTAGCACTTACATTTTTTCTTCGAAAAGGGGGTTTATTTTAAAGAGTCCGCCATCTCTTTTAAAAATGTGTATTTTTGGCTCCAGAAACTTTTACGTCTACTCCACAGATTTCCCCCCACCTCTCTCCATTTTTTTTACAAGATAGATGAAAGAAAATAAAAGCTTTCCCTTAGATTTAACTGTTTGCTTTGTCCAGGCCAATTCCCCCCAAGTTTCTTCAAAGCTAAGAGACACTCTGTAACCTGACACTCATCAGCTGATTATGGCATTCACTTTCTTCCGGACTTTAAACCTGCCCTTGAGTCATCTTCACTTACTCCATGAATTCTGCAGAAAGAACCCAAACCAGCTGTTTAAAAGATGCTTTTCTACTTTTAGGGCTCTTCCTTTAATTTTTGAGAATATTGTTGGGGAAATGGGTTAAAAAGCAGAAAAGTTATATTCTGATGGATGGGGATAGGGAGGAATAATAAATTATGTTTTAGATAGTATTGACAAGAGGTAACCAATAGAAAATTGATGGTTGCTGTGCCCACTGGATCCTGGGGGAATAATTTTAAACTGACTCATTTCAGGTAATTGCAATTGAATTCAATGAAATAAGGAAAAATAGCTTGCCTTTGGAAGGTGAGAGAAAGAGTGCTGTGAGGGTTGCATTTGCTAGTCCCACATTGTTTTGAAAGTCCTTTCCTTTGTTTATATAGAGCATAAGAAGTTACTAACAGCTGTTTGAAATCATTTAGGTGGTGGTGCTGGCTCTGATGACCGTGGAGCTGTTTGGCATGATGGGTCTAATTGGAATAAAGCTGAGTGCAGTGCCTGTGGTCATCCTGATTGCTTCTGTTGGCATAGGAGTGGAATTCACTGTTCATGTTGCTTTGGTATGTAAAATTAGGCAGCATTTTGAAAGTATTTTGAAAATCTCTCCAAGATTTTTTAAAAAGGGAGCCTGAAGTTAGGCTCCTAAATCCATAGTTAGGTATCCAAATGTGTGATCTGATTTTCAAAAGACAACCAAGCTCAAACACCGCACAAGAGTTAGTGTGCCAGTTAGATTGTTGCCTGATAGACCATAATTGATTTGAAAGAATAGTTACCATCTGTTAAGTCAGTGATGCATGAAACAAGATTGGATTCAACAATGCACTTTTAAGTGCTTTTAAATATGATTTTACGGGTCTCCAGTTAATATGCAGTAGGTATTTCTATGATCCGTATCAATACGTGTACTAAGCAGAACTGTTAAGGTCTATTAAGACCTTCACACTCTAAGGTCTGGTCTACACTAGGGGCGGGGATCGATCTAAGATACGCAACTTCAGCTATGTGAATAACGTAGCTGAAGTCGACGTACTTAGATCTACTCACCGCGGTGTCTTCACTGTGGTGAGTTGACAGCTGACATTCCCCCGTTGACTCCGCCTGCACCTCTCGCTCCAGTGGACGCAATAAATCAACCCCCATTGGTTCGATCGCTGCCCATCGATCCAGCTGGTAATGTAGACAAGCATTCCGATACTACCACTGTCTTGGTCCTTTCTTTTGTCTCTAAGTGCTGCAGAGGACCTTATAACAGTACATAACTATGCACTCCCTGTTGTGTCTAGATGCTGCCTATTATGGCAAATTTAATACTTTGGGGGAGATTTTCGTAGGCACAAATGGCAATTAGGCACCATTCCCATAAATATTCAATGGTAGTTGGGTGCTTGCCTTTGAAAATCTCCCATTAGGTGCCTTTCTTTCAGAACATATTAGTTGTTAGTAATGGTCCCAGTCCTGCAGTCCATAGGTAAGCAGAACTCCCATTGATTGACTGAAGAGTAGTGCAGAAGAAACACAGAGAGAGAGAGAGAGCGAGAGAGAGAATGTATAAACACAGTTGGAAACATTTTCAAATTGGGTTCCTAAATTTAGGCACATAAATTAGTGGCCTGATGTTCTGAAGTGCTAAGCAACTGCACCTCCTGTTTAAGCCAGTGAGAGCTGGCATCACGGAAATTCAGGCCATTTATTTAGGTGTCAAAATATGGAATAAAGTGCCTAATTTTGGGTGTTGAAGTTTGAAAATTTTGGTTTGTTATGGAAATGTTGATATTTCTATTGTTAGAGTTGCATGTAGACTTCCATCGTAAGCCTTATTTTCTACACACACACCCCTAACTTTTGATTAAACAACTTGTTTGCAAATTGAAATGCTGAAAATAGCATATGAGATTTTTTTTCTTAGAATTTGGAAAATACGGGATTTCAAAAGTTTACATGCTACTTAATCCAAAATTACATGTGATTTAAATGAATTCCCAGTGTCTGATGATCTCCCCCCGCTTCAACACGTTCTCAACAGTGGTTGGTTTTCACAACTCCCAATGTTACATACAGAGAAGGCTCTTCATACACTCAGCATGGGGTCATTCCCGTACATTTTTCAGGAGAAGATTATTTAAGAATCACTATCCATATGGAGTGAAACAATACTATAGAGAATAGAAAGGGATCAGCCTGGACAGGCCAGTTTAATTATTGTAGGAAGGGTTATAACTATACATTAATATTTTTGTTTTTTCAAAAGTACCATCAGAATCCAGTAGGCTCAAAGAATGAGGGGGGAAGAGAAGTAGACTGGAGAGAATGGAGGTGGGGATTAGATGTGGTCCACAACTACAGAAGAGAACCTTGAGTTGAGGAGATGCAAACTGCTGAGAGGATTGCTGGGGGAGTGAGAAGGCAGCAGGGACTAGAGGGGAATTTTGAGGATTAGAAACTCAGAAGCATGGTAGGGGTGCAGCAGGCTGAGGTGCACAATGGCAGTGAACTGTGAGGTACCCTCAGTTTTAAGTGGCGGGGGGTGGAGTGAGTAGATTTAAGAGGGCCTTATGGATGAGGGGTAATATAAGGAGAAAGTGACAGGCAGCTGGAAGCATATTTAGGCTTGTTGATATAAAGCAGCCTGCTAAGGCTTGTGGTAGGATAGTGAGTGTTTCAGTGATGGTGCATGTTATAGGGAAACAAATGACAAATTTTAAATAAATAAATAAACAAACAAAAATGGAACACAAAAATATAAAATGCTTGGCTGTCAGTTCTAAGTGGAGAGAGAAACCAAACTAATTTATGTCACATTTTTATCTAAATAAAATCACATGTGGGTAAAGTTTCAGTCCCCAGCAAACTTAAAACCTCTTTTTTCCCCACACTGACATTGGAAATAAAACCCTTCAAAAATGTGTTTTACAATGAAAGCACCTAATAGATGTTAAACTATAGCAGCACTGCTGGCCAATGCATTCATAGAACTAACCGAATATAAATAACCCCATCAGTGTTGTATAAACAAAATATGCAATGCTTATAGTGTTGATACAGGATTTAATTGTACTTGTTTAAGACAAATTCACAATCCACTTGTGGCTCAATTTTTCTCTGCCAATTGTGAGCTGTGACCTCATTTTTTTTTAAATTCCTCCAAATAAATTCTGCATCAACACTGCACTCATTGTATTATGTATCCTTTAAATACACACCTATCCATGTGCAGTGCATATATTTTGTTACTATGTTATGGGTCTGATCCCACAGCCCTGACTCATGTGAGTTATCCAGTACACATCAGCTCATATCCTGTGCTGTATATGGAAATCCATTTGTTATCCATAGCTGAGCATGTATATATAAAATGTACTAATCCTGGATACCTTAGTTTTCCATGGTTCACTGTTATTCTTATAAATCTTGAGTACTGAAGTATGTTATATGCTGTGAGTTGCTTACTCAGAAGTCATGCGGAGGAGGATAGATTCTCTATAAATTACATCGGTGCTCACATCACTATAGTGATGAGTGGCAGGATAAAACCCTGAAACAGATGTATAGTTGTTTGGTTTTGAAGTAGTAAAAATTGTAAATATATTTGCATAGGGTGGAATATAACTAAAAAGAATAAGAGGAGCATAGTCCTGTAGTGCTTGTTTATATGAGAAGATCCACTGAATACTTTGGGTCAAATCCTGCTCATCTCATTCAGTTAGGGGCTGATTGTGCATACAGATCTGCTAGCATGGGGTCCTGTGCCCACATGGAGAGATCCACTGACATCAGTGGAGAATTCTGCTTTAAAAGTGTCAGAAAGATACAGGATGCTGAAGTCAGTGTTACTATGCATGTGAGTAAAGGTTGCAGGATCACGTCCAAGTCCACAACAAATAATAGTTCAAGTCATGTGGTCCCTGCTACCACAGAATTCCCATGATATCAATGGGAGTTTTGCCCAGGTAAGAACTGCAAGAGTAGTCTTATAATTTTTACAGGAGAAGTTCTTTCAAAATTAAACAAATCCTTTGTGGGTGGAAACAAGCAAACAGAGCAACCAATCCTTATGAGGTGGGGCGGGGGTTGTTTCAGAAAATTATTGCTGTGGCCCTGACCCTGCAATCAATCCTCACTCCACTCCCATGACTTCAGTAGCAGCTGTATACAATGACTGCAGAATCAGACCTTGTCTTGAACTCTAGGCAGCCACAAAGATATTTTAATAAACTGTAAATTGGAGTAATTAGCTGGGGCAAGGGGAGGAAACCTGCATGCTTTGGGACAGGCTGAGAGTTTTGAAAGACTGTGTACAAAGAAACGATGACATGGAATTTATTTTTTTATAGGCATTTTTAACCGCCATAGGAGACAAGAACCGCAGGGCTGTCCTTGCATTGGAGCACATGTTTGCACCAGTATTGGATGGAGCCGTATCTACGCTGCTTGGAGTGTTAATGCTTGCAGGGTCCGAGTTTGATTTTATTGTCAGGTAAAGCATCTCTTGACTTTTTTTATTTTATTTTTTTTAACGTGTTGATATTCGATGTTTGGTCATTTCAGTGTATCTGCTGTTTTACTACTGTGCATGCTTACATGATGGTCCTGCTTTACTTTTGCTTTATTAACTTGTTACATGCTAGTTGCAGTAATACTTCCTTTGCTGACATTGGATTAAGTTCCAGGAAAAATTAGACTCCAGGCCTAAAATGAAACAAAAGGGGTCCTCTCTTGCCTCTTTGCTCAGTTCTGAAATAAGTTAGCTCCAAATACCTAATATTGTCCAATGGTTAGCGGGATTTGACCTTTAACCCAGACTTTTCATATGTACAGCATTTTGTGTGGAAGGAATAGGAAGAACTATAAACATCCTGAAACTGACACTCTCTTTCCCTCCCTCTCCCCTGTTATCCCTGTATGAAGTTTGCAGCACGTTTTAACTGACAAAAAAATTGAAGCCCTGTTTGGGATGTAGGAAACCATAAGCGTGAACACAGAAGTTTGTATTAAAATTTGTAAAGCAAAGCCTGAAGACCTGTTTACAGCTAAAGGGAGGCTGTTTCTTGTGGATTTAATTAAGAATGTGAATTTGTCAAGTATGAGAGGAGAGCAATTTTTTCTGTTGAAGGGAATTTGAGAAGTGCAATGAAATGGATCCTATTCTACTCCAAACAACCTGTGGAGCTCTGCAAACTGGCTAATCTTAGAAGTAACACTGGTTCTTTGTGGCAGACTATTGCCCCCCAAAAAAAAAAAGCAGGACTGGGGTAGTGCTGGACCAAACATTCATGGTCTGATAGATGACTGGACTGTTCAGACTGAAGTGAGCTAGATAAATAGATGTAAACTAAATCAGGTCATGTAACAAAAAAAATGTCAAGGCTATGACTGAGAGACTAACTATTAAGTTTTAGCTGTGTGTGCGTGTATGTAAGAGAGAGAGAGAGAGATTTGGAGACGGCAAGGAAAGGAAGGTTATTTCCTTGCCTAACAAGAATTGCATGGATCATAGCTTCATGGTCTTCATAACTACACACTATGTACCCTTAAGTGCAACTTCCACCAAGTCTTCTGTGTGTCTCAGTTTTTGTTGGTGGTGAGGGAATGAGGCAGAACTATTCAGTTAGGGCCTGCTCCTATAACATGCTGAGCACTTCACAGGATTGGGTTTTTCCTGCAGATTGAATGAAATTTACAGTAGCATCTTTGTTGTAATACTCTACATATTGAACACATAAGCAGATAGTGTGCACATTTTCATGACATAGTAAATGGCAGCATGTAGTCTTGTTTGATTCCAAATTGGGATTTGATATTTGCTTAACAAATAAAAGGAGCCTTTCACATTTTAAACTTTTGTTGTTTAACTTTGTCTTTGCCCATCAGTTTCTTTTTTTCTAGCACAATCTGGCTTCAGTTCCCCTTGTTTTTCTCTAAGACAGATGTAAAATAAATGAGCAAATCTGAAGTACTATTACAGTGAGTGAAGAAGACTCCAAACTTCCGGAAAGGGATAGTTTAGCCCATCAATGTGTTTAGGAAGATTAAGTAAATTAACAGACATTGTATATGCTAAGTGGCCAGACTTGTAATCAGCCTGTTTATTCTAGTGTTAGATGGATGAGATGCAAATGTGTTTTAATGCCTGTTGTTGATACATGTCCCAGCATGAAGTTCTGGTAGTTTATATTAGTGAAGGAGATTGGTTCCTTGATTTTGGTAATGCAGATCAAAAATTCCAAAATGTTTACAACAGCAGGATAGTTGTAGTTTTACAGGAATCTAATATATTTGATCAGATGTGGAAACATAGGCAATAAAGTTTGTCGCCTGCTAAACAATGTTATCAGCAGTGGCGCTATTATTAGGAAACTTGCCCCTACTTTTCCTCCTGCACCCTGACCATCCAAAAATTTGTCCAAGACTGAGCCCTTGAAATCATTAGTTGCAACGCAGCCTTGAGTTTAGTCTGAACTCCAGCTGTGCCGAATACCAACTAGTAAGGCTTCCCTTTTACTGACAGGTTTACCTTGGTATTCATGAAGGATCCCAGACCTTAGCCCTCAATGGTGGGAAAGGACAACCACTTGTGCACTTTCCTCGTCCTCCATAGTACTTCAGCCTTTATGTTTGAATTGGCTGACGCAAAACAAGAGTATTCAGAGATGCTAAATTGTTCAACAAAAGATTAGCCTGCAATGCAGCTCTGCCATTGTGGAGTGCTCTTACTCAGTACAATGCTGAAGCTTACTACAGAATGGGCAGCATTTTCTTGGCAGAAAGCTGGTTCCTGTGTTCTAAAAAGGTTGCAATTTGAGCTATTTGGTAAAACTGGAACTCACAGAATTCTAGGCGGAAAGTTGTGATTAATGAACGGCGAGGGAAAGCCTTACCTGATACACTAGAGATTTAATTAGAGATTCCACTGTTAGATGCAGAAGCATTTCACAGTGGATTAGCTGCTGGGAGAAGTGGGCTTCTTTTCCTTCTTGGCTAAATTGTTTAAATTCTACACCCTTCACTTCATTTGTTTGCTTCTGCTGGGTTTTCGCTAATGGGGGCCCCTTTTCATTGTATTTGTGCTTTCAGTCCATTCAGCCATTCAGTTCACATTCCATATTTTTGTGTTTGTGTAACACATTTATAAATAACATTACATGCCACAAGATTTTGGTAAATTAACAAACTGATTTTTTTTCTTTCCTTTATCAACTAACACTTGGGTTCTGGAATGTAGCTTCTCTAATTCAAAAGGTACTAAATAAATACATTTATTAATTAAAAGTCATGATTTTGTACAATATTTTTAACGTTTCTGAGACTTGTATTAGCATATTTTTTTTTAAAAGTTACATTATTTTGGGGAGTAGTATGCAATCTTCTGTATGTCTAATGGTATTCATGGCCCTTTTCTCCCTGTTTTAAACAATATTTCAGGTATTTCTTTGCTGTTTTGGCAATTTTAACTATTCTGGGAGTTCTAAATGGATTGGTGCTGCTTCCAGTTCTTCTTTCATTCTTTGGACCATATCCTGAGGTCAGTAGTTACATTTATGAGCAGAAGAAATGAATGTGTCCTTTTTTTCTTTCTTCCCTAGAAACCTATTATTCTCTTTGTAATTCTGATTTTTATTTAAGTTTCTTGCTCTTTTTTTTGTTTTATTTAAAAAAATATATTAAATATGGTTTCTTTTCTTAATTTGATATTCTTGATTAGTAATCAGAAGGTGTCTTGTATAATAACCAGTGGGTTGGAAGTTGTCTCTTTGATTTAGATACAAATGCATGATTTAATTAGCTTTATTTTTAAGCAGAATTTCATGTATTAACTATGCCCTAGGAGCAGGGATTTCCTCAACTTCTTCATTCTACAGGCCATTTTGTGAAAGAGCTCCTTTTGTAGATCTATGTTTCCTCCTAACACTCCGGCCCCTCCGTTGCTTCATTCTCAAAATATTTAACTCAGCAGACCACCAGGAAGGGCTCCACACACCAGTGGTGGTCCACAGACCACAGCTGGAGAACCACTGCCTTAGGCCACAAGTCTGCAAAAGGATCCTCCCTTATCTGCAAGTACACTCTTGTGGTATCCTGTTGGCTTTAGTGAGATCCTGGTCCATGCGGTTGATCCCTTTGCAGGATCAGGGCCTTAAACCATCCAGTGCAAATCCAGCAAGAGAGCATTCATAGCCTTCAAACTTCCACTTGATAGCTCATTGGGTATATCACAGTTACCCCTCTAAGGCATGATCATTGAGTTTTCTCTAGTGTTATTAAAAGAGAATAACTTTATGGCTGTGTGCATAGTGTGTGTGGAGATATAGATATGGGGGAGTGTGTGTATATATATATATATATATATATATAAAAAACACGCTCTCTCTCACACACACACACACAGGGCCAGTGCAACCAGTAGGCGAACTAGGCGATAGCCTAGGGCACCAAGTGGTTGGGGGCGGGAAAAGCGCGCTCCGGGGAGGCGATGGAATGGAGGTGAGATGGGGCGCAGGGAGGGCCGCCTGCAGCAAATAACGGGGTGGGGGGGCAGCGCACAGGGGAACCACTCCCCGCCCCAGCTCACCTCTGCTCTGCCTCCTCCCCTGAGCACCGCCCCGCTCTGCTTCTCTCCCTCCCAGGCTTGCAGCGCCAAACAGCTGATTGGCGCCACAAGCCTGGGAGGCGGGAGAAGTGGAACAGCGGCGGCATGCTTAGGGAGGAGGCGGAGCAGAGGTGAGCTGGGGCGGGGAGCTGTCGCACAGCACCCCTGCCGAGATGGAGGGAGGGGGCGGCTGGGAGCTACTGCAGGGGGGGCACCTCAGGGTGGGGGGGGGGGCAGGGAGCTGCCGCAGGGCTCCTGGGGCAGGGTGGGCAGGCACAAGGTGGAAATTTCGCCTAGGGTGCGAAACATCCTTTCACCGGCCCTGCACACACACAGAGTACTTGCTATTATGTGTTTATCCATCTGTCTATGTACAGACACAGAACCATATTTTCTAATGGATACACACTATACACAGTCATGGAATTACCCTTTTAATGACATACCAAGAAATATATGTAATATACACCCTTACACATCCAGACATTGACAGGAATATATATAATTATGTTCACATCCACAGACAGCGATTGTGATTCTTTCTTTTTGGTACAGCTCTGTGCACCGTAACAGAGAATGCAGCAAATAATAAATAACAAAATGGTTTTGGTGACAAGAGTAAATGTAGTTTGGTGAGGAACATTTTTGTTGAATGTTAGTAATTATACGGGGGCTTAATTATCATTATTAGGTTTCTCCAGCTAACGGACGGAACAGATTGCCTACTCCATCTCCTGAGCCTGCCCCTAGCATTGTGAGGTTTGCACTGCCACCTGGACACACAAATAATGGATCAGATTCATCTGATTCCGAGTACAGTTCTCAGACTACAGTGTCAGGAATCAGTGAGGAACTCCATCAGTACGAGGCCACTCAGAGCTCTGGTGCACCAGTCCACCAAGTAATAGTGGAAGCAACTGAGAATCCTGTCTTTGCCAGATCTACTGTAAGTAGCCCACATGTTGGTTTGGGGGACAAAAGGGAGGAAGTTACTTCGTTTTGGCTTTTTAGAAGAATTTGTCTCTTTCAGTTTGTATAGCAACGTTTATATTCTGACTTCTTTTTTTTTCCATTGTACTTCTGGCTGCAACTGGCCCAAACTTAAGAGCACTTCCAGATGATGGGTGCTCAGGCTTTTTCACCCCTTCATTTAGGAAGGAAATTTAGATAAAATGGTGGTATCAAAGCACAGCGCATTTTCATCAGTAAATGGCTTTGCAGTATACTGGCTTGAGCTGGAAGTGCAGGACTGGCAGGTCCTTTGCTCCAGATGACCTCTGTGAAAGAGAAGGGAAGGGACTCTGGAATTAATGGGTCTCCACCCAGAGCCACATGGGCTATCTTCATACTATATTTCTCTTCCAGTAATACATTTTAGAGGATAAGGGCTGGTGCAGACCAGGGAAAGAGTGTCTCACGGTTTCTCCAAACCTTGGGTCTGCTGTGTGTCAGCACAGTGCCCAAGCCCTAAGCCACTGGGCCAGCATAACTTTCCTTTCAAAGATAAACTAAAAAGCTCCGTCTCCTACCCCCCAGGATGCTGCACGCTGAGCTGCAATGCGGATCTGTTTTTGTTCAGCAGAGGCCTAAAAATAGGTACAAGCAGAGCCACATTTGAAGTTGGTCACGGTTTATTGACTGATGTGGCCGCTGTGCTTCACGCTTTTTACAGAGATCCAGAAACCAGATTTCTGCAATCTATACAAACTGTCCCACTAACATCCTGTGTATGTACCCCAGCTGGAAGAGAGTCTTTGCCAAAGCCCAGCAATTTTGGTTATTGAACCACTTAAGTTGTAGTGCTTGCGATCTATCCCTTTCAAAAGACTGAGCAGTATGTGGGAGGTATACATAATGCTTTCAATGACAGTCCTGTGTTTATCTGCAAAGTTGTACTTCCCAACGGCTTGTAACAATTTTGGGAGAGAACTGTCTTTGAAAAAGGCACAAATAAGACTCCAGAATGCTTCACTTCTAGAGATAGTCCAGGACCGTGCACTTCAGAGTTGTACCAGGGAAAATATTTCCATAGCATGTGCAACTTCTGTTTACATGCTTTAGGGCAGAGATTTAACCGCGTATCTCATTTCATTTCCAGGTGGTTCAGCCAGAGACAAGATGTCATCAGCCAAGTCCAAAATTACAGTCTAAGCCAGAAGCCGGCTCCCAGCAGACATGGCATCATAACAGACAACCTAGACGAGAACTGAGGGAAGGAGTACGACCGCCCCCTTACAGGCCGCGCAGGGACGCTTTTGAAATTTCTACTGAAGGGCATTCTGGACCTAGCAATAGGGACCGCTCGGGCCATAGGGCTCGCTCTCATAACATTAGAAGCCCAGTATTCACTGCCATGGGTACTTCAGTGCCAGCATACTGCCAGCCTATCACTACTGTGACTGCCTCCGCTTCAGTTACTGTTGCTGTACACCCTGCTGTGCACAGCCATAACTCTCATGGAGGAGGCTTTCCATCTTACGAAGGATACCATGAAACTGACCATGGAACATTTGAGGACCCCCATGTGCCTTTTAATGTACGTTGTGAGAGGAGAAACTCTAAAGTAGAAGTAATAGAACTGCAAGATGTTGAATGTGAAGAAAGGACAAATGGCAACAGCTCAGATTAAGGTACATTTTTGTCCTTCCCAGACAATGGTGTGGGGCGGGGGAAAGGAAAAAGACAAGAATTTCTAAGGTATCTTTCCTCCCAGCTGCTTTACCCTCTGGGCAGCAATGACTGGCATTTCCCACCCATAAATATCGGTGCATTTTGCATTAGAAAATAAGCTTGGGTGAACCAACAATACTTAGCCCTTGACCTCTTCAGAGTTCTGTGCAAGTATTAAAGTAAATAGTACTATCCCAATTTTTCAGGTGGGGAAACTGAAGCAGAAAAATTGGATGTATCCATGGTGCACTCAGGAAGTGTAATTGCAGTACCTGCAGGCATACCTGAGCAGCTTTGATCCAATTAGCTTGCTAAAAATAGCATTGTAGCCACAGTGGCACTGGCAGCACCATGAGCTAGCCATCCAAGTACAGTCCCGCCCAGGATGTTGCTCAGGTACTCATGGGGGCTAGCTGGTTAGCTCAGAACTAGCTTGCTTATGCCAACACGCACTGCAGTTCACCTCCCAGTTGCAGCATAGAATACCCATTGTTCAACTTGTCCAAGGCCATGGAACAGGAGTCAGACCTGGATTTCCTGGTACCCAGGTATGCTCAGATCATTCAAACAGGCTGCCTCCTAAAATCTCACACATAACAACATTTGTTGGGAAGGAGTAAAACCACCAGTTACTTACTTTCAAAAGAAAGTGACCCTTGAATATAATGTAGTAAAAAGAATATAAACTACTTAGCCAAATCCTCTGGTGCATCAGAACTTCTATAGTTCTGCTGCACAGTGCAAGGCAGGCTGAAGGAAGTATTTGTACGGAGATTACCCACATTCCTGCACAGTGTTGCTTTAAGTGGGCTCGGTCCAAGCTCTCATGAAGTGGAGTTCTGTGTATGTGGGCGTGTCCAGTGGGTTGCTGAACAGGAACTGAACAAGTCACCCTGTATGGGTGGAGTGGAGCTGCCACTATTACAGGCTTTGGGCTTTGGTAACCATCACTGAGTTGCTCTGTGAATGCTCCTTAGGTTTGTCAGAGATAATTCCTGACCCTTGAGGATTTGACCCATAAAATGAAAATGAAGGTAAACTCTTCCCCCTCCTCCATCCCCAATGGCTTTGAGGTGATAAAATAAAGATGTAAAAATGAGAGGTGTGTGTTTCAGAAAACATTTTTGAAAGAAATGAAAATGTTTCATGTCATTCAAAATTTTCTATAATTTTGGGGGGGAGGGTCCACACACACACACACACCCAAAATAGTTTTGGAGGAGGTCACTTTCTCACTGTTACTTTTTTCCCATCTGAAAAAAGGTGTGAAAAAATATGTGTGTTTTGTCCACAGAAACAAAATGAAATTTTTTGAAAAGTTTCAAAGTGTTTCATCACCACACAAAAAACGTTGAGCAAAATGAAAATTTTCATTTTGGATGAAAAGGTATTTTCCATCAAAAATTTCCAAAGGGAATATTTGACCAGTTCTAATTAAAATACTTTGCACTTCTAAAGCTTCTATCCAAAGATTTCAAAGTATTTTTATAGTTCTGTACGAATATATCCTCACAGCTCTCCTGGGAAGATGGCAAGTAGTGGAATCCCAAGGAAGTGGATTCTGAGGCAAAGAGAAGGCCAGGTTCAAATTTTCCAAAAGTGGACACTAATTTGGGTACCTCAGTTGGTGTCCAATTTGAGATGCCTAAGACCTCATTCTCCTGCAGCTTCCATTGACTTTAATTGAAGTCAGGTACGCAGAAATGGAGGCACTCAAAATTAGTGGACATTTAAAACATGACATCTGTGACAGAGATGGGAATAGATTCCTGATTTCCTAACTCTTGGTCCTGTACCTTAACCACAAGAATCATTACATGCATTTTGGGTTGGTTTGGTTTATGTTTCTTAAGCTTTAAGTGAACAGTTGTGTTTTCTCTCTTTTGTAAAGGGTAACAACTGAAGCAAAGAAGAGGCCAAAGATGGGGAAACCTCCTCTTTCCAGAACTGCTTGAAGAGAACTGCTTGAAGTTATGGAAAAGGACATGCTGCATCAGGATAACAGTTCACTGTTACTGTAACCTATTGTATTATGTTGTTAAATATTTCTATAAATATTTAAAAGGTGTACACATATGTAATATACAAAGGAACAATGTAAAGTAGTATAATCTGGAGTTAACTCTTGTTAATAGAGTGGGACAATATTGTTTGTGTTCTGTACTTATTGTACATTGATCTCTGTGCCACAACTAAGATTAATCTAGTCTTAAATTTCAGCATATGTTGCTGCTGCTTAAATATTGTATAATTTACTTGTATAATTCTATGCAAATATTGCTTATGTAATAGGATTTTTTGTAAAGGTATGTGTTTAAAATATTTTAAAATTTGCATTTCACAACCCTGTGGTAGTATGAAATGTTACTGTTAACTTTCAAACACGCTATGCGTGATAATTTTTTTTTAAATGAGCAGATATGAAGAAAAGCACGTTAATCTTGGTGGTTTAAGTAGGTTTAGCTATGTGCAGGTTTTGTTTTGCTGTGTGCATGTGTGTGTATGTATGTTCCCAGTGTACGGTAGTGTAGGTTTTTTTTACTGTATGGTAACCCTTAGTGGGCTTATTAACTCACTGATGCTGTCAGAGTCAGGATTTCCCTATTGCTAAATGCCAGTGAAAAATGCCTTGGCACGTAACAGAATCTCCAGACTGCTATTGTCAAATGGATGATTAAAATAGAAGAGAGGACAGGAGGTAAGGGCATATGGATTCTATAACTAAATCTTCCAGTGACTTGCTGTGTGTGACTTTGGGTAAGTCACTTAACCTCCCCATGCCTCAGTTTCTGCATCTGTAAAATGGGTATAATAATACTTACCTACCTCCTAGGGGTGTTGTGAGGCTTAATTACTGTTTGGAAAGTGCTTTGATATCCTTTGTGAAAGGTGCCATGTAAGTGCAAAACATACTCATTTCCCTTAACTGCAAAGGGTGTTGGGTATTGAAAGTTGCTAAAATCCAGTTAGCATATGCCTTTGTATGTACTGATGCCATATTTTGATATCGATATTGTAAAATAGAGTGGTACTGGAATAATATGGTTGTTTATTACAGTAACGGCACAGTTCAAAGCAATCTGGCATCCCTCATCACTTTATTTACATGGCAGAAAGCAAGTTAATATAAAGTGACAAAAATTAGAACTTTTTTTATTATTATTTTCTTCATCTATTTTCACTTCTTATTTTACTGATCTGCTTGATCCAGGACCATAATAATTGACACCTAAGGCCTGGGGTGATTTTCCACCCACCCCGCTAAGGTAACTCTTACTGCATTAGTACTTGTAATTAAAATAGCTAAACTGAACTGGGAGCCCTTCATGAATCTAATTTAGCTTCTTTTCTTTTTTTTAAAGTTAAAATTGAATTTTTATTTATTTATATATATAAAACAAATATTCAGTTTAGAAAAAACACAAGATCTGTGTTTCTAAATACAAAATTGGCCACTCCAGGCCAGGCATTGTTTGATTGGAATTTATACTTCTCCAGTAGCTGAAAGGCTCTTTTCCTGCAGGCCTTCCCAGCAAAGTGGAGGACTATGACTATCATGCACAAATTGTCATGCCTTTTTTGCTCCCTTGAAAACACTTTGACATGAGGCACTTGTTTACAGGTATCCAATGTGAACACTAAAAGAACAGCTGATGAGCCTGGCATTGTCCCATTGGTACATAAGCTACTGTTTAGATGCACACTAAGGGTTAATCCCGTAACTGCCTACTGGTCCAGCTCACTGTCTAACATGAAAACTCTTAATGACAAAAAGACAACAGGCCCCAATTTAGCACTAGCAGTGTAGTGACCTCAGATCATAAAAACTCTGCAACAAAACTGTATGATACTAATTGGAAGCTACCTTCAACTGCCAAGTGTACGTGTTACTGTGTCAGAGGTCACTATGGCTTCCCACTGATATTGCTCTGGTATCAGTCAGTCAGTCCCCCACCCCTTTACTTTTTTTTTCTTTTTTTTTCTTGTAGATGGTGGGAGGGAGGGAGGGAGCAAGGAAAATTTTGATGTCTCATCTCTTCTCCCCTTCTTCCCCCCAATTCCTTATTCTGTGTGTTTGTGCGTGGGTGAGCTGTCTGCTTTCTGCACAATGTAGACCTTTTCTCCTATAGTCACATTGGCAAAGGGAGAACTCGGTGGCTGGCAACTTTGTGTTTTATGGTTTGTTTTTTAACTTTTTTTAATCGTGGGTGATATTTATATTTTTGTATCATAAGAATGTTTTCTTACAGTATTTGTCATGCCAGTTTATAACAAACAAAATGCAGGGATTTTATTTCTATTGGAAACACTATTACAGCTATGTTTTTACTTTTAATGGAATTTTTATTTGTATAGAGTGCTTACTAATGTTAAATAGGAAAGAGTATATAACATTTACATTAAGGACTCATTGTAGGTTTTAGTGTAAGGAGTAAAAAGGACAAAAATATTCAAACTGGGTCTCATTGCCTGCCTATTTTGGCAGGAGTGGGTTTGTGTCATTTCAGTTACAAAGATAAAAGTATGCCATATAATTTATTTATATGAAAATTTATTTTTGTAGTGTACATAATAGTCATCAAGTCTTTTGACAGAAGTATATTTTTAAAGAGTTTATATGTAATGATGATACCATTATGTTTTGGAACATTGCTGAGACATGATTACAGTGCACACTTTTCATTTTAAACCCCATTGCGGAAAAAGAAAATGTTTAACAGTGTTGAGAAAGAAAGAGAGTGTGAATATTCATACGATTCTGAATTGTGTTTTAGTTACCATTTGTGATCTAGTGTGGTTCTCATTTTAAACCTGGAGTGGCAATTGTACAAACTCTCTAAATATTAATGTTCAAACACTGATAGAAATTCTAACATGAATAAAAAATATTATAACTTATTGATTACGTATTTGGTGTTTGTAGAATGCTTTTTTTACAGTAGCCATAAGCTATGTAACAGAAAAGTAGCAATCGTTCTTGGAAGTGTAAGTCGTATGATTGATCCAATTTACTAGATTCTACAGTCAAAGGCTTCAGAATTAATGCACCAGTTCTTACTTTTTATTACCAGAGTTGGGCCTGAGCCAAACATGAAAAACTGAATCCTGCTTCTGAATTTCAGATCTCTGTAACTGGCCAAACCAAACCCAAGATCTCGAATCTCCCAAACTTGGGGTTTGAAACTGGGATCCTCCAGTGTTCAAAATATTTGGAATCTGTGTTCAGATTTGGCCCCTTCTGGAGGTAGATCCAAGCTGTAAACTCCAATCCAAACTACAGATGCCAGGTTTTGGTTTGGCTTCCTCTCTGTTTGCTCCTACCTCACTTTGTATATGTAATATTAGGCAAAACTAGTCTATCACCTGTGACACTGTGGATTATTAATTGCATATTTTTCAACCAGAACATGATTTTGCATAAACATACAATACTTACAATACATCCACCGTTTGATTCTCCACTCACTTTAGTGGAAGACATGATCAGGCTCTTGGTTTATTCACATTCAGTCTTTCAGTGCCAAATACCTATTTTCCTTTTTTTATCCAAGGTGATATTTATAAACTGTCTGGAAGATGAATTGTAAATTATTAATTTGGTTATAATTTAAGGACCTGGATGGCAAACCCTTACTCACATGTACTGTCATTGCTCACATAAATAGTTCCGTTGCAGTCCATAAGACTAATTGCAAGAGCAAAGAGTCAGAAAAGATTTGCATTGCTAGGACTTATATGTATTATAACCAGAGCTAGGAGAAATTTTGTGTGCAAATAGTTTTGTTCACTGAAAAATGCAGATTTAGGTTAACCAAAACTATTTGTGAATTCAGGTCAAATTTGGTGAATATTTTTGGCCAATGTTTTAACTTTTCATTTAAAAAAATACATTTTGTTTCAGAATTTTCCCAAATTTAATTTAAAACACATTTTTAAAAGTTGTTCTAAAAAAGATATAAATCTGAAAAAATCATTGTGGGTTAAACAAAATATTTTGCTTCAACAAAAATAGAAATTATTATTTCATTAAGAAAAACAAAAAAATGTTCATTTGCGTTTGATCCAAAGTGAATTTTTTAAAAAATTTTCAATTTAACCACTGAAACGAAAAAAATCAGTTATTCATCCAGCCCTAATTATAACCCATAATATAGTCAATGGTAAGTAAAATCCTGACCAGTTGGTAATGCTAACAAGGCTTTTCCAGTCCCAGTAATTCATGAGAATCATTCAGTCCATCGAACTGGAAAAATATTAATATGCTGACAGCCAGTCAGAATGGAGGATTTTTCTTTTAAAATCCCATTTTGCATTAAAAAATAGCTCTTTACCTTGTATTACTCTTCATGGTTATATTATAAATGACACATTTTCTTACTTTGCGTTTTATTAACCTCAGGTAAAACTTTACTTAGATTTTTGTTAGAAATCAGCCGTATTTATTCAAGGCTTAAGTAAATATGTGGCTGAATTTTTGTTGGCATAACGCATATATTTAACAGCTCCAGGAATGTTGCGTACTGCTAAACTGCAGCAGCATTGATATAGAAACAGGTGTTTCATTTTTGGTAACTTACCTCCCTAATGAGAATCTGAGACACCAGCTGCTTATATCTGAAAATCACCTTTGCCAAATTTTAATTACTTTTAAACACTGACACAAGTAATGAGAACAATTACTAGTTCCCTAAGCCATTTAATTATTCCTATCCTATTTGTTGCAGTCATGGTGGACCCCATTACTGGCCCAGGATGCATGCCAGGAAACAAGTAAGTGGCTTAAAAATACTTTCCCATTCTAACTTTACATCGTCAATTTAGCTAATAAAAATTAAATAAGACGGAGTGTGCACTCTCAGTTTCTTAAGCTAGAAAGCTGAAGGGATACTATCATGTTTGGACAGATCAAAGTGAAAATGCAGTCAACCTGTGGGGCCATAGCACAAGTTAAGGAAGCTTGCCCCTCACACTTTGGCTCTATTAACAGTTGAATTCAAATCAAGGCGCAATCTACAATAACGTCTTTGGGGAAATCTCACATCATTTCACTACTACCACCGCAGTTTCATCAGTGGGAACATAAGTATAGACAGAGCACTGGCATTTTTATCGTACCAGCTAAACCTGCTCTGCTCAGATTTAGTTGATACATGCTAAAAATCCTTGGGCCGTGGGCACACTAGCACTTCCACCACTGTCTCCACTGGTGCAGCTCCGCTGGTCATAGTGAGACAGTAGTAGATTCCCCAGAAAGGCTAATGTAGACACAGCACATGCTAATTCACAGCTATTTTTTAAAGAAGGGTTTTGCTCCAAAGATGCTACTGACTCACTGGCTCATTCAGTCTGTAGTAACACTGGCCCCAGTCCTCCAAGGTATTTAGGCATCTAATTCCCAGTATTATGTGCTTACATTCCTTTGAGGATCTGGCCCAGTGTCAACAAGAGAGGCTATCTGAAGGGCAATTACAATAGATAACAGACACCTTAACAGGTTCATGAAGAAAGTGCTGCCAGACACCAGTGTGCAAATATAGTCACTTTTTATTACTGCAACAAATAGCATTAAGAGACAGAGCTCAAGGCATAGGGTAAAAGCAAAATAAGATGACAAAATGTAGCACCCAGACAATCACTGCTCACTTCAGCACCCGGCCTCTTGTGAGGAGACCATTTCCCAGAATTCCATACTTCCTATTTCACATGCTTTAGCACTCAGCTTAGGAACTCATTTCCCAGGATACCCTTCAACTGAGCCTCCACAACCCTGTATAAAGCAGCTTTTAAACCAGGCCAAAAGAAGGAATCTCCACAAGCAACAGGGGAGTAGATTCACCCATCAGGTAAAACAACATATTTAAATTGTGTTTTAAAACGTGGGTGTAAAGAAAAGGTTTTTAACTCAAGGAATTGTTCAAATGACCAATCCTGGCATTTTCCTCTCAAACTTTGGGTTTTGGAAGCACCAGACTTGTAAAGAAAAGGTATCTGGGTAGTCCTCTAAGAAAAGAGGAGACAAAAACAGGAAACCAAGCATTTATTACTCAATATGCATGAAGGAATAGAAAAATGGAGGTTGTTACAGTACCCTTTTTCAACCCAGGCATATGTTACCACTGGAAACCTCTTCTCCTTGTGTCATGAGTGTATGTTCTTAGTTCGTTGTACAGAGGAATTGAAAAATTCTGGGTTGGGTTGGAAGCTAGGGTCCCGTTGCCTGAATGAGCTTTGGATCAGGTCTCTAGTTTCCCACTTAGGAGGCTCCATTACCTCACAGACACTTGTACAGCAATTATTGTTTATTGAGTACATCAGTTAATTTTCCACGGGTCACCAAATATATGTCAGATGACAAATGACCTTTAGTTACCACCAAGCTGAGCTGGCTTCAATCCAATAATCTAGAGGTGAAATTATCCAATTATCCTTATCCAGTTACAAAGTTCCTAGGACATTCATAATTTTAAATAGAAAATTTACCTCTGTGAGCCAAACAGTTTGTTCTATCAGATAATGTGAGACATAAATTGTTTATTAGTTGTTAAGGCCTGGAGTTGAGCTCCTTATTTCAGTAGAACTACTGGTGTGAGTAACAGTTTACCAACGTGAATAAGGGCCTCACAATCTGGCCCTAAATAACAAATAAATGGGATAAAAAAATCCAGTCAGGCCTCCATTTCATGGGGGAAAGTGACAATGAATTATGTCTGTTTCCTAGTAAAAGACATCGTATTAATAGACAGCTACATTTTAGTGTAGAATATTTGCTTCTGTGATAGTTTTTGAGACCTGCCTGTAAAATAATAGAAGATTCTAATTTAACAGAATAAACAACCAATATTTTATATTTAAATAACCAGATAAGCATAACATACTTACCTGGTCACACATGTTGAAGTGTCTTTATGTTTAGTTATAAGGGTGGGAACTAAATGGTAGTAACAATTTTTATTTTGAATAAGTATTATAAAGCTTTCTGATCAGGCATATAGCAAAATTATTTTTGTTCTGGTTAGGCTCTGTTAACCTGTGAAAGTCACATAGTGAAAACTGAAAAATTCTGGTGGTACAGAAACTGAGTGAATGAGTCTAATTTATCCTTTATATAACCCTAGTAAAGTCAGTGCAGTTATAGCTGGGATGAATCTGGCCATTTTATTGAATGAAGAGATTGTAGTAGAGACCTACTAAAAATTATTCAGACCTTTAGAAATTTCAGGAATGGGAAACCAATTAAGAGTAATGGTTTCTGACTTTAAAAATAAGCAACTTTAACATTGTTCTATTTTGTCAATTTAATTTTTTCAAACTGTGTCTCCATACTATAGCCAAGCACTTCAGAGTAACTTGGGGGAAAATATGTGTGTAGAAGTGTGAGGGTATTTTTTACATACACAAAAAAAAACCCCACATTTGTCTGTGAAAATGTTAATCTATTTTAGAAAACAAATTCCAAATGAATTTTAGCATACGGATTTAAGCCAGCTTCTGAGAATGTTCTCTAGCATTAAGGTTTTAATGCTCCAAAGTATTCATTACAGTCCATTGAAGCAGTAGTCCACAAACTAAGAAGGATTTACACGATAGTCACTTATGGTTCCTTAGGAATTATTAAGAAATCTTTAAAAAAAATTCTTTATTGAAATGAGCGTACCAGGAGTATCATCGAGATTCTTGCTTTATGTAATGGGACCTAGATTGTAAGGCTGTGATTTCTTGAAGTGTTTAAGCACATGCCTAACTTTAAGTAAGTGAGTACTTCTATTGACTTCAGTAGGACTGCTCATATAAGTAAAGTTATTCATGTGCATGATTCAGTCCATTGAGTATAATGAAACAGTCTTTTTTACACCATTGTGTCCAGCTAAAGATTTCATTTTTTTCTCAGTAGTCTTATTTCATTTCATGTAAACTAGTTTTTCATTGGTGATACTCTGTGAAACTTCTCAAACTCATGTACTGCTGGGGGCCTTTCTGATTTCCATTGTCATGTAAGACACAAATCTGCAAAAAGAAAACCAATATGCAGAAATGTCTGCTTCTGAGAAGAAGCCACATCACCTTCAGGTGGGGTGTCCAAGAGACCCATTCTTGTATCCAATAGGGAATTTTCATTCTATGCCAACAATTCATTCATAATTTGTTTAATATTTTCTCAATATTGTATAGTATCACATAATTTCACCATATGTGTATTAAATCAGAATTTTCTGTATTACATTTCCAACATTGGTCTCTCTCTGTTTCCATTTCTTTGAAGTCTTATAAAGCCCACAATTCAAGAAAAATATTGTACTTTAACTTTTATGACCCAGATACTGCCACTTAGGCCTATACTGGGAAGGGACCCTCTGCATAGTGATCTCCCCTTTTCTGCACAGAAGTGAGACTCCGCTACCTCTTCAATGTTGTTCTCCTCACATCTTTTCCCCAGCCACTGTGGAGACTTCTCCATATGGTCTGGGCTCTGTCAAGATTCGGAGGACTGAGAGAAAGTGTAGCTGGGAGGGGATCAGGGTGGATGTACATTGTCCCCACCATTGGCCCTACAGAGATTAGTCAAAAAGAGATAATTCATCTGTAGGATTATCTAAGCCTTATTCTTCTATGGTGACTCTGGTCCTGAAGGCAGCTGCTGCCAGGAGACATCCATGGCACCTATCTCCAAGGGTGCTGTACTGTCAAGGACCCAATAGTCAGAACTACCTTAGAAACACAAGGCCTCTTGCACACCCCTGGAAATGCCAACCAGCGAACCAAGCAGGTGCCTGGGGCGGCAAATGTAAAGGGGCGGCAGGACGTCGGGTTCTGGGGCGACAGTCCGCCCTTGCCAGCAGCGGGAATTCAGCGGCCACTCCACGCCGGGACGGGACTCATCTTCGGTTGCCAGCAGCAATTCGGCAGCCGCACCATAACTCCGCCTCCGTGTTCGGCGGGCAGGATTCCGCCACTGAGCGGCAAGTTTGTTTTGTTTATTTTGCTGCTTGGGGCGGCAAAAACCCTGGAGCCGGCCCTGGTGTGCAGCAAGGACCCTCCTGGGAGGGTTCCATGGGAGAGGATGATCTGAGCCTGTATACTTTATTACGTTTTGTGTTAATGCTCACAGATTCTCCCAATATGATTGGAGTCCCTGAATATATTCCCCATACAATTTTGTGGATCCAGTTTTGCATGAGTTATATTAATAATTATATCTCAAGCATAAACAACCATGTTAGTTAATCACATACATTTAACACAGAATATTCTCTCCCATTAAGTAACAGTGGTGAATTTAGATGTCCAGGACAGGAAATGATTTAGACCCCCAATCCTACAAACACTTACACATATGCTTAACTTTACTGCTGCGAGTGGGACTACTCTCATTAGCACAGTTAACCATATGTGTAAGTGTTTGCATAATGGGCAAACTTAGTGTTGTAAGTATTAATTAAAAAATGAATAAGAAAGGAAATCCAAGGCCTCTGTCTGAACTGCATTGAGCTAAATTCAGTGCATTTTGGGAGAGGAGATAACAGAATATGCAGTACTATATATACATACTATATAGCATGTGTGTGGGCTCCTTGCTTGTGGAGGCAGCCATGCACCATACCAACCACAGAGGTTGATATAATTTATGTTTGCCTGCAACTTCCCAATGCAATAGCCTAGAACAGCCAGAGGGCAGTGTACTCTGATCACTCATTCCTTCCACCATCGTGCATATACTTGGGGTTGAGCGCAGGTAGGGACATTCATTGGAAGCCTCATGCATTATGGGAATTCCCCTGGAGGCTGGTTCTGCCAACTTCATAGGCCATTTTTGTCAACAGAGCTGACATAAAGGGGCTATGGCATAACTGAGAATCGGGGTGTGAGTCTTAAGCTGCTAAAAAGATTTTAAATACTTTGATTCAAAAAGATCAAAGCTTACCTATCAAGTTAACACTGCTTGCCTTACATTTCTTGGATTCTGAATTGCCATTACAAAATGGTATTACAGGATTGTAGTGCAGGAGGTTTTAGGAAACCATTTTGACAGGCCCAGAGCGTTTTTAATGTTTTACAAGTTGTTAGAAAGTGTCTCAGTAGGTGCAGGATACTCTGGTATCTTTGAAATCTAGACACCACTAGAAATCAGCACAGGTTGTACAAACAACCCAGAGGTGGACTGGGGCCGCATGGGCCATGTCATTCCCAGCTTACTTAGAGACTTCTCTATTGAACCATTGTTATATGTTGTTCACTAGAGGTTACTGAAGTTTTCTGAATGGATTTTTTTTAAAACAGCAGATTGACTTGTTTCAGAACTGAACTTTTTGTGAAAAATGTTTTATTTTTAAAAAATATTCTATTTTTTTCAGCAAAACACAAATTTAAAAATTGTCAGTTTTTGTTCAGTTTTTTTTATTTTTTACACTTTTAACTTCTCTATTCCCTTTTTCAGTGGAAAAATAGAAAAAAAGGAAAAATGATTAAAGGATGACAGAAGGGGGAAAGTATAAATAAAACACTTAAAAATCTCAAAATAATTTACATAACTTTCAGAATAAAATTATTTGGAAAAAAAAACCCTACCATTTTTCAACCAGCTGTACTGAAAACTATGGACTGAACCCAACATTGGCATCTGGACTTCACTTCACCTACTCCAGAAAGTTGGTGGTGGGCTGAAGATTTCCACCCACGCCTCCCCCTCCTCCTACCCACTCACACACACACACACACACACACACACACACACACACAAGCACTTATTTTTAAAAAGGAGTCAGATTCACTGTGGAGTTTTAACAGCATCATCTTATTGTCCTTCCCCAAAGTCCTGAAGCCAGACCTAAGTAAAGGAAGGATACACACTAGAAGCATCTGGGATATAGAGAGAATGGAATGAATAGATCCAGAATGAGTGGAGAGAGACTTGGAAAGATCAAAAAAGGGGTGATAGAGTGCCAGTCTGCACCCCTATGTTCACCCCTTTTACAAGATTGATACATTTTGTACAAAGTATGCCTTGTGAGGTATCATTTGAAAACTCATAATTTGCTGATCATTATTATCCTGGTAAAATATGTGTGGCAACATTGTATATTAAAATTATAAAATTCTACTGTATGATATTACTAATACATGTTCCAAGTCTGGAGAGCAGTCACAAACCAGTTGCCCAGAGACAAAGACTAGCTGATGCCTCAGCCAGAGTCAACAAAATCAAATGGACCATCACCTAGTTAAGTGGCCATTCTTTGGCAGGAAAGATGGTGTGGGAGAAAAATCTACATCTTGATAAAGAAACAGCTTGGGATTCCCATCCATACAGACTTTCTATCTCCTGAACTTCAGCTGGAGATGATGCTCGAAGAAGAGAAAGAAGGAAGAGCAGATTCCCCAAATTATCTCTTCCTTTCTCTCTACCCACTGCATCAACAACACCTGAACAATTAGGAAGCAGCATTAGAATGGGGGAGGGATCCTGGCTGAAAGAAATTCAGCCAGTAAGAATGCTGAAACATGGTGAGAGAGACCTTTGCTTTGAATGCACTTAGTTAAGTTAGGCATTAGTTGTGTTTTATTTTTATTTTCTTGTGACCAATTCTGACTTTTATGCCTCATTACTTGCAGTCACTTAAAACCTATCTTTCTGTAGTTAATAAACTTGTTTTACTGTTTTATCTAAATCAGTGTATTTGGATTGAAGTGTTTGGGGAAATTCCATTTGGGATAACTGAATTTGTGCATACCATTTTCTGTTAATAAAATGACAGACTTTATATGAGCTTGTATTGTCCAGGAGAGAGCTGGGCAGTACAAGACATACATTTCTGGGGGAAGTCTGAGACTGGGAGTTTGCTGTTGTTGCTCTGCAGTATAATTCATGAGTGGCTGGCTATAGCACTCATACAATATAACTGGGAGTAACTTACATGTTGTGTGAGAGCAGGCCAAGAGTGGTAGCTCTCACAGCAAAGCAGTGTAAGAAGCATCACATGTTGGAAAACTGACAGGACATAGCTGTTCATTGGTCCAGATTGTAATGTCACAGAAGGAGACTAGAAAAGACCCCCCCAAAAAAGTGAAAGAGTGGGGAAAGCCACAAGCAGGTGATTAGGTAGAAAGAGGCAAAGTATAAGAGAAGGAGCAGGGAGAGAGTCAGGGGAAAGTGTTGCAAAGCAAGGGAATCAAGAGCATGACAAAGAGTGGGAGATCTAGGAGGGAATATTGAAAAAGGAAAGTGAAGAACCTGATCCAGCTCCCATTCAAGTCCATGGGAACTGGATCAGACCTTAAGTTCAGGTAAAACAGACACTGAAAAAGAGATGTAAAAGAGTTGTTGTAACTCTGTTGGTACGAGGATGTGAGACCCCCCCAACATGGGTGAGGTAATATCTTCTATTGGACCAACTTGTGTTGATAAGAGAGACAAGCTTTTGAGCTCCACCTGAAGAAGTGCTCTGTGGAGCTTGTCCCTTGGACAGAAGTTGGTCCAATAAAAAATATTACCTCACTCACCTTGGCTCTCTGAGGTAAAAAGTGACAGACAGGTAAGCAAGATAGAAAGAGGAGGAGGGAAGAGCAGAAAGAGAGAAATAACAGAAAATGAGGGAGACAAATTAAAAAGAAAGTGTGTTTAATGCCAAAACATTACTGAAAATACTCATTTGAGTTTCTATAAAAAAATATCATTGGGGACATGATCATGTAGGACAAGGAGGCTTGGAAGACTTGGCTGTGAATGGGTGGTGGGCATAAGAGCCCTGTGTTCCAATATATAGGGGAGGCAATAACCTGCTTTAGGGGGTTTTTTTTTATAATGTTGATACTGGCTTTTTGAATGTTTTTCTATGCAGTGTGTATGTGCGGATGATGGGAAACGTGAGTGTGTAGAAGGAACTATGGTTGCAGTGTGTGGAATTTGCTACTGGCAAGTTATTCTAGCAGAGAATCCAAGATAAATACCAGGTAGGCTTATTTTTTTGCATACACTTTTTGTTCTAAAATGTAGGAAGGTGCACCTGGTGTTTCAGAATTTTCTTATGCCCCTCATTTAACATTTTGTTTCCTCCCCACTTTTGTTTGGCGAGCTGTAGACCTGGTGAAAGAAAACTAAGGAGAAGCACCTACAAAAAGGTGGCATTGTTGCTGGCTTTGGGGCTGTCCTTTCAGCCCCTGTTGAGGAGAATCTGTTCCCCTCAACGCTCCTAGGGGCTTCCACAGCCTATGGATCACTTCTCCTACGCCTCAAGTATTTTGATATTATTGCACTCTTGGGGAGAGTACCAGGCAAATTTGAAGAGGTTTGACTTATTTGAAAGAATATGGCATAGTTTTCATTTTCTGAGATCTATTTAATGCAAATGTAATGGGGGAGAAGGTCTTTGGTTTGGGGGGACACATGTGAGGTGTCAGAATATTTCACTCATCTTTTCCTGGAATCACCCTTTCATTTTTGATAGTGAGGACTAAGATCTTCACCCCTGTCTTCAGGGCTGACCATTTGACTGCCTATTGTCTTGAACTCATCAAAACCTCAAGCAACAACATTCTATTAAGAGGAGTCACCATCCTAGAGAGTTTTCTTTCAAAATTCTCCAGATCTCATAAGGAGTTGCTGAGAGAAAAGAGCAAGTATTAAAGGGACTGTACAGTAGTCACTACAAGGAGATTAGTTTTTAAATTTCTTTGGGGGTAGAGGATCTAGGATTTCTGTAAGTAGCCAGTGTCAGGGGGTGGATATCATAGGGGAACGATTCAAGGAGACTCTGGTGCACCTATTGTTAACCTGCAAGACAGAGACAGGCTGGCATGGCCCAAAGCAGAGTGACTGAGTGGCTGAAAAGCTGGTGGTGCTAGGGAGCTAACACCCTCTTACCACAAGCAAGATTCCTTCACACCAAAGGCAAGGGGTAATAAGGTGACTCTCCATCCTGGGTACTCCAAGAACGATCACAGGAGAAATCAGACATGAAGGAAAATGAATTAAAGGCTAGGTCTGGGAAAGATCCTGAGGCTGAAATCAGCCGACTTGGAGCCTCATCCTGTGAGATGATGCATGTTTCCTATGATGTGCTGCATGCTCCCTACTCCCATTGACTTCAGGAGAAGCTGAGGGTACACAGCACCTTCACCAAATTGGGCTAATATATCTACCGAATTGGTTGTTGTTATTCACAGTAATATTGTGGTAGCACCTAGGAGCCCCATTCACGCACCAGGATAGATGCACACCTTAATCTATAAAGTAAATTATCACGGTTGAGTGAAACCTACCAATTCCAATTCATTTGATTTCAAAAGTGACTCTGTTGGCTTGCTAGGATTCATGATCTCTGAGTTTCCATCGTGGTTGCACCTCTTTTGACATATGGAATCCTGGAACCACTTCAGCATTTAACTGTGGGACTCTCAAACTCTTTGTAAGGGGATGTCTTTTGTGCAGAGTAATCTCAGGCTCTTATTCAGATGTTGACCCTAGCTCTCCCCTCTCATCCATACTCAAATCCTTTCACCCTCGTCTGGCACTACTTTAAGTCTGGGCTAACTGAGCAATAGACTCGGGTATCACTTTCACTTGGACTGGTAACCCAGCCACTTTTCAGTGAGGATGCAAACTAAACCACTTGAGCGCTGACAGTCCTCATATGCCTTCCCACAATTCCCCTGTGCACCCAGTCCTCCTATGCTCCCACAATTCCCTGGGAAAGAATCAGAGTGGCTCAACTTATTGAAGCACAGAGAACCATAGCAGATGCCCCAGCAACACACAGGTGAGTGAGTGAGCACCTGTCAGGACACTAAGTCACGTATGGCTTTGAAGTGTGGCTGCTCACACCCAGGCTCAGCTAACCCTGGTGTTGATCACCCAGGCTAACTCTGCAGTGAAGACATACCAGGGCCAGATTAAGGCATAAGATAACTATAAAATACAGTTTAGGGCCTCGGACTATGGGGGGGCCTCTAAAGAAGAAAAAACTGACTCCATTTCAAATTTTATCAAAATAGGTTGATAAATAAAGGAGATATGGGAAAAAGAAGATTTTTAAATATACACATTTTCATTCAAATATGACAAATACACACATCTGGCTACACAAATACCCTTACCATGCCCTAACCCCTCACTAATTTGTCGATTATTGACAGGTGGGAGGCCAGGCTGAGAAAAAAGATAATTTACTCATAGAAAAATAATTTTACAAGTGCAGTCTGCTATCAGTCGCCTAAGGCAGTGTTTTGTTGGCCAGCTGCTACTGGTAAAATTCTGACCGTGCTTTCATAATTTATTTAAATAAATAAATCTCACTGCTGATAAAATTCGGAAAAATGTGAGGTCAGAGATGACAGTGTCATGAAGCAATCCTGCCATGCTCATATTTGTATGGAACTCATCCTAAGAGTGATGTCACGTACATTACCTTGGCTGGTAATAGCTGGAAGGCCGCCATCTTTTGTTTACGGTCCAGCATGCTCAGTTGTATAGTGCCTTCACTCCTGTTTTTCTTAGTTTTCTTAAGTGTTAATGTTTTTTTCTTCTTTTGATCTGTATATATGTACAATTGTGTATTTTAGTGCTTACGCCACTTTCTGCTTCATGCGCTATCCATGCTTCATATGATGGAGTTTGCAAGTGATCATCTGATGGACTTGAGTCAAGTGGATCTTGAGGACCATAAATTTGTGCTGCCTTCCCTCTGTCAGTTTTGGGAACCTTCACAGTAAATATCAGAGAGTGCTGACAAAAGGATAAATAGAGGGTTTTGAAAGAAGTGAAGAAAGATATACATATATATCAAAATATTCTGAGTACTTGGTGAGCAAGTTATTTCAAACTATGTACATATATGATTTATAGGATATTAAAGCCTATAATATTCATTATAGTTGCTTTAATATAGGCTAGTTTTTCTCACTTTCTCAATGCCAGTCTAGAGATTACCAGTCTTTTTTCTGGTAAATTCTCTCTCTTTCATGCAAATAGCTTGTTGTCACTCTGTGTGTCCGACATGTTTACTCAAGGTTAATTAGTGGTCCTGGAGGAGACAGAGGATAGAGAAGTGAATGCAAAGAGAGATGTCTGCCTAGAAAATGCTGCAAGAAAAGCTATCTGCCCTAAGCATTCTGTGCATCTAAAATGACAATCTCTGTAGCTTATCATTTGAGGACATCATCAATGACTTTGCTCTCCAAAAATTACAAAGAAAATGTTTTAAATGTCAGTGTTAAAATTAATGTGATGTGCAAACAGACATACTGCAGGCTGTACTGCTTCCATTAAGTAAGCTGGTCTGTGTAACTGTAACTGTTTTTGTGTTTCTGTAGATATAAAGTTTTCATATCTATTAATTAAGAAATCATAGATGAAAACATGTTAATTTGAAGCTATTTTATAATGCAAATAGGCATATTGCAAGACATATTTTAGTTAGATTATTATTCTACTTTTACAACTTTGCCTTTGTATATATGCAAATATAAAGCTTTCATGTTCATATATTCAATGTCCTTTCTGTGAAAATATTTTTTTTTTTTATGGTATGGGGCCTCTTACACTTGACATAGTTTAGGGCCTCAGAATGTCATAATCCGTCTGAGACATACCCATGTGTTGGTAGAGTCTCCACCTAGCAAGGCACTTTTTTACCTTAATACAGTTCTTGGAATTTGGTAGCACACTCAGGTCATGGAAGAAGTGCCTAGGTTTGTTCTCTAGTGACTCCTATAGCCAACTTGAGAGCAGTGCTGACAAGATCTGGAGGGAATGACATCCAGCTATCCTCAGCAGGAAAGAACAGTCAGCGCACAACATGATTAATATGGAGAAAATGTTTCAGTACTTGGCAGACCCCCAAGGGAAACAAAATAATTTTCTACATTTTCTTCAAGATTGGCCACAGTCAGATAGGCTGTTTGAAACCTGGAGATACTTTAAGATTTTGCCAATACATGATACTGTATTTTTCAATGTAGCCTAAGGTGTTGTAATGGCATCCCCCTGAAATTATCCATTTGGTTACAAAGCACTATGCTGCATGCTAGACAATCAGGTACTGCTAAGCTAGCTTTATCACTGCAATTTTGGACAGTGGTTTTATTAATTGTCTTGTTGAGAGACTTGAACCATTTGTTGCTCGGAAAAATTGGAATCATTTAAAGTAAATAGTTTTGTCTTGGCATCCTTTCATTCTAACTGCTGCAACTTGTCCTGTTAATGTTCTACGGGTGGATGTTTCACCTTGTAAGATCTTAGAGAAGAATATAATTGGGTCCCATATACTTAGTCTTTTATACTAAAAGCACTGAATTTCCAAACATTGTATTAAAGCCAATAACTCACACAGCCACAGGCAGCACTTGGAACCAATGGAGCCTAAAAACTGACAGGGTATCCTTATTTGTTAAGGGGACTATAGCGGGGCAATGACTCTCTGGCGTGGCGCCTCCTGCTGGTTGTCCTGAGAATTAGCTCCTCCAGCCCAAAGCTCCCTCTGCAGGCCAATGTCCCTCCTACCACTGACCTGCCCCCCACCCCTCCCTCCGGAGGGAGAAGCCAGGACCCCACCACCACCACCACCATCTATGAGTCCCTCCTGCCTGGCCTGCTGATTACTGCACACGGCTGCTGCTGCTGTGTTGGAACTGCTGCTGCCATGGAGGAAGAGGAGGACTCCTGCAGAGGGACATTGTGGAGGGGTTTTATTCACAAACTGAGTGACTTTTGACGTCTCTGCTCCTGGGGTGGTGGTGACTTTTATTGCTGCTGTGGGGAGCAAGGGGGAGAGGTGTGGAGCCCTTGTCCATCTGCTCCCCCCTACTATCTGCACCACCACCGCTGCCCCCTCCAGCACCCCACATACCAACTGGACCTGCTCTTTGCCCCTTGACAAGGCTGATTGTTTCCCCCCTTCATCACCTGGGACTGTTTGCAGCAGTGAGCAGCAATACACTGAGTTACACAAGCACACGTGGGCGCACATGTCTCCTTACCTTGGACTTTCCCTCCCCCCAGCTGCATTTGGCTGGTGAGGCCCCTCCCTGTTGTGCTCCCCAGCCCCTCCCCCGAAGCCTGCCCTGACTGCCACTTGCTTTGACCCTCTGGAGTTTCCCTTTCTGTTAGTTTGCTTGCCCCGCCCTAGTCCTTCAGTGTTTATCTGTCCCACCCCAAACTTTGTGATTTGGTTTGATTGCCTGTCCTGCCCTTAGACCGGAAGCTTCCTCCTGTGCTTTGCCTGGCCCCCTTTCCCCCTTGTCCTCCTTTGCCCCCCACAAGCTCAGTCCCTCTTACCTGAGTGCCCATGCCCCCTCTGTAAGCACTTGTGCCCCCTTTCAGTTGCCCCCCTCACCACTGTTCACAGATTCCCCAATGACTTTGTAGTTCCTTCCCTTCCCTGCAGCTGGAGGAGCCGTATCCCTACCCAGTACCTGTGCCCCCTTTTTGCCCCTACATCCCCCACTGCTAATGCCCTCCTCCACTGCCTGCAGCCTAGTGGGGAGGAGTTGTCGCTTCCCCCCCACACCCACCCGGGGCGCCCTCCTTCCCTGCATACAGCTTATCAGGGAGGAGTGGTTAGCCCCTTCCCCCCACAATCCCCCTCTCCCTCCCGCTGGCCCCTCCTCCCCTGCGCATTGCTTAGCAGGGAGGAGCGGCTGACCATCGTGCCCCTACCCCCATATTAGGGCCTCCTCCTGCCTCTTACCATCATGGAGTAGGACCCTGTTCCTGCCCCCACCCCTGCTGACCCTGTGGTCCCCCCTTCGCCACCGTCCGTGCCGACCCCTGCGGCTGAACTCTTGGCCACCATTGGTCCAGACTCTGCTGCTGCCATGCCCTTCCACCAGTAAAAAAAGCCAGGGGAACAAAAAAGGCAAAGGCCCCGTCTGGAAAACAAAATGTCCTGCCGATGGTGCTGCTCCCACTGCCGCGGCCCCAACACCTGCCACGGCCCCTCCTTCCCCGGCCGTTCCCTACACCAGATCTGGGGATGCTCCATCCCTAGCCCCCAGAGCATACCCCCAGGTGGCTGCCACCCTGCCATGCACCACCGTGCCATCTGCCCCGACTGCCACCTTCGGTACCATCCCTGAAGGCCAAGGTCCCTTCCCCTCGCTGACCAGGAGGCACAGCATCCACTGCCTCCTGGTGCCCGCCTTGACCAACGTTGAAACGTACGTGCAGATGCTGACGAGGGTGGTGGGGCCCACAGCCATCGTGGCGGCCTCCAAGATGTATGGTAAAGTTGTGTTCTTCCTGGCATCAGAGGCCGCCCTCAGGAGGCGGTAGAGAAGGGCCAGGTGGGGGGGGGAGTGTTCGTCCCCCTAGAATCCTGGAGGACTTGGGTGTACGGGTGGTACCTCCGTCCCGCCCTTCCTGCCCAACGCTGCCCTGTTGCCTGCCCTCTCCACGCTGGGGAAGCCCATTTCCATCATCAGCTCTCTCCCGCTGGCCTGCAAGGACCCCACTCTCCGCCACATTCTGTCCTTCCGCCGGCAGGTGCAGATCCAAGTGCCACCAGCAACGCGTGGAGGGGTGGCACTCGAGGGGTCCTTCCTGGTGCTCTATCAGGGGGCCCATTACTGGGCTCATTATTCAATGGGAGAGACCCGGTTCTTCCTCTGCCGGGCGACAGGGAATGTCCAGAGGGACTGCCCCATGGCCCGGCCCGGAGAGATGCCCAGGACTCCCGAGACCCATGGAGGAGAGGGCGGCAAGACCCTTGCTAGCTGAGCAAGAGGGCCCACCCTAGGGGGAGGTTTCCCTTCCCTCCGCGATCCCGCCTTTGCTACCCCGTGCCCCAGCACCCTTGCCCCCTGGCCCTGCCCCTGCTGACCAGCCCTCCACCACCACCTCGGAGGGCTGGGTGCTCGTCCGCGGGAAATGCAGCGTCCATAAATCGCGGGCTCGATCCCTCCCCTCTGACGAGAGGGAGAGGAGGCCCCCCGAAAGATGCTGCAGAGGGCTGATGTCACTACATCTTCCGCTGCACCCCCAGAAAGAGCCCAGCAGGAGGCACTAGCCACGGGAGCCATGGCAGTGGACGGAACCATCACTGCCCCCCTTGTTGAGTCCCCCGCAAGAAGGCCTCTGTGGAAGTTCCCATATACCACCTGTGCCCCTATACCACCTGTGCCCCCTGCCGCTGTCGATACCAGGACAACTGTTGCCCCTGTGACTAGCGGGGGGGTTGCCGGGGCCGCAGGCACTGAACTCACCTCAATATTTGATGAGATTGAGGCCCTGGCTCTGACCGCGGTCACCCAGGGGGAGGATGACCCTCCACCAGCAGGCCTCAATCTGGGCAGCAGCTTACTCCTGCCACCCCCTCCTCCCCCCTGCCCTTCACCCCCAACTTTTGCCCCCTCTCTGGTCCTTGGGGCGCCCCTGGCCCTTCCTTTCTGCCCAGCCGCAGATGACACCTTGTCCAAGGCCGCTGAGCCCCTCGGGGTGACAGCTGAGGCTAAGCAGCCAGACCTCGGGCCTGTGGGCACACCCTCCACCACCCAGACAGAACGGTTGGCCTCCCCTTCGGAGGGGAGCCCCACTGTAGATTCCATCATGCCTGGCGCCATGGTTGCGGGTAACGCACTTGTCGTGACGCCCGTGCCCGGCGTCGGGGAAGGCCCCACTTCTGCCCCTGACCCTTTGGTCCACAACCCCTGCTGAAAGAAGCCGCACCCCGGCAGCTCGGCAGCCGGGGATCATGATGCTATCCCTGTCCCCATTCCTGTCCCTGTTCCTGCCCTGGGTCAAGCTCCTGCCCCCTCTCCCATCCCAGCTCCCATATCAGTCCCTGCCCCTGCCCCTGCTACCGCTCCTTATCCTGACCCAGTCTCTACTGCTGCCCCGATCCTATTTTTTCCCTCTCTCTTGTCCCAGGCTCAGCCCCTGCTCCTGTTCCCGCCCCTTCTCCTACCCTAGTTAATGCTCATGCCCCCACCCCGATCTTGATCCCGGCCCTGCTCCTGTCCCCACAGCATCTCCTGCCCCTCTCCCCTCCACCTCCCATGCTATTGCCACCCCCGAGGTTGTCTCGTTTCCGTTGCCCACGGACAACCCTCAGGGGGTGGTTTTCATGCCCCTCTTCCCGATGCTATGGGGGCTGCTCTTTTCCCTCCACCCACTCCTTCCATGCCAGGGATGGGGATGGGCTGCCCGGCGCAGCCACGCTGGGGCTCGTTCCCTTGTTTTCCTGTCTCTGCGGGCCGTGAGGACTTCTCAGGGGCTCCACCAGAGGATGGCAGTGGATTGGCTTCCGTGTCCCCCTCTGCGCTGAGGGATGAGCTGCGCTGCTTCCTGAAGGACACCCGTGGCTCACAGGGCAAGGTGCAGTTCACTCTCCAGTGCTGGGAGGACTTCCATCACGTCCTCTGGGCCATGAGGGGCCTTTTGCAGGAGGGGAGAGGGACCGGGAGGCAGGACATCGTGGCCTACCGGTGGGCCCGCAAGTTCCACAACTCCCTTTTGACCTTTTGGGTCAAACATGAATTGTTGCAGGGCCCACTGGAGGCTGTCGATCAGCCTGCCTGTGAGGATTTGCCCCAGACCTCCCTATGAAAGATACCATCTTTGCCATGTTAAACACACGGGGCTGTAGAGTGGGTCTCCACAGAAGCCAGGTGCTCTCCTTCCTTTGGGAGGGGGCGTACTCTGTGGTCTTCCTGCAGCAGACCCACATGGCTCCAGCCTTCAAGGCTAGCTGGTGGCTAGAGTGGGAGGATGGGGTTTATTTTAGCCATCTCAGTGGCCATCCTGTTCTCCCCCCGAGCTACGGCCCAAGGTGCTGGGGGGTCGCCGAGGTCGTGCCGGGCTGCCTGCTGCACGTCCAGGCCTGTGTGGAGGGGCTGACATTAAACCTGGTCAACGTTTACACCCCGAACACAGGCCCGGAACGAGTGCATTTCTACCAGCAGGTGTCGGCTTTCCTCGGCACCCTGGATCCTCACGAGTGCTTGGTCCTGGGCGGGGACTTCAACACCACCCTCGAGGACCGGGACCACTTAGGAGTCGAGAAATCCCAGACAGCCGTGGGCGTCCTCAGGGAGATTGTGGACCATCACTCCCATCTGGTGCGACCACCACCCGGATGACAATACCACCTTCACCTATGTCCAGGAGGACGACGATCGGTTGCGCCACTCCCGGTTGGACCGCATTTATTTCTCACATTTCCATCTGGCATGGGCCCACGCCTCCAGCATCCGGCTGGCCCAATTCTCCGATCACCACTTGGTGATCGTGACGGCCTCTCTGAGTTCGGAGAGGCTGGGGCTGGCCTATTGGCATTTTAACAACAGCTTACTGGAGGACGTGGGCTTCATGGCATCCTTCTGGGAGTTTTGGCTGACCTGGCGGGGGCAGCGGCATGCCTTTCCCTTGGGAAGGCAGTGGTGGGATGTGGGGAGGGTGCACTCATGGCTCTTCTGCTGCGACTACTCCTGAGGCGACAGCCAGCGGAGAGATGCGGTGATAGGGCAGTTGGAGCGGGAGGTCTTAGAGTTAGAGAGGCATCTGGCCTCTGGCCCCAAGGATTCACCCCTCTGCACAGCGTACTGGGAGAAGTGGCCGGTCTGGTTCCGAACTGCGCCTAAAGACCAACTGTACATGCTTGTGCTCCACACACTTCATTTCCTCACCCTTGTGTCCTGCGCCAACACCAAATGGTGGGACTATCTTCCACCTAAACAGGGTGAGGAGCCCCAGTGGGCCAGCCTTTATTCCACCTTGGTCCCCTGGCCCTCCAGGGACATCAGTTGGCAGCTCCTTCATGGAGCTGTGAGCACGGGTGTACACCTGGCGCAGTTCACCCCTGCACCCGAGGCCTGCTCCTTTTGCGGCATGAGGGATAACCTGGTGCACGCCTATCTTGAATGCTCCAGGTTGCAGCCCCTATTCTGGCTCCTCCAGAACCTCTTTTTGAGGTTCTGGCTGCACTTGTTCCTTTTTGCACACCCCATCCGTGGCCCTACATTGCGAGACCTCCTAGTCAACCTCCTCCTAGCCCTGGCCAAAGTTTCCATCTTTAATACCAGGAGGCGGATGCTGGATGAGGCAGTGCTCTGCGACTGTGGGGCCTATTTCCATTCCTCCGTAGTTTCACACATCCGGGCAGAGTTCCACTGGGCAGCGTCCGCTGGCTCCCTTGACAGCTTTGAGGAGCAGTAGGTGATGTCTGGGGTTCTCCGCTCGGTGTCCCCATCTCATATCCTCATTTTGGACCTATGACCTTCACCTCAGTCCCTGTTTTTCTCATTAGTTATTCCCCGCATTCATTTGGTCCCTGGGTCCAGTGGTCCCTCCCCCTAGGCTGGGGAAGGGGCCTTTAGAAGTGTGCGGGCGCCCTGCCTACTTTCCAGGTTTTCCAATAAGACTACAGGGACTTAAATTTGTTACAGTCCTCAATTTAACTTGGCAGTCTGGATTAATTGCTCAGCATTCTCTGGCTCTGCTTTGATTAGAGCCTGGCAGAGTGAGTTGGAGTAGGGGATGGACAAAAGGAGAGACTGAGGGGAAAGGAAGCACTAAAACGATGGGGACCTACAACCACTAACCTCATTGAGAACCCCCAAAAAATTTAAGTTTGACAAACACACGCAACTTTGGGTGTTGGAACCTACTGTTTGTTGTTAATTTTATTTTATTTATGGATTTAGCCTTGGAAAAAAAGACACAAAACCAAACAATGCAACTAGGAGTAATGAGACAAAATGTAGCACATAGATTCTCAACAGATAATTTACAGTAACAAGCTTGAAAGAACTTAATGGAAAAAAATACATGCACAATAATCAATTATAATCTATTCCATTTTCAAGATTTAAGCCCTGATCCTGAAAACATTATGCAAGTGCTAAGTTCTCTGAAGTGTGCAAAGTTAAGCACATATATAAATGGTTTCAGGATCAGTGCCTTAGGACCTGAATCAATTCCCATTGAGATCAATGGTAGTTGATTTGGCGTCTAAGGAAGCCCATATGGTAAACATATAGGATTGTTGAAGTATTTTAAAAATAGTGTTATAGATTTAATCATGGAAATGTGGACCACATTTCCCTAATTTGCTTATGAGAATGTCATTTGGAACTGTATCAAAAGCCTTACTAAAATCAAGATAAAATCAGTAAATCATGTCTACTGCTTCCCCGCACCAATCATAGAATCATAGAAAATTGGGGTTAGAAGAGACCTCAGGAGGTCATCTAGTCCAACCCCCTGCTCTAAGCAGGACCATCCCCAACTAAATCAGCCCAGCCAGGGCTTTGTCAAGCCGGGCCTTAAAAACCTATAAGGATGGAGATTCCAACCCATTCCAGTGCTTCACCACCCTCCTAGTGAAATAGTTTTTCTTAATATCCAACCTAGACCACCTCCACTGCAACTTGAGACCATTGCTCCTTGTTTTGTCATCTACCACCACTGAGAACAGCCTAGCTCCATCCTCTTTGAAACCCCCCTTCAGGTAGTTGAAGGCTGCTATCAAATCGCCCCTCATTCTTCTCTTCTGAAGACTAAATAAGCCCAGTTCCCTCAGCCTCTCCTCATAAGTCATGTGCCCCAGCCCCCTAATCATTTTCGTTGCCCTCTGCTGGACTCTCTCCAATTAGTCCACATCCTTTCTGTACTGGGGGACCAAAACTGGATTCAATACTCCAGATGCCTCACCAGTGCCGAATAGAGGGAAATAATCACTTTCCTTGATCTGCTGGCAATGCTCCTACTAATGCAGCCCAATATGCCTTTAGTCTTCTTGGCAACAAGAGCACACTGTTAACTCATATCCAGCTTCTCATCCACTGTAATCCCCAGGTCCTTTTCTGTAGAACTGCTGCTTAGCCAGTCGGCCCCCAGCCTGTAGCAGTGCATGGGATTCTTACAGAGGACGAGAAGCTGGATATGAGTCAACAGTGTGCCCTTGTTGCCAAGAAGACTAACGGCATATTGGGCTGCATTAGTCAGTAACCATGTCAAAAAAAAGAAATTAGGTTGATTTGGCATGATTTGTTCTTGACAAATCCATGCTGGCTATTACTTATAACCCTATTATCCTGCAGGTGCTTACAAGTTGATTGTTTAATAATTAGATCCAGTATCCTTCTACATATTGAAGTTAGGCTGACTATAATTCCCTGGGTCCTCTTTGTTCCCCCTTTTAAAGATAGATACTATATTTGCGTTCTCCAGTCCTCTGGGATGGAGAAACAAAAGTTATACAGATGCCAATGGGATATAACTTTAAAACAAGATGAAAACTGTCAGTATATACAAAGGTAAGGTAAGCAGAATAGTTATGTGAACATGTTTTGGAGAAGGATAAGGAGAAAAGTATAAGGATTTTTCACATAAGAAGACGTGTTGACCAAAATACTTGGATTATCCCCTGCTCTTTAAGGATGAAATTCACCCCAGAGAGGAGGGCTTATGCAAGATCCTATGTACCACTTAAGGTCCCACATAAATTCTGTATTAAGAACTTGAAGTGATATGTAGGACCTTGGGCAGGGCCTCTGCATATCCTAAAAAGAAAACAGATGTCATAGCTAGAGCATGGTTCTGATCAAGCAAGACAGCCAATTTTAGAAACACCTCAATTTACAGGTAGTTATGGTAAAAAGAACTATGTTGATAGTTCTCTTCATCATAGCGAAGACTAGTCACGATGAGTTCTGAAGGCCAGTCAGTTCTATCATCAGGTGATCACCTGAGCTGTGAAATTCCATAGTGGAAAAAAGTTTAATTAAATAAAATCTGAATTTTTTAAAAGTGATGTTTCTTTGGGGGCTGTGTTCTTACCATTACTAGCTGACCAACATCAAAAGTTTCAGATGAGCAGTCTACATTTTGGTCTGGAAATCAGCTTGGAGTTTTGCAACATAATAATAATAATTATTATTTAATACTATGTTGCAGCAGTGTTTGGAGGCCTTATCGAAGTCAGGGCTCCATTCTGCTAGGCATTATACAATAATATAGTATATGACAAAGATAAAACTTTCTTGAGCGTTTTGCAGAACTTCCTGGATTTCAGCAGTAACAGAAATATGACAAGGACAATCTTTTTTGCAATATGTTGGTCCATCCTAATTTTGGCTGGAACCAAAATATTGCAAAAATGCAAAGGTATGCGTTGATGTTTTGAAAGTTAACCAACCTTTTGTAAACCTCAGCTTTATATTTGTTTGGGATGAACATTTGAATCAGTTTTTAGTTTATCTGAACCAGTTCCCATCCCTACTTATGATACTGACTGAGATTATCATGAGGAGAAACACTTGTGCTGACCGAATTCAGTTCCACCAGAATCCATTCCAAATGGATTTTTGTGAGTTCTGCTTCCACTGCCCAGCTGTAGCCCCCAAAAGACATTTTACATTTAATTATTAACTGTTTTTATAAGCTTTTCTAACTTATTATAACCTATATAAATCTTGCCCAAGTTAAATTTCCATTTGGCCAACTGACTAGCTGGTGTACTGTGAAAGATCATGCCTTTGTGTATACATAATAAATAATGAGGAGGATTTGAAGTACTTTCTGATGCACATCATACAGGGCTAAATTCGCAGTTGCACTCTCAATCTGCTGAACGAAGCTCAAAGGGGAGCACAGCTGGTTGAAACTCCTTGATTCTGGGGCCAGTTTTAACCTTTGTCATGAAGGGAGCTGGATCTTCATGTGAGAACCTGGTCCATAAAGTTTTTTCTTCTTTCAGGGAAATGTCTCTGCAGCATTGTTTTGTTTGGTAGACAGCAGAAGACATCCCATATCTGCCAAAAAGTCTGAAATTATGATCAGGTATGTTGGTTAGGAAAACATAAGAGTGATTTGCTTCCATTTTTCACAATACATTTAACTAAAACTATATGAGGAATGGAATGTTGAGAGGTGACTCCAGCAATTGAACTGGCTAATACTAAAAGAGTGTAAATTCTCCTGTGCATACCAAATGAAAATACACCCTCAAGAAAAAAAAAAACATGTGCCTACATTTGTTATAAGGGTAATAATGACCTTGGCACAAGGCATTTCCTAAGCATTTTTAGTGACAATGGAGTTAATGGCCTTTAGCTGGAGCTTGGCCCTTAAACTCCTCCCAGACAGTCATTAATCCCCAGGAAATGCTCTGCCCCTTGATTCTTATTGCTTAACTTAACTTAAAGATAAAGTAGAATGTAAATAGCCCTTTGCATAGTAAATATGATTATTGTTAATTTTGTAAAGTGCCTTTCCTCCCAAAGGATCCCAAAGAGATTTACACACTACTGGTCCTATTCTGAAAGAGCAAGAAAAGCTGTGTTTTTCTCAGGTGAATATGGGCTATAACACAGCAGGCTGGGCTCAAAGAAGGAGCCCTCATGCCCAGCAAGACTGGGACATGCATTAGCTGTCCCACTACCAGCTACTGGTTGTTGCTGGTTATAAGGATTAGAGCACATAGCCCACCATCCTCTTCTGACACTGGGTTTTACCCACGAGGATCCAAATTTGTGGAGACCTACTGACTGTGGGAGACCTGTCAAGTCTCTGCAGAGACAGGCAGCTGAGTGCAACAGCAGAGGTTTTGTGCAACTTTGTATCCACTGTGTAGCTGAAGTAGATCCATATAAACAGAAGTATATGTCCATACGGCCTCAGAATATAGTCCTACATAGATACAACACCACTGCAAGATAACTACCCTTGGAACGAGACTTATGCACAGCACACTGCAGAATACTGAGGGAAGGGATTCATAATACCTAGGAGCAAGTGTTTGCTTTGTTCTCTTATAACATGACAAGGTCTTACATTTAAGGTCTCATCTGAAACACCCCCCAAAAACATTAAACTCAGTTTACTAACACCAGAAGGATGAAGATCTGAACTGACCCTGCCAGTGTTAAACCAGTGTTTTCAGGGAGCCTCTGGCCTTCTCCACTCCTTTTGTCTTGCTCATGTGGCACAAAGGAAGTCCAAACCTGCCATAATTTGCAGCTCAGTCCTACAAGGTGCTGAATAGTCTAGCAAAGCACCTAAACATGTGCTTATCTTCATGATGTGAATAATCCCATTGAAGTCAATTGGATTACTCAAATGCTTAAAGTGAACCGCATGTTATGTTTGTTGCTGGATCAGGGCTTCACTGTTCAGCACCTTGCAGGATTGAACTCCTTCGGTCTGATTCTGCACCAGTTGATGTCAGTTTTAAAACTCTCAATGATTTAAATTGTGCAGGATCATGCACTTTATGCTCAGACCACTAAATTCTGAAGCTATACCATGATCTTCAGCATATTTTGCTTAAGAAGTTTTTATTATTACAATGAATGAATGAGAAGCTATGTGGAAAGAGCACAGTAAAGATTTATGAAATTTCAGTGTATAATATATGTAATTCCTGCAATATGACCATTTTCTAGCTTCAAATATATTTAATAATTAGTGATACTAACAATTAAATTTTAGATAATACGTAAAATACACCAGATGGCCTACAAACATTTTCTACAAAACAGAGATTACAAACATTTTAAAATCTTACATAGCTGAGGCTGTATCACCAAAAAAACAACAACAACCCATTGGTCTTTGCAGACATCACACAAAATTTTTGTAGCAGTTTCTTTTTAAGAATTTTCTCTAACTAGAGATAGCAAAGCTTACTAGACCAATTGAATTACAAGGTCTCTGAACAAGAAATAATAGGTTTTACTATGATTTTAAATGGTGTGTTGCTAAAGTTAGCTAAATGACATTTTAAAATCTCTTTTCAGTGGTGGCAGATTTTGTTAAAAGAACAGGCCTCTTGTATTTTCCCCTGGCAGTTTCTTAATTAGGTTTTCTTTATTACATCACAAACACTAATCATAACATTACCCAGTTACAGATCAGACTTAACATGTCTTTCACATCTACATTAATGTACTGGCAGAGCTAAGAGCACCATTTATTAGAGTTCCATTTATAATTTCTTTCTATGGCACAGAACATCCATTATCAAACAGCATGCCTTGCAAACCATGAATCCTGGAGATGTCAATGTTATTGCAATGCCAGCTCTGCAAGTGAAGACCCCCAAACCTTTCAGAATATTTACTTTACCCTTATAATAGCATGAGAAAAATTCCAGATGGGGTCAAGTTCTTAGTTCTTCCAGCCATCTGTTCTTAGCCACAGCTTGGCTATTGCTCATGTGCCATGCAATGGATTTTCTGATTAAAAGTAATGTTGCATCCTATACTTGGCCTACATTTGTGTTGAATACTGAGTTATGAGTAAACATTAAAGAACTTAATTAATTACATGTATTATATAGTCATTGGCAACATTTTGCACACTACTGTATGTAACACCAGAAATCACATTTAAAGCATTTCACCACTATATCTTATGTGTTTTCAGTAAATGTACTTAACGTCTGGAAAAATCATTCAAAAGCACTTCTTCCCAAGATAACACTAGGCAAGTGTGTTTCTCATCATAATATTTTGCACCTATCTATAGTGGCTTTAATATAAGGCTCTCAAAGTTAAAATACAAAAGTAGGTAAGTATTATGATTATTTTAGTTTTACACATGAGGGAACCAAGGAACAGGAAAGCTAAGTAACTTGCTCAAGGTTACACAGTGAGTTAATGATAGAATCAGGAATAGAAATTACGTCTCAACTTCAAGTCTCCTGCTTTATTCACTAGGGCCCCAATCCGCAAAGGTACTTAGGTGCCTATTTTAGGCTCCAGTATGATCCACAAAATTCCCCCTAAATGGTATAAGCGCCTGAACTTAGTCAGCACCTGAGGGCTTGTCTACACTTGCAAGTTTTGTCACCAAAAACTGGCTTTTGGTGACAAAATAGTGATAATGTACACTCTGCAACGTCACTTCTTCTGGAAAAAAACCCCTAGTTTTGGTAACAAAAAACTTCCACCCCTGCAAGAGACTTTTGTCTTTTCCCCTCACTTTATTGTTGACAAACAGCCAGTGTAGACACCACAGGGTTTTTTTTTTCAATTTTATTGGCCTCCAGAAAGTATCCCACAATTCCCCTGCTGCCACTCTGGTCAGTGGTTTGAACTCCGCTGCCCTGCAGCCAACCCACCAGTCCCACTTGCAAGCCCCGGGACTTTTAAATCTCATTATATGCTTGCTGGCTTCCCAGAGGAGCTTCCCAGGTGGCTTCCCAGGTCAGCATGGCTGGCTATCACACAAATTCACTCTCGCCTGGGCCACTGCTGAGTTGTTGGATCTGATCGGTATATGGGGAGAGGAGTCTGTTCAGTCGCAGCTGCGAGTGACCATAGGAATCGGGACACATATGGGCAAATTTCTCTAGGCTTGTGCGAAAAGGGCTATGATCGGGACACACAGCAGTGCAGAGGGAAGATAAAGGAGCTTAGGCAGGGGTACCATAAGGCGTGGGAGGCGAACCATTGGTCCGGTGGTGCACCTAAGACTTGCCACTTCTATAAGGAGCTGAATGCTATCCTCGGTGGTTTCCCCACCTCTGTCGCCCAATTGCCCCGTGGATACTTCGCATGCAGCTGAAAGAGGGGGTAACCAGGAGGCTGAGATTGTGAATGAAGAAGTCGAGCTAGAAGAAGATGTGGTGCTTCCAGCAGGGTTGCCCGGTGGGGCAGGCAGCCAGGAACTTTTCTCCACTCCAGAAGTGCTCAGCAGGGAGCAGGAAGCAGATGAGACTCTGGGTAAGTTGCTGTGGCTTGTGTAGGGAATTGAAAAATGGGAGGCAGGTAGTGTTTTCTGTGAGCTGGACATTGCCTTGGGTAGCTAATCTGCATGGCCAAGTAGGGTGTCAATGGACATCGAGACCTGCAGGGAATCCAGGCTCTGGAAAGTTTCCAAGAAGTACTTGTTAATCCTCTGCCACAGATTCCAAGGGATTGCAGCCTTGTTAGTTCCCCCATTGTAGGAAATTATACCATGCCATTTAGCAATCACTAGAGCTGGGACCAAAGCAGCACATAGCTGAGCTGCATATAGACTGGGGTGACAGCCGCAAGCACTCAGCAGCTGAGTCCTGGTTTCTCTGGTCACCCTCAGCAGGGAGAGGTCAGCCAGCAGGTTGACCACCTGTGAAAAAGTGTGGGATAATTTTAGAATGAGTTCCTTGCAAAGCTGCCCTGCAAGCCGTGATCTTTTTGTCCAAAAGCATAACCGCCTTCCCCCACTCCCGAAACTCACCATGATCGGGGTGCTCGCAGAGCTGTGTGCCTGCCTAGAGTCTCACAGAGAAAGTGATTTCTACTAGCAAAATGCATTTTTTACTAAAATGTTTCAATCGTTTGCTGGAATGTAGCAATCCCTCTTCTGTTCATCACAGATTTTGAAGAACACATCACGCATCCCTATGGACTGGCTGTGGCAGATAAGAAAAAAACCTAGGTGCGGCAAAGAAGACATGTTCCGTGAGTTCTACAGCATAATGAGAGACAGAACAGGGAACGGAAAGAGTGCTGGGAAGCCGAAAGGCAGGACAGAAAAGAGAGTGCTGCTTTTGCTAGGCAAGCAACAGAGCGGATGCTAAAAGTTATGGAGGATCAGACAGAGATGCTCAAGTCATTGATACAGCTGCAGACTGAGCAGATCCATGGTCGGGCGCCACTGCAGGAGATGCACAATTCTTTGCCAACCCCACCCCCGCCTATGCCCACACATTCCTTTTCACTCCACAGCACTCCTGAGTTTCCCCATCACTCCACCCCCCCACACCTCCCACAGCTGAAACAATGATAGCTGGAGCTACACACAGTTGTGAGGTTTTATCCTTTTTAACAATGAATAAAAACGAAGGTATTTAATCGTACAGCATTTTTATTCTGTGTTCTACAAAAGCCTATAGCAATCAATTCACTCTTGGGAACAGGGGTCTAAAGCATTGTACTGCACAGATCTTGTCCCCAAAAATTGTACATGGATGCAACAGGGAAGCAACTTTAAAGCAGATGTGTTACTGCCCCTCATTTTCAAAGTGGTTCCAGAAAGCCTCTCTAATGTTAATAGCAGCCCTCTGGGCTCCTCTGACACCCCTAGCATCGGGCTGTTCAAACTGTGCAGCAAAGCGCTCTATCCCAGTACACCACACCTGAGCAAACATTTCACCCTGAGATTCACACATGTTATGCAAAGTGCAGCACACAGCTATGACCATGGGAATATTATCCTCGGTAAGGCCTAGTCTGACATTTAAACACCTCCAGCGAGCTTTCAAACGGCCAAAGGCACATTCAACTACCATGCGACACCTGCTCAGCCTGTTGTTAAAATGCTCCTTGCTGCTGTCCAGGTGCCCTGCATAAGGTTTCATGAGCCAGGTCTGTAAGGAGTAAGCCGGGTCTCCCAGGGTTACTATGGGCATTTCCACATTCCCCACTGTGAACTTGTGGTCTGGAAAGGAGGTCCCCTCCTGCAGCTTTCTGTACAGGCCACTGTTCCTGAAGATGTGTGTGTCATGCACCTTTCCAGATCAGCCTGCACTGATGTCCGGTGATCCACAAGCACCTGCAACACCATGGAGAAGTATCCCTTCCTATTGATGTATTCAGAGGCAAGGTGGTCTGGCACCAAAATTGGAATGTGTGTGCCAGCAATTGCCCTGCCACAGTTAGGGAAACCCATCTCTGCACAGCCATCCACTGTTTCATGCACATTTCCCAGAGTCAAGGTCCTATGCAGCAGGATGCGATTTATTGCCCTGCACACTTAGAGTAATACAGCCCCAACAGTGGACTTTCCTACTGCAAATTGATTTGCAACTGACCAGTAGCAGTCTGGATTTGTCAGATTCCACACAGCGACTGACACATGCTTCTCTGCTGGAAGGGCAGCTCTCAATCTGGTGTTCCTGCACTCCAGGTTGGGGACAGCTCAGCACATAGCTCCATTAAGGTTGCTTTACGCATCATAAAGTTCTGTACCCGCTGGTCGTCATCCCACACCTGCATGACAATGCGATCCCACCAATCAGTGCTTGTTTCCCTAGCTCAAAAGTGATGGTCTACTGTATGCAGCTGTTCTGTGAATGCACAAAGCATTGAAAAGTTGCTGCCATGCATATCACACTCGGGTACCTACGATTCATCCTTTGCTAACTTTGCAAGTAACTTTGTGAGTAACTGTGCTGCCATGTGCGATGTCCTTACGACAACTAACAGTGCATACGAGAGAAGTGCAGGATCCATCCTCTCTCACTGCAGATGCTGGCGCACACTACAAAATAATGCCAGTTGGAAAAATGGCGCAAAAGGAAGCCAGAAACCTTTGGAGCGGTGGGACACAAAGAGGTGCATGAAAGTACATTTTGCACATCCCAGGATGCGCTGCACTCCATTTCCGCATTCCCATAACACCTAGCAATGGATGGTATTACCAGGCACTGTGGAATACATACCCACAGTCCATTGCTCTCACTGTCAACAAAGGTGCCCCAAATGTGGATATGATCTGTCGACAGAGGGAGCAAATGTAGACACGCTTTGGTGACTTTGCTTTTGTCAATTTTTCCTTGGCGACATTAGTTTTATCGAAAAAACTTGCAAGTATAGACAAGCCCTAAGTTTTCAGGGTAAAAGTTTCCTAGATGCCTATGTTCCTGCCTCTGAGCATGTCATTGGCTGCCTTTATCTAGGCATCCAGATGCCTCTCTCCTGCCTAAGCCCCAAGGTGATCCACAAACTGGGGGAGACAGGTAAATGAACACCTATTTTTTGTGAGGAGCCTAATCCAGTAGGGTCACTTATGGTGCCTATCAGATCAGGTCCCATTCAACACCCAGCTGTCAGAGAGGAAAGTGCCCACCATTTAACTTTTAGTCCTGTGGTTAGAGCACTTGCCTGGGATGTAGGAGACAAGATTCATTTCCCCCTGCTCTGCCTGAAGGGGAGAAAAGGATTTAAGCAGGGCTCCCTGCCTCTTAGGGGGCTGCTCTAACCACTGAGTTAAGAGATATTCTGATGTTGGGGTTCCCTCAGTTCCTCCTCTTGAAGCTGTTCCACTGTGGATAAATAATTAAAGCGTGATTGGGGTAGGGGGACTGAATTTGGGGTCTCCCAAATGGGTGCCTTAATCACCAGGCTACAGAGTTGTTCTCACTCTCTCTGGCCTAATGACTATTTAAGTATTTATCCACAGTGGAACAGTCATTGGACCAGAGAGCACATGAGCAAGAATGATTATAGCCTGGTGGTTAGGGCACTCACCTGTGAGGTGAGAGACCCAGGGTCCAGTTCTTTTGCTCCACTCACTCTTTAATTATTTAATCCAGTGTGGAGCAGCTTCAACAGCAGAGACTGAAGGAATCCAACATCGGAATATCCTAGAGCCCAATGATCAGAGCAACCTCCTGAGAGCAGGAGAGCCCTATTCAAATCCTTTCTCCCATCTGGCAGAGGGGGGAACTGCACCTGGGTCTCCTACATCCCAGGTATGTGCTCTAATGACTGGGCTAAAAGTTATAAAGTGAGCACCTACCTTGCAGGCCACATTGTGTGGAGGAAGGCAGGTGCCTAACTCATTTCCCCCAAGAGACTACTTAGGCACCTAAGGTGCCTGATTCTAGGAGCCAGGTTACTGTTTGTGGTTTGCTAAACAGAGACAGACACCTATCTTTCTGAGAAGGGCGAGGCTCAGTCCATACCCCTCTCATCAGCATCTCCCATTGGCTAGTTTAGGTGGCTTCCCACCTACTGTGCTGGCTTTTGTGGATCACATTCTAAGACACCTCTCTCTCCACATTTATTGTATAAAGAGCCAATTCAGGCTATGTGGAATGAAGTGCTCTTCCTTATTTTTCTAGGCCCTTACAAGTTAAGCACTACTGCTCAGTGTTGCAGTGCCTATGTTCCTTTGAGAATCTGGGCCTTGATCACCTTGCCTCTAATAGAAGACCCTACCATCTCAAAGATTGTTTAGCTCTGTAGGTGTGGCTGCATATAATGCACTGTGATTGATTTCATTCATTCATTGAAGAACAATAAAATCTATGGAGGACTAAAACTGCTGCTAAGCCCTAGCAGCATACTAACTTTACTTGCTGATTGGATCAGATTGGGTGCTTCTCATATTCAGAGTTACCCACAATTTTGCTCACCCATTTAACAAATTTGTAACATTTGATCGTTTGAGGTGAGAACCTGTTCACAGCCGAGTTTTGATATACAGTAAACCAGAGAATAAACAATGTTTCTAAATGATCAAATTCAGGTTTAAAAATAGTAGTAAAGTTTGTTTACTCTAACTTGCATAAGCTACATTTTAGCAACAAAAACATGACCATTAGTCCATGATCAAGTCAGTTTATCTGTGTGCAGCAGCCATTAATAACTGACACTTCAGAGGAAGTTAAGGAGTATAATATACCAATCTTATTGTGCATTCTGTTCATGGCTGGGGAAGCACTGAGCCCACTGACACTACTTCTTGCAGGTCCTGGGTCTACGCACTAGCTTGGGCATCAGTGCTAGAAAACCTCCTTTTTGCACTCCTGCCTTAGCTACACGATGCACTGAGGCGACACTATCAGAAGAACTGAAACAGGAGCATAGGGAAAGCCCATAAAGTGTAGAGGCATAAGGATGCATGAACAGGGCTTCCCAAATACTTCCTTTTATAGAGCACCAGTCTTCCTAAAACAACCCTTCAAGTCAATAAATCAGCAACAAATTAAGGGCCAGATTCACCAGAACATTTCAGCTGTTTTGTGCTGTTCTGGTGATAAAAAAAAGCAGCTGTAGCCACAGTTTAACTGACCAGTGTGCTTTGGCTGCTTTGCATTGCTGTGGTATACTGATGAATCTGCACTTGAAAGCTGTAGTTTTTTAAAGCTGATAGCTCACATCTCCAAATCATAATAAGTATCCCAAGGTAGCGTTCTGTTTGGGTTCTTGTTTAGTATTCATGTATGACATTTTAAATTAAAAAAAAAATTCCAAGGCTAAAAAACAAACAAAACCTACATCAAGGTGAAGTTAACACTGAAGATACCTTTCAGCAACTTAAGGGTAAAAAAATTACAATGATGTAATTATCTCCAAACCAAGCATTACAAACCCATAATCTTCAGAGTTAAGGCTATACTTAAAAGAAAACCTTTGAAATGAAAAGAAATGGAAAAAAACATGATAAACAATAGAAAAACACAGTTAAGGCACCTGACCAACCTTAAGTCTGCCCTGTGGTGATACTCTGGGGTTGAGAAGGGATGGAGGGGACTGAAGGAAGGGGGAACCTAATGTTTTTAAAATCAGTTTAGACTAACCTGGAATCACAAACTGTAAAATGACTTCATCATCATCCTATGATTATTGCATGGCATTGTTACAGGGAAGAGTTAAGGGTCTTTTGGTGATTTAATTGTACATTTGCAAGTATATATATTTGGTATATATATATATATACATAATAATAAATTTTATGTATAATCTGAACTGTTTATAATTTGTGAATTTGGGATAATTACAACATCCCTGTGATTTTTTTTATCCTTTTATGTTACTAATACATACTCCCAGTCTTAACTCTATCTTAATATAATTTTTGGTTTTGGAATATATTTGCATATAATATTACATTTATATGTAAATGTAATAATACCATCAATATATAGTGCATCTGTCTAATAATAGCTTGCACTTAAATCTTGCCTTTTATCCCAAGGGGCTTTATAAACTATGTAAAGTCTAGTTTATAAAGCCCTTTGGAATAAAAGGTACTATATAGATGTAAATGGTTATTAGTTGTGAATCAAATACACTGTAAATATGGATTTTAAGGTGATCCAAAGTAAATATTCAGTAGAGGTAGCAAGAATTTTAGGAAACTAGAGAACACTATTTTAACAAGAGAAAGATAGGAAAACAAAGTGAAATTTTGTCTGGGATGTCATAAGGAAGGGACTAAATCTGAAGATAGACAAGGTTAAAAAAAGGTTAATACCAATAAAGGAAGAAGGATTGCTAAAACAACTGAGAAGAGATTTATGAAAGAGTACATTCCAGAGATTTGCAACTATGGATCTTGCAGGCAAAAGAGTGTGGATGACGAACTATTTCTTTACACAGTGAAGGCACTGGAATATTGGGGTAGTATTTCCTTTTGGAGGTCAAAGAAACACTATATTGTACTGTTCAATAAACTAAGTGAAGGAATGGAAAATAAAAAGGAGACAAAACAAATGGAGATAGGTTTATGGGTAATGTAGAAAAGTGTGTGTAGGGGGGAAGTGGTTACTCACTAACAGCACCTCTTGTTCTCTACAAGTATTGCCTCAAAACACCACATTCCAGGGGCTGCAGGCCATGTAATCGCAAAACCTTTTTGAGTAATAGCTGGCAGTTGGCAGTTAGGTGGCACATGCAAGGAGTGATAAAACTGGGAAATGCTTTTGTTTAGGTTCTTATATCATGCCCTGCATCATAATAACTGAGTTTCTTGCCTAGGCACTCCATACTGAATACTAGTTTAGATATTTTTGGTAACAGTTTTTCTCCTCACTATCTCTGAACAGAGCAGTATACCTGGGGCTAAGAGGGAGGGTCTAATAGATCTGTGCTTATGCAGATCTTATGGACCAAAGCCCTCCCTCCTCTCATGTATGGAGTATGTTAGAGGAGTACCCCTATTCGAGATTGGAAAAGTAGCTGGACGGGGACTGGGGTGCAGCTTACAGCCTGCCGACAGATTGTGGGGTGAATTTTATGTCCTTTCTTCCATGAAGGATTTACTGTAAAGCCCATTTACTCAGGCTTTGTGCAAGAAGGCGTAAATTCCACCCATTGTAGATTAAGACTCAATTACATGAAGGATGCCCTAAAAAACCCAATTCCTTCTTGTGGCTGCACAATAATGTACTTTGTGTTCACATGTGTACTGTAATAACAATTATGCATATCATATATGTTAGAACTCTTTAGCTTGAAATCTAGAAAGTATTAGAATGAAATGTTTACCCTCAATAGTATTGAGCGTTTAAATATTTAAAGATTAAGTTAGATTGATCACATAGAACAAAAAACTGCTGTATGTAGATGATGTGATGGTTAGTTCTACTCTCTAACCCCCAGAGGTCGATACCGAAATTATTAGAACTCATCAAAAGGTTTGAACACTTGTCTGGATATAAGATTAAATGGAAGAAGTCTGACAAATTCCAATTAACTTAATACACATTAGTAGGTCTTGCTAAGTCACAAGTGCCATAAAAATCAGTGTGCTGAGAATATGGCGCTTAACATATGGGAATCCAAGCATTGTGTAAATATCTTGGTCTGTTCTTTTTTCTAATGTATAGTACTTTTGGCACTTAGAATTCTTTATGTTGGCATCTAGAATTTGTTTGGTTTGATACAAAAAAAAGATTGAAAATGTTTAAATTATATTGTAATAAGTCTAAGTGCAAGCAGACTAGTCCTTGAGAATCAATGGCCTGGAGGGACAAGAAGCTGGAGGATTCCACAACAGGTGAAAGGAGCTGAAGGACAGTCACCACTTGGCTGCCGTGTGTGTGTGTGGCCTCTGTGAAAGGAAGGACTGTGCTGTTCTGGTTACAGGTGTGACAGTGTATGAGCCTAGGAAAAAGGTCTTGTGAGCACTTTGGATTTAAACTCACGGGTGTTCTGAGGGCAGCTGAAAGCCAAGGAGCCAAGGACCAGTAACCTCACCAGGTTGAACAGCCACCTCACCAGGCTGGTGCATCTCAGCTTTATCTTCTGTTAGAATAAGAGGCCCCAGGCTAGGGAGGGGTAAAGATTTTGGGCATCACCAGAAGTTGGGGAAAGGATTGTGCTATCGTTTCACTGCTGGAATTGAATTTCCTTAAATTTCCCAGCCCCTTTTAGGCCCATTGATCTGCACCCATTTCCTTACCTAATATTCTTTTATATAAATGATTGGAACACACCTCTGGGTTTTTGTCAGGAGTTTCTGGACCCACATAAGCAAAGGGGGAAAACACCCAACCCGGAGAGGAATACATGGAGGCATGCTACTTTAGGACATCCCCTCACCGTACTGGACTCAGGTGCTGGTAGAAGGGGACATTGGTACAATATAATAAGATCCCAGGATTGTCCTTCTGTGTGACACTCGGAAGCCTAAATGTCTGTTGAGTCAGTGTGAAGCAATGGAAACAGCTACAAGCATGGCTGAGAGCTCTCTTTATTCCAAATATCATGAGGTTCAATCATCACTGGGATTCACAGCTTCTTACTGTCCAATTTTTAAGTTCTCAGCCATACTGATTTACACTCATGCAACGGCAAGGTATGTATCCATGCCATGTCAAGAGTCCTAGACCACTGTGATATCAGAGGTAACTCAATCTGCCCTTCATTCCTCACTCTTATTCTATAGCTAATTTGCATGCAACAATTTCATTGGTTATAAGCCTGCAACGATTTACTTTTTTTCAGCCAAAATTATTACACTTTGGCAATTATGTACACTTTCAATACAATTATTTCAATATGGCAGATTATACATATAAGAGAAACTCATCTACTTTATATCTCTTACCATTTCTCCCTCCCCCCTCTCCCAGGTTCTCCATGTTGTCCTCCATTGGATAGCCATTGTACTTTGCTGCGTGTCTAGTGCTCTGGGAAGCAATATGGAAGGATTTTGCTTTCTCATCTGTCTGTTCAGCAGCATCACTCTGGGAAGTTTGTCAGTTAGCTGATTTAAAGCAGTAGGAAGAGACAATAAAATTTGATTTTTTAAAATTATTTCATAACATCAAAAGGAAAGCTTTGGTAACTTTTTCAAAATATCTTGGAGTGATGGAGTAAGGGATTACAAGAAAAGGATGTTGCAAACAGTAAAAATTTGTATGCACTATCGGTCACATTTTGGTTCCAAACAACCAGTGATGCCCCAATAAAAAAAGAAACTTACATAGTTATCCTAAGATATATTGAAGGATCCTGAGGCGTGTATTGAAATTTCAATTCAGACTAACAATATTTGCACTTAGAAATCAAGATTTCAAAGCGAAAATGGGTATTTGCATTAGGACTTTCAGTGCCAAGTGTGGTAGCTAACATAGGAGAATTATAACAAGGAGTCTGGTGGCACCTTAAAGACTAACAGATTTATTAGGGCATGCCCTAATAAATCTGTTAGTCTTTAAGGTGCCACCAGACTCCTTGTTGTTTTTGTGGATACAGAGTAACACGGCTACCCCCGATAGTAGAATTATGTCATTTGTCTTTAAGCACAGTATTATTGTATTTTAATTATGCTAATCATTTCATTTTTGTAATCAAAAATAATAACTTAGAATGCTTTTATTCACTTCATATCTGGAGACCAAAGATCAAATCATGATTTAGGTTACGAGTGAATATTAGTTTTGTAATTACATTCTAGTTCCTAGCAGACAGTTGTCCACATCACAAAACCACTGAAAATTGATTCAGACATGATTTTACTCCCTTTTATATGCAGATTTATTACTTTGATTCCTGCTTCCAACAATTTAAATCCATTTCCTTTTTTATTGTTTTGAATGATGTTAAAGACTTTCAGGTTCTTAAATGTATAAATATACATTGTAGTTTTATGTGTGCAACAATGAAGAATATATTCATATATATGAAACTGATATTCCGATTCAAATATCTCACATTGCTAGAAGCTGTCAGTGAGAGAGCATGTTAAGGCAAAGAGATTAGCTTTCTGTACTTTATGTCCTTTTATACAATTTATAGAATCTTTTCACAGAGGAGCAAAAGGGAATGTCATACAGAGTCAGTTTTCTGCATCTGTGTGCTGCACTCAATTCCTGTGCATCAGGCTACAAAAATGCTGACATTGATCAAGTATTCGACCATCCCACAACAGCAACAGGGAGTTAAGGAACATTTTTATGTCTTTTTGCTTTCCTCAGTATCCTAGGTGTGATTGACTTCACTCGTGTTTTCTCTGTGGCACCTGCTGAGAATGGTGAGAGGTACAGGAACAGGAAGTATTTTCACAGTATGATTACACAAGGGAGTTTGTGATAGTAGAAATATAATCAGTATTTAAACTGAATATTTCAGCTCCTCTCACAATCAATATACAGTAAATTGAAAAGATAGGCAAGCAGCCAAATAATGAAGACTGAACATGCATTTGGCTAGTTGGTAAGGATGTGATATAAAAGTAAATCACTTGTTTAATAAAGGTAAACATATGTGTTATAAAGGATTGCAAAACATTTGGGACACAGTTTGAATAAAGGCTAAGAGGACTACTGAAATCTATTGTAATGAACACCAAATACCCCTGGAATACTGCAGGCCCAATTCTTCAGAACCCCACAGAAGCTCCTCTTGCAGTTACTTCATCCGAAGTAGTGAGCTGTAGCTCACAAAAGCTTATGCTCAAATAAATTGGTTAGTCTCTAAGGTGCCACAAGTACTCCTTTTCTTTTTGCGGATACAGACTAACACGGCTGGTACTCTGAAACCTGAGCTCAGTGGGAGGAGGAATGACCACTGTCCCTTGAACCATAAAAAATAACTGCACAAAACTTACCTTACAGAGTGAGTCCCCCTGCCCCATTATACAATCAGCCATACCCCCGAGAGGGGGTGTTCAGTAGCAGAGAGGGGAGGCATTGGCTTCATTTTTCCTTTAGGCCTTCTTTTAGTTCCGTGGTAGGGATGGAAGGGTACCAAATCATGCCTCTCAGTGAGGGCCTCAAGGAAACTGAGAGTTAAAACTCACTGAAAGTCAGATCCCTTTTTGGTGTAAATCAGTATAGTTCCACTGATTTCAGTGTAGCTAAACCAATTTACATCAGTTGAAAATCTGGCCATGAGTTTCCAGTCCCCTGAGGTTTTCCCACACAGAGGATGACTTTGCTATATATACTTTTACTCGAAAAATGAAATACTCAAATATTTATAAAGCTAGTAAAAGTGTTCGGGTGTATAAAGGAGATTTAGAATCTTAAAAACTGATGTCCAAATGCCTGAATAACATAGGAGATGGCCTATAGTTCAAATACTGGAATGTCTACAAGTTGTTTGCGGTAACAGTCACATAGTATAAAATGACTATCAAAATACTTACTTCTGTGTTACAAGAAAAATTTCAAGCAGGTAGACAATAAGAAATAGGGAAAAAGGGAAGCAGGAAATAGAAATCACTAGAGAAGATATTGGAAGAATATAGTCCTAAACTAATTCCTCAAGATACTTTGTTTAAATTACCATAACACATTATTTTTACAACTTAATAAATAATTGTGGAAAGGGACATTGTCAATTTAAAAATAAGCGGCCTGCTCCGGCCCCTTTGTGCCAGTGGCATAAAGGAGCCCTAAAGGCCTCTTATCCAGCCAGGAGAGGATTCCTCTCGTGCAGGCATTGTGGAAGACAGTTGTAAGTCTTCCCACACAGAGCCCCTCGCAAGGCCTGGCATAGGAGGCATGCCAGGGGTGGAAGGCACACATTAGAGCTTGGGGGGGGGAAGAGCACTAGAGATTCCAGGCAGTGCTGCAGCCCAGAGGGCAGGATGGAGAAGCTGCCATAACTAACCCGCTCCCCCCCACACCTTTGTTTGTGAGTTTTCTGCTGCACCTATTAGACATGAAACACAGAATGTCTTCCCATATGATGTAAACAAATTCATTTACCTACCTTACTACCACCACCTTGGATTATTAAAAGTGAAAGAATGTTAAAAATCTAATTTACTTGTCTCCATGCTCTTTATTTTTGCATATCTCTCAGCATAGGTAATGAAAAGTTATACATTTAATTTCACTTGTGCTCATAGTATTTTTCATTTTCTGTCCCTTAGGGCTGAAATGTTTGGGTTTTAAATACTGCAGAGCAATGTTTATTTGTTGAAAAACAACAATTGGTGTGGTTTCATTGAAGTCAATGGAGCTACACTGATTGACATGAGCTGAGGATCTAGCGTCCAATGTCTAGCTGTATAAAAATGACATTCCAGTCCATGGTATATTCAGAAAAATACCCCACATACCTCAACAAGTTCAGTCTTGAACAGACAGTAATAGCTGGTTTATTTTTCTATGTTTGGCTTGAGTCACTGTTATAACTTTGTTGGACAAAGTGCTTTCTCCTATCTGCACACACACACACACACCCTTCATAGTCCAGCAGTTCTGTTGTTTAGACAAAAAGTTTAGCTTTTTCCTCTTGGCTATAGAGTACACTGTAGTGTCCCTAGTTTCCCTGATTGGTTAGGAAGGACTATCACAGCCTGAAACTTGAAAATAAACTAAAAGTGCAGAAATATGATTCCCAGCAGCAGCAGCAAGATTTTGGAAAACAGATTGTTTGTGAACTTTCCCATTTTGAGACACTCAGACAAATTAAGAGAACTTGTGCAGAGAGAAAAATTCACCCCCTCTGCTGAGAGGGATTTTTGTTTTATTTTGTTAGGAAATACAGAAATAAAGTATAAGTGATTTAGAAAAATGAAATAACACACAAACCACAGAAAAATAGTGAATGCTTCACAAGAGTCAGGGGTTTGGATATTAAGCAGCTGTGATGCTTGAAGGAAAGGAGTAGTAGAACAGATTCCATTTGAAGGTATTAATGCAAGATAGAAGAAATACATTACACAAAGTGGAAGATTTTCAAAGGTATAAATGGGAGTTAGAAATGCCATATTTATGCCTTTGTAAATCTTCACCAAATAATGTATAAACATCAGTCAATTGACGTACTGGTCAATATATATGCATCATTGTCCTCTGTGGATGGAATCAGACCTTCTCAAGTGTTTGTGATTATATTGCCTTGTAGCAACTGTCCTAACAAACCACAGATCTATATCACATGATCTCTCTTGGAGAGTCTCCTTTAGTTAATGTGACGGAGGTCTGTTGTGTGTTTTTGTTTTGTTTTTTAAGCCCAAGGTCTTGGCTCTTTAACGCTGCATGTTTTATTTAGCTGGTGATTTTAACGTGTATGAATTATACCATATATGCATTGATAAATTGTATTTGCCATGCACCTGTGAGTGCCTCACCTGCACTTTGGCCCATTAATCTAACTCCCGCTGTATTTATTCTAGCATTCCAAACCTCTGAGTAGCTTCAAACAGCTGTGATTTTTTTTCAAAACCTGCCAAAGAGATGTTTCCTTCTTCCCCCCCACTAGGGAGTTTTCCCCACCAAATTACGCTGGCCCAAGAACTAAGATGGGAGCATTTAGTCCTGCACCAAAGAAAATTGTAATGTCTGGTATAGCTCATAAACTTGCAGGGCTAGACATGGGAGCTTTTAAACCACTGGAAAGGGAAGATTCCCAGGTTTCCAGTACTTGCCCCTAGATCTGGAAAATCCTATCCTGAGATAGCAGAGCTTACAATCATGGCATTCTTATGTATAGGAATGTTATTTTAGATAATTTTTAGAAGATTCTAAGATTTATTGGTCATATTTTCTCTTTGAGACCTGGACAGCTGGACTATGTGTAAATAAGGTGCCTGATGTTACAGGCACAGGGATATGAAAAACAATACCAATAATATTTTTAAAACTCATTTTTTTCTGTAAAATAGTGGCAAACCTCATAGAGAGTACATGATAATATGGTATAAAAGTTTTGTTGGCATTCACTTAAGATGGCATACATAATTCATTCATAAACTTGATCATTTGTAATGTGGCCACCCCAAATGAGTGTTAATAAACCTAAATCATACTATCAGATAACCTCTCTATATATTTCTCCATCCACTAGAATGGCACGTTTTATATACACACTCTAGTGAGTCTATTTCACATTTGCCATTATTATTTTTTTCTGATCAGTTTCCCTTCAATACTGTCTTATTTTTTACCTATTTCAAATGTAATCATTCCCATGACTGTTCTCATATGGGATTTTCTTCTCCCCGCACTCTCTTGTGTATTTTTAACAACTACTGCCATGTTGTAATGATCTTTAGTTACGTGTCTGTGTGTGGATGAGAGCCAAAATAAAAATACTGGCATACTGTACATGAAGAAGAAGAATTATTATATTGATAATGTAATTGATAGGTGGATTAATAAAGGCAGCTTTTTGCTACATACTACAGAAACATAGGATATAAATTCAGACCAGACCAATGATGTATCAATGTCAAAATGGAAAAATGTTATGGTATACTACTCAAACTCCCTCCATTGTACCAGAATAGCTGGATGCATCTGCTAAATTGATCATCATTGAAAGAGTTAATAAATGTTGACATCTAAGTAAGAATTAACACAATTGGTAATAGAAAATAAATATAAATTCTCCTGTGTTTTTATTTGACAAGAAAGGGAAGGAGTGAAATAGTTAAAGACATAAGTTATGAATTGGAGTCGCAGTGTGAATGTGGGCATTACACCCAAAGCTCAGTGTTGTATTTTCCAGATGTGCTGGATGTGTGGGAAACATTCCAGCCAGTTTGTATTTGTGAGTTAAGAAAGTAATCCTGTTTGAAAAAAAAAATTGCCACTACCCAAAAAAGCCCCTGAAAATTTCAAAATCCAACACTTTTAAATTCATCTGGCAATAGTGATTTGATAAAAAATATAAAAACAGTGTAAGAAATATTAACAGGTGGAGATATTAATATAAGCAGTAGTTAAACTCTGAGGGGAGAAAGAGGTAAGTAATATTTTTACTATTAACTGCAAGTGATATTCTTACAGTTACAGACTGTTAAGTAAAGCCATCTTAAACCCCTGACACAAATAAGTGTTAAAAAATTCAGGGCCTATGACAATGCCTGTTGAAGTAATTTGGAGTTTTTCCACTGACTTCAAGGGACTTTTGGATCAGACATATTTAATGCCACTTCTCTGTTAAGGAGAAAGGAGGGGCACAGTGATATAGTCAGTACTGATTTTTTCACAATGGGAGATGGGGGAAGGAACATTTTAGAGAGAGAGGGAAATACAGGTGCAAAGTTGTCCAAAAATTCTTGACTGGGGTTGGGCTAGGAACAAGGATGTGAGTGGAGAGCTAGATGAGTCTGAGCAGGTGTGTGTAAGTAGATGAATGTGTGAAGCGGTTTAGAGCAGATGGGTGAGACAGAATAGGATGTGAATGAGAGATAACAGGAGATGAGTTAAGAGGAAGGCAGTGGGGAGAAGGATGGGATGAGGAAGAGCTTGAGTATGAATTGAATGATTGTGAGGGAGACTGAATGGAAGAAAAAGAGGAAGAATTAAGAGGAAATAGTGAATGAGGATAACTAGACTGAAATTAGGAGAGTAAATGAAACAGTGAAAAAAGTGAATATATGAATAGCATAGGAAAGGATGAATGGGCTGAACTCCTAAGTACTAAACTTGTGTAGGGAGTCAGAGATTTCAGTGAGATTACTTGAGGATCAAAATAACACTCAGAGCAACAAGAGTGGCAGAACCTGGCCCTTTCATAATTAATGTACTCAACAGCAAGTTTGACCTGATACATGTACAAAATTAGCAGGGGGAGCAGACAGTCCTAGCGCATATTCTCTTATTGGAGTACCAATACAACATTTCAGTCTTCAGAGGAAAAAGGTACTTCTTATTTTACACAAATAGAAACTCACAAAATTAAAATAAGAACCCATAATTTTTGCATTTCTAGGTGGCTTAGGTGGGAAGGAAAAAGGTCAATTGGCATTTAAAGTTAGGTTGACCCAACCCCACATTGAAAAGACAAGAAAGGAGGAGGAGAAATTAATCTGAGGATTTTCTCCATGTAGTAATCAGAAACTAGAAAAACTGCTGGTGGTATGATAGGGTCACCTGTTTCCTAGGAAGTGGACTAAAACTACCAAGAATTGTCCAGTGGTTAAGGCACTAGCCTAGCCTAGAAGTCTGCTACAGATTTCCTGTGTGACCTTAAGTAAGTTACTATGCTGCTCTGTGCCTCAGTTCCTGATCTGTAAAATGGGGATAACATTTCTCTACCTCACAGCAGTATTGTGAGGAAAAATGTATTAAAGATTGTGAATCTCTTTGGGATCTACTGATGAAAAGTGCTAAAGAAGAGCTAGATATTATTTTACACAGGCTACTGAATAACCATCAGCACATCAATCACAACCTTTACTAACATTCTAGGCCAATTAAAGATGAGTTTCCTTATCCCACTGAGTCATATGAACTAGACCAGGGGTTCTCAAACTGGAGGTCGGGACCCCCTCAGGGGTTCACAAGGTTATTACATGGGGGGTTGTGAGGTGTCAGCCTCCACCCCAAACCCTGCTTTGCATGCAGCATTTATAATGCTGTTAAATATATAAAAAAGTGTTTTTAATTTATAAGGAGGGTTGCACTCAGAGGCTAGCTATGTGAAAGGGGTCACCAGTACAAAAGCTTGAGAACCACTGAACTACTCTGTTTCCTCATTTTTATATTTAGAGTCAAATCTTGCTTTACTCATCTGTGTAATTCCATTAAAATGAGGGGAACTATTTCACTGAGTATGATCTGGCTCTTTATGGCAATGCTTTCGTAAGTGTGGCCATGCACACAGCAGTGCAATGTTTTTTAAATGTATAAATAACATAACCACAGTTTTGACTGCTTAATTTCTATGGGGTAGAAGCAACTGAGTGTGACCTGTTGTAAATCCAACCGGTTCGGGCTGAAGTTGCTGTACTTGTTTCTGGAATACCCTATTCCTAAGAGCATCCAAGTTAAGCACAACTGTCAAAAAGAGATGGTAAACTAGTGTCGCAGCTATGACACGAAACGTAGCGACCTGAAGCATGCTGGGGGGATGCAAACAGATCAGGAGCTGACAAACTCAGATCAAGTATTGTGCCGAGCTCATAGGTGGGGGAGTAGGGTCTGTGTGTGTGTGTGAGAGAGAGACAGTCAGGCGGGGGGGGGGGGGGTAACTCTAAAATAATAGGTTTCAGAGTAGGAGCCGTGTTAGTCTGTATTCGCAAAAAGAAAAGGAGTACTTGTGGCACCTTAGAGACTAACTAATTTATTTGAGCATGAGCTTTCGTGAGCATCCTATGAAGTGAGCTGGAGCCCATGAAAGCTCATGCTCAAATAAATTTGTTAGTCTCTAAGGTGCCACAAGTCCTCCTTTTCTTTCTAAAATAACAGTGATGTTTTGCCTAAATATAGCACGTTTCTTCCCATCCAGCTAGTCCTGCTCAGCTCCTTCCCGCCTACGCTCCCCGTGCTCGCTACTCCCCTCCAGGCCCCACGTGCCAGCTTCTCTCCGTTTTTCTTCCCCACCGCCCCCACGGGTCCGACCCCAACACCGCCCTTCCCTATAGCCCCACCCCATGCGCGCACGCGCGTTAGGAGCAGCTGGTTAGGGCGGGGAGGAGGCGTGGAGAAACGTCACTCCAGCGCAGGCGTCCCAGGAGGCGCGAAATTTCCAAACCGGCGGCGCGGCGCGAGGCCCGGGGCCACGGGGTAAGAGGAGGGGGCGGGGCTTGGGGAGGGTCCGGGGTCATTTTCCATTATCGGGGCAGAGGGGGGGGGCCCGTGTCCCTCAGGCGCCAAGGGGGAGGCCGAAATTGCCCCCCAGCGCCGGGCGGTGAGGTTAGAGGCTGCTCTGCGGCCGCCGGCGGGGGGGCGGTGCCGTGCCCGTGCCTTCCGCTCCGGGCGGGCCCGGTCGCGGGGGACGGGTGCGGGTCCCTTCCGCAGTGGCTCCGGTCCGGGGCGCTGCGAGGCCCTGCTGCTGCCGCCGCCGCCGCCTCGCTCGCGGGCTTCCCCCCTCTCCCCCCCCAGCGGGGGTCGGGACCCTGCGCTGGCGCCCGCCCCTCGCTCCGGGCAGCGCCCAGGCCTGAGCGCGCCGGCACTGGCGGAGGTGAGAACAGGGTGTTCTTCAGCTGATCCCGGCTTGGTCCCTTTGCGCTGGTGAGAAGCGTTTCTCCTGTAGGGTGAGCAGATGTCCCGATTTTTTAGGGGCAGTCCCGATTTTGGGGTCTTTTTCTTATATAAGCTCCTATTTACCCTCCACCCCGATCTTTTCACATTTGCTCTCTGGTCACCCTATTCCCCAAGGTGTGTGGCAGCCCCGAGCAGGGGCAGGGTCTCTGCAGCGCCAAGCGGGGCACCTGGGGCTGCTTCTCCCTAGCTTGAAACTAACTAGGTTAACAAAAAGAAAAGGAGGACTTTGTGGCACCTTAGAGACTAACCAATTTATTTGAGCATAAGCTTTAGTGAGCTACAGCTCACTTCATCGGATGATGCCTGTTTAAACTGTACACAGCTGACGCCCTAACACTCAATGGGAATCACATCTCTAAATCCCTTGCAGCTCTTGGAAAACGGGGGGTGGGTTTAACTTTGCCAGGATTTACTCAGTTCCTAATAATATTTTGCATTTCTTGGGCATCTTCCACTTGACCACAACAAAGCTCTTTATAAACGTCAGTGAATTAAACCTCACACTTTGCCTGTATGGTAGGGAAGCCATTACAGAACAAATTCATTCCTGTTACTACTAAAGACAGTATAGCAATATCAGGGCTGTATTTGGTTCTGTATTTGTAACGTTTTGCGTAAGGTGTATGGAAAGGGTTTACACTGTGACTCTTCTCATGGTACTTTGCCATAAATTCATATTCATTAATGTACATTGCTTGCCATACAGCATTGCTAGCTTCTCCTTGCTACGTTGCTGTTGTGTTTCGTCCTTGTTCTGCAGCTGAGAGAAGATAGTTAAGTCAGCTTGCCTTGGTTATTTTTGAACTTTTTTGAGAAAGCCAACAAGATTGTCAATTACTGTCAAACATGGGGGTGACTTTTGTGATTCTGACATGTATATACTAGGAACTGCAAGGAGATAACATATGTAAATATTCATTTCACATAGGTCACAACCATCAGAAAACAACTGGTCTGTTTCTGTCAGTTACTAACAAAATCTGGATTTGAATTCACAATACAGTGATGAAAGTCTCTGTATCTGTTACCAATGGCCCTAACCATCCAGTCTCAGGTTAGGATGGCAAGTGGGAATCATAAAGTCACTGTACAGTTTATAGCAAATGGCTTTAGGCCTCATGCCAACAGCATACAATTTTAGCATACAAATACACATCCAAAAGATCTACTGAGAGGAGAACAAATAACTTGCAACTTCGTTATACCTGGTCTCGAACAATCTGAACCCAACTTTTGCACGGTGTAAGCCAACATTTTGAGACTTCTGTGCTCTAGGGCAGAAACTGTCAATGTGCATCTTTTGCCACAGTGTATCTAGTCTTTTTTTCAAACTGAAATTATTTATATTACTGTTGTGCCTAGGAACTCTAGTCATGGACCAGGACCCCACTGAATTAGGTGCTGAACACAGAACAACCACAAATGGTGCCTGCTCCAAGGAGTTTACAATCTGAAGCATAAGACAAAAGACAGGCAGAGGAGTATAAGGAAATGATATAGTACAGTGGTTCTCAAACTTTTTTACTGGTGACCTCTTTCACAGAGCAAGCCTCTGAGTGCGACCCTCCCTTGTAAATTAAAAACACATTTTATATATTTAATGCCATTATAAATGCTGGAGGCAAAGCGGGGTTTGGGGTGGAGGCTGACAGCTCGCGACCCCCACACGTAATAGCCTTGTGACCCCCAAGGGGTCCCGACCACAGTTTGAGAACCCCTGATATAGAATTTGTCAACATAATAGGCAGTGGTCATAACAAACCAGCAGCCTAACTGTTATCAAATATATTGTAGTCATCATGACAAAGGAGAGTTTTGAAGAGGGATTTGAAAGTGGATAATGAGGTAGTTTTGCAGATGTTTATGGGGAAGGCCTCCCAAGCATGAGGGACAGAATGGGAGAAAGCAGAAATAAAACTAAACAAGTGGACTTACTGACATCATGAGCCGAGGGGAGGTGAGTGCTGGCAGCTTGATAGCAAATGAGAGATGATTGGTAGTGTGGGGATTAACTGTGAAGGGCATTGAAAGTGAATACAAGCAGTTTATTGCATCAAACATAGAGAAGTGGGAGCTAATGGAGGGATACAAATGGAGGGAAAAGAAATTTCAGGAGAAGCAGCCAAGTTTGTCTGAGGTTTTTACTCACAATTGTAGATGGGATTTCAAAAATCCTCCTTCCAGAAAACTTGAAAAATAGGTAGCAAGTAAACATAATACCATTCCCTCTCTTCTTTACTGATGATGATTCAGACCTTCTCTATTGTTCCATCCACTTCAAAAATGCCTGAATTCTTTTTTTTTTTTTTTGAAGCTTTCTTATCTGTGACTGTTAAGACCTTGTTTTATAGCGGATCAATTTTCTGTGTACTTTTTAACCCACATTTTGCTTTTCTTATGTTAGGGTTGCCACCTTCCAATCTTTGTGGGATGACGGTTTGTGCCACAACATTATGGTGATAGGTCCTATTTCAGATAAATTTGGGACACTTTAAAAATAGTGACAGGCCCATGAAAATCATTGTCTTGTAAATTTTGGGATAGACAACAAGCTCTCTTCTCTGCTCCTGTCTTTCATCTTATCTTTTTGGTTATTTTTTTTCTTCCTTCCTGCTGTCTCATCTCTCCCCATCCATCTTTAGATAATGTATGGGCTGATATTTCTTCACCATTGCCATCTTTTGGATAGAAATAGATCTCTTAAATTCTTGCCCTCTAGTTCTTTTGTAAAGTGGCTATAAACCCTAATACTGTCTACCCCCAGTGGAGATTTTCCTAGTGACAGTCTTGTGATTTGGGAAAAGAAAATCAAGATTTCTATTTCCCATGTTGCACATATGTTTTATGTCTGTATGTACATGGCCACTGACTGTTACATACTATTTTTCTTTGTGTTTCATCTCTGTTCCTTCTGTTTTTTTTTCATTATTCTATGTTGTCTCTGATTTTCTCTTATTCTATAATATCTTTCCTTTTCCCTAAGTGTGTTTTTAGTATTTCCGTACAATTGTAGAGCTGTTATGTTTATGGCTGAGTATTCATTTTAGAAGATGGCATGTCTGATTTGTAGCTCTAGCAATAGTTTTTCTTATACTAAAATAATTATATAGCACATATTATCTTCAGAGTGTTTTATAAGCAATCTTCAGAGGAATGTTTAATATAGAAGGTGGGAATATCATTTGTATTTTATATTTGTGCTGAAGTAGTACTGAAGGTGAATGGAAAAGAAAGAGAGGTTTTTCATTATTGGGCTTCAGTGATCCCCAGGAATACAAATAGAGTAGCAGTATAGAGAGTATATAAATATACTAAGGAATAGCTTTGGAAAGAGATAACTCTCTATTAATTCAACATTGCTTAAGATTTAAACCTTCTGATGTCAGGGATTTCTGAGTTAAGGCTCCTCTGATAAACTTAAAACATGGTTCTATGTTGAAAAGTGGCATTGTAAAAATGTGTAATGCCGAGATTCCAACCCTCCCTAATTTTCCATAATCCTATGTCATTTTGTGCACATTGTGGCTGAGAAAAGTACGAAGTTCCTGCCCATCACTGTAGATGAACTTCTTACTGACATCTAATATTTGTTGACCAGAGCATGGAGCTCATCATCTGTCAGAAGCTGTGTGATGTATAGATCTATAAGATAATGTAACATGTAAGTACATGCTGGCTGTTGCTTGGTCTGTGTCTGACTCAGCTCATCCAGCAGTGGGAACTACTCACCATGTTCTTCTGGACTGAAGCAGCAAAATTGGAAGTTCATTCTTGGGGCATCAGGTGCAAAGTTACGACTGTCAGTCTACATTATCTTCCTTTGCAGCAAAATAAAAAACCAACACAGATGCTGATAAGTCTTGTGCTGAGGTGACAAGCCACAAAACCAGACCATAAGCGACAACCTAGTGAAAGTCAAGATGGTCCACGCAGAGCTGAAATCAGCTATATTAGCAACAATCAAAAATTGAACCTGGAGTAGTAGCGACCCACAGCCAGTTATCAAAGTCGAAACTGGGCATTGCAGCAAAACAAAGATTATCTCAAAAGCATTGTGACTGCAAGCATACAGGTTAGGTTGCTGATGCCAAGCATGACAAAGCAACTGAACTGACATCGGATGCCATTCCTATGCCAAAAACAAGCTGCAGAACTAGGCGTTGAAAGTTGTGATCGTATAAGACACTTGATGATTTCTTCACAAGTGAAACCTTATTGCCTGTTCTTAGACTATACAATCATGATCTTTGACGAACTGAATGCTGCAAAAAGAGGAGTTGCTGATTCTCACACTCAGATGTCACTTATTCAGTCTTCTGCAGTGATTTCTGTATCTGCTGAAGGATTATTCACAGCAAGACACACTACAGGAGTGGTTTCCTTGGTGTCAGGTCAATGACATGTCATCTGTTCCAGTGTGCACCAGTTGTGATGAACAATGGCATACCATGTCACAGATAACCGAAGCCTATGGCAAAACAGCATACAATGCTCTAGCTCAGATAATGCAAGTGATCTTCAAAGAAACTCTGATACAGAATTTTGTATTCTGCGTGGGAAACCAACTGAGTTCAGAACAAATCTTGGTGATAAAGGTTTGGAATCACTGATGATCACTAAAGTGGACTTACTTAGTCAACCCTGCCACTTGAAAAATCCGGCAAAGTATTCTTGCGAAAGACCAAGCAAAGAAACCTGCTTGCAAAGCAGTGAGGATGTGGCCAATATCGTGATCAGACCTGATCTGGTTACTGATGTTACTAAATAAAATGTTACCTCAGTTTGTACCACTGTTGTTACTATAATGTTCACAGAAGTGCATCTAAAATGCACTGCAAGCATTTAAAGCACTACCCCAGGCCCCCTGTATTTTTGTTTGGCATCGCACCTTTGAGAGTTGCCACTAATCCAAGCAACCTCCCTAATTCCCCCCTAATTTTTTTTCATAAATATCCCTAAAAGTCTGAGCCAGGTCGATATCTCTGATAATGGACTTCCATTTTCAGCATGTCTCATTGGTTTTCAATTATGATGTGGTTGGAATAACAGAGACTTGGTGGGATAACTCATGTGACTGGAGTACTGTCATGGATGGATATAAACTGTTCAGGAAGGACAGGCAGGACAGAAAAGGTGGGGGAGTTGTACTGTATGTAAGGGAGCAGTATGACTGCTCAGAGCTCAAGTATGAAACTGCAGAAAAACCTGAGTGTCTCTGGATTAAGTTTAGAAGTGTGAGCAACAAGGGTGATGTCGTGGTGGGAGTCTGCTATAGACCACCGGACCAGGTGGATGAAGTGGAGGAGGCTTTCTTCCAGCAACTCACGGAAGTTACTAGATCACAGGCCCTGGTTCTCATGGGATACTTCAATCACCCTGATATCTGCTGGGAGAGCAATACAGCGGTGCACAGAGAATCCAAGAAGTTTTTGGAAAGGGTAGGGGACAATTTCCTGGTGCAAGTGCTGGAGGAACCCTAGGGGCAGAGCTCTTCTTGACCTGCTGCTCACAAACCGGGAAGAATTAGTAGGGGAAGCTAAAGTGGATGGGAACCTGGGAGGCAGTGACCATGATATGGTTGAGTTCAGGATCCTGACACAGGGAAGAAAGGAGAGCAACAGAATACAGACCCTGGACTTCAGAAAAGCAGACTTTGACTCCCTCAGGGAACTGATGGGCAGGATCCCCTGGGAGAATAACATGAGGGGGAAAGGAGTCCAGGAGAGCTGGCTGTATTTTAAAGAATCTTTATTGAGGTTACAGGGACAAACCATCCCGATGTGTAGAAAGAATAGTAAATATGGCAGGTGACCGGCTTGGCTTAACAGTGAAATCCTTGCTGATCTTGAACACAAAAAAGAAGCTTACAAGAAGTGGAAGATTGGACAAATGACCAGGGAAGAGTATAAAAATGTTGCTCAGGGATACAGGAGTGAAATCGGGAAGGCTAAATCACACTTGGAGTTGCAGCTAGCAAGAGATGTTAAGAGTAACAAGAAGGGTTTCTTCCGGTATGCTAGCAACAAGAAGAAAGTCAAGGGAAGTGTGGGCCCCTTACTGAATGAGGGAGGCAACCTAGTGACAGAGGATGTGGAAAAAGCTAATGTACTCAATGCTTTTTTTGTCTCTGTCTTCACGAACAAGGTCAGCTCCCAGACTACTGCACTGGGCAGCACAGCATGGGGAGGAGGTGACCAGCCCTCTCTGGAGAAAGAAGTGGTTCGGGACTATTTAGAAAAGCTGGACGAGCACAAGTCCATGGGGCCGGATGCGCTGCATCCGAGAGTGCTAAAGGAGTTGGCGGATGTGATTGCAGAGCCATTGGCCATTATCTTTGAAAACTCATGGCGACCCAGGGAAGTCCTGGACGACTAGAAAAAGGCTAATGTAGTGCCCATCTTTAAAAAAGGGAAGAAGGAGGATCCTGGGAACAACAGGCTAGTCAGCCTCACCTCAGTCCCTGGAAAAATCATGGAGCAGGTTCTCAAGGAATCAATTCTGAGGTACTTAGAGGAGAGGAAAGTGATCAGGAACAGTCAGCATGAATTCACCAAGGGCAAGTCATGCCAGACTAATCTAATTGACTTCTATGACGAGATAACTGGCTCTGTGGATGAAGGGAAAGCGGTGGACGTGTTGTTCCTTGACTTTAGCAAAGCTTTTGATACGGTCTCCCACAGTATTCTTGCCAGCAAGTTAAAGAAGTGTGGGCTGGATGAATGGACTATAAGGTGGATAGGAAGTTGGCTAGATTGTCGGGCTCAACGGGTAGTGATCAATGGCTCCATGTCTAGTTGGCAGCCGGTATCAAGTGGAGTGCCCCAAGGGTTGGTCCTCAGGCCAGTTTTGTTCAATATCTTCATAAATGATCTGGAGGATGGTGTGGATTGCACTCTCAGCAAGTTTGCAGATGACACTAAACTGGGAGGAGTGGTAGATACGCTGGAGGGTAGGGATAGGATACAGAGGGACCTAGACTAATTAGAGGATTGGGCCAAAAGAAATCTGATGAGTTTCAAGGACAAGTGCAGAGTCCTGCACTTAGGACGGAAGAACCCCATGCACCGCTACAGACTAGGGACCGAATGGCTCGGCAGCAGTTCTGCAGAAAAGGACCTAGGGGTTACAGTGGACGAGAAGCTGGATATGAGTCAACAGTGTGCCCTTGTTGCCAAGAAGGCCAATGGCATTTTGGGATGTATACACAGGGGCATTGCCAGCAGATTGAGGGACGTGATCATTCCCCTCTATTTGACATTGGTGAGGCTTCATCAGGAGTACTGTGTCCAGTTTTGGGCCCCACACTACAAGAAGGATGTTGAAAAATTGGAAAGAGTCCAGCGGAGGGCAACAAAAATGATTAGGGGACTGGAACACATGACTTATGAGGAGAGGCTGAGGGAACTGGGATTGTTTAGTCTGCGGAAGAGAAGAATGAGGGGGGATTTGATAGCTGCTTTCAACTACCTGAAAGGGGGTTCCAAAGAGGATGGATCTAGACTGTTCTCAGTGGTGGCAGATGACAGAACAAGAAGCAATGGTCTCAAGTTGCAGTGGGGGAGGTTTAGGTTGGATATTAGGAAAAACTTTTTCACTAGGAGGGTGGTGAAACACTGGAATGCGTTACCTAGGGAGGTGGTGGAATCTCCTTCCTTAGATATTTTTAAGGTCAGTCTTGACAAAGCCCTGGCTGGGATGATTTAGTTGGGTATTGGCCCTGCTTTGAGCAGGTGGTTGGACTAGATGACCTCCTGAGATCCCTTCCAACCCTGATATTCTATGATATCAAATTTGTTCCATTTTCAAGAAACAAGATTTTTTTCCAACTGCCAGCCTCACAAACTCTTCCTTGGCTTTTGCAGTTAAACTGTGTTCTTTCCGTCTTGTGCATCAGCACCAGTAATATGTTTTGTGTAGGTAAAATTATGCCCTCAGCTACACCTGTACAACCACTTTAGTCATAAGTAGATTGCACAGGTGCACAGTTGCATGGGTATATCTGAATTTGGCTTTGAGTCATTATTAACGATGGATCCATAATACGGAAAGAACGATGTTATGGGGCTTATTCCATCACCCACTTACTTCCCTGGTCCTTCTTGCATGAACAGAGAGCAACAGTACCCAAAGTCCAAACTTGCAAACAATTCAATGTTTATTGGGGTGAACTTCCAGTAAGCAAGATTCCAGTTTCCTTCCTTAGTGTCCCCCTTCCCAGCTCTGACACCACAGAGGCTTACCTGTGTCCCTGTTCCCATTCCCCCCCCCCTTAGCAAAACATGATTCCAATTTCCCCACCCCCATTCCCCCCCTTAGTTCCTGATTGACTGCAGACTATATAGTAAAACTTGTGTTCTGCTTAGTCATACCTTAACCAATCATTTTATTAAAATGTAACTAAGCAATTCTAATCTATTGTAACATGATTATTTAACCAATTATATCCCACCACCTTAATTGGTTTACACCCAGCAAAATTAATTATACAGCAGACAGAAACAATCACAGAACCAGACAGAGATTATACAGACAAACAATAGGGAAATGGGACTACAGTGATAGAACAATAAAGAAATGAGGATTTCACATCCCAGCTATTGATAAGTGAGTTCTTGGCCAACAGGATGCTATCAAACTAAGTTTCCTTTTACATCTTCTAGGCACTTCCCTTTCTCTGGAGGCGATAGGCATTATCGGGACAGGATTGTATTCCTAACAGCCCAGTAGCACCTTATTTCAATGTGACTAGTTTGGAATGTGAGGATGTGACTGTTCGCTTCCCAGCTTATGGCTGCCTCTGCTGCTTAGCCAAAGGCCTTAGCCTAAGAACAGGGCCTCAGACTGTCACGGTAAGAGAAGGCCCTTACACTGGCAGACAGTGATTTTGATTTTCTTTTATACCTCTATCACTAGCTAAGTGATAAGAATACACCTAAATTCTTAGAATATAGGCCTTTACAGACAGGCCTGAATATCTATATCCTAAGAAGCCCAGACTGACTGTCAGAGCTCAGAGTTTATGGGCTCTCAGTTAGGGGGAGAAAATCTTTTGACTTGCAAATATAACAAATTTGATATGACATCATTGAGACACAATGAACATGGAGCTCTGCAATGCCATTTTTAGTTACTAACAGTACAAGTTCACATTATGTGTTATGTAGCATCTAGGGATGGTCAAGGACCGGGATCCCATTGTGCTAGGTGTGGTACACCTACAAAAGAAAAGGATGGTCCCTGCCCCAAAGACCTTCCTAAGTATTATGGTTTGTTTCATGAACACAAATGATTGGGGAATGTAAAGTAACAATAATCATCCTTTGCATTTCTATGGTGGTTTCTATCTGTAGATTTCGAAGCATTTTACAGACATTAATAAATTGAGCTTCATAAGATCCTTGTGAGATTAATATGTATTGTCCCAATTTTATAGGATGAAAATCAGGTACAAGAAGATTACGTGATTGGTCCAGCATCACACAGGAGGTCTGTGTCAGTGCTGGGAATCAGACTCAAGTCTTCTGGCTCCCAGATCTGTATTTTAACTGCAAAACTATCATTCTTCCCTACTTCAAGAGCTACTAGACAGGTTTATTTTCCAAATCTAGATTAACTGTGACTGTATTGAAATATTCAAAGCACTGTGATAAATTTATCATGTTATACAGCTAAATTGACATATGAGAGACCCCAGTTTTCTTAGAGCAAGAGACATACCACTAGCAAATACTTCACATACTGTATATCAAAAGTTCTCATCTGTCATAAACTGACGTAAATTCATGAGGAATTCCCTTCCATTAGAATATGAGAGCTACAGTAACTCCTTGCTTAACGTTGTAGTTATGTTCCTGAAAATTCTACTGTAAGTGAAATGATTAAGTGAATCCAATTTCCCCATACGAATTAATGTAAATCTTATCTAAATTTAATTAATTTAATTTATTAAATAAATTATATTATATTAAATTAAATTATATAATATAATTTATATTAAAGTAATTACATATAATACAGTATAATAAACAAATATAATAATTTATTATAATAAGTTAAATAATTTATTTAATATAATTTATTATTAATGGAATTAATTTAAATCTTATCTAAATTTAATTGCAATAATCTGTGTAAATTGTAATAGTATAGTAAATTTAATTGTATAGTCTGTGTAACTAGCTGGAATCTTTCTCTGTAAAGGTATTCTTTTAAGAAACCCAAAGAAAACACATCTTGTCTAATTCAAAAGAATTAATGGACAGTTACAAATTCCTAGGGAATGGTATTAAATTTTGTAAATAAACACATGGTGTTCTAAACTTAAAAGAAAAAGTTGCTCTCGATGCCATATAATCTTTTTATTCTGCAGCAGAAATAACCTTTGTTGCTTGTGGATTTAGTGTCCTAAATGAACCTTTACTAAGAAGACCTTATTCTGTGTATGTGTAGATGGAGGGAAAAATACCTGAGACTCCTTTGCAAGATGCTCTTACAGCAGTGTGCTGCTAGTGGAGCATGATTTCATTTGACAATATGCTTCATGTTGTATCTTAATTAAATTAATTCATCCCAGTTTTTCACCATAGTCTGAAGTAGCCAGTAGAGACATTGGTACAAGCATACCCCTTTTTCATCTAGATTCATTGTGACTGACTTTCTGGGCTCTTACTGGAATTTCTGTAAAAAGTTTTATCTCTTCCCCAGTCTACTGTATTATCATTTTCTATATTGCTGAAAGTCTAGAATTCAGCATGTTTTCCTTCACCATTGTAAGTAGTCTCCTGTATCAAGCCTGAGTTACCTAAGTTGAGTGACACATTCTTCCCTGAGCAAGTCCTTGGGAGGCTTTGCGGCTTAGTGGATAGACTGGGACTCAGGAGACCAGGGTTCTATTCCTAGCTCTGCCACTGGTCTCCTGGATGACCTTGGGCAAGTCTCTATGCCTCAGCCTCCTCACATGCATGGTGGATACCTACCTCCTTTGTAAAGCACTTTGAGATCTACTAATGAAAAACATGATATAAGAGCCAGGTATTGTTAAAAATATCTGAATTCACACAAAAAACCCTAAAATTTTGATTCCACAGCCTTTTCAGGGTGGAGCTTATCTCCAGAAAGAGGGAAATGACTTAATATAAGACAGAAGGCCATAGGTGCTGTACTGGGATGAGTATACATTTAATTATCAGTAGACAGCTTCTTATCTCATGTTCACATACTTGTGCTGAAAAGTTTAGGCCATGGTTTTCCTCTTTCTTACATTAGTTTAAATCAGGATTAATCCAGCTGAGGTCAGTGGCATTACATGGGTATAAAAATATCACAAATGAGAGGAAAAGGCCAAGTATTTCTAACTTTTTAGAGGATTGGGACTATATCCTTTCACTTTTAGATTAAATTCACAGTGTGTAACAGAGCATTGTTTTGACTATGAAACCAATGCTCAGGTTGATGCATTGCTGTTGAACTTGCTGGGTGGAGGTCAAATTCATAGCCGGAGAACCTTCTTCTTATCCAAGTTATGGGAGAGGATGTTCTTGTACTCATTTAAAGTGATCCTTTGCCACCAATTTTAATGTATTCAAGTATAAATGGGACTTGTTGACTTGGTACAAATGCAAAGAAAGGCATGTCCTTTTACTTTTTCTTGCCTGCAGTGTAGATTATGTATTATTGTTCTGATCTCAGGGACAAGATTGTCATACTACTGGTTGTGCATATTTTTCACCAACTTTTCCACCGCCTTTTTGGTGGAAGGAGTTGTGGGAAGTTTTAATTCTCCAGGACAGAAGAAACAATCTCAGATGGCTTTGGCCCCTTGATGAGTTGAAGAATATATGTTTTTGTGGAGTTTACCTTCCAGGGTGGATAGAAATAGATGAATTAAAAAAAAAAATCAGATTCTTTTAACTTAAATAGGGTTTTTTGATTTTATTTGTTATAAATGTTTTTAGAAATAAACAGGTTTAGAAATAAACAGGTTTAAAATGACATCTGAATTGAATACAAAATATGTTAAGGCCTAAATTTATTATAATCTCTTAAAACATTTAAATAAAAAAAAGCTGAATCCATGAACCTCTATCAAAAATCTTGAGTTAAAGGCTGCTTGTCTATATATAGAGAGATTTTTTCCCCAGTTCTATCTTCTGAGGTCAAGCTTTATAAATATGGCAAAATAGGTCCTATACTGTATTAAGGGCTTGTTTTGTTTAATAAAAATAAATTGTATATACTGTTTTGTGTGTTTAATTAAATTCCAGTTACCATCCAATGCAGCTTGATACAAATCATGCACAAAAAGTTAATTATCTAGTAAATAAGTAATGTATCATTCACCATTTTCTAACGTACTAAAAATGTACAATTAATACAAATCTAAAATATTAAGCTATATAATTGCTTAATAAATATATATAGTTATAGCGTACCCTAGGATATACCAAATCTAATGTAAAAGCTCTATTTACTTGTAAATCAACATGTTTTAATGTTTATATCAACCAATGAAAATGCACTTTTTTTAACAAAATTCCTGAGTACAAATGGAAAAGTTGATTAAAATCAATTTAAATCAAGACTTTCCACATGCTGATTTAAATAACCCTATTTAAATCAGTCCATCCAGATTTAATACCCAAAGGTAGAAATTCAGTCAATATCATATCTTTTAGAGAGAGGAAGATTATTTACCTGTTACTCTGGTTCTCTGAAGAATCTAGTTTCATACTTGCCCATCTTTTCAGAATAAGGCTAAGCTTTATTTGTCATTTATATTTCAGTATAATTTATACTTATAAATTAAGGAGTTTCTTGCTTTCTGTTAATCAGAGACCTTTAAGGGAACATTCTGGAAGGCACTGATACACCAGTGGTTAATTGGTGTACAAAACATCCCTACTTGTGGTTTAAAGGGTTGAAACTCAGGCAGGATTTCTTTCTTTCTCTCTTTTTCCAATCTCGTGGAGGAAGCTTGAGACCATGCTGCCTATTTGCTCTGGTTCTAGGTGTTGTTTTGTTTGCCTGTTAATCACACTCTTTTCCTTGCTGTACGTCTCACCAGACCAGTAGTTCTCAACCTGTTTACCATTGTGGACTGCATTCAATGCATTCAACCTATTTACTGTTTTGGGCTGCATTCAATACTACCTGTATGGCTCTGAGGATGTCACAGCTGTGTGCTGATTGGGCTGCAAGCAGTCCACCGGTCACAGGTTGACAACCACTGCACTAGACTAACTGCTGTGAATGTATACTAGGTGCAGGATAATAATATAAAAGTACTCCATGCTAGTAAAACTAAGCTGGCTCCTTATTCAGTGAATTATTTACAGAGTTTCTGCAACTGCATTTCAGTCATGTGCAGATTGACTGACTTTCCTGATGCCTCGTCTAAACTCTTCCCTCCTGCAAATTATGCTCATTCATCCAAGTTCCATTCAGGTTGCCACACGGTCTAAGTGATTCTCCCTGGAAAGAAAACAAAGTGGGCTTGATATCTTTCATCAGGTATATTGGACATGGTCCTTGGGATCAGACACTCTGACAGTTCACATCCCATTTATCTTAGTGATACAATGGGAATATTTATGGAAATCTGAGATTATTCAGAATGATTAGAAAAGTTTATTTATAATCCTGACTGCTGCCAGATGCTATAGAAATGGGTATAGATTATATGGCAAATTGAAGAAGTCCGTGAAGTACAGCAGGAGAAAATGCCTCTTTGCTAGTGGTAGTTAGAGCGAGTTCTGGGTCAGTGAGTTTTGTTGACTCAGAACTAACTGCAGGCCTCTAAATCAGCTGTGTCTAGAGTGAGACTTTGAACTTGAGCCAAGCTCTCTCAAATTGGGAGCAAAAAGGCTACCAATAACTTTGTTCAGCTGGGTTACTGGACATTGACCAGAGGGGGGTATCCTGTGGTGATAAGCAAGAATTTCAGGAACAGCTTTGTCCCTTCCCTAGATAGCAACCCATGTAAATGTCACAACATAAATGAAATCATCTGTCATCTACATCAGGCGGAACAGGGACTGAGTTGGAGTGCAGCAATTTCTAGCCTCAGAGAATCGGGAACAAATGGAGCAGGGCCCAGCCTAAAACATCTAAATAAGTTCCTAGTGGAGGCTTGTCTTTAAAACATTCCCATTTTACCATCCTCGGACAGTTCTTATGTTTTGCAGATGAGTGGCAGACTTTTTTCCCCCTCCAACTTTAATCATTACCATTTGATCTTACATGTTTTCCCAGGCTCTCTCTAGGATCATGCTAGGAATAATACTGGTTTTAGGGAAGAAGGCAATTCATTTATCTTTTCCTGGACAATTTTTCTCATCAGGGTTCTTTACAGATATAAAACTGAAGCTAATATACAGTAAAAATAATGGTTCCTGGAATATCTTGTATTCAAGAACAAACAGGCACACAATACCAGGGAAGTCAATCATAAGCCTGGGCTGAGAATGAGTACAAGGTCTCATATTAGAAGAATGTTGAGCGAAGGTGAAGGTTGCCATAATAGAAAACAAGTGGTGTCACAAAAACAAAAATCCAGTACTTATTGTAGCCTATTGGGAATTCTGATCTCATACACAAGCATGTTTCAGTGATTCAGAATTCTTATGATACGAAGCCCTAATTCTGGGTATCCCCTTTCCATCTTGTCCTATCTCATCCATTGGCAGATATCTGGACCCAGTTGTATAATAACCATTCCCATATTGATGAATGAAGAGAAACAGATTTTTAAGGGATTTGCCTGATTCAATTAAGGGGATGGGTACCAGAAAGAGAACACAGATGGAACACACTGATTGAGTCAGGTCTCGGAGTACTGCTCCTTCCATAGTAGCAGACCTATTCTGTTTTTGACAATCTGTGTCTGTTTGTGTTTTTTGTAGTTATTATGAAAACCCTATTGGCACTATCCCAGAGAGAAATTCTCTTGTCCTGGGTCTAACAAAGTTTCTGATCTCTACATGCACTGTCTGCCAAGGGAGAGATGAATGTTAAGCCTTACATGGCAGAAGACATATTAGATGAGTAGCTCCTATACCCAGTAATATCTCACTAAACATAAGGCAATTTGTTGGGCTGGTAATCAACTTCTTTGCATTTGGAAACAGTAAATAAAGTGCCTCTGTATCCGGACCTGGGATGTGAGGTGGTGAATGACATTGTGCAAAGCTGGGTAGGGTCCCTACTATAAGTCTTCCTATCTTTTCCACTGCTCCCCAGGGAAATACAAAGGATAGGAATGAGAGAGTTGCAGTAATACTGTTTATGCTGCTATGGCTCTCAAACTTGATTAACTTATCATTGGAAATTTTGAGGTCTCTGTCTCACAGAGGAGGTCTGCTATTGCAAGACAAGCCCTCCATTGGGACTAGACAAGTTAAAATGAATATTTGGAAGAAGCGATTATTCTCGTGTACCCCCCAAAAGAAATCAAATAAAACTTATTCTGCTGGGTGATAAAAAGCCCATAGTTTAACTAGTTTAATCAGTGAAACATAGCCTTGAATGGTCATAGCCCAGGAGAGCTTTATTGTGTCCAAGCAAAAAAGGTCAAGGAGATGTCCCTATACTTCCTGTCCATTAAAGTAGGCCTCCCAGTGGTTACTAACCCTGATCAGATGAAAAAAGGTCAAGGAGATGTCCCTATACTTCCTGTCCATTAAAGTAGGCCTCCTAGTGGTTACTAACCCTGATCAGATGAGCTTTTTTTTTTTTTTTTTTTTTTTAAGCTGAGGGCTTTCTGTAACACGCAGTACTGTGCTTCTAATTCAGACAGGTAGTTCTCACAACTTTCATAGCATTCACTCAGTAATAGTCTCAAGTTGCAATGGGGGAGGTTTAGGTTGGATATTAGGAAAAACTTTTTCACTGGGAGGGTGGTGAAGCACTGGAATGCGTTACCTAGGATGGTGGTGGAATCTCCTTCCTTTGAGGTTTTTAAGGTCAGGCTTGACAAAGCCCTGGCTGGGATGATTTAGTTGGGGATTGGTCCTGCTTTGAGTGGGGGGTTGGACTAGATGACCTCCTGAGGTTTCTTCCAACTCTGATATTCTATGGTTCCCTAAATAAACTCAAGAAATACTCTTCCTTTGGTTAAGCATCAAAGGGTAGGTCTTCACTTATGGTGGTGTGTAAAGTACAGAGATAAATAAGTGATATAAATAAGTGTAAAGACAGTGAGGCACTGCTTAGGTGAGAAGTGTATAGACACACCAGACCCCTAGGGGGTGTGTATGTGTGTGTGTGTGTATATATATACACACACACCTTACATGTCTCTCTACACCCCCAAGCAGTGCCTTCCATGCTGACACGACTATTTTTAGCAGTGTAGTGTCCCACTGTCAGAGCTTTTCCTTTCTGCAGTGGAAGAGTCCAGCAGCAGGAAAAGGCTCTGGCAGGAGGGAGGCAGTGGTGAAAGTCTCCAGCAGCTGGAGCCTTTTGCCAGAGCCTTTCACTGCCATGTGTCGCTACACACTGCAATGTGGACACAGCCTACCTTTTCTGCAGCATGTAGCTACATGGACCCTAAATATCACCGCAAATGTAGACAAGACCAAAGTCCAGTCTTTAGGAGCACTGTCAGTCTCAGGGAAGAGTAGTCATGTCTCCCATATTCAGATCTGTTAGATAGCCATTAGTTCACCAAGTTCCATATATTGGTCATCCAGTCTCAGCCAATGCCATTTCCTTTATTTGGCAGAAGTCTTCTAAGAGCCTTAGTGCCCAGGGGAAGATGGAGGAGATATTTACATAAGATCTACCTCAGGTTGGATGTCCATAATTAAAGAATGATCCTGCTTCCCACCCTGGAGGCACATTGCTATGAACATTACATTGTAATGGATCTGTAGATCTTAGCATGAAGAAGAATATGAAAATTTACTCATGCTTATCTGAAAATTTCCTAATATCCACAGATGTGGCCCACCCTGGAGACAAATGGATCATCCAGAATAGTGATGGAAACTAACATCCAAGGATATGGGTTTTGTTATCATTAAGTGGAATTTACCATTCTCTGTATCAGAAGAAATTTGTGTTTTTCCTCAAAGTATATTTAAAACAATCTGTACTTTTAAGAAAGTAGATTTGAATTTTCCTGGCTGTGGAAGTTATCTCAGCTGGAGGAAATTCAGGAGCTGGGGCATTCCCCTTCTGCCAGTGACTTACAGGTCTAAGTCTGTCTCTATGCTGCAAACAGGCTGACATTGTAATAGATCTGTGAACTTATTACTTAAGGAAATTTTCAGATAAACGTGGATAAATTTTCCTATTCTTTTACTTAACTCCAGACTTCATTTCCCTTGTATATACTTGTGGTCTGTTTCCATATACAGATTTTCTTTCAGGGACTCCTGCTTTTTGTCTCTAATTAATTGCTTTGGTAAGCCCCATCATACCACTTAAACTTAATTCTCATTTTTTGAGGTTTACTAAAATTACTCACTCTCTTTCCCTAAACTCGATTTTGTTCTGAAACTATTTCTCCGAAGAACTTTATATGCTGTGCTATTGCTTTGTTACTCTTTTCTTTCTACCATTGACGTGATTGTTGACTCTCTCCATCCATCACTCTCTTCCACCCTTCAATCTTTTGCCTCTGTCTCCCATTTCAAAATCCACCCTGCTGATCTTCAGTCCTGGCTCATCCTCAACATCTGCTTCCTTTTGCTCCAGCTCTCACACTGTGGAGTGATTTCGGTGGAAATCCTGTGATCAGTCTGACTTCTCCACTACATATTTGTTCTCTATTTCAGTTCTGCCATCTTCCTAGCTGATTGTATCTCACACCCACAATCCCCTCTGCTTTTTTGCTACCTTTGGCCCTATCCTCAAACTCTCTGCTCCTCCTGCCTCCACTTCTCTCTCTCTCTCTCTCTCTCTCTCTCTCTCTCAGATTTCTTCCAAGGGAAAATTTACAAAATATGATATAACCTTCACCCTCCCCTCAGCATGCCTTCTCCTTTACTCCTACAAATCTTGCACCCGTCACAGATGCAGAAGTTTATTTGCTTTCCTCATCCCATCTCCTGATCTCCCTTTTGCCCACTCGCAATTCTCTTCCCCCCCCTCCCCCAATTCGTCTAGTTAACTGCTCTATTTCTTCTGGCTCTTTCCCCTTCACAATACAAGCATTCTCTAGTCTCTCCAATCTTGGGGGAAAAAACCCAGCCAATTACCACCCTATCTTTCTTCTCCCTTTCATCTCTAAACTCATTTGAATGCACTGTCTACAAGTGCTGTCTAGAGTCCCTCCTCCAATGCCATCCTAAACCCTCTCTCTAATCCAGCTTCCTTCCCTTGCATTTCGCTCTTGCCAAAATGTCTAATTACCTCTTCCTAGCTAAAGCTCAGGACCAGTACTTCATTCTCATCCTTCTTGACCTGTCAGCCGCCTTCAACACATTTAACCATGTTCTTCTTGAAATCTTGTCTTCTGTGACTGTTCTCTCTTGGTTCTCCTCTTACCTCTCTAATCACACATTCAGTGTCCTTTGGAGGATGTTGTTATTCCTCCAGCTTTCTGTTGGGGTCCCACAGGGTTCTGTCCTTGGTTCCCTGTTTTTTTTCCCCTCTGCACCTTGTATCTTGCAAACCTCATCAGCAAACACAAATTCAACTACCCTCTACATGTGATGACTCTCAGATATGCTTTTCTTTCTAGCACCTATCCCCTTTTGTTCAAACTAAAATGTGGGCCTATTTCTCTGACATCTCCTTATGGATGTCTAGCTTGTGGCTCAAGCTAAACATGGCTAAAACAGAGGTATTCATCTTTTCCCCCAACCCCTCCCGCTAATTTTTTCTCCATTATTGTGGACAACACCATCAACTTGCCTGTCACTTAGGCCTGTAACCCGGGCATCACCTTTGACTCGTCCGTTGTCCACGTCCTCACATCCAGGCTACGTCTCAGTCTCTAAAAATGGTCTTTCTTATCCACCCGCACAGTTAAAACTCTTCTCTAAGCTACTTGGTATGCTAAGCACAAGGTGGGATATTAGTTGATGTCTGCTACAGACTACCAAAACACACTAGGAGAAAGGATAACCAACTCTTTACGCACCTATCTTTTAATGTGTAGGGATAAAAAATGCTGTATGATGATGGGGGACTTCAGTTGGAGTGACATATGCTGGAGGTGATGTGCTGCTGGTTTTAATACATCCTTGGAATTTGAAAAGGCTATAGATGACAATTTCCTAACTCAGAAAGTGTTGCATCCACCATGGGGGAATTCTGTCTTCTGCCTTATCTTGACAGATAAAGAGAAACTGATCACATAGCTAAAAATTAATCGTAGCACAGGTACAAGTGATCAAGACTGGGTTATATTTATAATGTGCAATCAGAATAAACTCCAGATCAGTGATATGTATACTTGGTGCTTTAAAAGGGCCAATTTCACAAGGCTGAAAACAGTTATAAATCAAATAAGCTGGAAGGAAGAAATTAATCAGAAAAATGTGACTGATAATGAGGAATTGTTTAAGAACACTTTATGAGCTGCCCAAAAGGCACATTTGAAGAAGAAAATGGAAGAAAAGGGAAATTGACAGTAATGAATATAAATCAAAAGCTAGGAACTGTAAAAATTTGATAAGAAAAGCAAAGGAACATAAGGAGAAATTTATGGCCAGCAGAGTTAAGGACAATAAGGAATTATTAAAGTATATTAGGAAAAAAAAGTCTTAACATTAGTTGGTCCATTAGTAGATGGAAATGGTAGAATTATCAATAATAATGCAGAAAAAACAATAAACGTTCAATAAATATTTCTTTTATGTATTTGGGAAAAAACGGATGATGTAATCATATCATACGGTAACATTCTTTCCATTCACTATTATTTCAGAAGGATGTTAAACAGCAGACACTAATGTTAGACACATTTAAGTTAGCAAGTCAGATAACTTGCATCCAGGGGTTTTAAAAGAGCTGGCTGAGGATCTCACTGGACTGTTAATGTTGATTTTCAGTAAGTCCTGGAACACTGGGGATGACCAGAAAACTGGAAGAAAGCTAATGTTCTTCTTCGAATGGTGTCCCTGTGGGTGCTCCACTCTAGGTGTCTGTGCGTGCCTGTGCCGGAGATCGGAGATTTTTTGCAGCAGTACTTGGTTGGGGGAAGGGCGTGTGCAGGAGCTGTCTCCTGCAGCCGTTGGAGCCTCTTCTAGCCTCTTGTCCCTTCAGTTCCATCTGCAACCGAGGATGATTGAGAGGGACCTCTGTGGCAGTGCTAGCCTTGATACTTTCTGAAAGAAAGAAAGAAAAACATTACATAGTATCTTAGTATTAGTCTATACATAGTTACATAGTTTAGTTAGTTCCTCTTAAAGGCTTTTTTTCTAAAAATAAAAAATAGAAAATAAATTCTTTAATTAATTCTCAGTTTAGGAATAGCTCTACGGTTTACCACTCCATTTAACTTCCCGTCCTCATCTATCCAGCAGGTTCTGGGAGGGACTTAATTGTAGTCATTCTGGGCTCAACAGGATTTAAAAAGTGTGACTTATGCCGGTCTCTGATGGCCACGCATCCTGAGAAACTCGTATCTCCCAGAAATGCATATACTGCAGCAACTTGAAGTCAAGAGCAAGATGTGATAGGGATTTCGGTTTGAAAATGCTTATGATGGAGAAATCCCTCCAACCTCCGCAAGAGATGTCCTCCAGGGAGTCTCCTAAAGCAAGATCCCTAAGCAGCGATAAGGCTCTGACTTCCAGAATTGTCAGGAAGTGAGCCTTGACCTCTTGAACAAGGGACTCTCACAAAAAGAGAGCTTCCCCCAGTGAGGTCTTCACCCTCCGTGCTCAACTCATCTAGAGAGAGAGCACTTACGAGGCACTGGGCTCCTCCGACACCATTCCTCAGCGGACCTCTGCTGAGCCTCAACGCATGGCACTGGAGTCGAGATGTCAAGCCTCCTCCATGGCACGGACAACTCCACTGCGGAGTGCGGCACAGGCATTGGCACCGCAATCAATGCTACCGGCACCGACTTACAACTCAATGCTGGCTAACAAGCCGAACCCAGCACCGGTCAGTGCTCCAAGGGCAGCACTCAAGGCGGTACCAGCGCAGCTCTTAGGCCACAGTGACATAGAGGTTTCCTCTGCACTGCAGTCACTACTGCTCAGCACTGAACACTCCCTGAGCTACATACCACGGTACTGTCCTTTGTCTCCTGCACCGATCTCCATGCATAGCGACGAGGAAGAAGACGTGAAGGACAACTGCTTCTCCTCCCAACATTCATCACCATCACAGATGAGACCTACAGGGAAGGTTACAAAGCCTAAGCCTCTTTCCTTCGAGCATTCTCAGCCCTGGTATGCACAACACTGGCCTTACCCATTACCACCTTACCCCATGCAATGGCCACAATGGGTCCTTGGGCCACATACCAGAACCCATATTCTGGCCCCCCTTCTCCAACCAGAAGGGGATTCAGAGTACCTCCATCCTTGCCACACAGAGAAACCTCTGACCTCCCTGAGACAGAGATAGACGAGGAAGAGATACTATCACAGGCAGACATGGATGATACACCACCTGCCCCACACTCATCTTCCGCACCAGAGGAAGCGGTGATATTGTCTACCCCAATGGCACCAGATGACCTCAAACAGTTCCAAGAAATCTTCAAAAGAGTAGCAAACAACCAAGCCGCTCCACACCACAAGATAAAGACCACAAGAGATTGGACCTCTTTGGGTGTAAAGTTTATTCCTCAGCCACCCTTCTGTTCAGAGTTGCCAACTTTTCTCTACTAGCAAATTACGACTAATTTTAGTAAAATACAAGAACTCATGGAGGACCTCCCCGAGCACAAACATCCTCAACTTACCACCCTTATTAATGAGGGTCAGGTAATAGCCTGCACAGCGCTGCAAGCCTCAATGGATGTAGCGGACACATCTGCCTGAACAACCGCAACAGCTGTGGTTATGAGAAGAGCATCATGGCTGCAAGCTTCGGGGATTCCGAAAGAACTGCAGCTAAAAGTGGAGGACCTTCCCTTTGATAGGGATAAATTATTCTCGTGCTCCATACCACGAAGGAGTCCTGAGCGACGCTGCACACGCTAGACATACGCTCACCTCCTAATAAATGCCCACGGTTTATACGATACCAGAGGTCATGAGACACCTCATTTAACCGTTGTCAACCATGGTACTTCATTCAGAACAGTACCAAACAGGCTCAGAGGTGATGTGCTCTGCAGAACCAGGCCTCGTCTAACCTCCCATCTACATCAAAGCCACAATTCTGAAATATTGGTCGAGGGTATGCATGACCTCCCACACCTCTAGCGCCAATGGATACCCCATCCCACGCTTTTGGTCATTTGTCTACGCCCATTTTACCATGCCTGGGCTGCTATAACAACAGACCAATGGGTATTGGAGATCATAAAATCTGGCTACACCATCCCTTTCACAAACATCCCCTCTCCCCTCCCCTGTCTCTCCTCAGGGACCCCTCTCACGAGCACCTCCTGCAACAGGAAGTAGACCACCTCCTAGTGCTGGGTGCTGTAGAGCCAGTACCACACCAATACCGAGGGAGGGGTTTTTATTCCAAATATTTCCTGAGAGAGAAGAAAGGAGGGGGATGGAGACCAATCTTAGATCTCCAAAAACTCAACAGGTTCATACGCAACCACAGGTTCAAAATAGTCACTCTGGCCACAATAATCCCAGCGCTAGACGGGGGGGGCTGGTTTGCAGCCCTCAACCTCCAAGATGCATACTTCCATATTACAATACATCCTGCCCACAGATTATTCCTGCGGTTCACAGTAGGACCCAACCATTACCAGTACAGGGTTCTTCCTTTCGGCCTATCCATTGCTCCCCGAGTATTCTCAAAAACACTTGCGGTAGTAGCAGCATGTTTACGACACAAAGGAGTCATAATCTTCCCCTATTTAGACGATTGCCTACTCAAGGGTGCCAACCGACCAGAAATGGCATGACCACAATAGACTTGTTTCACCAGCTAGGTCTACAGAGAAACGGAAAGAAGTCCACCCTACGACCAACTCAGTGCTTAGAGTTTATCAGAGCTGACCTAGACTCCATACAAGCCAAGGCAATATTACCAAACCACAGATTCACTACGTTGGTCAATCTTGTTTCCACAGTGACCATCAGCCCACAAACTTCAGCGAGGACATGCCTTCAGATTCTGGGGCATATGGCAGCTGTGATTTTCATAGTAAAGTATGCCAGACTCCATATGCGCTGTCTGCAGTACTGGTTGAGCATGGTCTATGCACCCAGCAAACACACTCTCAACAGAAGAGTGACACTACCACCAAGGGTCATCCTCTCACTACAGTGGTGGACACAACCAGGGAATGTATGCTCAGGGATTCCCTTTCAACAAAAACCCCCATCAGTGACTATCACAACAGACGCCTTCCTAATAGGCTGGGGTGCCCACTTAGGTCACCACGCTATACAAGGCAAATGGTCCACGACGGAAACCCAACTACACATCAATCTCCTGGAGCTCTGCGTGGTACACAATGCATGCCACCACTTCCTCCCACTTATACGGAAGAACTCAGTCTGTATTCTCACCAACAATACAGCATGCATGTTTTACATCAGTCACCAAGGGGGTGCCTGGTCTCACTCGCTATGGGTAGAAGCCATGAACTTGTGCATCCACAACAATATAAACATCACAGCATCATACCTACCGGGATGCCAAAACACTACATCTGTCACGCTCAGCAGGCACTTCTCAGAGAAATATGAGTGGGAAATCTACGACAGTGTTCTCAGCACAATATCCCAAAAATGGGGTCACCCAGTAATCGACCTGTTACAAATCACAAATGTCCAGTCTTTTACTCGAGAGCAGGCCGGGCGCCGGGATCATTAGGGGATGCCCTCCTCATCCCGTGGAACGTGTCACTCATGTACACCTTCCCGCTGATCCCACTGGTCATCTGCAAGAAATGTCTCGACAGAGCATACATCATTCTCATTGCCCCCACGTGGCCCAGACAGACTTAGTTTCCATACCTGTCACACCTAGCAGTTGGTGCCCCACAACCGCTGCCCTTATGAACGGACCTCCTGTCCCAGAACAAGGGTCTAACACTCCATCCAAACCCAGCGAAGCTCCATCTGAAAGCGTGGCTTCTGTGTGGTTCCAACATGGAGAACTGAACTGCTAGGAGAAAGTAAAACCGATATTACTAAATAGCCATCGCCTCACCACTAGGAATACTTACCGCCAGAAGCGGAGAAGATTCTCCCTTTGGTGTCAGCAAAAACAGCTGGACGTGACAAAGGCGCCTCTATCTATGATCCTAGACTACCTACTAGAACTGAAAGAAACGGGGTTAGCCATAAATTCTATCAAAGTACACCTGGTTGCCCTCCACAAGCAGATAGAATGGGCTTCAATATTTGCTTATCTGATTACATGGCTCTTTCTTACAGGTATACAGAGCATGTACCCAGAAGTATGTCAACCTACGCCACCATGGGATCTCAATCATGTGCTCAAATGTCTCACAAGACCACCCTTTGAACCTCTAGCAACCTGCTCTCTCCTACATATGTCAGTGAAGGTTGTGTTCCTGGTGGCAATCACATCTGCAAGACGCGTCAGCGAAATAGGGGCGTTAATGGCTGAACCACCATACACGGTATTTACCAAAGACAACATCATGTTACATCCTCACCGAAAATTCTTGCCCAAACTGGCTACACATTTTCATATTAACCAAACTATACACTCACCTGCCTTCTATCTCAAGCCACATAAGGATTCTTGAGAAGCAACGTTACACATGCTAGATGTCAGACAGGCTGTAGCCTTTTACTTGGACATGCTAAACCCTTTCGCAAGTCACCAAGACTATTCATCTCTACAACAGAGCGCTCCAAAGGCTCTACAATATTGACCCAGAGACTCTCCAGATGGGTCTCCGCCTGTATCCAAACTTGCTACCACCTACATAACAAAGAACCCCCACGGGCATCAGATCCCACTCAACACGAGCCATGGCGACATTGATTGCATTCTTGAACGATGTCCCCTTAATAGACATTTGTAGAGCTGCAACCTGGACATCAGAGCACACTTTCGCAAAGCATTATGCTATCACCCAAGGTCTTATCTCCAATTCTATCGTTGGCCTCACAGTGCTCTCATCAAACACTTTTATATAACTCTGAAGCGCTACCACCCCTGGTGGGGCACTGCTCTACAAGCACCTAGAGTGGACTACCCACAGGGACACCACTTCAAGAAGAAAAAGTTACTCACCTTGTGCAGTAACGATGGTTCTCCAAGATGTGTTTCCCTGTTTGTGCTCCACTACCCACCCTCCTCTACTTCAGATTTAACACAGCCGAGCTATGTGGTAGAGAAGGAATGGAAGGGATGGTCGGCGGTGTGCGTTACAAGAGGCGCCAACGGCTGTACAAGTTTGCTCCTGCACGCACCCTTCCCCGACCGAGTACTGCTGTAAAAAATCTCCGGCGCAGGGACGAACTGACATCTAGAGTGGAGCACCCACAGAAACACACATCTTGAAGAACCATTATTACTGCACAAGGTGAGTAACTTCTTCTTGTACTATATTTGGAAAGGGTAAACAGGATGACCTGGGTATGTGAGGCATGTCAGTCTGACATCAATCCTAAGCAAAATAATGGAGTGACTGATACAGGACTCAATTAATAGAGAATTAAAGGAAGATAATAAAATTAATGCCAATCAGTATGGCTTTATAGGAATATAGAGTCTGGCAAACTAACTTTATATATTATTTTTGATGAGATTACAAGTTTGGTTGATAAAGGTAATAGTGTTGATATAATATACTTAGACTTCTAGAAGGCATTTGACTTGGTACCACATACAGTTTTGATTAAAAAAACTAGAATGATATAAAATTAAGGTGGCACACATTAAATGGATTATAACTGGCTAATGGATCTCAAAATATAGTTGTAAATGGGGAATCATCATTGAATGAGTGTGTGTGTTTCTAGTGGAGTTCTGCAGTGGTTGGTTCTTGGCCCTGTGGTATTTAACATTTTTTGTCAATGACCTGGAAGGAAACATAAAATCATCACTGATAAAGTTTGCAGATGACACAAAAAATGGGGTAGTGGTAATTAATGAAGAGGACTAGTCACTAATACAAAGCACTCTGAATTGCTTGGTAAGTTGGGTGCAAGCAAACAATATGTATTTTAATACAGGTAAATGTAGGAACAAAGAATGCAGGCCATACTTACAGGTTGGGGGACCCTATCCTGGTAAGTAGTGACTCTGAAGAAGATTTGGGAGTCATGATAGATAATTAGCTGAACATGTGCTCCTAGAGCAATACGTGGTAAAAGGGCTAATGCAATCCTCGCATACATAAACAGGGGAATCTCAAGTAAGAATAGAGAGTTTATTTTACCTCTGTATTTGGCACTGATGCAACTGCTGATGGAATACTGACAGTGTCCAGTTCTGGTGTCCACAATTCAAGAAGAATGTAGCTAAATTGGAGAGTGTTCAGAGGAGAGCCATGAAAATGTGTAAAGGATACAGTCAAAGAGCTCAATCTGTTCAGCTAACAAAGAGAAAGCTAAGGCGTAACTTTATTACAGTCTATAACTACCTACATGGGGAGCAATATTTGATAATGTGCTCTTCAGTCTGGAAAAGAAAAGTATTACATGATCCAATGGCTGGAAGTTGGAGCTTGACAAATTCAGATTGGATAAAGGCATACATTTTTAACAGTGAGGGTAATTAACCACTGGAACAATTTACAACGGGTCATGGTGAATTCTCCATCACTGCCAATTTTTAAATCAAGATTGCTCTAGGAATTATTTTCCAGAAGTTTTATGACCTGTGTTTACAGAAGTCTACTCTAGATGATCATAATGATCCTTTCTGGCCTTCAAATCTGTAATTCTAGGTTCTACCATAATACAAATAATAAATAGTTTAATCAGTAGAATTAAGAATGCCTGAAATATTATTCTTAACTAATGATATATTACCCTATCCTAAAAACCTGAGAGAAAAATTTTCATAATGAGAGGAAAAATCTATTTGCAGGAAAAATATAAAGCAATCAAGGAGATATGGGATATTTGAGAAACAATATAATGAGTAGACAATGTGTATTTTGTGCTAATCATTTTTTTAATTCTGGCATTAGCTAAAAATCATTTGTCATCTGTAAGACATTAAGTTTGTGGCCTGATCTTCTTATTAAAATTCACTGTCTCTTTGTGATTTTCGGGGTCATATAGTTTCTCGCTGTTTTAAATTACTGTGATTTATTATGGCTGTTAAATCATCCTCAGATGGACTGTGGTACAAGGGGACAATAATGTGACATTGTGCAATTATAAAATGACTTTATAATATGAAACCTCATACTGTGCTGCTTAGCAATCCTTTAATACCCATCAGAGTGGTAACAAAACATAGATACAAATTACCGTTTTCCAGATTTTGAAGATATGCTGTTCTTTGGAACAGGGCCTGTCTTTATATGTTCAGCTAACACAATGGGGGCTTGATCCTATTTGAGGTCTCTGGACACTACTTTAATATAAATAATATAATTGGCTTTCCTTCCCCCAATAAGTGGGTGGTGTTTGAGAAAGGCTGGGGTAATGGAAAGTGAATAAAGTGTTCTTTTGGAGTTTAGAGCTACCCATCACCACTGTAGGAGACGCAGGCACTGAGAGAGGTTATATTAAAGTTTTTGTTGGATTTTAGACGATGTGGTTTCACCTAATTTATTTGTAAACCCCTGATGGTACAGTATGAAATAATGTTTTACTTAAATAGTATCTGAGCGTCTCCTATTTATATATATAAAAAAGCATCAACTTTTTAAAGGAAACTGCTCTTCAAAAAATAACAATTTGAATTTGTTGCTGTATGGTACCTTGGCTCATTTTCAGTAATGTTTTGGTGAGTAGTGACCACTTTATCAGCAGCTGGTGAAAGACAGTGGGAACCATACAGGTAATTTAATAGAAATAAGTATGATAGAAATCCTGGTTAGATACTTTAAAAAAAAAAAAAAAAAGGAGTACTTGTGGCACCTTAGAGACTAACAAATTTATCTGAGCATAGGTTTTTGTGAGCTACAGCTCACTGCATCTGATGAAGTGAGCTGTAGCTCACGAAAGCTTATGCTCAAATAAATTTGTTAGTCTCTAAGGTGCCACAAGTACTCCTTTTCTTTTTGCGGATACAGACTAACACGGTTGCTACTCTGAAACGTGATTAGATACTGCACACCTGTTTTAGCTGATAGATCTAGTAAACAGGTTATCAAGTATCAGACGGGTAATCGTGTTAGTCTGGATCTGTAAAAGCGGCAGAGTCCTATGGCATCTTATAGACTAACAGACGTATTGGAGTATAAGCTTTTGTGGGTGACTACCCAGCATCCGACGAAGTGGGTATTCACCCACGAAAGCTTATGCTCCAATACGTCTGTTAGTCTACAAGGTGCCACAGAACTCTTTGCCGCTTAAATAGGTTATGTCATCCTTCAGTAGTACAGTCTGCATTTCAGTCATTTGGAACTGCTGGGAGGCATTTGTAGGCTTAACAGTCCCTGTTACTCAGATGGTTCCATGCCAATGTGTATGTTTCCCAAGGAAAACATGGATCTATACCCACTGCAGGGGAATAATATTTATACAGTATGTGTTAAGGTGTTTTTGTTTAGGCTTGGGGAAAAGAGATGGTTACAGCAAATAGAATTCATTCCAGTTCTAAGAAAACTAGTTTGATATCTTCTTTGAGATCTTGATATTCTTCAGTTCCCAGAACAAGTTAATTTTGTGTTCATGTACTTTTCCAGTCATGGATTCAGACTTTCATATTGTAGTCTGTACCTGTATGTTTTGGTTATGGTATGTGACAACTATATTCTAGCAGTAAGTTTGTTAGCACTTAAAGTGGAACATTCTGGTATACGTGTGGAGTTGTGCCCGAGAATCTGGTAACAAAAGTTACTGACTAAATATGTTACATTTCAGACACTAATCCAGATAACTCACTCAATAGAATAAAGCTAATCCATTCCTTGTTAGAAATGCTGCCCGCAGTCTCTGAAGGATGTAACAAATACCCCATGCCTAAGCTCTGCAGGGTTCCTCACTGCCTGAAAGTGAAGAACAACGGGAGTTTGATAGGGAGGTTCTGAGGCAGGAGGAGCAAGGATTTATTTTCCTTTCCAGAAGGCAGAGGGAGTAACTTGAGGTGAATCATACTAAATGAGAACTTCTCCGTTTTCTAAATTCTGGATCTGCATCAAATGTAGTAGAAAGACAGGATCGGGTTTCGAGTGTGGCAGTCAGAGCAGACGTGGAGTGCTGGCGTATAACAGCAAATCCCTAACTGAAGAAATTCCATTGGCTCTGAAAATAAACTAGGGAACAAACCTGTTCTGAGGGGATAGACCAAATTACCAGAGAGGAGTTTCCATTCTGTAATTTTGTTAGCAATCTTTTTCATTTTGACAGTCTTTATATTTGGTTATTTTTTATTTTATTTTTATTTTTAATTACAAGACCAGTGGTTACTCAGGGGTATTTTTGTTAATCAGTTTGGGCACCACATGGAAGACTTTGAATTTAAAGTGATATATCAGGTCAGTATTCTATGTGTGTACTTTGTATTTTTGCATTTGTTATTTTTTCAGTTCTATAGACTAAATCAAGGAGACGCTCAGGATAATTCAGGAAAAGTGCCCTTTGCAGGTTTAGATTCCATAGTTTAAAAGGTACACAAAAATGTTGCTGTTTGACTGGGAAAGTTTTAGGCCTCTGAAGAAAGCAAACATTGAGGTATATCTTAGAAGGCAGGATGCCCAGGACAGAATAGGTACAAATGAGAATTTGCAGCTCACACGTATTCTTTGGTAACAATCTGGAAGAGTCAAGACCGTGATTCAGCAAAACATATACACACATGCTTGAAGGTTAAGCATCTTTTTGACCAGGAGTGGATTTAAGCACTTGTTTAGGTGCTTTGCTAAAAATGATGTCCAGGTGCTCATGCCTACAATGACTACAGTAAGTACACCCCTCTGAAATAGGTCATCTCACTATGATCTGTATAGCAATTTACTGCAGACTTTTCCTAGGCGAGCAATACAATTTATTCAGATTTGGTGAAGAGTATATGAGAAGGGAAGAGAAAATTCACTCTCTGTTCTGGGAGTAGGGTAGAAGTTTGCTACGCAGCCCCAGCCCCTCTCCTGTGGCTCCCAGTCCAATCTATATACTGTATTCAAGTCCTGCATTTCTTCCTTCATCACCTCTCTTTGTAAGCCTATATGCTATTGACACAAAGACCCTCTTTGCAATATTCAGGCAGTGCAGAGGATTCTCCTGAACTGCCACTCTGGTAGCAAGTCTCATTTTAAGCAGTGTGGAGGGCCTTATGTAGGCCTCCTTCACTGGGATGAATTTCACCCACTAAAATACTATAAATAGGCTTAATTTACCCCCCCAAAAATCATACATCCAGATGTAACTAATTGTTATAGTGCTTATTACCACAGAGGCATTATGAAATCTCATTATCTATTTTTTAATACTTATTGGCTAATAAGACAGGACAGTGGTGGATTAATAGGAGTTTGATACTGCACTGTTCCATAAGTGTTCAACTGACAGCAGCAACAAAAAATGTAAGTGAGGGGTTTAGTAACTAACGAAAAAAATTGTGGGCTTTGTTTACATTTCCTTTGATCACTTTTTAAAACAAACATGCTTTCAACACTAGCCATCCAACTGGTCTATCTTACTTAATAGAATGTTTGTTTGTTTTCTTATTGGGTAGGATCCAAAGTCCTGTAATAGTCTAAACAATACTGAGGTCCATTGTTTATTTATCTGTTTGTTTATTACTGTTTAAAAAAATATTTACCACCAGTTTTAATCTGGCCTAGGTTAATTTTGTGCCGAATTAGTAAGCATCTCATAGCTGTTATTTAGCCTGTGTGAAAAGAGATCATGGTGGTCTGTGTGAGGCAGTTGTGACTTGTAGGTGTACTGCAACAGACTGAACTTTGTCTTGGCCCGCATGACAAGGGCAGAGTTACAAAAGGTTGTACCCTGTCGCAAACTAGGGGTCAGTATCCACTGACTCCAGTTGCTTCTATTATTGTCTGAGTTCAGCTCCCAGTGAACAAGAGTCCATATCATGAAATTGCCACCACATTTTTGGCACTAATTGACAGCCGCCTTAGCAGTCTTTACAGAAAGGACAATGATTGGGGATGGACACGGGCACTGAATACTCTCAGCCCTAGAGGTCTTCCCTTCAGGGTAACTTTCCACATTGTGGAAAGTCTGCTGTACCACTGTCCATACTGTTGTATGTATCTTATGGAGGAACTCATTCTCCACTGGTCACTCTCTATGCTTTTTCATGAGCACTAGATTCACTGAGATCTTTGTTTAAAGTTTTCATTTTAACTAGAGAATATTATTTTCAAATGAAAAACATAATGAACAAGAATTTATTGAAATCTTTTCCTTCTGGTTTTCTAAGCCCTTTTTTTATTGGGGTGGGGGATTAGGGATTTTGGTAGAATTTTAGATTCTTGCAGTGTTTCAAACTCTCACAATATTTTTTTAAAGGGTCTCTTGAATTTCTCATTTCTGCCTACCAACTTTTGAAGTTTTGCCCTTATCTAGTATGCGCACCACCTCCCACTACTCACTGTCAATGGAACTAAACCACAGACTGCTCTCAGAAAGATCACCACCATGTCTTCTTAACCTTTATAGATAAAAGTGAGGCTTCCACCAACAAAATGGACGATCTCTCCTATTGTTTCCAATGGGGCTGCAGCCAGACTGCTGTGTGAGCGCCAGATGGAGGCAGGAGAATGTGGGGGTGCAGTGAATGACACTAGTGGTGGTCAGGAAAGAGAACACGAAAAAGGAGTGAGCTAGGTAACTAAAGAACTGAAGGAATGTTGGAAGGCCCAGGGACAGACTGAGGGGGAAGCAGTAGAGGGGGAGAATGAGATAGGTAGCAGACTGATGAGAATATGAGGGGGAAGTAAATTAGGAGGGTAGATGGGAGACAGACGGCTAGAGGAGCAGGTAGGGAGTACATGAGTAAGACATCTGCCTATCCTGTCTAGAGATGGTTTAGGACAGCAACTTCCCGCAACTCAAGGGTTAGGAGAGGGTGAGATAAGTGTCATCTGAGCAGTGAATAAAGAGGGGGTGTGTATGGGGGGGTGCTGAATTCTGACCCTGAGATGATCACAGATGGCTTCTGCAAAAAGTGAAGAAAAATGAAAGCAGGTAAAAAATGTGATTAAAAATCATGATTTTAAGCCAATTTAATTTTTGAAGTATTTTATTTTGGTTTTAGTTCATGATTTTTGAATGCTTGGAGTTAGTCATACTGCTCTGGCCCTAGGCCAGATATTTCTGGGTGAAATATTGCATTCCAAGTATATAGTGTGTCGTGCAGTTTTAATTAAAACAGATTTATAAATAAGGTTGTAAGTAAGAATAATTTCTGTGTTTAATAAGAAATAAAGGGGAAAAAGACAGAAAATAGAGTATTAAATTCATTAGACAACTTTTAAGGAAATAACTTTTCTTGTCCTAAAAGTTAAAGGATACTAATAGATATAAAATTTTCAAACATTTCTTCACTTTTGATAACAAGCTATTTTCAAACTTTCATACTAATTTGAAAACTGGATATACTTTAGATTTCTCATTGTATGAAATAAATCCTAAATAAGCTTTGTTGTGAGAATATATGTTATATCTTCTTGTAAAAATAAGATATTAGATGTGATGGGTAGTGGAGTTTCACAAACAATACATTGCACACAGCACAGATGCATTTGTGTACACATACCCCCCACATGTTATTTTACTACTCTTCTAATGAAATATTGGTGATGACAAATTCAGATAGTAAAAATCTGAGCCCCAGCTGGGTGATATATTTTAAAGTACTGATTACTATTCCATCACTGCTACTTTGACATAAAGGGGTCATTATTTTACCCTCTTATAACTATAGAAGCACTTTACTGCTTTTTGGAGCATCTACAGACTGAAAAAAAGATTGTCTTAATTTCCTCCCACTTCACAGATGAGATGTTAGCAAACTTTTTCCCCATTGTATGTTTAGATATGTCTGATTATAGTTCTAATCTTTTTTAGGGGGAGGGGATGGCCCAAGATACTGCTGTCCCTAAATTGAGCTTTCAGTATTGGCTGGATAAGGCTGTTGAGTGGGGTCACACCACCACTTTGGAATCCCAGCAAGATGTCTGCCTTCACTTGCCTAAATTACAGGAGTTTCTACAGCAGATTTATGAATCCTTGAAACATATGGTAAGTAATTTAACAGGAAGAATGAACTGTTTTGAAGACTGCCTCAAACAATCTGAACCCCACGTTTTGACAAAACCAGAAAGTGAATGGTAGCAGAGAGGCTTGTGGTATTGACCTAATGTATTGCTGGATCAGAGAGGCAAATTGGGGAAACAGCCACAGGTAATGCAAACAGGAATGTGTTTCCTGTGTCCCTGATTTATTGTGAAAGGAGCTTTTTCTTCTTGATTGGTTATGTTGTCACATGAGATTTCCTAGCCAATTGAGTAGACTCTTTTAAAAACTCTTTAAAATAAACACAAATTTGATTCTTGTTGTCAGGTCATAAATTGGATTATTTAAAGGCCTTTACATGCAAAATTGTAACTGATCCCTTAAATCCTAAAGAGTCTGTTGACATGCTAAACCTAGTGCTGTGGCATATATAGTGATTTCCAGCACTACGGTCAGATCACTGGCAAATGTTACTAACTATTCTGGTTAGTGATTTCAGTATTGTATTTAATCTTTTTTTTTTTGGGGGGGGGTGTCAGATAAACTTTAGGTGTTTTTTTTGTAACTTTTGTGTGCATTGATTCATCATAGCAGTTTTCAATAATACAGTATCAAGTTGTGAGGTTAAAATGCTCTTCACCTCATGTAAAGATTAACAAAAAAGAAAAGTATTAATTTTTTTCTGAAGTTAAAGTGCAGTTTTCAAAATGATTTTTGAGTGTTGAGAATTTTTTGTGTCTGTATGTATATTTTAAGAATAGATATATTTTTATATGAGAATAAAAATAAAATCTATTTTTTTTTAATGTTGCTACTTCGGTGAATACTTTCTGAGGTTTGGCCTCAAATGGACCTTCTATATATGGCCCCAGAAAGTCTAGGACCAGCCCCAATCTGAGACAAATCTGAGGAATTTATTGCAGCAGCAGGAGATGGGTTATTGTTTCTGCTACTTGCACATTATCTCAGCACACTACCATTTTTAAAGCCTTCATTTATTAGACAGTAAAGCTACAAATACTGAAAAATAAGGCTGATTGCATACGGGTCTATATAAACCCCACTATCTACTACTTTTTATAGTGAAGCTGCTTTCTATTTGGTTAAATGTTCCTTGTTTTTTTGGTAGGTTCAGTGTCTGTCAAATCTTATGTTGTGACTGCCTCGTTATGATGTAATTTGCCATGTAGTAAGCAGGGGTAGTAATATGTAGATACTTATCTTTATGCCATAACTTCTATTAGTTTCTTCACAAACTCCATGGCATAATGTAAGAAAACTGTAGGGATCAACAGACTACTTTAATTGTATTTTGCTACCAGGAAATTTGTGTTATTTACACATATTATAGCCTTTCATGACTACTCCACATAAGGAAAATTAAGTTAATTTTCCAACATAATTAAACATTACCCTAAGGGAAATATAGTTGAGGTTTAGCTGACCTGGTTGAAGTATGATGTGGTCTGAAAGCTTTGCTTTTATTAAATATCTGAAGGACTTCTGCTCCCCAATGTGTACCTTTAGCAAAACAAATAATATGTAATTTACAGTTTTCTAGGTATTAATGATGATCAAGTATTTCTGGTGTTCAGTACATTGTTTTTGTTTACAGAATTCCACTACTGCAATTCAGAGGTTCCCTTTAATTGGTCAATTACTAGGAAGACTTTGTTGGAATCCCTTTGTTGTAGGATATGGTAAGAACTTGAAACTAGCGTTCTGCAAGAGTTTCTAGCATTTTCCTTTCAAATTGTATTTTTTAAATTTCTGGGCACATTCTTTGGTAGTTCATAAAAACATGATGATGCAGATAATTTGTTTTGAATTATGTTATTGATCAGAAACTATAGTAATTGTTCCATAATCTCGCCTCTGTTCTAAAATCCATCCACTCCCTCTTCCCTTGAATAAGTAAGAGGTTCTTTGAGACATCTGCAAGGTAAGGGGTCTCAGTGATCACCTGCCTCTTTTTTTCTCAGAACCTTTCCCAAAGTGCTTGAATTAATCCTTCCTGTCTGTAAAATTTTATCAGGAGGCTCTCACCTCTCCTCGCAGCAGTTATTTAAAAATCCTTTGTAGGGTTTCTGGAAGCCTAACTCTCAGACTTCTTCCACTATTCCCAGAGACTTGTTTGGGGAAATTGCAAAATCTCTTCTTAGTAAAAGAATCTCTATGTTGTTGGCACTGTCCTTCCCCTCTTCAGAAGGATGAATTGAAAGCTGACAGGTGTAGAGGAACACGTAGTTTGGACAGAGACATCCGTTAGGGGATGCTCTATTAATGGAGTTTCTCTATATCCTAGTAAGGAGAAGAGGATGGAAGATAATAAAATACGGGTAGTGGTCTCCGGGCGGCTGGAGCAGATGCTGCTCAGTGGTCCCCGGCAGCTTGTGTCACTGGGCCTCCCTCCAGCAGCGCCCTCCACCCGCCTTCTCTCCCCTCTGCCCCATGATTTAGTCAGGGGTATTTATAGTATAAGTCATAGACGGGTCACGGGCCGTGAAGTTTTGTTTATTGCCCATGACCTGCCTGTGACTTTTACTAAAAATACCCATGACTAAATCATAACCTTAATAATGGGGGATTTCAACTATCCCCATATTGATTGGGTACATGTCACCTCAGGACAGGATGCAGAGATAAAGTTTCTTGACACCTTAAATGACTGGTTGTTGGAGCAACTAGTCCCGAAACCCACAAGAGGAGAGGTAATTCTTGATTTAGTCCTAAATGGGGCACAAGATCTGGTCCAAGAGGTGAATGTAGCTGAACCACTTGGTAATAGTGACCATAACATAATAACATTTAACATTCCTGTAGGGGGGAAAACACCAAAGCAGCCCACCATGGTAGCATTTAATTTCAGAGAAGGGAACTACACAAACATGAAGAAGTCAGTTAAACAGAAATTAAAAGGTACAGTTGCCAAAAGAGAAATCCCTTCAAGCTGCATGGAAACTTTTTAAAGACACCGTAACAAGTTGCTCAATTTAAATGGATACACCAAATTAAAAAACATAGTAAGAAGACCAAAAAAGTGCCACCATGGCAAAACAACAAAGTAAAAGAAGCAGTTAGAGGCAAAAAGCCTCCTTTAAAAAGTGGAAGTTAAATCCTATTGAGAAAAATAGAGAGGAGCATAAACTCTGGCAAGAGAAATGTACAAATATAATTCGGAAGACCAACAAAGAATTTGAGGAACAGTTATCCAAAGACTCAAAAAGTAATAGCAAACAATTTTTAAGTATATTAGAAGCAGGAAGCCTGCTAAACAACTAGTGGGGCCACTGGACAATTGAGATGCTAAGAGAGCACAAAAGAATGATAAGGCCATTGCATAGAAACTAAATGAATTCTTTGCATCGGTCTCCATGGCTGAGGATGTGAGGGAGATTCCCAAACCTGAGCCTTTCTTTTTAGGTGACAAATCTCAGGAACTGTCCCAGATTGAGGTGTCATTACAGGAGGCTTTGGAACAAATTGATAAATTAAACCAGTACCAAGTCACCAGTACCAAGCGGTATTCACCCAAGAGTTCTGAAGGAACTCAAATATGAAATTGCAGAACTACTAACTGGTATGTAACCTATCATTTAAATCCACTTTTGTACCAGATGACTGGAGGATAGCTAATATGACACCAATTTTTTAAAAAGGCTCCAGAGGCGATCCCAGCAATTACAGGCTGGTAAGCCTAACTTCAGTACCAGGCAAATTGGTTGAAACTATAATAAAGAACAGAATTATCAGACACATAGATGAACACGATATGTTGGGGAAGAGTCAACATGGTTTTTGTAAAAGGAAATCATGCCTCCCCAATCTACTAGAATTCTCTGAGAGGGTCAACAAGCATGTGGACAAGGGGGATCCAGTGGATATAGTGTATTTAGATTTTCAGAAAGCCTTTGATAAGGTCCCTCACCGAAAGCTGTTAAGCAAAGTAAGCTGTCACGGGATAAGAGGGAAGGTTCTGTCATGGATCGGTAACTGGATCAAAGATGGGAACCAAAGGGTAGGAATAAATGGTCTGTTTTAAGAATGGAGAGAGGTTAATAGTGGTGTCCCCCAGCGGTCTGTACTGGGACCAGTACTGTTCAACGTATTCATAAATGATCTGAAAAAGGGGTAAACAGTGGCAAAATTTGCAGATAATACAAAACAACTAAACGTAGCTAAGTCCAAAGCAGACTGTGAAGAGTTACAAAGGGATCTCGCAAAACTGGGTGACTGGGCAACAAAATAGCAGATGAAATTTAGTGTTGATAAATGCAAAGTATTGCACATGAGAAAACATAATCCCAACTATACATATGCAATTATAGAGTTTCTATTAGCTGTTACCACTCATGTAATGAATGAAGGGGAGGGTAACTCCCTTTTATGGACACCGAGCCAGCCGGTTAGCTATAAAATTCCTCTTAGTAGCTGCTTTTTACTTGCTTTACCTGTAAAGGGTTAAAAAGTCCATAGGTAAAAGGAAGGGAGTGAACACCTGACCAAAAGAGCCAATGGGAAGGCTAGAACTTTTTAAAATTGGGGAAAAAATGTCCCCTTTGTCTGTCTGTCTGTTCTCCCGGAGAGCAAAGACAGGGCTGGAACTATGCTGTAAAAGCTTGGGCCAGGTATGAAAAATCATCAGATCATATCTAGAAATTAATCATTTGAAACCCCAGATATGTAAGTAGGTCAGGAAATGTCTAGGAAGAGGCAATTAGGTTTATCTCTTTTATTTCTTTATGGCTTGTGAAATCCTCTATGCTAATCCCAGGTGCTTTTGTTTTGCTTGTATCCTTTAAGCTGAACCTCAAGAAAGCGATTCTTGCTTCTTAATTTTTGTATTTGCTCTCTTTAAATCTAGCAATAGCCTGAGTATTTAGATTTATTTTTCTTTTTTTTAAAATAAAATTTACCTTTTTAAGAACAGGATTGGCGTTTGTGTCTTAAGAGGTTTGTGCACATGTTGTTTAGTTAGCTGGTGGCAACAGCTGATTTCCTTTGTTTTCTTTCTCAGCTCTTCCCCGGAGGGCTTGAGGGAACCCCATAGGAAGGAATTCCCAAGTGCGCCTTCCTGGGTTCTCAGAGGGGTTTTTGCACTTAGGTGGTGGCAGCATTTACCCATTCAAGGTCAGAGAAAAGCTGTAACCTTGGAAGTTTTATACCAGCCTGAAGTGGCCAGTATTAATTTTTAGAATCCTTGCGGTCCCCCACCTTCTGCACTTGAAGTACTAGAGTGGGGATTCAGCCTTGACGATTATGACAAGACCACTGTACACATCCTTTCAGAGGAACAGGTTGGTGAATGAGACCTTTTCCTAAGTTCATCCCGAAAGTGGATAAGAACTGCACCTGAATAATTTGTCCCCTTACCGCTCTTGTTCCTGAAGCATCACTCTTCTCTGAGAGAAAAGACGCCTTGTATTTGGATGTTTCCAGGACCTTGCTTTACTACCTCAACAGGACTAAACCATTCAAGCTCTCTTCCCCTGCCTCTCTGTAGTCATATCAGCTTGTAAGAAGGTCAAGCCATCTTGTTTGAGAGACTTTCACACAGTGGGTCACACAGTGTAATTGCGAGTGGGTCACACAGTGTATTTGCATTGGCTGTCAGCTGTCTGGTGAGTCTCTCCCACTGAGAGGGTACAGACAGCATCTTCTGCCTCCTTCAGAATGTGCCAGTCTCTGAGATCTGCAAGAAAGTCATGAGAAGCAATCCACTCACTTTTGTTAAGCATTATGCCTTTGATATGGTAGCCAGGTTGGATGCCAGATTCAGAAGAACAGTGCCACAATCACTGTTTGACTGACACTGCTGAAAATCCTCATTCTTGCTGATCACAGAGGACGTTACTTGCCAATTATCTAGAGCGGGATCCACACTGACATATTCTCAAAGAAAGAATAGTTACCTACCCTATAGTAACTGTGGTTCTTTGAGATGATGTAGTCAGTGTGAATTCCACAACCTGTTCTCTGTTCCTCCTTTGAGTCTTCAGCAACAAGGTTTTGAATTGCAATGGAACTGAGAGAGGGTTGCAGCCATCCCCCGCTTCATGTCCTGAGATGGGAGCACAAGGAGGCACAGAGCACATATCTGGCCCCAATGGACACTATTAGTCAAAAAAGGCCAGTCTCATATGCATGAGACGCCACTTTCATCAACTGATCCACGCTGACTAGAACATCTTGAAGAACCACAGTTACTGTAGGGTAAGTAACTGTTCTGTATAGTCTGTGAGTCCCTGATTAAACAGTTATAATACAATGTAATCTTTTGCGCCCATCACTTCTGCTTTTTCTTCTCCCTCTCACTAAATAAAGTTTTGATTGTGTGAATTATGTAATTCCATATTTTTTATTAAGAACTTCTGTATGGCATACTGTAAATGTGTGTGGATAAGCAGGGATAAGACAGGGACAGGGTTGAAAATTGTTGAACTAAATTCTTTTTTTGTAGGATGTATGGATTTGTGTTCTTTTGTGTGTATAAAGCATCTTTACTGCTTATTACTTAAATATTTTTGGTTTTGCATTAGCAATGTAGCAATTTTGAGATAATTTTAATCACATGTATTATAACAATGGTGTTTTTAATAATATTTAAATTTTTTGACTCCCAAAAGTATAGGACTGTAATAGGGTTAGTTGCAAAAAGAAGTAATTATTTGTTTAATTTCTCTCCTAAATAATTTCATACTGGGAATTTTTTAAATTGAAATAGTGCTTTTGAAGATGATAAAATTGTTAAAATGCAAAGTGTGCAAACAGCTGAAAGCTAATTGTCTCTATTGAGTGAACATTGAAAGCACAAACCAGAACCAGGACATTTAGAACTTCTAGTGAATGGTACACAAGATGCCTCTTTTACATTGATCTTAAACAAACTAGGAAATTATGTAGGCTCATAAAAATGTAGATTAAAAAGATCCCAATGCATATAACAACAAAACTGTAGTTAGTTAAATGTGTGTGTTTGATAACCATTTCTGTGCAGAGATGTTAGTCAGTGGGAGGCCAGTGATGGCCTACAGGCTTGTTGGACATTTATTGAAGAATACTGGTTTAAATCACTAGTAACATCTTTGATCACCTGGTGAAAATACAGAAGTTCCTTAATGGAGCTTGTATTTCTTGTCTGCAGGCTTTGCCAACAAAGTACTTCTAAATTATACTGTTTATTACATCCTGGATGACAAGTATACTGAGAACAGCAAAAGTCATTATAGAGAATCATTTTAATGTTATAATTTCTTCTCCCACGATTCCTAAAACCCTTTGAGTAATACTGTTTTATATTATTATTATTAAGAATAATAGCGCTTAGTAAGCTAATGTTGTATCAGAACTTCTCTACTGTTAAACCCAGTTTTTGTAGGTTTACAGTATAACCGTAAAATTTTACTCTGGGCTGGAATTTGAGATATAAGCTTAGCCTCTGCTAAAGAGCAATATTTAAAACTTTTTTTTAAATAAATAATTATACTCCTGCTCAGAACTAAATTTTGAGAAAGAGTCTGAGTAAACTGGCTATGCAGGCACACAGACTTGCTCAAAAGACATTAGAATCAGAATCCTCACCTCCAACTTTCTAATCGTCTGTGTTTACATGGGCAGGGTATAGTGTATGGTGGAGTACTGGACATGCCCTGTTGTTGCTCACATACATGAGATATGTATTGGTTAGAACTGTGTAGTGCATGGATCTACTGGCTACATCCATTCATTTCCTTTGATCCATTCACCAGTCTACCCTTCTGCGGTCCTGAAGAGAGAGCCACAATCGAGCTTGGTTGTGCAGTGTTTAGGTGTTTGCGGAGTCTTCCTATGCGCCATATGGCCTGGCTCCACTGTGCAGCAGAACTGTTACATTGCCACAGCATGTGGTGTCTAATACATCCATCTACGGGGCCCCAAGATTTTCACCCATGTTATGAATGACTTTACAAATCCATAATTGAAATTTGCAGGGATAAAGTTAATTTACTGGTGTGTATATATAGGTAAGCGTATGATAAAATAGTAATAAATCTTGACTAACAATGGCTTGTTGTTATGGCTAATGATATTAAAGAAAAATACAAATATATTTAAACACTTACTGCACATTAACTGTAATACTATTTTAAAAGAGTCACTATGCTATGCATGATTTTAAAGATCTGAATACTGTATAGGCTTGAATATTTTTAATATCTGTGTAGTTCATTGTGTTCTATGCTTTTACATGTTTTTTTAAATTACTATTGAAGGAAACGAACACACAAGAACTACATGTGAATAATATCAAGGTTGTGATGTGAATCTGATAGAATAGATGCCTTTAAAGTTAAGATTGACATTTGGGCCTTCTGTTTGATATTTTAACAAGGATAGAAGATTGCTGTGTATACATTTTGTCTATATTTTTACTTTATTTTTTTAATGTATCCTTATTTGCTTTTGTTTCTTCAGATGAAAGCCAGAAAACTCTAATGTGGTGCTTATGTTGTCTGTACAGCAATGAACCACAGAACCCTGTGGAATTGAAGGCTAACAGCTGGATACTGGTAAGCGAATGAATCCTCCCCTCGACTGCTTTGAATTAAATTGATTATTTAAAGGTGCTACATCTATAGCATAGAGGCTGTGTGTAATTTCAGAAACCGCTCCAAAGACAACCTACATACATGTTGTGTTGAAATATGTTCCACTCTAATTATAACATAATCTGTGCTAGCCTATCATTTTGAATGTTAAAAAGATGCGGTGCTCAAATGAGGGTAGTTTTAATGGCCTTTATACAGTGGAGCCTTAAATCTAGTGACTGCAAATCAGGAACAAAGACCAGAAATCAGAAAGGAAGAAAGTGCTATAAAAGAGAACCTTTCAATTAGGGTAGAATAAAATAATCTGGAGACATGCCATTGTTTTGAAAACAATTTATATTTGCTCTGTAGTTTAGGTCTTTTTTTGTTGCTTTGTTTTTGTTTAATCTCTCTTGCCTATGGAGAAGCTAATTGTATCCAAATTTTCTTTAGAGACAGTTAGTGAAAGAAAATACTTGTGTGCAGATTTATATTTAATGAGCTGTAAGAAATAATGAATCCTTAAACCACTTTAATGCCTCATTCAGGGTTAATGTAGGCACATCTGTTGTTCACATTTTATGCACTTACTCCTTGAGCCAAAAAAGCACAATCTTAAGCACGAGTGCTTAAAATTAGGTGAGTTCTTAAGTGATTTGCTAAATTGGGGACTTAAAGCACATCCAGTTAGATGAGTGTAATTTCATTGGACTGACTTGCACCCAAAACAAGAGATGATAAAAATACTGATGGAATGGCTAAGAGTCTCAAATATGCAGGCCTTCAGGATAATAAGTAATTGAGCTGATATCTATTAGCTGAAATCTTTGCTAATGTTGCAGAATTTTTGAGGTTTATCAAAGCAGTTCATTTGTTGGCTATATGTTTCAATTCATATGTATCCATCTCTAGATACTATAGTAAAACATTACTAATCTTAAAAAAATAAGGGCCTGATACTGCAAACATGTATGCAGGCGAATAACTTCCTACATCAGTAAGGTCACTCCATATGCACAAATATTTGCTGGAATGGAGCTGAACTCATTAACTCCTTAGTAATTCAGGGTTAACCAAAATCACCCTCCTTGGTTCTCTAATCCCTTCTTATCCCACTCCTTTCTTGAGAGTCTGAAAAAAACTGATAGGCCTCAGAACTTGTCCTGAAGGTCAATATGCTTGGGATTCACTGTGCTGTAGAGTTACTGTGGTTTTAGTTAAAGATGTGCTGCAAAGGACTTATTTTTTTAAATGTGCTTGTGTTCTTTGCATCTTTATGATGTGTAAAGAATGTAAATATTTTTTTAAGATGTGGACTGGGTTGGAAAGCTGGCTTTATTTGTAAAATTTACCTTAAATATATCATATTAAGTCTCGTCTTTCCTGATTTTGCTGGAGGAACTCTTGGTGAGTGTGTTGTGTCTTTAACAAAGAGATCCCTTTTCCCAAGTGCTAAATAGATATTCCAGTTAAAGAGCTGTTGACAAAAGAAACAAAAATCTGCCGAAAGTATTTGAAAACAATCTGACTAAAAATCCATTCTCTTCTTATTTTACCTTTCACTCTCTTGACTCTTGGGATGTTGTCATTTCACAAGTTCATCGGTCATTACAGAGTCTTCCTGGTTACATGAGACCTGAGTTTCTAATGTAAAAAACAAGCAGTAATTAATTTTTTTCAAGCCTTCTTTGTATACCTTAAAACCCAAAAAGGTCACAAGTCTATTCTGCAGGCCATCTTTAATAAATATTCACTCTTGCCTGAAGTTAATAGACAATCTACGAAATAGAAACACCTTGATTAGCTACCTGAGGATAGGTAGACTGATTCCTCAAATGGAAATCAGATGCAGTTACCTTACTAAGAAATTGTATTAGTACAGAACAGTTTCTCTTTTAAAACAATGAAAAGAGAAAAAAATAGTGGCTAAATAAAGAAAGAAACTGTATTTTAACTACACAAACTAATGTGCATAGAAATGACAATGTATCAATGCTAGTGTGTATTTTTCTGTTGTTTCGGTTACCTGTGCAAAATATATTTTATTTTTTTGTGACAAAAAGAAACAAATCTGTTCTCTGTGTGTAAATGGATTGTGATGGGGAAAAAAATCAATGTGTATTCATTCTGTATCCTCTTTACTCTCACAGTTTCTAAGGGCTAAGTCTTTACCTAGACACCACAACAAAATGATGCAGAAATTCTGTCTTTGTAGAAGTCCTCCTTTTGGTTTGGGCAAGATTCTCCATAATGAGCTAGGGAGGCATGCTGTGGCATGTATTAACTGCTGATCTGACCAGGAGCAAAATTTATGCTGCTTCATAGCACTTGTTGCAGATTGTAACATACATATTAGCCAGCTAAGGGAAGGTTAGAGACAGACTCTTATCTACCATATCCACTTGCATGTGTTGTTTTTAGATGAGTGTACACACCTGACAGCATCCTGCCTATTCTTTGTGTGCTTTCTTGAGGCCTGATTCAAAGCCCATTGAAGTTTGGATCAGGTCCATAGTGCTATTGTAAAATCCTGTGCTGTTACTTCCACCTGCCGTTAACCTACTGCAGCACAGAGGAGAATTTGCTTTATGTGTAGCTTCAAGTCATATTAATTTTATTTTCAACCCTAGCAAGTTGTCAGGAATCACGTAACAACAGCCAAAGGCGACTTTGTAGCTAGATTAGTTGTGATCTATTATTTGGTCTTATTTATTTGCACAGTGACATTTGTGTTCATAGTTTTTTACAGACAATTAAAAATGAACTTTCTCTGGTCTGGGAGGTTTGCAGTCTATGCTCCTGATCCAAGGCCCACTGTACCACATGGGACTTTTCCATTGACTTTAACAGGCTTCGATCAGATCCTAAATTAGACATAACATAGGAAGGGTTGATCACAAAAGGGTAATGAAGTGGGTGTGGGACGATGGAAGGCATGAATTTGACTGATGGTGAGATATTCTAATTGTTACATATTCATCTTGTAAGTTAATTAATATATATATAAAAAGATTTAAAATTTAGTGTCTTAGAATTTGGGAATGGTGAGAGGAAGATAAATGGAAATAAATGACTTTGGGGGGGATAGGATTAGTGAGTAAGCTTGCATAGTGCACAGGCTCAGATAAAAATTTGAGATTAAAAGATACTTTACAAGTCTTACTACGGATGCTTGAAAGGATACGGTCCAAGTATTTTCCCCAATAATTAAATTCTCTTTCTCTCACTGTTTCTTTACTGTGGACCTTGCTTTCATCTTAAAATGTTCAAAACTGTTTTTCCTAAAGGTTTTTCCTAGTTAAGGTAAATTGTTTTATTCCACCAGCGTCCTTTGTAGATGGTATCATAATTTCAATCAATGTAATGTAATTAGGACTATATAACTCCCCATTTGGAAACTTGAACCAGAAGTTAGTTAGTTTTTTGCCATTTTCACACACTATTGCATGTGAAAACCAATTTGTCACTGTAGGTTTGCTTGTGACAGCTGGCATATTTTTATTTTTTAAATTTTTTTTATTAAAACATTTTTTTAAATAAAGAATTCTGAAGCAGTTGGGTTTTTTGGACATGTGAATCCTCATAGTGCACTAGAAGTTGTTTCCTAGAGCAGTGGTAATTTGGCCACATTGAGACTATATACTAATAGGATACAGAACTATATGAACATACATACAGTACTTAAAATAGGACTGAAATATATTTGCTATGGGAACTGTAATTTTGAACTTTGTTTCTTGTGTTTTTGAATTCTATAAAATAATATTGCCTGAATGTTGGTTGTTTTTTCTGCTTGTTTTTTTTTTGCGCTGAGTAGCAAAAAGTGAAAATTGCTTCTTGGAAAATGTATAATATCAGTAAAATGTCAAAACCAAATAGTATCTATACTGAAATTTTTAATGACTCAAGAAGTTTGAAACCACTACCCTTTTAATTTTAGGCACTCACCAGCACAGACTGACTTCTTTGGAAGTGTATCAAAGCATGCTGATAAAGATAAGGAAATGAATAATTTTACTTATTGTGACAGGGTCGGGCCAGATGGCTACAGGAGAGTAATTTTTTTTTTTGAAGAAAAAAAGGTGTTTTTTATTTGTATAACACACTTACAAAACAAAACAGCATATGCAATGTGTAACACAGCAACCAATCACAACTGTTTCCTCATTACCTTCAGGGGAGGGAAGTGTTCAAGCTTGCCTGGGCCCAGAGCGGGGGGCTTTCTCAACTCTCATGGTCTTCCACCCTTCCGAGTTACCTGGTGGTCCAGAGTGAGGGGGCTTCATCGACTCTCAAGGTCTGCCACCTCCTTGAGTTACTTGGTGTCACGCCCGAGTGTCATCAACAATTCCCTCCTCTGAAAGCACCCAACAAGGGGGGCAGGCTGTGGGGTGGACAATCCGGGGGGGGAGGGGGAAGGGAGGGACACGTGCACCCACGTGTGAAAGGACCCCTCTAAGGTGGTGGTGTCCGCAGCAGCAATGGCTGGGGCTGGGGTCCCTTACTCTCTCCCCCAACCAAAAGGTCAAAACAAAGGGAGCCAGACGGGGACACCGAGCAGAGAGCCTCGGACAGCGCCCACCACTCCTCAAAAGCATCCAGGGAGTCGATGGATGCCGCCCAGAGAAACTCCGCCCGGATACATGAACGGACCGAGGATCGGAAAACGGCCCCACAGTCATAGGAAACTCCAAACAGCCAGCCTCCTCTCTCTGGTTTTATAGATGGCCGTTTTAGCTAGGGCCAGGAGGAGGTTCACTAGGAGATCCCACGACTTTGTGAGGCCACAGATGGGGAGTGCATAAATAAAAGGTGAGGGGAAAAATGCAACCAAAAACGTAATAAAAGATTTGTGAGGAGCCGGAACAGGGGCTGCAGCCTCGTGCACTCCAGATATACGTGTGCCAGGGTTTCCCTCACACCGCAAAAGGGACAAGTATCTGGGATGGGGTTGAACTGTGCCAAGTACATGCCCGTGCTCACAGCTCCGTGAAGGAGCTGCCAACTGATGTCCCTGCCAGGCCTCGGGACCAAGGTGGAATATAGGCTGGCCCACCGGGGCTGCTCACCCTCCAAAGGTGGCAGAAGGTCTCGCCACTTTATGTCGGGGCGGGACACTAGGGTGAGGGCATGAAGGATGTGGAGCACAAGCGTGTATAGATGTTTTCTTGGCGCAGTTTGGAAGCATACCAGCTGCAGTTCATGCAGCCGGCTCGCCATAAAGGGGTGAGGGGGTCGATTGGGTCTACGGGGCAGGGGTCCAATTAAAAGGTCTGGTGGGCCTGGGGTAGAGGGTGGGGGGGGCGTGCCCTCGAGCAGGACCCGATCGAGGTAAGCTCTAACAGCGGGTGGCAAAGCGGCCTTCACCTCCTGAAGCATGCGCCAGGGGGTACGAGGTCTGGAGAGCCCCATGCGCCGAGCGAGCGTCAGGGGATCCAGCCAGTCTCCCCGGTCGTAGTCCCAGAGGTCTCCAATTCTCGTGACTTCTGCCAGGATCAAGCTCTGGCGCACCGAGCGGGACTCTGCCACCTGCACACGGAGCTGGGGGTTGTGTAGCAGGGGCTCCGCTAGGAGATCTGCCTTCTCGGTGGCCGCCACAGACCTGGTTGTTAAAAACCATTTCCAAGTCTAGAGGAGGTCCTGGTAGAAGACCGGCAGCCCTGAGAGGTCTCGCGGAAGACCTCCCGGACAGAGATAAAAGAGCTGCCGGTCATATCAGAGCCCTCGGATGCGGCGCAGGATGGCGTGCGCCAGTATGCTCCACGCCAAACTGCCTGCACTACAAAGGAGCCTCTGTAGGGCCTGGAGGCGGAAGACGCAGACCTGAGTGTGCAGACACTTCAGTCCCTGTCCTCCTTCCTTCAGGGGTATATGAAGAACCCCTACAGGGGCCCAGTGCATTCCTGACCAAAAGAACCCCAGAAATGATGTCCGGAGGTCGGTCAGGAAACCCGGGGCCGGGTCCAGGGTGTTGAGCCACTATCAGAGCATGGACAGGACTAGTTGATTAAGCACCAGCGCACTCCCACAAAGGGAGAGACATCGGAGTAGTGCCGTCCATTTCCAGAGCCGCTCTGTCACCCTGCCCTCTAAATTTTCCCAGTTCTCCGGCGAAGAGGGAAGCATGGCAGAAAGGTAAATGCCGAGGTAGAGCAGCGGACCCACGCTCCACCGGATGATCTGAAGCGCGGCTGGGAGGGAGCTCGCCTGCCGCCAGTCTCCTACCGCCAAGCCAGAGCTCTTGACCCAGTTGACCCGGGCAGAGGAGGCTGCCGAATAGATGGCATGGCAAGCCTCCACCCGCGTCAAGTCGCCCGAGTCCTGGACCACGAGGAGAACGTCATCAGCGTACGCCGACAGGACCAGCCGCAGCTCCGGCTCCCGCAGCACCAACCCCGTCAACCTCCTGCGGAGGAGACAGAGGAAGGGCTCGATCGCCAGAGCGTACAGCTGGCCCGAGAGGGGGCACCCCGCCGTACTCCTCGCCCGAAGCTGGCCGGTTCGGTCAGGGTCCAGTTGAGCTTAACCAGACACTCTGCGGAGTCGTACAGCACCCAGAGAAAACCCACAAACTGGGGTCCAAAACCAAATGCTCCTAGAGTGTTCAGGAGGTACCCGTGGTCCACCCTATCGAACGCCTTCTCCTGATCTAGGGACAGGAGAGTGAACGACAGACCGTCTCTACGCCCGAGTTCCAAAAGGTCCCGAACCAGAAATAGGTTATCAAAGATACTGTGGTCCGGGACGGTGTAGGTCTTGTCTGGGTGGATCACGTCCGCTAGCCGCAGCGAGATTGCTTTCGCTACGATTTTGTAGTTTGTGCTGAGGAGCGAGATGGGACGCCGTTTTCGTAAATCGCGGAGGTCCCTCTTCTTCAGTAGTAAGGCGAGCACAACTCGTCTGCACGAAAGAGGAAGGACCCCGCTCTGCAAAGACTCGTCACTGTCTGGGCCTAGGTCTGGGCCAAGGACGTCCCAAAACACGCGGTAGAAACGGTCAGCCCATTCATGCCTGGAGACTTATTAGTGGGCATATGACGGAGGGCTTCTGAGAACTCTGCCAGAATGAGAGGCAACTCTAGCTGGTCTTGGTCGCTCGCGCTGACCGTAGGGAGCTCCTCCCAGAGCACTCTGCAAGCGCCAGGGTCAGTCGGATCCGGGGAGAAAAGACTTGCGAAGAAGGCTCGGGCCCTCCCGCACATCTCCACTGGTTCCGTGAGGGGGGTGCCGTCTTCTGCTAGGAGGCAGGTGACGTGTTTCTTGGCCCCCCTCGTTTTCTCCAGGGCATAGAAGAAGCGGGAGCCGCGATCCATCTCCCGAAGGAGGCGGATGCGGGATTGAACAAAGGCGCCCCGGGCCCGATGGTCCTCGAGGGCCCGGAGCTCCTCCCGCTTCTCCCGGCACGCTCCGCAGAGGAGCGGGTCTTCGGGGTTGGCGGCCAGATGCCTCTCCAGCTTTAAGACCTCCCGTTCCAACTGCTCTATCACCGCATTTCTCCGTCGGCTGGTGCCCTGGGTTTAGTCATGGCAGAAAAGCCAGGTGCGCACCTTCCCCAGGTCCCACCATCGCCGCGCCGAGGGAAAGGCACACCGCTGCCCTCGCCAGGCCAGCCAGAATTCCCGGAAGGACGTCACGAAGCCCTCATCCTCCAACAGGCTCTTGTTAAAATGCCAGTAGGCCGGCCCCGGCCTCTCCGCACAGAGGGAGGCTGTCACGGTGGCTAGATGATGGTCAGAAAATGGGGCCAGCCGAATGCTGGAGGAGTGGGCTTGTGAGAGGTGGAAGCGTGATAAATAAATGCGGTCCAACCGGGAGTGGCTCGACCGATGGGGCTTCCACCCGGAAAAAGGTGAACGTGGAAGTGTCATCTGGGTGGTGGTCACGCCAGATGTCCACTAGGGAGTGATGTTCGATTATCTCCCGGAGGGTGTCCATGGTGGCCGGGCTCTGCTCGGTCTCCGAGCGGTCTTGTTCCTCGAGGGTGATATTAAAGTCCCCTCCCAGGACCAGGCACTCGTGAGAATCTAAGGTGCCGAGGAAGGCGGACGCCCGCTGGTAGAATTGCAGCCGCTCCGGGCCCGATGTCGGGGCATAGACGTTAACTACGTTAACCATGAGCCCCTCCATATGGACCCGGAGATGCAGTAGGAGACCCGGCATGGCCTCGGTGACCCCTAGCACCTCGGGCCGTAGGTTGGGGGGAGAACACTCTGTCGAACCGTGGCATGGCTAAAGTAGACCCTGTCCGCCCACTCCAGCCATCAACCGTCTTCGGCGGTCGAGTCCGTATGGGTCTCCTGCAGGAAAACCACAGAGTATCCTCCCTCCCGAAGGAAGGAGAGCACCTGGGACCTGCGGAGAGCCATCCTACGACCCCGGGTGTTCAACATTGCAATGGTGAGAGGTGTCATGGGTAGGGTCAGGCGGGTTCTCACTGGCAGGGATGCTCGCATCTCCCAGTGGGCCGTGCAGCAGTCCGTGACCCATCCCGTAGGTGAGTAATTGGTCACGGAGGACGCGGACCCGCTAGTAGGCCGCGGCATCCTGCTTCCCTGTCCCTTTACCTTCCCCCATGAGGGCCCTTGTGGCCCGGAGGATTTGAAAAAAGTCCCCCCATCGCTGGAGAGCAAGCTGTACCTTGTTGCGGGAGCCACGGACATCCTCTAAAAACTTCTGCAGCTCATAGAGGGGGTGGGGTTACGGTTTCCCAGTTGTTCCCTGGCAGGGACTTTGGTGCAGCCCCATGGTCCACTAAAACTGACAAGCAGGATGCGGACCCCCGACGGGGTGCCTGATGGTCTGGAGCTTCTAGGCCTGCCTCAAGCTCTGGGACGAGAGGGGGCGGTGGAGGGAAAATAGCAGCTCCTGCTGGGTCGGGGCAGGAGAACACAAAGTCTGCTCCCTGGGGGTCATCAGTTGGGAAAGGGAAGGAGACAGCCCCGGGGGCGGCAATAACACGGGGGCTTTGGGTAGCATCAGGACAGAAGGGGCTTCAAGTTGCAGTGGAGGAGGTTTAGATTGGATATTAGGAAAAACTTTTTCACTAAGAGGGTGGTGAAATACTGGAATACGTTACCTAGGGAGGTGGTAGAATCTCCTTCCTTAGAGGTTTTTAAGGTCAGGCTTGACAAAGCCCTGGCTGGGATGATTTAACTGGGAATTGGTCTTGCTTCGAGCAGGGGGTTGGACTAGATGACTTTCTGGGGTCCCTTCCAACCCTGATATTCTATGATTCTATGATTCCTCGAGGGTCTCTGAGGGGAAGGTCTCCTATGGAGGGGAGACACTACCCTCCGGTGCTGCCACGTCTTTCCCGGCTGACACCGGTGGATGGGATGCACTCGTGGGCAAAGAGGAAGGTTCGGCATCGGTGCCCCCCTTCCTGGTCTTCCGGGGGGCCTCCGCCTCGTGTAGATGAAGCAGAGCTCGAGCCTTCTGCTTGCCTCGCTTCCCCTGGACTAGGGCCCAGCCCTCCATGGCATCATCTGGGAGCTGGTTAGCAGGGGTCATGTCAGGGGGTAAAGGCGATGGCTCAGGGACTTGGGGGGGGGAATGGTGGGGCAGCATAAGGGAGGGAGGATTCTCCCTGGGGCAGGCTCTCTCCCATGCCTGGTGGTATCTCTGCCACACCCTCCTCCATAGGGCCCGCTAGATTGTCAGCAGCAAGGGTGGGGCTTTCCCACTCGTTTGGGCGTTGTAGGGGAGGTGCCCCTTGGGCCTGAGCGGGAGAAGTGGTGGTCCGAAGAGGATGGGGGGCGGGTTCGGGTACCGGGCGGCCAGGGGCGTCGGCAATGACGGGGCCGATGTCCTGCCAGGTCTCAGGGATCCCAGGTGCCCCTCCTTGCTGAGCTAAGGGGCAGTCCCTCCAGACATGCCCTGATGCCCGGCTTCCCCCATGGAAAAGTACACCTGGTAACGGGCCCCCTGGTGGGGGACTAGGAGGGACCCTTCGAGCACCACTCTGTCACGTGCCGCCGATGGCAGTAAAAGTTACACTTGCCTGCGGAAGGAAAAGATGTGACGGAGGGTGGGGTCCTTGCAGCCCAACGGGAGAGGGCTGATAACAGAAACAGGTTTCCCCAGGGTGGAAAGGGCGGGTAACAAGGCAGCATTGGGGAGAAAAGGAGGGACAGAGGTCAGGACCAGGTGGACGCCCAGGTCCTCTAGCAGCTCTAGGGAGAGAAACACCACCTTCCCCCCGCCCCCCCACCGCCAGGCCCCTCTCCACTGCTTCCTGGGCGGCAGCCTCTGATGCTAAGAAGAAAACGACTTTCCTGTACATTTTGGAGGCCGCCACAATGGCTGAGGGCCCCACCACCCTCGCCAATGTCCACACGTAGGTCTCCACGTGGGGCGAGGTGGGCACCAGGAGGCATCGGATATCGTGCTTCCTTGTCCTGGTGGGAAAGGGGCCCCGGCTGCTATTGATGGAGGCGGTGGGCGGGAGAGATGACGAGGCGGCAGGCGGGGGGGGGGGGGGGAGGCTGCCTCCGTCCGGGCATACGTCCTGGGGGCTGAGGGAGGGACATCTGCAGAGCTCGTGGAGGGGACAGCGGGGGAGGATGCCGTGGTCGGTGGCGGGGTTGCAGCAGTGGGGGTGGCACCTGCCATGGAGGGCCCGGTGGTTTTAGCGGGGCCCTTCCCCTTCTTCTTGCCCTGGCCTTTCCCGCTGGCTGGGGGTGCTTCCATTGAGTCTGGGGAGGCGATGGGCATGGCACGGATGGAGGTCACCCCGGTGCCCTTCATTGCCGATGCCCCAGCGGGGGCGGTGGCAGGTGATTAACAGGAGTTGGGGTCAGGTAGAAAGGGACAAGCTGTGGGGTGGACAATTTGGGTGAGGGGGGGGCACATGAACCACTGTACGCTTGTCCAGACAGTCCTGTTTGGTTGGCTCGTGTTTCTGCCCCACGCGGTGGAATCAGGTCGAGTAGCTGAGTCCAGAGGCAGATGTTAGACAGCCAGCAAAGATGGTAGAGTGGGGGGAGGAGGGTGTGAAGATCGTAGTGTGGGGGTTGGGAGGACACAGATGGATCGGGGGGGCAGCTCCATGCCGCAGCTCCATGCCACACCCCCTGTGTCCCTACAAACACAGTTAAGACACAGTCAAGGCCTCCCCCCACACGAGAGCACAGTTCAAAAGTTACTCAGTCTTAGGCCCCTTCCACGGCGATTTGTAGATTCCCTGGACGGTGTTCCTCCGGTGGACTGCTTTTTCTCTGTCTGTTCCCGGGTTTTCTTTTTTGCATTCCAGAAATGCCGGAGCAAGTGATAAGAGTCCTCTCAACAGGAGATGGGTCCGCAGACAAACAGCAAGCGGCTGGGTCTGGGGGCTGGGTCCTTCCACTCCCCCCCTCTGGGGAACTGGGCTGGCAGGTCCCCCCCACCCAGGGGAGGTGGTTTCAAATGGAGCGGCAGCAGCGTCCGCGGGCAGGGGGGCGCTAACAGCCAGCCGGCAGCCGGCCAGCACTCTAGCAACAGCAGAGAAAGGAAAAAGAAACAACAAAAAGAAAAGAAAGCGGGGAGAGCGTCTGGCCCGGTCGGGGGGGAAGCTGAAAGCAGGGGCAAAAAACAAGGAAAGCCCAGGCCAGAGGGCAGGAGCAGACTAAATAGGTTCCTTTTCCCTGGGTATGGTAACAGGGAAGGTTTGAGAACAATCAGGAACATTCTGGAGACAATTAAGAGAGACAGGCTGATTAGAACACCTGCAGCCAATCAAGAAGCTGCTAGACTCAATTAAGGCAGGCTAGTCAGGGCACTTGGGTTTTAAAAAGGAGCTCACTTCAGTTTGTGGTGTGTGTGTGAGGAGCTGGCAGAAAGAGGCACTAGGAGCTAAGAGTGAGAATGCGGACTGTTGGAGGACTGAGGTGTACAAGCATTATCAGACACCAGGAGGAAGGTCCTGTGGTGAGAATAAAGAAGGTGTTGGGAGGAGGCCATGGGGAAGTAGCCCAGGAAGTTGTAGCTGTTGCACAGCTGTTCCAGGAGACACTCTAGACAGCTGCATTCCAGAGGGCCCTGGGCTGGAACCCGGAGTAGAGGGTGGGCCTGGGTTCCCTCCAGACCTCCCAGCTCCTGGTCAGACATAGGCGGAGTTGACCTGGACTGTGAATTCAGAAAAATGGCCAAGCTGAGGGCTGCTGTGAAGCTCCAAGGCGAGCAAATCCACCAATAAGCGCAAGACCCGCCAAGGTAGAGGAGGAACTTTGTCACACTATATATATAGTTTGTTTACTGTTTGCTGTGTGACCTGTTATGAGTGGGGGAGTTGAGAGTCCTGGTGACTGCCCAGCTGGGAGAGGGGAGCCAGGACCCGGGTGAGGCCTAGCTCAGAGTGGGGAGTCTGGTGGGTGCAACCCAGCTGGGTGCTTTGGGGCAGCTGGCTTCTAGCTGGAGCTCCCCACTCACCCAGCTTTCTTGTCAATTTCATGGCTGTAGCATGGAGCTATGAAATTGAGAAGAATGACAACCAACAGCCATGTAAGTAACCCCTAATGTCCAAATGGACATTGCGTCATCCTAATTACACTGATGTAAGCCCTATGCCGCTTGTGGAGGTGGAGTTATTATGTTAGTGTTGTATGGGAGCAAGGCTGTAGTGTGTACACTGATGTAATTAGGCTGACATAAGCTGCCTTATGTTGACCTAATTCTGTAGTGTAGACCAAGCCATAGGTATAGAATATTATATTGCTGAATTTTTTTTAAACTGAATTGTAGGTTACCTTTAAATATGACTAATATCTGCTTAGTCATCTAAAATAATAGTTGAGTGCCTCCAGTGATCTGCAAATTATTATTGTTGGTCACATGATGCTGGTTATCTTCTTTATTTCCCACTGCTAGATTGCATTAAATAAACCCTAAAAATACATCAAATACTTTCTCAATGTTACCTTTCTAGATACACATTTGCTATCATTGTTATAGGGATGCTGTGTTATTCTGACAGGGAGGTGAGGAGATCTGTACATCACTACTAAGAGGGGAGGTATTTATAAGACAGTCTCTAAAGTAAGATGCAGTCCGTACTATAAATAAATTTGAGAACCCCTGATCTTACAGACTTTTGCTTAATTGTATCTGTGTTTGTTTGTAAGTCATCTTACAAAATGGCAGTTTTGTACTTCACTAAAGACATAGTTTATGTTGCAGTATTTTAGAATCATGTACAGTTTAAAAATTGTGTGAGGTTTTTAATGGCCTTAACAGAGATGTAGCATGGGAATCCAGGATCCTTTATTTTTTCACTAGCCAGATGTAGTGTAAGAAGCCAGGGTATGTGCTTCCAGAGACTTCACACTCATGAAATCAACCATGACTTGGTGAAATCCTTCTCTAAGAATGAAAATGATTTAGTTTTCACATTAGCTGACATCTGGCCTGCTCTGAGTTTTTCTGAGCCATGCAGTATGTGTGGTTATGTTGTAATATGGGCGGCTGCCCAGTATGGCTGAAGCAGAATCACCAGGCTCCTTTCAGTCATGCTGCAGGTTAGTTTTGAACTTCTGTTCCAGAAACAAAAGACCAGTTCTGTAATACTCTTATATATTGTTAATCTCTTTGCTTCTCCAGGCAGTCTTTTATTTCCCATTGAGGTTTATAAATTAGATTTATAAATGTAAAACCAGACTTTTTATTATATTCATAAGGATTAGTAGCATATTATCAATGTTTGTTGTATTATTTAGTAAAGCTGTGTGCACGTATTAAGAATTCATTGTGTTGGAAAAAGCAGTGGGAGACAAATAGGTAATGTAGCTCACAAATCATATCAATCTTTCCAGTTTTTTCTTTGTGCAAGTTACCTTCTTTTGATGCTTTGCTTCCTTATAATGATTATCATGGATACAGTGTGATACAGTAAACATAAGTATATTCTCTGCTCCTTGAAGTCTTTAAACCACAATTTGAGAACTTCAATAGCTCAGACATAGGTGAGAGGTTTTTCGCAGGAGTGGGTGGGTGAGATTCTGTGCCCTGCATTGTGCAGAAGGTCGGACTAGATGATCATAATGGTCCCTTCTGACCTTAGTATCTATGAACAATAAGATTTAATTTTAATGACCTTGTATATGGCTGGGCTTCCTATTATGGACACGTGCAGTTCTTTTGGACACCTGCACACATAGGCCACATTCTGTTAACTGCATTGTAAGTGTAGTATCTTGCATAATGATATTTCTTTAAAGGTGTTACACTGATAAAAAGATTTAAGTAATATTCCTGTAGCAATTTACTAATAGTGATTTTCAACATTTTTTCACTTGCGGATCCCTAAAAAATTTCAGATGGAGGTGCAGACCCATTTGGAAATCTTAGACATAGTCTGTGGACCCTCAGGGGTCCACAGACCACAGGTTGAAAACCAGTGGATTAATACATTCTGACCTGTGTGTGGCTACAATATATTTGTAGTCCTAAAGAGCCCAGAAACATTTTCTTGTTACCTTTGTTATCCCACATTAGTTTTTAAATGAGGATTATGTGAGTTGCCAATTTTGAGACTCCTATTTCAATATTAAAATTGTGATTTAGGTAATTTTGTTTTTGTCCAAGGAATTTTAGAGTTCCCAAACAAATCTATGGAATATCTAAAATCCTATGAAAAAAATATGAATTTGGGCGCTAATATCTGCTGTCTAACTCAAACATGTAAAATTCTGTCAGTTTGTGGGGTTGATACTGCAATGGGTAGTGTATGGATGACCCCTTTACCTGTGAATAAGTTTTTGGCTTCTATGTGTTGAAGTTATTAGGGCTCCTTTTTGAGTGCAATCATCTGCTGATTGCAAGATTAAGGGTTTAGAATGTAGTCTCTGTTGGAAAGGGACTCTCTCTTTCCCTTGTACAGCAGAGAACACTTATCGGCACTCAAAATATGTTTGAGTGCCAATTTGGACTGTAAACCTGATAACTTCACACAATGGGAACAGCACCACTATTTTGTCAGATAGTACCATGTTTGCAGCAAAATAGCAGTTTTTGCTTATGGGGACTTCCTTAATTTTTTTAAGAAACTAGCAAAAAACATTGAGGTGATTTTGCAAAATGTTTTGAGAGTTCGGTAAACAAAATAAGCATGTTTTACCACTAATTTTGTTGACAGTGAGAATTTTTTTGCACAGCCCTACTTTTCATTAGAAAATGTTTGAGAACCACAGGTCTAAGCCTTTTTAATCCTAAACTTTAAAACCGAATCTTGAAGATTTTCTCCTAACCTGTATCTCTCTCCTGACCCCAGTAATAGCCCACTTTGACTCACTAGTGTGAGTATAAAGAACATTTTAAACCACCAGAATGAAAAATCTATTTTCCTTCCAGGAGAGAAAGAAAGAAAGATACCTGGATTCTGTACACCAGCCTGTTTTGTAGTAACCCCAAAGTTATGTATGTTTGTTTGTTTATGATGGAGTTCTGTCTATTGTATCTATGAATTGCATTAGAGTGTTTTGGAGCAGGTTCCCACTACTCAAATAGGCCAAATCAAGAAATTTACTGCCAATTAAGCACAGGATGTTTGAGATTTTTAGTGATGTTCTCCGGATGACCTGGGTTTTTTTTATGATCATCTTGACTTTTTCATTAAACTGCAATTGTAATTGAGTTGACTCAGTTAATGAAACACTGACCTTTCACCCTGGAAAGCACACTCAAGCCAAAGTCTTAAGTGAAATGAGTTTTAAGGCCTTTGCTTTTGTGCAGTGGACAAATAGCATTCTATATAATGCTAGAGAACTTGCTTACTGTAATTCAATATGAATTCTGTTATCTCAACAAGGATGTCTTTGGCTAAACCACTCTAAAGATGCATTAATTCACACATTGGAAAAGATAATTTCTGAATGATGGACCAAAAAAAAGAGCCTCAGCTATGTGTTTCTGCATAGCAACTGCACCTTCACTGGGAAGTTCAGTTGCTTCCAATAATGGATACATTGATTTTTGTGGGGGTCCTTTTTTTCTTTGATTCCTACATTGTTTGTGAATTGACATTTTGAACTGTCCAGCTCTGCTTTACCAGTCTTCTGTATATTTGTCGTTCTCAAGAGGTGTTTGTTCCAGTCAAATCTGTTTTGATTAGACATAGACAGCTGTATGCAGAGATACGAAGATACACACATTTTTAGCAAACTGAGAGTGCAGCAAAATTAAAATTTCTAGAATTTTAGGCTTAGGCCACTAGACTAGTCCGCTTCCCTTGATTTGTGAGGAAATTCTGCAATCCAAGAGGTTGTGGTTCCTAAAATTTTCCAATTTGTTCAGATGAGACTTTACAAATGAGTTTGTACCATGTACCACACACATTAATATACTGTGAAAGTAGTAGAAGAGAAAATTAGAGGAGGGGACAGACAATGAAAATGATAGGAACCCTAGCAGGGAGATTAGTAGAAAATAGCAGCTAAATAGGAATGAAGAGGTATAAAGAAAATGATGTAATGGGTGAAACAAAATGTCGTGTCCACCTGTTTAAAATTATCCTTGGATTATGCACTCTTTGGTGCAAGGATAATTTTTTTTATTGTTTTTGTACAGTGACAGCACAAAGGGGCTGGAACTGTTAGGCCCCTACTGTAATACAAATAAATAATAAAAGAGCAGAGTGCCACTTGGGACAAATATAGGGCATTTCCCATGTGTATGTGTTGTCCAAAATAGTGCCACTGGGAAATGAAAATAGAAAGAATAAACTGCTCAGTATTTATTATATTTCCCCATTTGTTTTTCAGTTTCTATGTGGAAAAAGTTTATTTTGAGAGGAGAGGGATTAATATTCTGTTTTTCTCATAACACAGTATATCTCTACCCTACATCCCTTGTCTCTATCAATACTCCTGCTTGTACTTTTATTGGTGGTTCTATCTGTAGTGAAGAGAATTTTTGGTGCATACATCATAGGACTATTTGATTTAAGCAGCATCATAGGACTGCTTAATTTGTTCTGTCACCTTTTCTGCTATTGCTGGGTTAAAAAGTTTATTTGCTCTAGCCAGTTAAATCCATGTGCAGTATCAGACACAACTAAGCCATCATTCTTTTAGTTCTGAAACCTTGTTAGGTGAGGAAGCCATATGCAGTGCATTAGCACAGCAACTTTATTGACCTAACTTTTGAATGATGCTATATATTAAGTGCCAGTAGGTGGCTCTCTTTTTTAACTCATTACATGTACATGCGCGCGCACACACACACTCACACGTAACTTTTATATAGCATTCTTGTAGCAAGAATAATTAGGTTATTGCCAGGGATCAGATCGGTGGTAGTAAAGTAGCAAGCTGTCACCCAAGTTCCACCCATAGTCCCAGAGTAGCTGGGTGTTTTTGTTAAGATGATTAGCAGGGTGTGTCAGGTTGCCTTTAATCTGTCAAAACGTCTTGTTTGATATAGAATTCAGAGAGAATAATAAGGAAAAAAAGTAAGTATTGTCTCTTTTAAAGAAAGACCAAGCTGGATCAGTCTGACTCCTCAGGTGCCTAACTGGACAACAAGAAGTGAAAGTGGACTGAAAAACAGCTATTGTGGCTAGACCTTCAAAAGACACGTTTAAGTTACGAAAGATGTGCAGAAAAACTGAAACCTACATGTTTTGTACAGTACAGCTATTACAACCGAGAGCAACTTTGCTGAAAAACAAAGTCCTGGGGGGGGGGGTCACATGGGGCCGGGCTGTTTGGGGGGCATAGCCTCCCCTAACCAGCCTTACATACAATTTTGGAAACCTGATGTGGCCCTCAGGCCAAAAAGTTTGCCCACTCCTTGTCTAATTCAATATCCTGTTTCTGACAGTGGCTCGTACCAGATGCTTCAGAGAAAGGTGCAAGAAACCATAGAGTGGACAATTACAGAATAGCTGGTCTTTGGGGGTAGTTTCTTCCTTATTCCTGTCATTTTGTGGTTTGCTAAAGCCTTGAAGCATGAGGATTTATCACTGCTTAAAATGTTTTTAGCTATGTAATATAGCTGAATGTTCTCAACATCCATATACATATGTAATCCAATTACCAATTCTGCCTCAGCTCTAGACTCCAATGAAATTTGCAGAGACATTTCGGGGTGGGGGAAATCTGTTCTTGGGCGATGTCTAATATGATAAGCTAGTTACCTTAAAAAAAGTTGAAAAGTGTAACGCTGCTGTGTCTTAAGAAATAAGAAAGGATGTAATCAGTGTTGAAGAGGAGAGGCTGACTGATGGGTTACCCGGGGAAAAAAGGACAAGTTGACCAGTGAGGATGTGTTTTTCATAAATGTAAAATATTGCTTCCTTACTGTAGTGACACATTGTATCCACCTAGGTTAACTTTTCAAATCATAATAAATAATTAGTGGTGGTTTGTGGTTTGCCATTGCAGTTTATGGCTTTGTGGTCTGAGTGAGGGTGGGTGGGTGAATGTGTGTGTTATGATGTGACTGAGTTGTGGGAGTTGAATAAGGAGTGAGTGGTGTGGTGAGGGGCTGTGTTGGTTTGAGGTTATTGGATGGGTGGTTGGTTGTGTTGTGCCAGGAGATTTGTGTTGAGTTGTATCTGGGAGGGTTGAGCTGGAGGTCTGTATTGATTTGTGCAGGTGGTGAATGAGGGGTGCATGCTGCTGTGAGGAGCTGTGTGTGTTTCGGGGTTGTGTGCATGCTGGTTGTGGAGTTGTGTGGGTGGCTGTGTTGATTTGTTTGAATTGTACGGGTGGCAAATCAACCTTTGAAGTTCTGTGGCAGTTGGGCCAAATAATCCACCATCTGTGCAGTCTCCCTCATATTACTGACCATAAATAGCCACTGACTATTATTAATTTATTGGTCACATAATACTGACCAATAAATAGTTGATTGCAAATTAGCTGTAAATTTGAGTTACTTCTGTTATCAAATTGGTCTAGTACTCTTGGCATAGATAAGAGTTTTACTGTTTTGTTATATATAGATAATAATACTCCGCTCTTACCGCGCTTTCCATAAGTAGATCTCAAAGCATTTTACAAAGTTTAAGATTACGTATGTTATGCAGACATTTTGTTTTAACCTAATCTTCTCTTCCTACTTGATAAGGAAATTGACCAAGAGTGGCTGGAGTAGGTGTCTGTAGCACAGTGAAAGCGTCCGTGGTGTTGACATTTAAATTGACTGACTTAGATTTCAGAGTTAACACCCCATTGAAAAAAATGGGAGCAGCCTACTCCTCTGAGACGTTGTTTCAGTCTACAGGATTGGCCAAATATCACTGATCTGGATTACATTTGAAAGGTGTTTTAGTGTTGTGGTGTTTTTTTTTTGTTTTTTTTTTAAGAGTTGGAAGCTAAATTTATTTTAATTGAAAACATAAATTCTGAAGAATCTGTAGGAGGCCTAGAGCAGAAACTTCAAAAGGCTCAGCCTGAAGAGGACTAGAGAAGGCCTAAGAAGGTGTTGAGTGTTCCCCATCTGCTTTGGCTGTGCCTTCCAGAGGGGGCAAATGTACAGCACTGCACTGAGAAGAGGAGGGTTGTCTACAGAGTCTGGCACTGTGAAACCGATAAAACTAAGCCTGGAAGGGTAAAATTGATAGAATTATTGTGAAACTCTGCAGCCCAGGGAAGAAACTGTGTGCTTCGGAGGGCTAAAGGGTCAGTTTGTTGATGATAATACTATTAATAGTAATTTATAAAGCTATTAAATACGGGTCAGTTTGCGAGTGCATAAACCTGTCAAGTGGAGGCTCAAGGATAAAGTCTGAAATAAAACCAGGGCCAGTCCCAATCAGAGCTTCATAAACCAGTAGGGCTAATTTAAACTAAATCTGCCACTTTATAGGCAGCTAATGCAAAGAATACACAGCAGACAGATTATGGTCATGATCACTCAAACCCATTAGCAATCATGCTGCTGCATTCTGTAAATAGGTTATCAGGGAGGCTGATCACCATCAGTAGACAGAATTACAATATCGAGCCTGGAGGTCATGAGGGCATGCGTTCCTGTGGTCAGAAGATAAATAAGGGTGCAGTCTATCAAAATTGCCTAGCTAAAAACCCATTTCCAGACCATCTCCAGATATAGTTCTCCTTGAATAGGGCATAGTCAAAAGTGATGCCAAGATTTTTTTAACCTGACTCTCATTTTCGGAACTAATCCTCTCAGTTACAGGAGGCATGATGGTTATCTGTTATGTTTTTATAAACAGACCATGAGAAGGGGAATGTTATTTGAAGCAGAAGGAGTGTGTGCATTCATTGGAGAGTCAGAGGGTAAACTGTGGTCTGGATGACCGAAAGCCAGTATGAGGTCACTGATCCTCTTTGCAAGTTTTAATTCAATTCCTTAGTCATCTGCTGATGACTGTTGTTTGATTCCACCCATGAGCTGGCTGTTTTGGCCCCACAGCCTTATCAGTCGTGGGGAAGAGAAACCAGGAAGAAGACAAAGCATATTTACATTAGAGAGACAAGTTGAGTGAGGTAATATATTTTATTGGACCAACTTCTGTTGGTGAAAGAGACACTGTTGGTGCAGTAAAAGATATTACCTCACTCAGCTTGTCTCTCTAATATCCTGGGACCAACACGGCTACAAGTACACTGCAAAAGTTCTGTTTTATAGGTTTTGGAGGACATGTTCTTAGAAGAGAGGTTTTTTTTCTGTTGATCATATATAAAACCTTTGTGTATGTGTGTTTATCTGTGTCTGTAACTGATGATGATGATGATGATAGTGGGTGGTTGATGTTGATAGTTGAGAGGAGATCTGCCTAGGTAATGTGGGTCAATGGGAAGTTTAATAGACAGTATTAGAATCTCGTCTGACATTTAAAAATCCTATGATTTAGCATGTTAATTCAGGGCCAAATTTTGCATTCCTTATGTAGATATAACTACTATGGATATCAGCAAGAGTGTTATCTGAATAGTTATTGCAGGAGTAGGCTCTCAGAATTTTATTTTTATGTAATAACTAGAGTATGTAGGTGTTACTGTTGGGATCATCCAAAATGTGTTATGTTGGATTAAGTATTCATATCTTTGGCATGAATTTTAGAGTAATGCGAAAGAAGATATTAGTGCATAAACTACACCAAGTTATAAGGGTTATTCATCAATCTGTTTTATTAAGCTAGTAAACATAAAACCACCATATGGGGACACATGAACCCCATGGACATTGGGTCCAGAAAAAAAGATTAAAACTGTGTTGAATTTACAGTAAATTATTTATAGATAAAAGAACATTTTTATATATATATATATATAAAATATATATATTTTATATATATGGATAACATGTGTTTGTTAAAAGGCTTGTGAATAGCTAGAGGTCATACTAAGAAATTAGTTCTTTTCTGCCTCTTATCTGGACAGTTTTTAAAAAGAGTGAGATTACGAGCTAAACTGATATATTTAAGTCTACATCATAAACACACTTTACCTTTTATGTTATTTGAATAGTTAAAAAAGAAAAAACTGTCACAGAATATCAGATTTGTATTTTAATGCACATAAATAATTTGAAACAATTACTACTTTTGCTTCCTCCTTTTTAAGGGAGTAAAATTCATTATGCAAAATTTTGACTACAAAGTAAACTGATTCATAATAATTGTGGATTTAATTTATACCTAGAATATGCTCTGTGTCACTTCTTATCTTTGTAGCATTTTGCCGCAGGTAAAATACAACATAATTAGAAGGGGATGTGCATCGGGGTGTGTGGGGGGGGAGATACGGGGGGGAATGATTTCTCCCCCCTTCCTCCTTCTCCTTCCTCTCCTCCCCCCCCCCCCCCCAGCAACAGTTGAAGAGGGAGGCTTGTGTTCTAGGGGGCATGCTTTCAGGAGAGAAATGGAAAATGTTAAGTCTCCTGGAGGCCAATGTATTTCAAATTTTGTTAATCACTTTCTGAGACTCACTTTTGTGGTTTTAGGGATTTTATGGCTTTTTTGGTATGGATGGAAAAGAAGAGTCATCATTTCTCGTCTAACCTATGCAAATAATCTTCAGGAACTATGATCACTGTAAAATGGTGCAGTATATGGTGGTATTTCTCTGCTAGATTAAAGACTGGTGGCAATTGAAGTATGTGTGTCTATCTTTGTTGGTTTGTTTATATTTTTGCGTGTTTTTTCTTCCACTTCAGTTTATTTTTGGTGACAGAAGGTTGGAGCAACCATGTATGGGGTTTCCCTGCACTCCAACCCAGGTGTATAATAAAGAAAGCCAAAGACATTTCCTTAGGATGTGGGTGGAGGTGAGTGGGCTTTCACCCATTTCTTAATTTTTAGCCTGTACCTCATCTCTGGTATGTCCCATTTCCTTCTCTCTCTTCAGGCAGTTTCACATGCTCCGTGGGGTATACCACATCATCTCTGCAGCCGGCAGAGATAATATGCCTTTTTTAAAATCAGCATCATTTCTGCAGCCAGCTTTTGGCAGAATTGCAGAAGAAGCACTCATTGCCTAATTATTGCACAGATGAAGAGTGCCATCTCTTTAATCACTCCCACATCTGATATATGTATGTAGTTGTGTGTTGTGCTACTAACTGGCATTGTACTGCCTACTGGGTTGTGTTAAAGCACCAAACTACATCATTGCATTGCCTGGCTTTTATTGCTTCAGGCAAAGATGTAGGTCTGAAGTTAAGTTTTTAGTAGAAAATCTTTTTATTTTTGTGCTCAGAGTAAATATTTTTATTTTTTAGAAGCTATTACTACTGTTACAATATTCAGATCTTTGGGATCATCTAACGTTCAATGTGTGTCATCACTTAAAGCAATAGATGTAGTCTTTTAGTGTTCTCTAGGTAAATGTTTTTAATTCACAATTCATGTAGTTTCGGCAATTTAAAGACTGAAGGTAATGACTGAACTCATTATATAAAAGGGAGGGGAGTGAAGAGTGTTAAACTAGACTGTTACTTATGATAAGAGGGTTAAAGCAAATGTTTGGACTGTAGATCTATTTTCGGTTTTTTTGTTGGCTATTCTGTATTTCGAAAACATTTTCTTGAGTTTAAATGAGCACTATTTAAAGTATCCACTTTTCTAGCCATTTGTGCACATTAAAAATAACTTGCTATTCATGTTCAGTGGTTTTTCTTGTTGAACGATGTAGGAGAACTTGCCACAACACATGTAACAGATTACAAGAAGACTGCAAATATAATAATTACAGCATGACCAGACTGCGTTGGCAGATACTAGAATATAGAAAATTCTTTAATCATAGTGCTTCCCATAATGTGGGTGGTCACAGTCTGCAGACATTTCAGTCAATGCATTCCCCATGCAACAGTGATTGTAAAACAGAACTGAAGTAAACAGCATTCCACAGGCTTTTCAGGGTTTTATTTTGAGAAAGTAAAGCTTTTCTGCTGGTTGCTTTTTTTCCCCCTCTTTATTTGGGCTGCTTGCTTTTGTCAATCATAACCCCACAAGACAAGCTTTTGTGCTCTCTTTGACAAAACTGGTTCTCTGTAGTAAACAAAGCATATAGTATACTTTACAGATTTTTCAAAATGTGTGTGCTCTTTCCTTTAAAAAGATGCATATGGTTTAAAAATATGTTGTTGGGTTGTTTTTTTTTATCAGTAGGAACCAGCATCTGGTAGTAAATTGTAGTAAGTGTAATTTAATCTCTAATCTTTTTTTTTAATTTCTTATCTCTTTTTTCCTTGTTTTGTCCCCTCCCAATTTGTTTTCTTTGATTTGCATAGTTCTACTGTTTCTCTAAAAAAAAGTTTTTTACTACCACTCTTAATCATTAGCAAAGTGTATTTGACACGATTTGTTCTTGACAAACCAACCTGCTGGCTTTCTTTGAGTAACAAGCCTTGTGGATGGGGGGGGGGGGGAAGCCATAGACATGGTATATCTTGCCTTCAGTAGAGCTTTTGATACTGTCTCGCATGACCTTGTAAACAAACTAGAGAGATGCAATCTAGATGGAGCTACTATACGGTGGGTGCAAAACTGGTTGGAAAACCACTCTCGGAGAGTGGTTATCAGTGGTTCACAGTCATGCTGGAAGGACATAACTAGTAGGTCCGGTTCTGTTCAGTATCTTCATCAATGCTTTAGATAATGGCATAGAGAGTACACTTATAAAGTTTGCGGACGATACCAAGCTGGGAGGGGTTTCAAGTGCTTTGGAGGATAGGATTGAAATTTAAAAATGATCTGGACAAACTGGAGAAATGGTCTGAAGTAAATAGGATGAAATTCAATAAGGACAAATGCAAAGTACACCATTTAGGAAGGAACAATTGCACACATACAAAACCAGATAATACTTAGTCCTGCCATGAGTGGACTAGATGACCTCTCAAGGTCCCTTCCAGTCTTATGATTCTATGACAGGAGAAAAGGGAATATAATAATATACAAGTTTTCTTGAAAAAAAAATTCTTTCCTATTTGATTGGATAATTGATGGTTAAAAGTGAGACACTATCTTCAAATCTTGATGAAAACAGAAAAAAGACTTGAGAGATGCACACATATTTAAGATCAGATATCACTAATGGCAACCCTTCAACTTTCAAATTGCTTGTTAAAATTCAGCCTAAGGGATTTCTGAAGATTGTAAAGTGTCCTGAGAGAGTAATGGCTATAAAGCTCTGTCTTACTCCCTTGTGCCATTGGCTCATATCATAGGTAGCAACATAGTAGGGGGAGACTGGCCCTATAGAGTTTCTATGTCCCTCTTAGATAGGTACGTGAGAGGGTGTTGAGCTTTGACTCTATACCCTCCAACTTGCCCAGTGCGGTAGCTGAACCAGTACGTTCAGGGTTGTATACTGCAGTAAGTATAGACCTGGTGCAGTTTACTCTCTCTCCAGACAATGAGGAGACAGAGAAGGAACCATCCCCTGCTGCATCAGAGGCAGTGACATGTTCCTTATTCTTTGGAGACTGAGGCTATGTCTACACTAGCTTTTTTGTTGATATAACTTTTTTTGGTTAGGGATGTGAAAAAACATACCCCTGACCGACGTAAGTTTCACCAACAGAAGCGCTGGTGTGTACAGCACTGTGTTGGCAGGAGAGTGTCTCCTGCCGACATAGCTACCACAGCTCATTGGGAGTGGTTCAATTGTGCCGATTGGAGACATAGAGCGACTACTCAGGAGACCTTACAGTGGCGCAGCTGCAGCGGTACTGCTGTGCCACTGTATGGTCTCTAGTGTAGATATAGCATGATTTAGTTCTAAATTGATAGTATGGTACAGTCATTAACACATGGAGACTCTTTAGTGGTATATGCGAAACAAGTTGGTGGTCTCAGTAACCAATTCCTGGTGGCTGGGTGTCCACGTCATTAAACATTTGTCACAATTGATACTAATTGGAAACATGGTTGGGAGTCTCAGTAAAGAGGCCAAAAAAAAATTAAATAGGCATTGAGATTGACCTATACTCTAATCCCTAGAGATGGTCCTGCAGGGTGGAAGCATTTATACAAGGCAGTATAAGGAGTATGCTGCTACCTGTGCTGTGCCTGTTCCATGCATAAAGGACTTTGTTATCCAGGGCTGTCAATATTGTTCATTTTAGGAACGCTAAATCCATTTAAAAGGAAAACTAAGAAATATCTGACATTTTTCTGATCATATTTGAACTTTACAAACATGAAGTTTATTACTATAGACATTTTAGCCTGACTGAGGTATGTATTTCAACAGAGACACTGTATATTATACTATGAAGGGTTTTTCCACTACAGCTTAATTTTCTACCTGTCTCATAGTGCTATACTTAAATCTTTGGGAAAACTGTTATTATAAAGTATATGGTTTAAGTTTTAGGTTTGTATATGATTAGTATTAATACTGGAATTCACAGGGGGAGCTGGGATTATTTTCCTCTATTTTCTTTTAAAATGTAAATATTTGTATATGTAATTGTGATCACAAGACTATATTTAGCAGATATCTACCACACATCAGCAGAAAAATCCATCAGAGTTAGAGTATGTCACCAAAATGTATTGGTAAAATAGAACAGATAAGAACAAGTAAGAGCATGTGAAACCAGGGGTTTTCAAACTGCATTACACTGTGGTCTCCTTCACGAACCCAGGAGTGGGGACCGAAGCCTGAGTCTGCCCAAGTCCCACCGCCCTGGGTGGGGTGGGGGGCAAAGCTAAAGCCTGAGCCCCACTGCCCCAGGCGGGGAGGCTAAAGCCGAAGCCTAAGGGCTTCAGCCCCGGGCTGGGGGCTTGTAACCACAGCCCTGGGTGGCAGGGCTGAAGCCGAAGCCCGAGCCCCACCATCTAGGGTGGTGGGGCTCGGGCTTTGGCTTTGGCCCTGGGTCCCAGCCAATCTCACACCAGCTCTCATTTTAATGGGGTCCCCAGTTTGAGAACCACTGTGTGAAAGCATATATATAATTACTAGTTATAGCAAGAACACTAATACTGTTGAAGGAAAGGTTGAATATATATAAACCTTAAATTTTTGGAGCTTAGTAATTCAACCCTTTAAAATTGCAAGTGGCTGAAATGTGGGCTGCCTATTTGTGTGCATGGGTGGTGGTAGTTTAAGTAGTAAAATATCTCTTAATTTACTTTTTAGTTATAGAAATGCATAATTTATTACAGTATACTTGTAAAGAACTATGCAGGATGTTTAATGTGGAATGCTGTGTTAGAGGAGTTTCTGTGCGGTGGTGCACAGGCAGGCATGGTTAGGCCGAGTTAGGTAATCGAAGACACTCTTTTTTTTTTTTTTTTTTTTGGTTCACCCTTTCTCTGTGTTTGGATATCGTTTTTAATTTGTAGATTTGTAAATAAGATCTATATATTAGAATCAAAGTGAAGACGTTTGAATTAGCACATACCCAGCTCATATTTTGTATGGTCTACTTTACCTATGCTATAAAGTTCTGTAGGCTTCAGCATCTTGTAGATTAAAAAATGGGATCCATATGTTTTCATAGGTATAGTCTCTCTACTGTTGACTGGGGACAGATTGAAATGATGAAAGAAGAGATTCTGGAACAGACTGATAAATTAAAGAGCAACAACACACCTGAACGGAGATGTTGTCAAGAGTTTTGATGAAATTTAAGAATGAAGTGGCAGAGCTGCTAATCAAAATATGTAATCTTTAAAAATGGCTAAGAAAACCATTGAAGGCATTAAAAGGCATATGAGGCAAGATTGAAAAGATTGTGTCCGGTTTAGGTTAGCAAGGAAACTGAACTTAACAGGATATGAGTGTTTTTTTTTTTTTTACATAACATGTAATTAACTTGTGGAGCTCATTGCCACAAAATATCACTCAGACCATAAATTTAGTAGTTTTTTTTTTTAAAAGGATTACTCTGGGTAAAGTGTCCTTATTTTGAGATGGGTTCTCCAATTCTAAAGGAGGAAGTCTCAGTTCCATCCAGTTGTTGCCTTGTCTTCTCTATTGCTGTTGTGAATCAGGTTCTCTGGCTGCTCCCTAGCCCTCTCTATACAGCTGAGAATTAGCATGTTACTAGGAGATCTTATTATTTACAATAGGAATGTGTTCTACTTTGTATTCTGTAACTTTTTAAAAATATGTATTGTAAATGGGTTTTATTAGATACTATGAATTTATTTGAAAAAGACGTGTTCCTTTTCAGACAGGTAACCACGCTAAAATACTCAGTATAAATGCTTCTTTGTGTTTTATGGATCAAAATAAACAGTGGGTATGTATCCTCAGGGCCTAATCTAAAACTAAGGATTCTACTTTCCTGGGAGATTACTTGAACTTGGACAGCAAGTATCACAATTTGCTAGCAGCTGATATTTCTCAAAGCAGTTTAGTTGTGCCAGGTGGCTCTAGTAAAGAATAATGATTTGTTACTGACAAACAGGGAAAAAGCAGTCTTCATGTAAAGAAATACTGTTGGTTTTAGGTATTTTTGTTTAAATGAATACATTTTGTGAGCCAGGAGTCATTGAGCCATTGCTTCATATGAGTTTTGTGCTTTTTACTAAATAGTTCCATGAATATTTTTTCCCCCCTTTTCAACTTTCCTAGCAATTTGATACTCATGAAGGTGAAAGATAAATGAATCAGTGCTGTGTTGTATCTTATAACCGTCACTTTTAAAACACTGAACTGTAAATCTGAATAAGGCTAATGAAACATAGTTCCGAAAAAAAAATGTTTTGACTATATGCCTTGTGCAGTGTTACGTCTTGGCTTTGGACACAGCACTCTCTTGCACTGTGTGCATTTAGTATTAATGTAATTAGAATGTTCCTGTTTAAATGGGAAACGGCAGAGAAAGTATGATTAAAAATACTTCAGCTGAATACCAAACTGATCATTTGATGTTCTGTAAGGATTTTAACTGTTTAGGAACAGTCTGCCTATCAGCAGCACAAAAGGATGTACCTGTGCTAAATGTCATTTGAAAGAAGCATTATTTGTCATTTTCAAGAAATTATTGAGCTCTGAAATTAGAAATCTAGTGATCCCTGATTTGTTTGGTCTGTCTAAACTTGGAAGTTTCCATCCTGGTTTTTCCTATCATTTTTAATGGATTAAAAGATTTCTGCTATAGGTAGTAGTCAGCTTGTATCTTGGTTTTTAAAAGTTGGGGAAAAAAGGTCATTCTAAATCTCTAGGTTATTTAAGTGAAAAACTAAAAAGTTTTATTGTTGGTTCAGCTAAAGCTATTACATTTCCTTTTGTAAGTTAGTGCAAATGTGTGTTTTATTTCACTAACAGAAGTCTCACCTTTTTAACACAGAGTTTAACACAAGATGTTCTTGGTGGGTGTTTTTTAAAGATGGAGTGGAAGAAAAGACTTGAAATTGCCTTTCCTGTTTGAGGCCAACCGTAGACTTCAAGGCTTGCCAGCCCCACAGTTCAATAGCTTATTTCTTACCATTTCCAAGGGTTTTGTTAGTGACTTGCAGATGGAACTTCAGGCTTTGGAACTCATCCATTGAAAAGTTGTGTGGTCTTAGCCACAGTAGTAATACAGCATGTTTTTCCTATGCTAGTTTCACAGAAGTTAACTGAGCTGGAATTGGTCAAAGAATAACAATGCAGCTTTTCCCCTCATTTTTTTCCTTTTTACTGTATATCATTTGAAAGTTGAGATCAGGTTAATTTTGTATTTAAAAAATTATAGTAAATATTTTGCTTCCATTTAAGAAAGAGAGGCAAAATGCAAATCTAATCTTTTTTAATAAATTGTACATATCAGGAGTATGAATTTAGTCCATAATTGTGCATTAATTTCTAAAGTAAAAACATAATTCTGCATGTCTGCTCTTGTTTGGTTGTTTTTCTAATTAGTGTTTGTTATATGTTCTTTCATATACTTTACCAGTATCACTGTTTTAAAACAATGGATTATGATTGCCTGAATCAAAACTAAGAGGACTGTGGGGTTTAATATACACTTTGGGTCCAGTCTAGCAAAGCACTTAAGCACATACTTAACTTTAAGCATGTGAGTACTTCCACAATAGACACTGGCTAAGGATAAGCAGAGTTAATGCTTTTTAAGCATGTGATGAAGCGTCAGAGTCCTCAGCACTTTGCAGGACCAAGCCCTTTTTGCTTGGTGGAAATACATGAAAACAACCAGCTAAGTCAGTTTTTCTGTTAGTGAGCAGCTAAGGTTTGTACAGAACTTTCCATGTATTATTAGGAAAACAAATGCCACAGATTTATATATCTAAATGAATTTTGTGTAAGAATAATATAGTTCCTGGGATTACTCTGATCACAAAATTATCCTAATCCATTTTAGCAAATCTGTATCTATCTATATTCTGTATTTTAGTCAATGGAACTCTGAGTTGCTCACATTCTCAAAAGCCAACTGTCTGATTTGTGTAGTGCTGTTTAGCAGAATAATTTATTTACAGTCAACTTGCCTTACATGCATATCAGTGGAAATTTGGAAATGGGCAGGTTTCAGGTTGCCATTCCAAGTAAATGAGAAGAAAAGCAGGAAACTTTAATAAATCCTCAGTGCATATTTGGGGCCAGCAATTTTATTTAATGCACTGGATATAGAATTTTAGATAATACAAACCATCCTGTTAATGTGAAGAATGTGCATACAGAAAAGGGGAGGAAACAAAAACATTTCTTGTGAAAACATTTCTAGGAAGAACACCCACTAATGCCAGGGCCCTATTACACTGATCAAGCAAATCACTGAACCATGTGCTGCTGAGTTTGCTTTATTAGGACTACTCGCATGCTTAAATTTAAGCACATGCATCAATGATTTGTTGGACCAGGATCTATGGGTTGTTTCTGCAAAGGACTTGAGTCAAGGTGAAACTAGAGTTGAGTTTGAAACGTTAAATTTACATTTCATGTTCGCTGGTCAATCAGTGAAGTACAAGTGCACATAGTACAAATTTTTTTGTCTAAAATATTAAATCTGTAAATTCCACATTGTTTAAAACATAATTTGCTCAAAGTTTTAAAGCAGAAATTGTAGCTCAGTTTTGTGTTTCTGTGATAGCAAGTAGTTAAAGAAATTCCTTACAGACAGTTTAAAACATCCATTCAAAGTAAACCCATGTATTTTTGGGAAGCTCTGTGGCCTGTGTTATACAGGTCGTCAGACTAGATCAGTGGTTCTCAAACTTTTGTACTGGTGACCCATTTCACACAGCAAGCCTCTGACTGCGACCCCGCCTTATAAATCAAAACCACTTTTTATATTTAACACTATTATAAATGCTGGAGGTGAAGCGGGGTTTGGGGTGGAGGCTGACAGCTCGTGACCCCCGAAGTCATAACCTCACGACCCCCTGAGGGATCCTGACCCCCAGTTTGAGACTAGATGATCACCGTGGTCCCTTCAGGGTGTGGAATCTACAAATGTATGTATTGATAACTCAGCTCTCAATGTGGGTATATACTGATACAATTTCTACATAGCTAATTTAAACACTGGGAATCTGATCAAATGCTAGAAAAACAAAATTGTACAGACCAAAACTGTATTCTGAAAAACTCCATTATGTTTAAATGTGTACATTGTTGTTCAATTCAACGTTCTTTTCTTCTGCCTTTCAGTTTTGGTTTGTGGAAAACCAATTTTATATCTTTTCCTGGAACTAATGAGTGAGCAAGCAAGAGGTCTCAAACAAAATTAAAAATTGGAGATTGTTATAATTGGATCAGAGTGTGGAAATTCTGTGAATGGTGTTATGTCAGCATCCTACAAATGGAATAGGCTACATAAACTGTGTGTGTTGAGACATTCCATGAATGAGCAGGCTTCCGTCTCATTTACAGACTTAACCACTGCAGTTCTTGAGATTTCTGAATGTTTATTTCATAGTTTAAAAAATACAGATTCTCAAAATACCAGACTAGTTTGCATTTGGTGGTTGTTCATTTCATTTAGATAGCATGGGACATAACTTTTTTAAACCTGCAAGCAAGATTTTTTTTTTAAAAGGAAAAACAGCAGAAAAGTATCTGTCGTAATTTCTTTTGGATTAACATGTTGAAGGGGAAAAAGAAATGGAGTAAATTAATTTAAATACATCAGAAAATTGTACATTTGATTTCCCTTCTAAGTACATTGGTACAATTAGTTAGGAAATGGCCTGGGATCCAGTTCTACTTCTGACACTGCCTTGCTGAATGTAACATGGTTGCATGCCTCTTAAGGGCTTGCTGCCTCGGGCCAGCCAACCCTAATTACTTAAGGGAGACACCTCATCGGGGAATCACCTCAATCCTCTAATAAAGGGTAGAAGGGAGTTGTGTGGGGGGTTGGTTGGGGGAATCCTCAGGGAAAGAAAGAGAAGAAGCTGCAGGAAGGGAGAGTCTCCTGCAGTGGCCCTGAGAAAGGGAGACTCCAGCTGAAAAGCCTGGGAGCTGTGGCTGGGGAGAAGATCAGGCCTTGGGTCTTCTGTACATGCTAAGCAAGAAAAAAAGAGACAGCTCTCAGGGAGAAGCGGCTATTTCCAGCATAAGGCTGAGGTGGAAGACTTGTGTTTTATTTGTGAACTTCATATGAATAAAATCAAATCTGAAGGAGGGCTGTTAACATTGGAGTTATGAAAGGGTGAGTTCAATTTATTTAAGCTGCCCCTTGAAAGGGGAAACTGAGGCAAGAAAGGCCACCTGCAGAGCAACCTGAGGCCAGTAGGGGCTGCCAGGAAAGGAGCCACTCAATGATATGCCACTTGTAACAAAGTGATGTTATGTGCTCCATGATTGTCAGCTAACCTCCATGAATGATATTTAAAAACTTCATCTCCAAAAATAAAGGCATCTACTTAGAGCTGGCCAGAAGTTGGGTTTTCCAGTTTGAGAATTTTTGAAAAATTTGGTATTCTAATGTGGAACTGAATCCATGTGGCAGGACAGTCTCAGAGGCATGGACCCCAGAAACCTGGAGACCCCAGACCCACAGCAATCTGACTCAGACTCTAAAAGCCTTTTGTAAGAAATTTTAGTTTTTTTGAAACATTGTTTTCAGACTAAATTGTTTCATATGAATGTTTCTTCTGACCACCTCTAAACCTGCTGTCACTGTGACATCCATGGAGTTGCTACAATAATCAGAGTAGTGACAACCCTAAAGTCCTAATTGTCTACACATTTGTTAAACTAATCCCCAAGGCTCTCTCCCACCTGCTTTCCAAAATGTGCTATCTAATTAAGTTTAAAAATGCATATGGTCTCTAAAGTCTTAAAGCAACCTTTCAAGTCATTGTACTGCAGATTTTACAAAAAGACATCAGTGTTTATTCTGGTTTCTTAATTTTTCCCCTCAGAGCTACTTTTGATGCTATTTTATGAGACCAAGTGCAGGGTCACCTCTCTGTGCAGACACAGTATGCCTTTACTCCAGAAGTCCCTCCTGTGGCAAGAGCATTTCTGTTCTGAGCCCAGTAGGAGAAAGCATACTGGCTTAGGATAGTCTTCTTCCAGAACCAATTGCAGTGTTCCCCAGACTACCTGCTTTTTCTCTTCATTGTACTCTTTAATCTGTTACTAAGGCCATCATTCACTGTTCGAGGAACTTCACAGGGACCTACCAAATCCAGCCAATTAGAGAACAGAGATGGTAAATGCAATGTAATGCATGTTGGAACAGTTTGAACTAGTAATACATATTGATTGAACTTAACTATGAACTCTGAGGAAAAGGACCTGATTGTCATTGTGGGCAGTTCATAGTACATGACAATCACAAAGCAAATGTTAGGATATTAAGGAAGGGGTAAAGAACAATACTGGAAATACTATACTGCTATATAAACCAATGTCATGCTCTCACTTTGACTACTCTTCACTTTTTTGTTCACCCCATATTGAAAACAGTATAATAGAAATAGGTCCAGAGAGGGAAATAAAAGTTAGAAGAGATTTAGAAAAATTTGTCTGAGAAGAGATTTTTGTAGATTTAACATCTTAGGGTAGTGCTTGACTCAACTAAACAATCCCAGAAAAGTTAAGAAGGCTTTGGCTCATCTACAAGGCCTCCTAGTTTGTATGTAATGATGGCAGAAATCCTGTGAAGGTAATGGTGCACAGCATCCATTGTGTGTAGTGACACAGTAGTTCCTCTGGCTCCATGCTTGGACAAGGAGTTTTCAGTTCTGCCATCTCCCTGAATCTTTCAACTTGCATTCAGACCAGCAATCCATCCCCTTGCCTCCTTGCAGCTGCTGAACCCTCCTAGTTTCCAGGTGCTGTCTATCTGATAGCATTCTAAGAGTTAAACACATAGCAATTACCAGAGTAATTAGTAATTTAATTATGGGGAAAATTAGAGGGAAAATGTGAAGGTGAATAAAGTTTCTATTTTGATTGTATTTGGAAGTTTGCGCACCAGGAAAGTTCCCTTTTTGCTGATTTTTCCTGCTTTGAAATTCTTTTAAAAAGTATATTAATTGCTTTTGTCAAACTGCTGTATAAAACAATTGCTACAATATTTTCCTTTCATTTTCAGTTTAGAACAGTTGCCACTAGATGGTAGTAGAACAGCTATTCTTTTGCTGAAAGCTCTAAAATAAATATGAAAAAAAAATTCAGGCATTACCATAAATCTTCAGTGTAAAATAATCCTGTAGAAAAGAATACAAAATTATACAAGAGTTTGGGATGCACATCTCTTGATATTCCATAATTGTCTTTAGACTTTATTGCATTTCTATTGCTTATTATCTTATATACTGTACTTCAAACTGGGCATATTTTTAATTCCAGGACCAGTGAACCAGCAAAGCATATATAAATATTTGGATTGGAGTTCTGAAAGCAGGAATTAAACTGCTTCTTTCTTTTTAGTTGAGAATTTTAGATGAGGTTCTGTTTAAAAAAAAATATAGATAGATAGATAGATAAAGGACTCAGTACCACTGAGGTCACAGGACTTCTTCAAAATGCGTTTGGAAGGCAAATTGAGACCGAAGCGTCTTCAAGTGCCTTCTTATTCAGTGTCTGCTCATCCTAATTCACTCAGTCACAATAACCTAGCTTTCATACACATTTCCATATGATTAATCATGTTGAATTTGTATGTTGTTTAGGTAGCTATAACATGTAAGGTCCTGATTCAACATGCACCTGAAATGAACCACTGAGGTGGAATATGGCAACTGTCTAGTACTACATTCCATTAGAATATAACAGTTGACAATTGGAAATTAAGAACTATATTCAACTGAAATGTAATTTTTTTGATAAGCAAAATACTAATGTAGTTGTGATAGCACTTTTCATAACAGCAGAGCTGTTCATACTGAGGGATATTCAAGTGGGTGATACCTTGGTTTGTCCAAAAGCCAGCATATCTTGCAGTGCAGTGCCTTACTAACATGCTGGGGTATTGGTTTGGTACTAACTCAGAAGGAAGAGTGCCACCTACAGAATCATCAATGGCACTTCCTGCAATCATTGTTCCGGGCTTTTATAAAAATTCATTTGATTTCAGCTTACAGCAAATGGAATACCAACTATTTGTATTTTTTTTAATATGTTTTCTAATGGTTTTGAAATTTGGTGTAAAGAATTTAGTAGTGAAAATATTAAGTAAATGTCAACATTAAACCATAAATGCTGCCATTAACTCCCTAATGAGACAGCTTAAAAAAAAGGCCAGATCCTCAAGTATGTCCAAAATATTCTAAGCATAATTGAGGGAGTAGTGTGAAACTCTAGTGTAAAATTCCCTTTGCCACCATACTGACTGATGTTGCTCTGTGCACTTCTTTCCTTGTGCACAGTGTTAATGGTCTGAGGGGTACTTGAAGTTACACCAGCCTGGAATGGCATCCGGGGGCCTAAAAGCTAGCTCAGGATCCGTGTAGTATGGGGCCATCCTGGCCAGGCCCTTTTCTTGCTACACTAGCACTATCAAGAGCATGTGACATCTGAATCCTTGTTTTCGCTGTCAGCCACAGCAGCATCACCCCAACTCTAGAATGCTCTTCAGCCAAGCAACTTTCACTGACTTTTGTGACCAAAGTATATTGGTGGTGTGGTTCAAAGTAGCCACAGTCCATCTGAGGATCTGGCCCAAAATCTAGGTATAACATCAACAATATCAGACACTAAAATGTGTTTTATTGTTTCTCCTTCATTCACTATGATTTCATCAAGAGCTTGCTGTGCCATCTCCTTTCTTCTTCTTCATGGGGAGCTAACGAAGTTGGTATTGGTACCTTTATTTCTGCTCTTGGCTACACGTCTGCAGATTACTATTCTAAACTGGTTAAAAATGTGAGTATTTTGTGTAATGGAGGTTTTATTAGTAATAAAATCACCAGTTTGTAAGAGTGTGTATGAAAGTGTCTGCTATAAGAAACATGAACTGAATGACTTATCTTTTTGTAGCTTGGTTCCTCTTATAGCCTTTTAAGGAAGAAAGATAAAATGGGAGATGACAAAAAGGGAGGCTTATACTAAAGTTGTATGGTTTTTTTAAAAAAAAATCCTTGTTCATGTGTCACTAAAATGACTATTAGATAAGATATGTTTTGTAACATTATGAAATTTAGGGAAAATATTTTGTGGCATTTGTTTGCCAGAAATGCAGTTACATTTTCTTTTTGACTGTGCACACTATTTACAATGCTAGTTGAACCCTATATTTTGGGGAAATTAGTGATTTTTCATTTCCCTGTAAAATCATAGGAATATTATTTCATAAAAAGATTTACTACTTATTTTAGAATTTTTACCTATTGTAAGGCTTTAAAAGTTAGTTCAACTCTTGGGATGCAAATCTGTAATTTCACTTATTTGCTTGCTAATTGTGTAATGGGAATGATATGATGGGGGTTTAACAACTTTAGTACTTGTAATTGTCTTGAACACTGATCTGGAACTGGGGGGGGGGGGAAGGTGTGGGGGGAGGGGACTCTACAGAAAAGGCTACTTACCACTATTGAAATGTCTCTTGCACAGACAAATACAACTGATGTCTTCCTATTTGCAGTGTGTTGTGTATTTTTCTCTCTATAAATAAAATGTTTTTAATGTCATTGATTTTGTTTAACAGATAGTCTCATCATTAGTGACAGAACTCAAAGGAAATCAGTTTAATGGACTTAACATTCAAGGGAGGTAGGTGTTATCTAAACTTCATTTCAATAAGTCTTAGTATGGATCATTGAAGTTCAGTGAGGACCTTTCAGAATTTGAAACATTCGGCTTAAATATATTTAGAATCATGGTAATATTTAGAATTACCATATAGCTTTGGTAATGGACAAGCTAGTTAAGTGGAACATCACAGAAAACATTTTACCAGATAATCACAGCCTTGGGGTATAGGGTAGCATGTCTGCAGTGCTCTTACATGCCCCTCTTAGCCAATTATGTATTTCCATTCCTTGTTCATATCAGTGAACAGTGCAGGTATTATTGTATGCTTATGTGATGTCAGAAGGGCAGATGTCACCCTTAGTGCACAGTTAGCAAGAGTTCAAATTTGTAGTCCTTACTCATGCTGAGGAGTCCTGACTCTCTCAGTAGTACCATTGAGATTACCCATGTGAGTAACTACTGCTCAACGCAAGTAGATTCACTGTTTAAATACATGGAATTGGGTGATAGAAGTGCTGTTTGAGGTGACTGAGCAGCAGTCTCTTTGGTAAAAACAATTGTATTTGCTTAGTTCTTGATTTCCTCACCACTTTGAATGTGTCCATCCCTCCTTAGTATACCTGGTACTGTGGGCTTTTTGAAATGAAGACTAACCTTTTAATAAACATTTAAAAATATTTTCAGAATACACCAACAGAACCTTTGATTACATCTGAATCAAAGTTTGTCAGTAAAAATTAAAGCAAAAATAAAACAGAGGGATACATACCATATGTATTCAATTAAAGTGTGGTTGTTACTTGAAAAGCCTTTGTGAAAATGGCTCCATTTTACTCAGAGGTACACACTGTGTATAGTCTGTCATAGGTGCTCACTTCAGTAACAAAACAGATTTTTACTACTTGTGCTAATACTACAGGGTTTATATTGCGGTGGGAGAGCGAGCAGGATTATATTCCTTCTTGTGCATTGTCAGCAGAGTAGTTAAGGATCTGATTGTCCGGTCCTAGATAAACCTGCAATAGGAGGCCAGGAAACAGGAGGGGAGTCTGCACAGAAACCTGGCGTCTTTGCATTAGCTCTGGGGCAGCCTACCCACACCCTTGGCTTTCCTGCAAAGAGCTAGACTACCGTGGACTCCCTTGTCTGATTCTGCCCCATGTATCTCTCTCACACACACTCTAAGGTTCAGGGAGAGATGTCCAAGGGTATGTCTAAATGTAGTTAGACTCATGTGGCTGGCCTGTGCCAGCTGATTCAGGATCATGGGGCTTTGGTTTAGGAGCTGTTTAATTGAGGTGTAGACGTACAGGATCAGGTGCAGCTCTGGGACCCTTCCACCTTACAGGGTCCTAGAGCCCAGGCTGCAGCCAGAGCCTGAATGTCTATACCTATTTCCATATTCATTTTTAAACTGGAAATATTAAGTCAAAAATTTAGGAAACTTTGAAAATATATCATGTAGCATTTCCCCACTGTAGACATCAGAAGGTCTGTCAACAAATCGCAATATGTTCAGTTCTTATTGCTGAATAGGACACTGTAAATAACTGTAGTTTTAATCCATCAGTACCCTTTTTCCAGGAGACTTGAGGGATGTTTCTGGTCAAAAGAACAGCCACATTTTCAAAATATAGCTTGTTAAATTTTACTTCTGAAGTTCAGATGCATGGGTAACGTGACGGGGTTGGGACTCACCACTGCAGCACCTCCTGCTGTTCGGTCAGGGAATTAGCTCAATTTATGTAGAGCGCCCTCTGCCGGTGGTGTCCCATCCATCTCTCTCCCTCAGTTGGCTTCTCAACCCGTGTTGCTCCCAGCTTGCAGCATCCTCTTCAGGACACTGCCCTCCAGCAGTGCCCCCAAGTCCACACTCACCCTTTCTGGGTGCAGGGCTTTAATCAAGAGTCTTTGCACCAGCCTCAGTGACCTGCCACAACCCCCAAGTCTAGCCCTTCTTATGTCTGGGGGCAGATTGCAGCCTGATTCAGCTACCTCTCCACGGCCTGGTGTGGCACAAGGGGGAAAAGAGGGTGGGGACCCAGGCCCACCCACTACTCTGGGTCCCAACCCAAGGACCCTCTAACATCAGCCTCCCTGCCCTCCTTCTCTCCCCTTCCTTTCAGTCTTCCCTGGGTCACTTCCCCTCTGACACCATTGAACCCTCTAAGCCCTTCTACTCAGACCAAGCAGTCTGGCAGGTATCAGGCTAGAGCTCTCCTCTGCTTCCCCAAGCCTGTCCAGCACCACGCTGTCCTAGGTGCTGGTTTCCTGCTCAGGAGACAGACCTTCTCCCATGAAGGTCTGGGACAGACTGACTGCTCTCTTCCTGGGCAGCCTTTATATAGGGCTGAGCCTGGCCCTGATTGGCCACCTAAAGCTCAGTTCTGATTGACTCCGGACAGGCCCTTCCCTATTGGCTGCCAGACTGCGCAGCTGCACTGGCCTGCCCTGGTCCACTCTTTCATGGGGGTGAAGCAGCCACCCCACTACAGGTAATAACAAGTAATTTTGTACATAAACTGGGAAATACCTACTTTTGCATATGTAATTGCTTATTTTGGCTGCCCAGTTAACACCCTCATCCATATGTGAAAAAGTCAATCTTTTTAAAATTTGGCTTTAAATATTAAATTATCCTCCACCTTAGTACTATTTAGATTGCACCATCATTAATCTTTTCCAAAAGTGCAATCTTGTTAGGCAGTGTCAATTACTATGCTATGCTGTACTAATGCTATACAAATACTATGCTATACATCCCTTCAGTTGTAGATCTTTAAGACAAATCCTCGTATTTTATGCCTGAGCACTTGAAGGTAGCAGGATTTATACTGTGGTATGCACTGGAGTAATTCCTGCTGGAATGAGAAAAGCCAAGGAAACTATAGAGATCTCAAAGCCAGCTTGGTTGTCTCCTGTGAGAACTTAAGATACCCATGTGGGAGCTGTGAAACTGTAATCTTCCTCTGAGGGACTGCTTTGCTCTTTATCAAACTGGGAAAGGCAAAATATTCATTGCTAGCAAGGCATATGTAGTTATTGAACACCCACCAGCACTTTAGAATTGTTTGAGGTCCCTACTGCAATATGTTTACCATAGTTTTCAGTGCCAACATACAGAAATTCTGATTGTTTTGAAGTATTCCATTTGAGAATACTTCAGCATTTGCTACAATAAATAATTGTTTTCTTAACTTTAGAAGTTAAGACTTTTGAGTGTTTTCTTTCCCTAAAATAAGAAACCTTTTTTATTTCTCCAGAGTTTCAGATGATCATGTAACTGTAGTGTCCCTTTTCTGCGTCCCTCTTATCACTTTGCCTGATGTAACTCCTCTACTGGAAGCGCTCCTTACCTATCATGGAGGTGGATCACAAGAGGTTCTCAGCTCAGAGTTTTTAGAAGCTGTGAATGAGACATTTTTAAAGTAAGTAACATAGAATATACAGATTATGCCTCCTCATCAAAAAGAATATTAACTCTGTTCAGTTGGAATTACTATTAGGTGAATTTGCATGTTGGATGCATTGAATGTCTACTGTATTGTAACAGAATATTTTCTTTTTACCTGAATAGCAGACCTAAAGTTGGAACGAAAACAAGGATTCTAGACTGCTGATGTGCTGTTTCAATTTTACTTTCCCTATGATATGTTAGACAGTGTCACTGTAATTGTGTTTTTGGATTTTGCCTTTCACTGAGATTTTGTACCTCTTTGCCATAAATATACTGGATCCTTCCTAACTTCTGCTATTAGAGATCCAGATTTAATTTTGTGTCCTTGCATACCAAAAAATATTGGTTATATTCTTGTCTTTGTGTTGCCTGACAGTTCGTTCTCGTATTTCTATTGAGAACTTGGTTCTCCTTGTGTTCAAGTCTTCTGTCTCCCAGCAGATTATTTTTAACTAGGCACTTGAATACAGTTAACGATATGTAGATTTGCTTATAACTCTGCCTCCAAGGTGGTCCAGTGCTTGGATGAGATTAGCTCATAGATTAAAACTGGAGAGAGTCCAGTGGAGGGCAATGAAAATGATTAGGGGGCTGGGGCACATGACTTACAAGGAGAGGCTGAGGGAACTGGGGTTATTTAGTCTGCAGAAGAGAAGAATGAGGGGGGATTTGATAGAAGCCTTCAACTACCTGAAGGGGGGTTCCAAAGAGGATGGAGCTAGGCTGTTTTCAGTGGTGGCAGATGACAGAACAAGAAGAAATGGTCTCAAGTTGCAGTCGGGGAGGTCTAGGTTGGATATTAGGAAACACTGTTTCACTAGGAGGGTGGTGAAGCACTGGAATGGGTTACCTAGGGAGGTGATGGAATCTCCATCCTTAGAGGTTTGACAAAGCCTTGGCTGGGATGATTTAGTTGGTGTTGGTCCTGCTTTGAGCAGGGGATTGGACTAGATGACCTCCTGACATCTCTTTCAACCCTAATATTCTATGATAAAGACCAGCACAAACCTCACCAACTTCCATTGGCATCCTCCTTCAATCTCACCTTCTCTAATACAAATATATTGTAATGAGTAGGTATTTAAAATCTACCTAACAAAAACACCCTAACAAAAGTTTCACACTTCTCTCCTTGGACCAGGGGTGACAGATTCTTCTTAAAAGTGTGTGTGTGGGGGGGGCACAAGGCCCAGCCCCTGTCCTCCTCTTCCCTTTCCGCCCCCGCCCAGGGCCCTGCATTCTGGCCAAGGCAGAAGCTGGAGCCAGGCCTCCACCTTCCCAGGGTGGGGGGGACCCAAGAGCAGCCCTTGGCCTGTAGCTCCTCCCTCCAGGCTCCCCATCCACTTTCAAAAGTGAGAGGGCCTTGGACCCTGTTCGGCACTCCTGTGTGACTGATATTAGTCATGTCATTCAGTGCAGTCCTTGAAGGCACTAAGATACTTTGGTGATGAGGATGATAGAACCTGTATAGAATGGAATAGAATCTCTGAGACCTAGTGATTTAACTTTTGAGTTTGGGATTTCACAATGACCACATAAGGCCTTGAATACTTCACCCACTTCATTAAACCACATAGTTGGGATGAAATCCCTGGGCCTTATTTCTAAAGATTTAAACATAACTTGTATTTGATCACCTTTTGCATACACCACTGAAGAAGAGTATACTCCTACCTAGAACACTTGAATCTTCACATCCCGAACATTCCTCTAATCATCACAATGTCTTGCAGGGGCAACTGCTGCTCATCACAACCCTGCCTTATAGCTCTTTCTCCTTTCAGCATCTCAAGAGACCAGATATCTTGGATCATTCCTCTGATAAAATTTTTGAGTGGAGAGAGGGCTGTCTTTGTGACCCCAAATAAGAGTCCTTATAATTTATATGTTAAAACAACATATATGTGATGTATGTTCATATGGTAGGTGGATCCTCTAAGAGTGTGGACTGGGCAGTAGCTTAAGCAAGAGGGTCATTCAGTGAAACAGAGATTCTATCAACTAAAATATGAAGTTCTAGACATAAGAATGATTACAATATCCTTCACCTAGGTTTTCTGGAGTGAAAAGGGTGTTTCCTTCACAATGCACAGAAGTCTTTGCTGGAGTCCATCTCATAAATTTGAAACTTTTTGCTCACCTGTCCTCATACTGTGTGTCTGTATTAAACTGTGTCCATATTCTAAGGTTGAGATAGTTTGGCACGATCTACCATAATAGTCAGTAGAAGAAAATGTGGCTGTTACTCTAGATATCATGTTTTCTGAACTAATCCTCAGACTGAGGTTTTTGTGTTTGTGGTTTTTTTTTTTTAAAGCCAACAAAACAAAACAAAAAAAATCCCCCTCCCTCTGAAATTCCTGCTTTCGGCAGCTATATAGCTTTAAAAAGACATTTTTGGAAACAGTGAATTCCTCATATTTAAATGATCCTCTGGGAACCTTTTCTCCCCCATTCATCCACCTTTCTCCCATCTCTTCAAAGTCCCTAAGCTGGCCCCAAAAATAATTTTAGCTAAGGAGGGCTGGACGCTAGTTCTTCTGGAGCCCATCATCATTATGTCTGCGAAGTTCAGATGAGATTGCTGAAGAAGACCAGAAATCAGTGTTTCCCCCCAACGGCTCTAGTAACAGCAAAATAAAACATTGCATTGGTAGATGATATCAGGGCAGCAATTTTTAATTTATCGTTGTACATGTGCTACTAGATAAATACTCCATCAGAAACTAATGAAGTCTCTTCGTTTTAGTGAAACTTTATCTGAAAATCCAAAAGGAATGGGTTGACTTTGACGTGTCTGTTTCCTGTGGCTTCAGATCAGCACTTTCCACAAGTAGTGGTAAAAATTCTGGAAGCTTTCCTAGGACAACTGCCCTAGGATAGACTGTCCAAACTGAGTCAATATCACTTGAGTCAACAGGCAATAAATAATTACAAATATTTTTGTCGCTCCTTAATGTGAGTCTGAACATTTTCTGTGGTGATAGAGGCTTTTTCTGTGATCACAGAGGATTTTTCTGAATCTAATACTCTGACCTGTGTTTTACCTTTTCCAGTGATTGTTTATCACAACAAGCTAAAGGAATTCAGTTTGTATTGTTGTTGGCCACTTTATTCATTGAGGGCCTCTGAAAGTACTTGTGAGGGTATTCCTATGCATAGATGTGTTGAGCTCATTATTCTTTGTATGGTGGGCTCTTGGTCTTCTATTGAGGTTCTTGTAACCTTCAGAGGGACTTAATTACATTTTTCTACTTCAGTCACCTTTCATTATTTATCTCCCTATTCTTCACCTCTGTCTGTCTGCCCTTTACAGCCTCTGACCTCAAGTTATGAGCCTTACTTGGCTTCTTTCTGGATATCCAAGAAGACTGCTCCTTTAATTAGTTATTAGTAAATGCTAGAAAAGTAGTATGACTAGTAACCTACCAGAGAACACAGTGGTGGCCCCTGTGAAGCATGCCCAAGTTCCTCTGGCACAAGGACAGAGAGGACAGTTTGCTCCCAGTATAAGAAATATTTTCCTGCCTATGAGTTAAAGTTTCTCTGTGTGGACTTTGCATTTATCCTTTTTCAAAAATACAAAGAAGTGTCCATTTTTCACTTGTCATTTTCTGATTTAAAATCAGAAAGAAAGCTTGAAATAATAATACATATCAAACCACAAAAATATAAAATTAATGTTAATCTAATCTGACACTCTTCTTAATTCACCCTGCTGAGCCAAGACGTTGTAGTACAGTGCATATAATATATACACACTAATTTAATGGTTAAACAGTATTTTGAAAATGTAAAGTACTGCACATGTGTTAATTATTTTTGCTGTTTTCCTCTATCTGGAGATGTAAAATCTTATGTGAAGCAGCTATGTAGACAACAGTTGTGAACAGAAATTATACAAGTTTTCAACCACTATCAGAATCCTGCATTCCCCTCCTCTTCATCAAGGTCTGCAAGTGCTTGAAACCTGTTCTTTAACTGCAGAACAAAGGCTTTCTGTATTTCAAGGGACTTCAGCTTGTCAATATCATAATGTCTGTCCCTTGTTTGGTGGACCCACACTTCTCAGTTTTAGCTTGATGGAGGCTGTCAAAAGGTGGTGGTTGCTACCAACATCTACACCCCTTCTCACTTTCACATCTATCAGTGAGCGTCGCCATTTGCCATTGATCATAGTCAGTCTGGTTCTTATCTCTGTCATTTGGAGAATACCATGTCAGCTTGTGAATTTCCCGATGTTCAAATAGGGTTCCACCAATGACTAGGTCATTCATATTACAAAAATCAACAAGCCTTTCTCCATTTTCATTCATGGTGCCACACCCATGTCTTCCCATTGCTCTGTTGTTGTTTGTGTTGTCCTTACTGACCTTGGCATTCAGGTCTCCCATGACAATAGTTAGGTTGTGGTGTGGTACTCTCTCACACTACAGGCGGAGTTAAAAGTAGAATTTGTCCTTTACTTCTTCATCACTGTCATTTGTCAGGGCAGAGCACTGAATCAGGATGATATTATTATATTTCCCTTTCAGTCTGGATCTCATAAGTCTGCTGCTGATGGATTTCCATTAAAGCAGGGAATGCTCCACTCCCTTCTTCAAAAGGATGGCAACACCCTCATGGTGTTGTCCATCATCCCTTCCAGAAAACAGCAAAGTTTCTCCCAAGGCTGTTGTTAGTCTTCCTGATCCCATCCATCTGCTCTCTTTGACACCCAGCATGTGTGAGCTGTAGCGTCTCATCTCTGCTGTGATCTGAGCTAGCTTCCCTGTTTCATACATTGTCCGTATGTTCCAAAAACCCTTGGTTTTTGTCTTGGTGTTGAGCACTTCAGTCTTCATGCCAGTGGCTTCCTTTTGGCTTTCACCACTGGCAGTCATATGGGTCATTGACTCCTGAAGGCCATCACACACAGTGATGGTAGATTTCTCTGTTGCTGTTTCCGTAACATTTTGTTTTTTACGGGACAAGGTTGTTAGCCCTGTGCCTAACCCCCAACCTGGAGGACCAGGGTATATGTTTTGTCTGGCCCCTCCCTCACAGACCAGCCAAGCCTGGTAGAACCTACCAGGAGCAAAAAGCCCCCACCAACACAGACTCTGGGGATCGTTAGAGCACGCAAACTGTCCCATGATAAGGCATGGACACCAGAGGACAGATCCTAACCTTAGTTCTGTTTAATTCTGCATAATTGGGTGTTACATTAAGAGATGCAATTTTTGTTGTATTAAAAATTTTAATCTGAAACTAACCTAATGCCAGTTTTATAATAGCTGTAAACATATTCCAGTGTGTGTTGTGGTGGGATGTTTCCTCTTCTTGGGTGGTTGCTGTGCTCTGCTTTTTGCCTCATGCATAGTATACCCACGTTATGGTGTTGTCCCACTGCAAACCTATGCTTTCTTGGTATCTTATTTTCTAATTATATAATAACGTATTTTAGCTGACTTATAGTAGAAAGCTAGTCTTTTCATGAGCTGACAGAGCATGGATTTGTTGACTTGCAAGATATGCTGTGAGGTTCACTTAACTGAACTTCTATAAATCAGTTGATAGGCAATTACTATTAGACAGTATAAATTCTCAACTTTTCTGTTAAGCCTGTAGTCACATTTTAAGAAGCAGCATGAATAGAGGACTAAAGAGCCAGTGGCGGCTTAGTTCTAATTCCTGCACTCCTACTTACCTGCTGTTTGGCTTTGGGAGAAATCACTTAATCTCTTAGGGTATGTCTACACTAAAAATTAGGTCAGACAAAGTAGCCCGGGTGGGGTGGGAGAGGAGGGAAGGACAAGGCCACATTGTTTATTGTAGTCACACGAACAATCAAACTGTTTGACAGCCTTCTGTTGCTTGGGCCATCCTCTGGAGTGGAGTGGAGTGGCTGGCTGCCTGCCTGGAGTCTCCCCCCCGCGTTCTTGGGCGTCTGGGTGAGGCAGATATGGAACTTGGGGAGAAAGGCATGCGGTTATAGAGTGGATGCAGGGAGGGTCTGTGCTCTTGTTGGCTTTCCTGCAGCTCCAACGGATGCTTCATCATGTCCGTTTGCTCCCCCATTAGCCTCAGCATTGCGTCCTGCCTCCACTCTTCGCGCTCACTTGATTCTTTCCTGGCCTCTGCCACTGCACGCCTCCATGCAATAAGCTGTGCCCTATCCGTGCAGGAGGACTGCATGAGCTCGGCAAACATGTCCTCGCGAGTGCATTTTTTTCGCCTTCTAATCTGCAATAACCGCAGGGACAGAGATAATAGGGGGAGCGTAGAAACGTTTGCACCTGGGGGGAGATAAAAAGGGAGAGTAAAATTTTAAGATGATACATTTCTGAGAACAAAAGGGAGACTCACAGTGAATCAAGCAATTCACAGCAGACAGCACATGTGCTTTAGGTACAAGATCGTGTTTTGCCTTTTATATTGAACGCCTGCCGGTAGGGTGACACATCACAAACGGCTGGGCAACAGAATTCGGTTTCCAGGCAGCCATGGTAAGCCTTTTGTTACACAGGGTTGGCTTCTTATGCCTTCATAACATGTGGGAATGGTTTCAAACTGCAACACCATCCTTTCCCATAGCAAGCAATGCTGGTTGGGTTTCACATTTAAAAGGAGGGGCTGTGGTTTTCGGGTAGATGTGCAGCACACACACCTCCTCCCACCCCTCCGCGTGGCTATTCTCTGGGATGATTCCTTCACTCCCCCCCCCCCCACCCGCCGCATGGCTGTTTTCTGGGTTGATCCCTTTTAGCCAAGCGCAAACAGCCCAGCATGAATGGGGTCCGTTTACTGTTCCCTTACAAAAATTCCCCTATTTCAACCAGGTGACTATGAATGGTGTCACTCTGAGGCTAACACAGAAAGATATTGACCGAATGTTGCTTGAATGCGACCAAAAGCCAGGACCATTCGCTGCCATGCTTTTGTGCTGCAGTGATTCCAGAATACTTGCTACTGGCTTGGCGTGATAAAATGTCCTACCGTGGAGGATGAAATAAGGCAGCCCTCCCCAGAAACCGTCTGCAAAAGGCTTTCATGGCTTTCAGCTCCAGGAGAGCTTCAAGGAGATGTCCCTGGAGGATTTCCGCTCCATCCCCTGACATGTGAACAGACTTTTCCAGTAGCTGTACTGGCCGTGAATGCATCCCAATTCTTCAGGGCTAATCAAACATTGAACACTATTGCTTTTAAACCCTGTGCTGTAGTTACAAATGTGCACTCACCAGAGGTGCCTTCTCCGGCTTCAGGGTTGGGGATCCCGACTTGGGAGGGTATTGGCTCCAGGGTGATGAAAAGGTCCTGGCTGCCAGGGAGAAAGGATTCACCGCTTGCCTGCTGCGCATTCTCCTCCTCCTCGTCCACAAAATCCTCTTCCCTGTGGCGTGAGACTCCCCCCTTGCAGGTGTCCACAGACAGTAGTCGGATAGTGGTAGGGTCCCCCCTAGAATGCCATGCACCTGATCACAGAAGCGGCATGTATGGGGCTCTGACCCGGAGCGACTGTTTGCCTACTTTGTCTTTTGGTAGGCTTGCCTGAGTCCTTAACTTCCATGCGGCACTGCTGTGTGTCCCTGTTGTAGCCTCTCTCCAACATACCCTGTGAGATTTTGGCATATATATTTGCATTTCTTCTTTTTGATTGGAGTTCGGCCTGCACAGATGCTTCTCCCCCTACAGCAATTAGATCCAATGTCTCCCTTTTGGTCCATGCTGGAGCTTGTTTGCGATTCTGGGGGGACTGCGTGGTCACCTGTGCTGCTGAGTTCGCCACACTGACCAAACAGGAAATGAAATTCAAAAAGTTCCCGGGGCTTTTCCTGTGTACCTGGCTAGTGCATCGGAGTTGAAAGTGTTGTCCAGAGCAGTCATAATGGAGCACTCTGGGATAGCATCCCAGAGGCCAATGCTGTCGATCTGCATCCGCACTACCCCAAATTCGACCCAGCAAGGTCGATTTTAGTGCTACGCCCCTCGTCAGGGAGGAGTACAGAATTCAATTTTAAGAGCCTTTTAGGTCGACGGAATGGGGTTGGTTGTGTGGACGCAGTCATTTTTAAATCGACCTAACGCAGCTAAATTCGATCTAACCCCGTAGTGTAGACCAGGGGCTAGTATCTCAGTTTTCCCATCTGTAAAAGGTAGGTAATAATTAGATATACAATTTTAGGAGACAGTGCATAAGTATGTATATGTGGATTGATAATTTTGCATTGATATGCAATCTTTTAAATATTTATTCACTTCATGGCTCAGTTTGTAGAAAACAATATTTTCCCATTAACTCAGGAAGAAGATTGCCCTCTCTGAATCAGCTATCCTAAGCTTGTGGCTTCGTCATCTGCCTAGCCTTGAAAAAGCAACACTGCATCTTTTTGAAAGGTTGATTTCCACTCAAACAAGCTCACTGGAACATGTAGTGAGTATCATAAAAGATTCATTTCTGGTATGTACCACAATTAATGCATTACATCTTTTCTGCTGAGGGATCACCAAATACTTCTCTCATATACAGCATCATCGAAATCCAGCAACTTCCATGGGGGAGAGTAGCTGTCATGTAGCTACATAACAGTAGTGGAAAGAGGAGAAATTTTTGTGCAGAACACCATGACAAATTCCTACTCTAATAAAATATGTTAAAATTAAAAACTTCACAGAACATGATGCCTTGGCATCAAAAGCTTCATCCATAGATCATAAGAAGATGAACAGAAACAGGCCCTGATTGTCAGAGGTGCCGAGTACCCACTTCTCCCTTTGGAATTATAGAAAAATTTCCCTTCTGGGGACAGATTCAAATCTATCTGGATTTGTATCTAGGGCTCCATGTAGTTAAAGTATTTAAAAGGCAATGTTTAAATTGCTAAACTATGTCCTTATGGATTAATGCATTGTGGGAATACTCATTTACTTGTGTTTTCATGAAAAATCATGAGCAAAATTATTAATTTAAAACATTTGTTACTGTGACAGGTGTCGGTCGGTCCTCCGAGCCCCTAGGGGCGATGGAGAGCTATGGTCTCCGTGGCAGGCCTCAGCCACACCTTCCGGGCGTTGGGGAATTAGCGGGGAAGGTGTGCCGGCCGAAGTCAGTAGTGCGCCCCTCAGGCAGGGAGGTGCTGGTCGGAGTCAGTAGCGTGCCCCTCAGGCAGGGGGGCACCAGGGTAGGGGAACGCAGGCCCACCCAACTCCACTGCGTTCCAGCCCAGGGCCCTGGCAGTGGCGGGAGGCGAAAGTCCTGCTGCTGGGTCAGCGCGGCTGTCCATGCCCGCTGGCCAAACACACCCACCCCACAGTATAGTTTGGCCCCTGGGCTACTTCCTACCCAGTCTCTCAGGCGGGTCGCTCCGGTTCCTCCATCTCCTCCAGGTATTCTGCTGCGGGCCACTCCCGCTCCCCCTTGGTATCGGACTCACGGTGGCCTGGGCTGCCGTCAGGCCCCTCCAGGTCCTCTGGGTATTCAGCGGCTGGCAGCCCTGGTTGCCACAGGCCTTCCTCCCCGTCAGGCTCCTCCTTGACCAGGGCTTCGCCTGGGTCAGCAGCAGGATCGCGAGGGAGCAGCCTGTGTCTGTCTCCTTCCCTGGTGCTCTCCTCACAGGGCAGAGGGCCCTGCCCTTTGTACTTCCTGTCCCACCCTTCCCCTTCCAGGGATTGGCGGAACCTTGGCCTGGCCCCGCCCACTGAGGCTGCAAGGGTGGCTCTTTACCCTCTGGTTCCCTACAGTTACCCTATAATCAGTTTAGATTTTTTTTAGAAATATTCTATTATATAGTGCACCAATTCTACCCAATGTATTTAGAAATTTATAATGATTTGGCACCTGGTTACTTGACATGATTAAAGGCGTCCATTAACAAAGAAATAGTAGTAGAACCCCTTTATGAAAGCAATACATTTGAGGATGTGTAGGTATGTCATATGCACATATCTTGTATTATGAAAGTGAACCTGAGGCATGGACACTCTGAAATGTGGCATATATGATACTATAATCACACACCTGGAGGTATCGTGTCTTTTAACATTTTAAAATTCTTCTCTCTTCTTCGAGTATTTTTACATGTCCATTCCACTGTAGGTGTGTGTGCCCCCTCACGCACAGTTGTTGATCTTTTTCCCTCAGTGGTACTCGTTGGGGCAGCTTGAGCAACCCTTGCCTGCTGCTGCTTGCAGGTACAAAAGGTGCAGTGATCACCCTCAGTTGCTTCTTACTCCCAGTGATTGTTGTTGGAGTGCTTTCAGTCTTGCTATAGCAAGTTCTTCCCTTGCTCCTTGTATATAGCCAATTTTTTCTTAGAAGTTAGTAGTTAGGTAAAATCTAGTATAGATAAGTGTTAATATTAAGCTTCAGTTTTTATTTATTTATTTATTTTTAAATCAAATTCAAATTTTGGTACTGGGTCTGGTATCAGAACAATGCCTTGCTTTCTGGGGTTTAAGTCCTGCCTGTCATTGACCCACACCCCAGCTGTCTAAAATGCTTGGAGGAGTCCAACATTACTGACAAGTGTCCATCTGTAAGAGATCCACGCTTGGTTCTAAGAAGGATAGAGCAGCCAGGTTCAAGTGTCTCCTAATGGCCCACCATTGGAGACCTTGCTTTTTAAATGGACTCTGAGTACTGCATTTTGATATGGAGTGCTCCATTGGAGATGTCTACAGCACCTCACTCTCTGTCTCTGGTGCCAAAAAAAGAGAGACTGGCCCTTGAGAGACTTAGTACCCTGTTTGGCAAGATCGTCTGTACTGAAGTCAGCTAGAGGCAAGGACTCTGGGAAAGACTCTGAAGAGTGCTTCCTAGAGGACTCCTCATCTAAGATAGTCAACCCTACAACCTGTGTCATGTCTCTCGAGTCCAACCTCTGACGTACCCATAGAAAGACATCAGGGTCAGGAATCAAGACAAGCATCAATGACACCAGAGGTTTATGCAGCCATGAGAGAACTGCTTAACCTCTTGGTGTCTCTGGTTGTGCAGGAAGGTTTCCAACCAGTACCAGTGGTTCCTACTTTCTCTCTTCAGGAGCATACAGTACCATTACTACATCAGAAGCTGGTGCAATCAAGAGGCAAGCCAACTATGGTATCCTTGTACTGCCATCCCTGAGCTCTGGCTACCTATCTCTGGTTCCAATGGGGCTCTGCTCCACTGTTATCAGAGGACTGAGAGTTGTCTTCCTCAGACTCAGAGGTGCAGTCTTTTGTGTCTCAATGTAGGCAGGGCACATATCCTCTGCCAGAGACGTGGGAGCCATATGTCTTGCAGCAGTGTCATTCTCTGAAGGGGCAATGGCCTGGACAAGGATAGGTCCTTTTCTGGACACCATGGGGTGTCCCTCCTCCTGCTAGGGCTTCCTCTTACCTGCCTCAGTCGGTTTCCTCGAGGGCGCACCAAGAGTATTGGCCCCACAGGCAACATTCTTCGAGGACTGGGACCGGGTCTGGTACTGAGTAGCTAGAAGTCGCTTGGGAAGTTCTCCCACTGCAAGACACAGTGCAGGCGCTACCTCTTCCTCCCCATCAGATGAGGCTATGGAGGTGGTAAGCGACTCAGCAGCATCAGAGGTTTACATGGTTCACCAAAGTCTACTGAGAATGGTGGTCTCTTTTATGGACATTCAGGCAGAAGAGGTCTGCGAGAAATCTCACAAGTTGATGGACATTCTGGCTTTGGCAGCACCTTTCAGAGTGGCTCTAGTGACTAATTAAGCCATTCTGGAGCTGGTTAATGCACTCTGGCAGTCCCTCTCTGCCCATTTTGCTGTGGGAGGAAGGGAAGAAGGGAAGTTCTACATCACTTCTAATGGGTTTGAACATCCGTATTCTTGTCCTCTCCTGGGCTCCTTAGTAGTGGCAGCAGCTAATGAGCGGAAGATGCATGGTACCAGGTGTTGACTCCTAAAGGAAAAAAGTCAAAGGCTGGACTTGTTTGCCTGTAAACTTTATTCTAAGTCTGAAACTCAGAATTGAAAACCAACAGGTGCTCTGAAGTCACTATGATACTCTCTGGGAGAACATGATGAAATTTAAGGACAGGTTACTGGATGACTGCAAGCAGGAATTCAATATGATGGTAGAGGAGGGCAAGCTGGTGACCAGAACAGCTCTACAAGACAGCTTGGATGTGGCAGGTTCAGCAATTCGCACCATGGCATCTAGTATAACTATAAGAAAGTAGTGATGGCTGCAGTCTTCCAGTCTTCCTGCAGAGGTTCAGCAGACCATCCAAGATCTACCATTCTAAAGTCCTTCCTTATTTTCAGACAAGACAGACAATAGACTTCATAGCCTAAAAGAGCGCAGGACAATGCTAAAATTGCCTGGAATCTATGCACTGGCAATGAAAAGAAAGAAGTATTGTCCTCAGCAGTCCTATAGACATTAGGGCTTTGTTCTGCGATCCTCAGAGTCTCCCTGAAAGCATGGGGATCCCTGAACCCACCAAAAAAGAAAGGCAGAGGTTAAAAGGAGGTCAGCACCACCACCACCCTCTTCTGCATCAGCAGGTTCATCTCATCCAGCCGCTTCGTCCAAACAGGCATTTTGATGGGTTGATAAGGATAGTTTACCAGTTCCCACAGTTCTCTGTTTCTACCCTTTTTGTTTTCCAGTTGCTTATTTCGCTTCCTAAGTACTTGGTCTCACATAACATCAGATAAGTGGTTCTTAAGCATGGTTGATCTGGGATGTTCCTTCCAGTTTTATTTCTGTCTTCCTTCCATGTCTCTTCAGGAACCACTCTCATGAAACTGTCCTTCAGCAGGAAGTCTAATCCCTCCTTGAAGCAGAAGCCACAGAGGAAGTCCTTTTGTGCTTCAGGGGAAGAGCTTCTATTCCCTCTACTTTCTTATTCCCAAAGCGAAAGATTGTCTCAGGCCTATTTTGTATACAGGAGAATTAAACAGATTCCTGAAGAAGATAAAATTTCATATGGTCACCTTCGCTTCCATGATTCCCTCCCTGAAATAAGAGGACTGGTATGGTGCCCTCGACTTAACAGGTGCTTACTTCCATGTGGCAATATGCCACAACCACTGGACATTTCTCAGATTCGTGGCGAATGGAACCCATTACCAATTCACAGTGGTTCCATTCAGTCTGTCAGCTGCTCCTCATGTTTTCGCAAAGTGCATGGCCATGGTGGTAGGGTATCTTTGAAAATCAGGTGTCCATCTGTTTCCAGATCTGGAAAACTGGCTGGTGAGAGGCAAGTCGAAAGGTCAAGTACTGTTCTGTCCATCAGCCTATCTGCATTCAATACACCGGGCTTCCAGTTCATTGGGACAAATCAATCCTGAAACCACTACAGATAATTGAATTTATTGGAGCAGTCTTAGACTCTACGAAGGCCAAGGCTTTTCTGCCAAAATCAAGCTTTGAAACACTGGGGGTTAGTTCTGGAGCTAAAAGCAAATCCTCTCACCACAGTTCACAGATGCCTCAGATTCCTGGGGCACACGGCAGTATGTACCTGTGTAGTGCAGCACACCACACTACACCTCAGGAAGTTGCAAGGCTGGCTGGCTTCAATGTATGTCCTAAGTAGCTCAAGTACTGGTGTTAGTTTTGTCATCTCTGAACCGGTGAATACACTCTCTGAAAGTTTGGGTGAAGGTCTGTGACAGAGTATAGGCCCCCAGGTATGAGGAAGAGAGCAGAGAGGCTTTGCTGGTTGGGCTAGCCCCACCTATCCAGTCCTGTCAATCATGCATGATTGGGAGGAGGGCTTTAAACAGGAAGAAACTTCAGTAAGCAGGGGGAAAGGAGCAAGACTACCCTAAGCACCAGACTGCAGGAGTAATGCCTGACTTTGCAAAGGGAACTCCTAGGCAGGAGACTTTCATCCCGACCCTGAGGAAAGTACAGCAGACCACCTATGGTAAGACACACAGGCTGAGCCTGCCACAGAAACCCAGACAAAGTGATTTCCTCAAACCTATTATCTTGGGACTGGATTGTTGGCAGCACTGTAGATACCCTCCCCCCTTCCCCACCCCTGCTTTCTGGAACCTCAGGGAGTCTCCCTGAAAGCGTGGAGAGTTTGTGACTTCCATTTTGATCCCCCAGCCAGAGAGACTTAAGGAGCCCTACAAAGGGCAGAACCCCCCTTGGGAATAGTAGGAAAGTGGGCTGGTGTTGCTATCACCCAGAGTTGATAGCTGGGTGTGGTCAGGTTTCCCCACACCCTGAGGGAGAGAGGAACCACCAAAGACTCTGTTACAGGGTTTTCGTCGTTCCCTTACAACCAGTGCTCACTTTAATCACAGATGCATCACCCTTGGTTGTGGGGTACACATGGGTCACTGTAGACTTAAGGTCTGTGGTCTTCCCAAGAACTGAAGAGACTCTCATAAATGTCAGAGTTGTGAGCTGCTCATCTAGTCTGTTCAGCCTTCCTTTTGCATATCAAGGGGAAAAAATCTGCTAGTAATAAGACAGCACAGAAACTATATTTTATGAAACCATGTAGGGAGGGATGCATTTGACACAGCTGTGCCAGAAAGTGATTCACCTGTGGGACTTTTGCATAGCCAATTTGGTTCACTTCAGAGCTACTTACCTTCCAGGAGTGCAGAATTTGTTGACAGATCAGCTGAGCAGGTTCTTCCCTAATTACCATCAGAGTTCACTGTCTCCAGACATGGCCAGATTCATGTACCAGCTGTGAGGGACACCCCAGGTGGACCTATTTGCAACACAGGCCAACGGAAAATGCCATCAGTAATGTTTACAATCCAGGTTCATTGACAGACACATTCCTGCTATCCTGGAAGAATTACTTTTATATGCCTTACCTCTGATTCCATTACTGCGCAGAGTCTTGTCAATGACCGGGCTCACCTCATACTTATAGCACCAGCATGGCCTCAGCAACACTGGTACTCAACCCTGCCAATCTTGTCTGTCAGACCTCCATTATCTCTCCCGTTGGATCTATGCATGATTACCCAGGGCCATTGGCATCTGCTTCACCCCAGCCTACAAGCACTCCATTTGACAGAGTGGATGCTTCATGGTTAACACCATTGGAAAGGGCTTGCTCTAAGAACATACAGAAAGTACTTCTGAATAGTATAAAGCTTCAAGAAGGGGTACTTATCTGGCTAATAGAAATGTTTTTTCATCTGGTCCCGACAAAAATGTTCCCTCCAAATAAGCTCTTATCAGTCATGTATTGGGTGGTCTTTTACACCTAAAACATCAAAGTCTATCAGTTAGCTCTATCAGAGTACCTCTGGAAGCTATCTCAGCTTTCCACCCCTTGGTAGATAATAGATCTTTTTTTCCAACCCTATCACCATCAGATTTCTAAAGGGTTTGGACAGATTATACTCTTAGGTGAAAGATCCTATTCCCCTATGGGATCTGATTTTGGTGTTCCCAAAATTAATGGGGCCACTTCTGAACCTCTTGCAACTTGCTCCCTTTCTCTACCTCTCTGTAAATGTGGACTTTTTGACTGTGATTACCTTTATGAGGAAAGTGGTGAGTTGAGAACTCTGGTACCAGAGCCTCCCTATACAGTTTTCCGTAAGGATAATGTTTACCTCCACCCTCACCCAAAGTTCTTAATAAAGGTGGTCTCCAATTTTAACATTAACTAGGCAATTTATTTGCTGACTTTCTTTCTGAAACTTCACAGTCATAGAGATGAGGAGAAACTTCATTCATTAGGTGTTAGAAGAGCTTTAGCTTTTTTTCCATGAAGTCCTTTGGTTCCTTTGGAGCTGGGATTGTTTAGTCTGCAGAAGAGAAGAATGAGGGGGGATTTGATAGCTGCTTTCAACTACCTGAAAGGGGGGTCCAAAGAGGATGGCTCTAGACTGTTCTCAGTGGTAGCAGATGACAGAACGAGGAGTAATGGTCTCAAGTTGCAGGGCGGGGGGGAAGGTTTAGATTGGATATTAGGAAAAACTTTTTCACTATGAGGGTGGTGAAACACTGGAATGCGTTATCTAGGGAGGTGGTAGAATCTCCTTCCTTAGAGGTTTTTAAGGTCAGGCTTGACAAAGCCCTGGCTGGGATGATTTAACTGGGAATTGGTCCTGCTTCGAGCAGGGGGTTGGACTAGATGACCTTCTGGGGTCCCTTCCAACCCTGATATTCTATGATTCCTCAACGCAGTTGTTTGTCACGGTTGTGGATAGAATGAAAGGACACCCAGTTTCCATTCAGAGGTTTTCACCCTGGGTTTCTTTGTGCATTTGTTTGTGTTGGCAGTTGGCTAATGTGATGCCACCAGCTAGAGTGTTGGCCCATTTCACTAGAGCATATGCAGCATCAGTAGCTTTCCAAGCGCAACTACCTATTCTGGATAACTTGGTCATCAGTGCACGTGTTAGCTTCTCATTATGCTGTAGTCAAGCAGTCCAGAAGCCATGTCACTGTTGGATGTGTTGTTTTCCAATCTGTTCCTGTAGACTCTGAGCCCACATCCAGCAGAATGGACGTGCAATCAAAGAAGAAGAAACTGCCCACCTGTCTCTAACAGCTGTTCTTTGAGATGTGTGGACATGTCATTCCAGGACCCACTCTCTTTCCCCTCTCTATCAAAATCTGTCCCAGTAAGAGGAACTGAGGTGGATTGGGGTGGCTCTGCCCTCTTATGCCTGCCCATAGTGTCATGCAATGGCAGAGGGCACTCAAGCTGCCCTGATGGGTACTGCTGAGGGGAAAAAGATCTTTGACAGCTGTGCATGGGGCTCCCACACATACCTACAGGGGAATGGACATGTGCAACCCATCTCGAAGAACAATTACAGAAAGGTAGGTAACTGTTTCTTATTCATTGCCTCTGCAGATCCCCATTGTAGGTGTTGTGTACCATGCGGACAAGCTACATAATTGCTAGCATTGACCCTGCTTATGCATCAATCAGGGATCTGAACATTTCAGAACTCAAAATTACAGAAGGTTCTGTGCCTGTATACATTCTCAGCTCTCTCTTTTCCACCTGTAAAGTGGTCACAGGAGTATCTCTCCCCCATAATCTATAAAATACAACGGTCTTATCCATCTATCCATCCCTCTATATTTCTAAAGCCATCATTCACCATAATATATAGGTGCTATACATAGCTTACAGAAAACATTGGTTCAGTATAGAAAAAGTAAAATCTCTGTTTTAATCTTGGGTATATTCTGTATTTATTTATTTAATATTTATATTCCATTCACACACAGAGCCCCACAGCAGGATTGGGACCATATTGTGCTGGGCACATTCCTATTGTACATACTTGAAAATTCAGCCCCTGCCCCCAAAAATTTGCACTCTGAGAAGACAAATGACACACAGAGATGAAGAAGATGAGGGCATTCTGTGTAAAGGAGTAGTGTGGATGAAGGCACAAAGATGAGAATTTGAGAAATAGGCAGATAAGCCTTGCTTTGTTGGTAGGAGGAAATGCATTAAGAGACCAGAGTATGCAAGAGGGATATGAGGGTACAGTTGAGAGGGTGATGACAGGAAGCTTGATCTTCTTGCAGTGAAGCATGATAGCCGGAGCTGGTAGGGGGGGTGGATGATGTGGTCAGAGCAATGGTCAGTCGGTCTAATAATTCCCTTATTACATGCTATTTTAAAGGCTATTTAGATTACAGTAAGTAGAAACATTGGATCTGCTAATGTGATGAATATATCCCATCTAAAATATATTTAGAACATTTATTTAGAGGTACGTGCGTATGTGTTTTTGATTGATTATGACATTTCCAGGATGTGACCTCTATGTGCCTTATGGTTTATGGCAATTACAATACAAAATGATGAGCCAAAAATTACTGATTGATTTAGTCTCTTTTTCCTATTTGCAATAAAAACAATATAGAACAAAAGAGCAACCAGAAAAAAATTGGTTATGTGGCTAAATTAGGTAAGGTGAATAAGCTGCTTCAGAACTGCATCATCTGAGTCATTTATCACAATGAATTATCTCAGCACAGTGTCATAACTGTAGGTAAATATCTTAGGGCCAGTCTACACTACAGTGCTACATCTGCACAGCTGTAGCGCATCTGGTGAAGATGCACTATGCTGATGGAAGAACCCTCTCCCATCGACATAATTATTCCACCTCAGCGAGAAGCGGAAGCTATGTTGGCCGCTGACCTAGCACCAGTGTAGACAGTGTGAAACTTCTGTTGCTCATGGCGGGGGCCTTTTTCAACCCCTGAGCGATGAAAGTTAGATCAACTTAAGCAGTAGTGTAGACCTGCCCTTAGAGATCTGCAGGACCTAGATAGAAGACTGCTGTGCTTTATATGAACGAAACTTGATATCCAATACTGTTATATTTGGATTCCAGCTGTAATTAGAGTGTGATGGTCTAGTAACTTGTATTTTATATGGTGTGCAGTTAATTAAGTTTACATCTCTTGGAAGAAACTGGAATTAGTATTGGAAATTTTGTAGTTACTAGGAAGCAATAAAAACAAAAGATCAGTGTTACACACATTGCATATAGTGAAATAATCTACATGAATATTCTTTGGCATCTCAGAAATTGGGAGCTCTTGCATTTTTGAGGGTTGAAGTGTACATAAGTGTATAATATATGTGTGTGTATGTATATATGTGTTCGTAATATCTATGTGGTGGTGTGTTAAGCTTTCAGGGTTTTTGTACAGTCCTCACTACATGCACATACAGGGCCAATAGTAATGTCTGTGCAGATTTTAGTTAGTACTTTTGGAAGCGGACGTAGTTGTGCTCCTTTGAAAGGCAGGGCATAAGAAAACCTTAATCGTTGGCTTTAGGTTCTGACCCTTAAAACTTATGTTGTTCTTGAGATTGTAAGCCATTCTGTAAGTATGCCGTTCTCCTGGCATCATCATCTTTCCAAAGTCTGGCCCAGAATCAAAACTATGTTATGCTTTCCAGCTGAAATTCAGGTTGTGGACCCTCAAATGCTATTGTTTTTGATTCAGCACTGCAGAGTGAAAAGTTTCACTTATTAGGTGGGGTAGTGATACTCTGTTGTGCTGCCATACTAAAATTTGGGGTTGTACCCTAGTTCCTATGCTCCTACATTGCCCTCCTGCTTTGACTGATCCACCCAGTTATATTCTGGCTGGATCCAGAGTCATCTTTCATATCTAGACCTTCCAGTGAAAGAGGCAGAGAAAAGGGAGAAAGATGGGGGAGATGTAAGAGAGAAATTGGGAGAGGCAAGACGATTTTTGTTTTAAATTGAATTTCCTTGTAGAGTATCCTAGCTAAGTAAAGTTCAACAGATACAATACATTTCCTTAACAGTGTATTTTATAAAAGAATCCATCCTCAAAAGGATATATCCTTGAGTTGAAACACTGGGAATAGTTTTCAGAGTAGCAGCCATGTTAGTCTGTATCCGCAAAAAGAAAAGGAGTACTTCGTTGCACCTTAGAGACTAACAAATTTATTTGAGCATAAGCTTTCATGAGCTACAACTCACTTCATCGGATGCATTCAGTGGAAAATACAGTGGGGAGATTTATATACACAGAGAACATGAAATAGTGGGTGTTACCATACACACTGTAACGAGAGTGATCAGGTAAGGTGAGCTATTACCAGCAGGAGAGCGGAGGGGAAAAAAGCCTTTTGTAGTGATAATCAAGGTGGGCAGTTGCCACTTTTAGGTCAGTAATTGAGTGACCAGGGTGGTTGAAGTGTTCTCCGACTGGTTTTTGAATGTTATAATTCTTGATGTCTGATTTGTTTCCATTTATTCTCTTACGTAGAGACTGTCCAGTTTGGCCAATGTACATGGCAGAGGGGCATTTCCGGCGCATGATGGCATATATCACATTGGTAGATGTGCCGGTGAGCGAGCCTCTGATAGTGTGGCTGAAGTGATTAGGCCCTATGATGGTGTCCCCTGAATAGATATGTGGACACAGTTGTCAACGGGCTTTGTTGCAAGGATAGGTTCCTGGGTTAGTGGTTCTGTTGTGTGGTGTGTGGTTGCTGGTGAGTATTTGCTTCAGGTTGAGGAGCTGTCTGTAAGCAAGGACTGGGCCTGTCTCCCAAGATCTGTGAGAATGATGGGTCGTTCTTCAGGATAGGTCCTTGATGATGCGTTGGAGAGGTTTTAGTTGGGGGCTGAAAGTGATGGCTAGTGGCGTTCTGTTATTTTCTTGGTTGGGCCTGTCCTGTAAGTAGGTAACTTCTGGGTACTCTTCTGGCTCTGTCCATCTGTTTCTTCACTTCAGCAGGTGGGTATTGTAGTTGTAAGAACGCTTGATAGAGATCTTGTAGGTGTTTGCCTCTGTCTGAGGGGTTGGAGCAAATGCGGTTGTATCGTAGAGCTTGGCTGTAGACAATGGATCATGTGGTGTGGTCTGGATGAAAACTGGAGGCATGCAAGTAGGCATAGTGGTCAGTAGGCTTCCGGTATAGGGTGGTGGTTATGTGACCATCGCTTATTAGCACCGTAGTGTCCAGGAAGTGGATCTCTTGTGTAGACTGGTCCAGGCTGAAGTTGATGGTGGGATGGAAATTGTTGAAATCATGATGGAATTCCTCAAGGTTTCTTTTCCATGGGTCCAGATCATGAAGATGTCATCAATGTAGCGCAAGTAGAGTAGGGGCGTTAGGGGACAAGAGCTGAGGTAGCGTTGTTCTAAGTCATCCATAAAAATGTTGTCATACTGTGGGGCCATGCGGGCACCCATAGCAATGCCACTGATTTGAAGGTATACATTGTCCCCAAATGTGAAATAGTTATGGGTGAGGACAAAGTCACAAAGTTTAACCACAAGGTTTGCCGTGACATTATTGGGGATACTGTTCCTTATGGCTTGTAGTCCATCTATTCAGGGGACACCATCATAGGGCCTAATCACATCAGCCACACTATCAGAGGCTCGTTCACCTGCACATCTACCAATGTGATATGTGCCAGCAATGCCCCTCTGCCATGTACATTGGCCAAACTGGACAGTCTCTACATAAGAGAATAAATGGACACAAATCAGACATCAAGAATTATAACATTCAAAAACCAGTCGGAGAACACTTCAGTCTCTTTGGTCACTCGATTACAGACCTAAAAGTGGCAATTCTTCAACAAAAAAACTTCAAAAACAGACTCCAACGAGAGATTGCTGAATTGGAATTAATTTGCAAACTGGATACAATTAACTTAGGCTTGAATGAAGACTGGTAGTGGATGTGTCATTACACAAAACTATTTCCCCATGTTTATCTCCCCCGCCCACAGTTCCTCACACGTTCTTGTCAACTGCTGGAAATGGCCCACCTTGATTATCACTACAAAAAGGTCGTCCCCCCCCGCTCTCCCGCTTGTAATAGCTCACCTTACCTGATCACTCTCGTTACAGTGTGTATGGTAACACTCATTGTTTCATGTTCTCTGTGTATATAAATCTCCTCACTGTATTTTCCACTGAATGCATCCAATGAAGTGAGCTGTAGCGCACAAAAGCTTATGCTCAAATAAATTTGTTAGTCTCTAAGGTGCCACAAGTACTCCTTTTCTTTTTACTGGGTATAGTGTGGATTAATTTTGCTTGTGCTCTTGGTGAATTCCTCATGCTCTTCACTACAAGAATTCTATAAAAGATATTAAATGATATTCCCTTTTTAATAGCTATTGAAAATAAAATCACAGTTTGCTTTGCAGCAAATTTGGACTGACTCGTCAGTGGGCTGCTCGTGAGCTAGTTTCTGCTAATGTTCTGTATTACTGAAGAGCTTTTCTGTCTTCTACATAGGAGTCCTTTAAGCATGTGAATAGATCCTACCTTTTTGAACTCACCAAGTTATGTAATTTAAAATTGAAGACTTTCAGTTGCTTAGTACTTGTTACTAAAAGTCAGCTAAACTTAAAGCTCTTAAAATAGATTTGTATACATAGAATAAAGATGCATTTGGCATTTGTTAAAGTTAAAACAAAAATTCAGGAGTGACATGTTTATCACTAATTTAAGCAATATTTTTGTATAGTGCTAATAAAAAATAAAACTTGGAAATACAAACAATCAGGTAAAGTACAGAAGTGTAATAGTTTCTTAAAGTTAGAATTATTTAGCCATAGAACAGCTGGATCCAATGAATAGGACATGAGACTGGGAGTCCAGAGGACTTTAGTTCTGTTCCCATCTCTTCCATTCACGTGCTCTGTGATCTAGGGCAAGTCACTTAACTTCTGTACTTCAGTTTCTTCGTCTGTATATACTTTTTGAGGATAATACTTGTTTATGTAAAGCACATTAGATGTATTGATAAAACACATAACATGTGTCTATTACTTATACATACATTAACACTTGTATATGTATAAGCACATACACGTTTTCTCCTTTATTTCTCTGTATATTTGTTTTTGTGTTCATTGTTAAAATAAATCAGTGTTTTTTCTTATTCCTATTAATTGTGAATTAGAAAAATGCATAATAGAAAAAGTAGCTGAATTTTACATGGTTTGTGTGTGTATGCATGTAGCATCTCCACTGTAATGTTGTTATGCAATTTTTTTGTTTAATTTTCTTTTAAAAAGGAAAAAAATAAAGGTGTCAATGTCTTTGATTGTATGAGAAATATACACCTGAAATCATTAGATCAGACCTGCAATTTCAATATCCTTCGTCTGGCTGTGCATTCTAGGTTGAATTGTGCTCTACAGATCATGCAGATTTTGAAATTGATCAGGAGAGGGTCCAGAGAGGATGATGCCAGTCCTGCAAAGCTTTTTCTGATGCTTTTTCCCATGTGTGAGAGAGCGTTTGCCAAGGTAAATTCAAGGGCTACCTGGGATATGAGATCCATGGCACCTTTTGAAAAGATTAGGTGATAACCATGGCATCCTGAAAATCCCATCATCTGCTTCAAGTGGTGTCCCTGTGGGTGCTCCACTCTAGGTGTCTGTGCATCCCTGCGCCGGAGATCAGAGATTTCTCGCAGCAGTACTTGGTCGGGGGGGATGGCGCACACAGGAGTAGTCTCATGCAGCTGTTGGCACCTCCTGTAGTGTGCGCTCCCCCAACCATCCCCTCAGTTCCTTCTCAACCGTCCTCTCAACCGGCTGCAGACAAGCTCCACAGCAGTGCTCTTTGATACTTTATGGGGAGAAAAAAAAGTTACAAGTTACATAGGAACTTCTTTTTAGTGTACCCTTAGTTACATTGTTTAGTTAGTCTTAGTCTGTACATAGTTACATAGTTTCCTTAGTTCCTCTTAGAGGTTTTTCATAAAAAAGAAGAAAAAAAAGGAAAAGAGAAGAAAGAAGACTTTTCTCTCCTTAATTCCCCGTTTGGGAACAGTTTCTACAGTTTACCATTACAATTAACTCCCACCGGTATCTCTTGAGAGGTGGGAGAGGCTTAACTGCAGTTATGCGGGGCTCAACAGGATTTTAAAAGTGTGACTCCTGCTGTGAACCGATGCCAGTCTCTGACGGCCACACATTCTGCATTCACTGTCTGAAAGAAACTCATATCTCCCAGAAATGCATACATTGCACCAACTTAACAACAAGGGCAAGACGTGACAGGGATCTCAGCTTGAAAATGCTTCTGCTGGAGAAATCCCTCCAACCTCGGCAAGAGATGTCCTCCGGGAAGTCTCATAAACCGAGATCCCTGAGCTCTGATAAGGCTCCGACTTCCAAAACTGTCAGGAAGTGAGCCTCGACCTCTCCAGCAAGGGTCTCTCAGAAAAAGAGAGCTTCCCCAGCGAGGTCTTTACCCTCAGTGCTCCACTCATCCAGAGTGAGGACTTATGAGGCACCAGACTCCTCCGGCACCGTCCCTCAGTGGACCCCTTCTGAGCCCCAATGCGCGGCCCCGGAGTTGAGATGTCAAGTCTCCTCCACAGCACCGACTACCCCAGGTATAGAACGCCGCACAGGCAGCGGCACCACGATCAATGCTGCCACCACTGGCACTGAGCCAAGACTTGCTGCCACCTAACAAGTCGAATCCAGCACCGGTCAGCACTCCAATGGTCGACCGTAACCCCAAGGCGGGACCATCGCAACTCCTGCGTCCTGCTGACATAGCAGTTTCTTCTGCACCGCAGTCACCACTGCTCGGCACCAAACAGTCCCTGAGCTACATAACACAGTACCATCCTTCATCTCCTGCACTACTCTCCATGCATAGTGGTGAGGAAGGAGACGTGCAGGACAACCGCTTCTCCTCTCAACATTCATCCCCATCACAGATGAGACCTACATGGAATGCTGTGAAGCCTAAGCCTCACCCCTCCGAGTAGTCACAGCCCTATGCACAGCACTGGTCTTACCCATTACTGCCTTACCCCATGCAATGGCCACAATGAGGTCCTTGGCCCACATACCAGAACCCCTATTCTGGTCCCCCTTCCCCAGCAACAAGAGGTTCCAGAGTACACCCATCATTACCACATAGAGAAACCTCTGACCCCCCCTGAGACAGAGAGAGAAGAAGAAGAGATACTATCTCAGGCAGATCTGGATGATTCACCACGTGCCCCGCACTCATCTTCTGCACCAGATGAAGTGGTGACGCCATCTACCCCTAAGACACCAGATAACCTGAAACAGTTCCAAGAACTCTTCAAAAGAGTAGCAAACAGCCAAGAAATTGCCTTACATGAGGTTCAGGAGAAACAACATAAGTTGTTAAAAATCTTACAATCAGCATCATCGACCAAGATTTCCCTCCCCATGGATGAGGCTATAATAGAGCCTGCAGAGGTAATATGGCAAACACCAGCATTGGCACCACCCACTAACAAAAAGGTTGACAGAAAAGACTTCGTTCCAGCCAAAGGCATGGAATTTTTCTTTTCACACCCTCAAGCCTGTTCTCTGGTAGTAGAGGCTGTTAATCAGCACAGTAAACAGCCTCATTTCCTCTCTTCACTGCAAGATAATGAACACAAGAGACTGGACCTCTTGGGTCGGAAAGTTTACTCATCAGCCACCCTTCTGCTTAAAGTTGCCAACTATTCTGCTCTACTAGCAAATTATGACTAACTATAGTAAAATACAAGAGCTCATGGAAGACCTCCCTGAACATAAACGTCCTCAACTCAACGCCATTATCAACGAGGGTCAGGTAATAGCCTGTGCAACGCTGCAAGCCTCAATGGATGTAGCGGACAACCACAACAGCTGTGGTTATGAGAAGAACAGCATGGTTGCAGGCTTCGGGAATCCCAAAAGAACTACCACTAAAAGTGGAGGACCTCCCCTTTGATAGGGATCAACTATTCTCGTCTCAAACAGATGACGTCCTCTATACCACGAAGGCCTCCCGAACGATGCTGCGTACACTAGGCATACACCCACTAGATGTCACTAGACACCTTGTTTAACCATCAACAACCACGATACTTCACTCAGAACAAACCCAAACAACAGGCTCAGAGACGACAAGCTGCACAGAACCAGGCCTCGTCCACATGTCCATCTACATCTAAGCCACAATTTTTGAAGTCTTGGTTGAGAGTATGCATGACCTCCTCACACCTCTAGCGCCAACAGATACCCTATCCCAAAATTGTGGTCAGCGCCTAAGGCCATTTTACCATGCCTGGGCTGCGATAACCACAGATCAATTGATTTTGGAGATTGTACAATCTGGTCACACCATTCCTTTCACAGCCACCCCCCCCTAGATTCTCCCCTTCCCTGTCCCTCTTCAGAGACCCCTCTCACGAGCACCTCCTGCCACAGGAAGTAAACCGCCTCCTACTGCTAGGTGCTGTACAACCAGTACCACATCAATACCGAGGGAGGGGTTTTTATTCCAAATATTTCCTGAGAGAGAAGAAAGAAGAGGGATTGAGACCAATCTTGATCTCCAAAAACTCAAAAGGTTCATACACAACCACAGGTTCAAAATGGCCACTCTGGCCACAATAATCCTAGCACTAAATGTGGGGGACTGGTTTGCAGCCCTCTACCTCCAAGATGCGTACTTCCATATTACAATACATCCTGCCCACAGACAGTTCCTGAGGTTCACAGTTGGACACAACCACAGCCAATACAGGTTCCTTCCCTTCAGACTGTCCACTGCTCCCCGCGTATTCTCAGAAATGCTTGTGGTAGTAGCAGCACATTTTCGACACAAAGGAGTCATAATCTTCCCCTATTTAGATGATTGCCTACTCAAGGGTGCCAACCAACAAGACAGCAGGCATGCTGAAGACCACAATAGACCTGTTTCACCAGCTAGGTCTACAGATAAATGAAAAGAAATCCACTCTGGGACCAACCCAGCGACTGGAGTTTATTGGAGCCGACCTAGACTCCATACAAGCCAAGGCAATATTGCCAAACCACAGATTCACTACATTGACCAATCTTATTTTCACGGTGACCATCAGCCCACAAATTTCAGTGAGGACATGTCTTTAGATTCTGGGACATATGGCAGCTACGACTTTCGTAGTAAAGTATGCCAGACTCCGTATGCACTGTCTGCAGCACCGGTTGAGCACGGTCTGTACATCCCGCAAACACTCTCTGAACAGACATGTGACACTGCCACCAAGGGTTATCCTCTTTCTACAATGGTGGATACAGCCAGGGAATGTATTCTCCGGGATTCCCTTTCAACAAGACCCCCTCATCAGTGACTATTACAGCAGATTCTTCCCTGATAGGTTGGGGCGCCCACTTGTACCACAATGTACAAGGCGAGTGGCCTGCGATGGAAACCCGACTACGCATCAATCTCCTGCAACTCTGCATGGTACACAATGCATACCAACACTTCCTCCCACTCATACGAGAAACCTCAATCTCTATTCTCACTGACAATGTGGCGTGCATGTTTTACATCAATCACCAAGGAGGAGCCAGGTCTCACTCGCTATGCGTAGAAGCCATCAATTTATGGAACTTCTGCAACAATATAAACATCACAGCATCAGACCTATCAGGGTGCCAAAACACTACAGCCGACAACCTCAGCAGGCACTTCTCACTGGAACATGTGTGGGAAATCCATGACCGTGTTCTCCACACAATATTCCAAAAATGGGGTCACCCAGTAATCGACCTTTTCACCTTAGCCACAAATCACAAATGTCCCCTATTTTGCTCCAAGGCAGGCCTGGCACCGGGATCATTAGGGGATGCCTTCGTAATCCCGTGAAACGCGTCACTCATGTACACCTTCCCACTGATCCCACTGGTCATCTGCAAGAAATGTCTTGACAGTGCATACATCATTCTCATTGTCCCCACATGGCCCAGACAGACTTGATTTCCATACCTCTCACATCTAGCAGTCTGTGCCCCACAACCGCTGCCTTTCTGGATGAACCTCCTGTCCCAGAACAAGGGCCTGACGCTCCATCCAGACCCAGTGAAACTCCATCTCAAAGCATGGTTCTTCTCTGTTTCCAACATGGGGAATAGAACTGTTCAGAGAAGGTAAAACAGATATTACTAAATAGCCATCGCCTCACCACTAAATATACTTACTGCCACAAGTGGAGCAGATTCTCCCTTTGGTGTCAGCAAAAACAGCTGGACACGACCAAGGTGCCTCTATCTATGATCCTAGACTACCTACTAGAACTGAAGGAAATGGGGTTAGCCATAAGCTCTATTAAAGTACACCTCACTGCCATTATGGCCCTCCACGAACAGATAGAAGGGGCTTCAATATTCGCTCACCCAACTATACAGTGCTTTCTAGCAGGTATACAAAGCATGCACCCAGAAGTATGCCAACCTCCACCACCATGAGATCTCAATCTTGTGCTCAAATGTCTCACAAGGCTACCCTTTGAGCCTCTAGCAATCTGCTCGCTTCTTCATATGTCAATGAAGGTCGCCTTCCTAGTGGCAATCACATCTGCCAGACGTGTCAGCGAAATAGGACCATTGATGGCTGAACCACCGTACACTGTATTTACCAAAGACAAAATCATGTTACGTCCTCACCCAAAATTCTTGCCCATAGTGACTACAAATTTTCATATTAACCAAACCATACACTCACCTGCCTTCTATCCCAAGCCACATAATGACTCCCAAGAAGCAACGTTGCACATGCTAGATGTCAGATGGGCTGTATCCTTTTACTTGGGCACAACTAAACCATTTCATAAGTCAGCAAGACTATTTGTCTCTACAGCAGAGCACTCCAAGGGCTCTACAGTATTGACCCAGAGACTCTCTACCTGTATTCAAACTTGCTACCACCTGCATCACAAAGAACCCCCCCGTGGGCATCAGATCTCACTCAACGCGAGCCATGGCAACATTGACTGCATTCTTGAACAATGTCCCCTTAATATATATTTGTAGAGCTGCAACCAGGACATCAGAGCACACTTTGCACAGCATTATGCTATCACCCAAGGCCTTGTCTCAGACTCTATCGTTGGCCTTACAGTGCTCTCATCACATACTTATACATAACTCCGAACCCCTATTACCCCTGGTGGGGTACTACTCTACAAACACCTAGAGTGGACTACCCACAGGGACACCACTTGAAGAAGAAGTTACTCACCTTGTGCAGTAACGATGGTTCTTCGAGATGCATCCCCCTGTGGGTGCTCCACTACCCACCCTCCTTCCCTCTACTTCGGAGTTCACACAGCCGAGCTCTGCAGTAGAGAAGGAACGGAGGGGACAGTGGGGGGAATGCATGCTACAGGAGGTGCCAACGGCTGCATGAGACTACTCCTGTGCGCGCCCTTTCCCTGACTGAGTACTGCTGCGAGAAATCTCCGATCTCCAGCGCAAGGACGCACCGACACCTAGAGTGGAGAACGCACAGGGGGACACATCTTGAAGAACCATCGTTACTGCACAAGATGAGTAACTTCTTCGAGTTCTGGTCCCTATGTGTATTTCACTGTGGGTACACATGTTCTCCATGTGCCCGGAGCTGGAGAATTTTGAAAGCAGTGGTGGCTGCTCTGCACATGTGTCCTGGCTCACCTTGTGTTTCCTACCAAGGAAATAAAGGACGGGGTGTACTGACTTCCTCTCTAGTTCCTTCTCACTGCTGCTTGGTCTGGATTGGAACCCCCAATGTCCAAAGCTTAAACTTTCACGCCTTTTGCAAGACTCCATCTTAGTTGCCTACAAGCATGGCTTCAAACTGTGTACTTGCCAAACTGGCAGTCCACGAGCTCTCCTTTCTGGGCATCTGCGTAAATGCTGAAAAAATCTGTTCCCTCTATTACCGCTCCTGCTGCGAGTTTTGCACGAGATTCAGTAGGATAGAGCACAAGTTATTCTCATTGTTCCCGCTGGCTCAGACGGTTTTGGTTCCCTAACCTCCTACACACGTCCCAATCTCCTGGCTCAAGGGAACAGCAATATCAGGCATCCCAGACAATGGCTGCTTCATCCTGGAGTCTGTTTTTTGGATGGGCATCATTCTTACAGCAATTGTGTAAAGCTGAACAGAACATCCTTTCTAATAGCTAGGTAATATTTCCTACTGGAATCCTTACTACTAAGTGGAAACATTTCTCTGACTGGGCACATCAAAGACCTATTTCTCCAGAAGACACAGATACTCCTTTCATTCTGGACTATATTCTTTCCTTGAAGACAGCAGGTTTGTCCAATGGTTTCTAACAGGCTCACTTGACAGCAATCAGTGCATATCATTTGTCTTCACAGGGCTACTCGATCTTTGCCCACCCTCTGACTAGCAGATTCTAGAAAGGCCTGATCAGAACCTTTCTACCTACTCCTCAATGGGACTTGAACCTTGTTCTCTCAGTACTCACTAAGACTCCTTTTGAACCATTAGCTTCTTGGCCTATGTCTCTCCTATCCATGAAGGTTGCATTCCTGGTAGCCATCGCCTCAGCCAACAGGGTTGTGAGCTTTGGGCATTGATGGCAGATCCTCCTAGCACTATATTTCTTAAGAACGAGGTTTCATTATGTTTACACCCTAAATTCACCCCCAGAGTAGTCTCTGAGTTTCACCTGAACCAGTCTATCCACTAAGAAGTACTGTGTTCTTCCCAAAGCCTCACGCATCTTCAGAAGAAAGGAGGCCCTATTCCATCGATGTTCGGCGAGCCATAGTCTTTTACCTGCAGAGAATGAAAATATTCAGGAAATCTCCTAAACCAGTGTTTCTCAATGACTGGTCTGTGGACTGGTGCCAGACCCTGAAATTTCCCTGACACACTTTAGGAAGGCAGCAAACTGGTCCCTGGTATTAAAAAGTGCGAAACACTGCCCTAGACTATTTGTCATCATAGCAGAGAGGCTGGGGTCAGGCTATATCCTCCCAAAGAATCTTGAAATGGATCTTGGGCTGTATCTTGCTCTGCTGGCAGCTGTCTAATCTTCCCCCTCCTTATGCGGTAAGAGCTCAAGCAACATCTATGGCATCACTTCAAGATGTGCCTCTGCTTGATATTTGTAAGGCAGCTGCATAGAGCTCAATCCACATATTGGCTAAATACATATCTTGGTACAGGAGTCCTCCACTGATGCATCTTTTGTAACAGCGGTCCTTTGTTCGGCTCTGCCATCTGTGATCGTGCATCGTACCTCCTATATGAATACTGTTTATCAATCAACCACAGTGGAATGTACACAAGGACCACAACTCAAAGAAAGAGAGCTACTTATCTTACAGTTAGTAGAGATTCTTTGAGATGTATGGTCCCTATCTGTATTACACTATCTTCTCTCCTTTCCCTCTTCTTTGGGTCTTCTCTGATTCTTGATGGAGAGACGATCAGTTTGTCCCACCCTTTATCCGCTCAGTTGGAGGGGCGAGGTGAGCCAGGGCGCATGTGCGGACCAATGGACGCTGCTTTCCAAATTCTACAGCTCCAGGCAGATGGAGCACATGTGTGTCCACAGTGGAATACAGATAGGGACCACACATCTCAAAGAACCTCCAGTCAGGTAAGATAAATAACTTTCTTTGCCATAGCCAATATTGGCTCTTTGTTTCCTTATACTCCCCCATCTGTCTGTATCCATCTTCTGTCTCATGTCTTATCCTTAGATGGGAAAGCTCCTTGAGATAAGGACCATCTTTTTGTTCTCTGTTTGTACAGTGCCTAGCACAATGAGATCTTGATCCATTACTACGATTCCTAGGGACTATGATAATGCAAGTAATAAATAATAATAAGCCATGGGCTCTGGTAATGACTGTGCTATTTCACTGCACCCTGCCACTGAGTTGGATGGAAAAGTTCTGTTCCTTGCACAAAGCGCATGTAGTTGGGCTTTGCTCCAAGAATAGGATTTGGTCCTCCAGTATCCAGTGGCAGTGTAACCACTGTTGACGCCACCAGCATGTAAGTAAATGGCTTATTTGGTTATATAGTCACTTTTCTACCACTGTACTACTATAGGCAAAGCACTAGCAACAGCTATAGTCAAGGCCCTGTGAGCTCTGTATCAAATTTGTCCTAAATTCTGCAGCAAGGGACCCAAGGCCTATGGAACTCAAGTACAGAAGGCTGGAAATTATGTCAATTTCAGATAAATTAAAATATGGATGTTTGTATTGAATTAAATATGAAAACTAATGATACAACCAGTACACTATTCATTGGGTTACTTAATTTAAAAAATGATAAAAAATTGTATTTAACTCTAATTATATCTATGGGATAGAACGTGAAAGTATCATAAAGTGAAAATTTCATAAAACTTTTGTGGTGCTTGCCCTGAAATTTATGTAAAAATTGGTCTTTTTAAAAGCAAATGTACAAATGATGTTATTTTAAAAGATATACATGCTGTAGCTGAAAAAAATAAAATAAAACAAAGATGGTTACCCTAAAAAACTAAAAGGTATCAATATATTTTGTAAAGTACCTTTAAAATAACAATATTTTCCTGTAAAAATCACATCCACCTAACTCGTCCACGTAGTGTTCTTCCAAGCCCTGGATGTTTGGAGACTTCAGCCTTGCAACAAGCCGCAGGCTGTTTTTCACACATGCCTAAAGAGCCGGCTATGAATACTCTTAAACACTAGGTGGCATACGTTCAATATGACAACAAAACTACCCCGTCTGACAGAAAAAATGAGTGTTTAAAACATGAAAATGAAGTGCCACCTAATATTTCCAATATGGTAAAGATAGCTGGGAGAAACAAGGAACTGGCCTTTTTAGAGCTTTCCTTGACAGTTTATACTAATGGTTATAATTATTTTTTTTTTTAAGGTTTATGTGTCTGGTAAACTCTCCATTTACCTATAAGCTGTTTTTAAAAAAAACAACGCTTTTTTAAGGTGCTAGATGCTTTTCAGCTTGAACTAGATGCACAGAATTTTAATTTAAACTGGTGTTTCAGGCACTTTGAGTAAGAGCCATGGCAGTAAATACCACGTGGAAACACTATTCCATCCCTGGATCCTGAAGTCTATAAAAAGCATTTTATTAGAAACTTTTTTTAAAAAAATGGAATTATTCTTCAGGACTTGCTTTCTTACCAAATCTTTAGGTGTTTTCTTTATCAAAAAATTATGTTTGTCACTCTTTTTTGTTTTATAAAAATTAAAATAAGGGTTTATGCAAGTGTTTATTTTGTTGCCACTGTTATGAGTGCTGTAAAAGAGCCTAAATCTTATAAGTGAAAAATATGGGTTTATTTTGGAGCTTACATTTACTAATATACCATCTCGTTTAATAACGGCCATAAAATGTGATGGTCTTATGTGTGCTGTTATATAATGGCACAGAGAGGCTGAAAAAGTCACTAATTTAAAAACACATTTTTGGTCTCTAAGATGCAGTAAATGTTTTTAGGTAACATTAGAAATGCCAAGATACATAGAAGGGTATGGGATTATGAAAAAATGTGTCAGACCAAAGTGTATACTGTAGTTGCTGAACCACGGAGAAAAGAAGGCAAATTAATTTCTTGTCATTAGTTTTGTTGATGTAACCAGAACGTCAGAGTGCATCCAACAGGGCTAGTATACAGAGAAAAGGGAAAAAAAAGTTTGTTCATCTGCTCCTTTCTGTTGGCTGCAGGAGTTACATGCATAAAACCCCCTTTTCACCTGTCTGCCACCATTAATATTTTCTAGATACTTGTCATACACAGTTCTAGATCCCAGATCTGTACATTTGACCTGTCTAGTCTGCCTAGTGTAACTGTCAGTCTCGTGTCTTCCTTGTTGTTTTTAAGGAGTCTAATCCTGGGATGCTGAGCCCTTTACAGGGTTTGGTCCAAGATCTCTAGTTTAGTAACTGCAGCATAGTAGTGTCCACTGGCAATGTTGTACATTGTACAATGAAAGCTAACTGTGTATGAGTTGCATCTTAATTAGGGTCTAATTTTCTTCCATTTCTTTTTTGATAGCCACAAGCAGCATGCCACCCTGCCATCTTCAAAATTGTTGATGAAATTTTCAAGTAAGTTTTTTGGTAACTTTTACAGTGAGGATTTTAAATGTTCAACTTTTAGACAGAATGTTGATATAAGGGTATGTTGATTGATTATAAACAGAGGACTGTGAGTTCGGAATTGCGGGGCCTAACTGTGTCATTGTTTAGATATGTGATCTCTGATAAACTCTGTACCTTAGTTTACTGTTCTGTAAAATGAGTATAATACCTGTGTCATGTAGTATTGTGAAACCTAATGAATGTAGAGCACCTTGAGATCCTCATATAAAAGGCATTATGGCCTAGATCCACAAAGGTGACTCAGGCATGCTGATGAGAGAGGTATATCCGAAGCCCTGCACCTCTCACAGAGTTAGGAACCTAAACCCAGGCTTCTATCTCTGCTTGCACTCCACAGTCAGGAACCCCTCTCCTAGAATCAGGTGGCTTAGCTGGCTAATCTGTTTTTTGCAAGAATGAGTTGGGTGCCTGCCTCACTCCACACAAAATGGTGCGGGGCAGAGAAGAAGGAGGTGGTGCTGGTGCAGTTCAGTCAGCAGTTATAGCACTCATCCAGGATGTGGGAGACTCGGGTTCAATTTCCCCCTCGGCCTGATTCTGAGAGTGGATTTGAACAGCAGTCTCTCAGCTCTCAGAGTGCCCATACTACTGGGTGATGGGATATTCTGACATGGGTCTCCCTCAGTCTCCTGCTGAAGCTGGTCCACTATGTATAAACAGAGCCATTTTGTCAGAAAGAGAAAGTGAGAGAATGACTCTCTAGCCTGGTGGTTGGAGGCACCCACCTGAGAGGTAGGAGACCCAGGGTCCAGTCTCCCTGCTCCAGTGACTCTTCTATAACTATTAAACATAGTGGAACAGCTTCAACAGGAGAGACTGAGGGAGCCCCACATAAAAATATCCCATAATCTGTGGTTAGTCTCCTGAGAGTTGGGAGACCCCTGTTCAGATCCTTTCTCAGAACCAGGCAGAAGGGGGAATTGAACCAGGGTCTCCCACATCCTTGGTGAGTGCTCTAACAACTGGACTAAAAGTTATAAGGTGGGCAGTGGCAGCACCACTACCTGCTGCTGCCACATTTTGAATGGGGCATGATCCGGTTAGGGGTGGTCTGAGTACGCCTACAGGAGAGGGCCCTGGAAGTGAGACAGGCATTTTTCCATCTGTCTTCCCCTGATTTGTGGTTCACACTAGGGCATGGATGGGAAATAGGTGTCCAGGTGCCTAGAATGAGGCAGCAGTGCACTTGTCCAGAAGCACAAATTTAGGAGCCTAAGGAATGTCTATAATGGAAATTGAGGTGCTGAGTGAGTTTAGGCTCCTACAGTGTTGGGCGGGAGCCACGTGGGCCTTCTGTGGATTGCAGTGATGCCTTAAACTGGGATTTAGGTGCATAAATCTGTGCTTTAGGCATCTAAGTCCCTTTGGGGATCTGGGCCCAAGAACTACTGTTGATACAGTTGACTAGATTATACTTTGGCCCTCAAAACTGAATTTGTTTTATATTTCAAGACAAACTTGTGGTTGAAAGACAGAATGTTAAAAATGTAAATACTCCAATTATTGTACTGTTGGCAGTGTAAAGACTTGAGGATTAACTAAAATATTTGCCCCTGTTGATAAGACAGCCAGCAGACTTGTGTGATATCTTCAACTATGACAGTGAATCTGATCTTTGTATTAGTAAGGTATTGAACAACCAGTAGATAAGGAATGTGAGTTTTTCAGTGCATTAAAAATAACCTGAAGCATTATACACAATTCGCCACATGGGGGCTTCCAATTCTTTGTAGTGGGTTTTCAGTGTTTTTTCTTTTTTTCTTTACTTGACTATCACTTGCACTCATTTATTTATATCATTCCTTTAAAAAGGCAAATAGCCCGTTTCACACTGATGAAGTAGCAGTTTTAAATACGTGATGGTATATTTAGTGTAAACCAGACATTTATGAGCCACAGCTCATCAAATGTTCTCCTTCATAAGGAAAAACAGCTTTTAGGGATATATCTGTTTCCTGGGAATTGCATTAGATTGGATTTACAGCTCAGATGTGAGGTGTTCACTGGCGTAGGATTTGCTTTTCTCAATCACAGAATCTTAAAGTTGACCTGTCCTTGGGAAGGGCGAAAGTTTCTTTCACAATTATTTAAATGTCGAGGGATCTTCTTGGTAGTAGTTATAGAACATCTCTGATTGATGAGGTCCCTGATTAAGATGCAGGTGAGTTGCTATTTCATATACATTTGGGAATCGCTTAGTTTTCAGTGGTTTGATATCTCAGAATAATAGTAAATTGTAATCAGGGACCTGTGGGTTCTGTGGTATATACTGGACCTAAATTCTGCAACAAGGGTCCCAATTTCTGTGGCATAAAATTTCGCAGCAAATTTAAATTCCTTTTTACAGCATGCAATATGTGTCTGACGATATCTGCAATCAGATGTCACCAGTGTGGTGCTCTGCTCTATCCAATGTTGATAAGTCGGCTGCATGCATATGTGTTCTCCCTGTATGCAGGAGTGGCAGGTTTGTGTAATTTTTGGTGGTGCCCAGAACAGGTCCAAGTCCCACCCTTCCCCCCCCCCCCCGACACCTACCTTGTAAGCCAATATACAGTAACGCCTCACTTAAAGTCGTCCTGGTTAACATTGTTTTGTTATGTTGCTGATCAAACTTGTTTTTTCGCGGACCACTTGAAAATAGCTGCAGGTCTTGGTGGACCACTTTAATGATCTTTCCAAATGTTGTTTGTGCCATTAGCTAACTATTGTAAAGTGCTTTGGATAAAAGTGCTATATTAATAATAATTAACGTTTTTTTTCTTCTACACATAAAAGCACACAACTCATATTTTAATATCGGTAGTCTTAACCTTTCTAATGTGATGGATGTGCCCTCTCTCCTCCACCGGGGCAGCCCCCAAGCTGGGGCTGGGAAGGAGTGGGGGGGGGTCTCTCCCTCTCTCCTCCACCGCAGAAGCCCCCAAGCTGGGGCTGGGAATGAGGGGGGGGTCTCTCCCCCGCCACAGCAGCCACAGAGCTGAGGCTGGGAAGGAGGGCCGTCTCTCTGGCAGCTGGAGCTCGGGAAAGACGCCTCTTTCTCTGGCCGCTGCAGCTCTGCACATCCCAAATTACCCCAACCCCCTCTTCTCACACCACTGCCCCCTCCCACTTCCTCCCTATTCCCCCCAAGTCCACCACCTGACCTTACGTGTGCATCTTCTCCAGGGTCCAGGCACCTAATTAGTGGAGCCACGCCTGCGCAGCTCCACTAATTAGGAGGGTGGCCCTTCATTCTGTCATGTGCGGCCCCTCAGGTGCCTGAATGGAGCTCATGGACCACCTGTCTGGAGCTCATGGACCACAGTTTGAGAACCTCTGAATTAGAGAACATGATCTTTTAAAGTAGCGCAATTCTCCCTTATAACGTTGTTTGGTAGTTGCCTGCTTTGTCCACCACTCACAGAAAGCAGCCCATTGGAGCTAGCTGGTGGGGGCTTGGAACCAGGGTGGGCGGGCAGCCTCCCCATCAGCTCCCCTAAGTTCCCTGTGTGGCAGCTGCCCAGCAAGCTGTCAATTGCTGGCCAGTTCAGGGTCCCTCCCCACACTGCCGTGTGCTGCTCCAGCCCTCTGCCTTGGAACTACTCCTGTGAACCTCCGGCTTGCTGTGCGGGGTGGGGGGAGGAAGACAGAGGGGTGCTGATGTCAGGGTGTCCCCTTCCCCCACTCCTGCCCCCCATCTCCACAGAACAGTAGGGGGACATGACAGGGCTCAGGACCAAGGGAGCTTGCTGGCAGCAGCTGCTGTCTCAACTTGCTGATCTAATTAAAAAGGCAATATACTTAGAGTGGGGTCAGCCAACTTAAATGGGCAGTGCTTCTCACACACACACACACTCTGTGTCTGTCTGTCTCTCTGCCATTCTGTCTCCCCTCCCTCCATTCGTGCTGCCTTGTAGAGTGTAAGGCTACATTAGCAATAATGTGTTAACCCTTGAGGGCTCAGCAGAGTGCTAATTCATCATTTAGCAGTAAGGCATTCCCTGGGAAATAGCCCACCCTCTGACTCCACCACCTCAACCAAGTTTCACAATCATCTTTGCTGTGTACAGTATTAAATTGTTTGTTTAAAACTTATACTGTGTATATGTATTAAAATATAGTCTTTCATCTGGCAAAAAAAAAATTCACTGGAACCTAACCCCCCACCCCTTTACATTAATTCTTATGGGGAAATTGGATTTGCTTAACATCATTTTGTTTAAAGTAGCATTTTTCAGGAACATAACTATAACGTTAAGTGAGGAGTTACTGTATATTTTTAAAAATAATGTAAAAATGTGAGGGCTCTGGGGTGGGGCTGGTGATGAGGGTTTGGGATGTGGGAGGGGCTCAGGCAGAGGGTTGGGGTGCATGGGTCAGGGCAGTGGGGTGGGGCTGGGGATGAGGGGTGCAGCGGTGTGGGAGGAGACTCAGGGCTAGGGCAGAGGGTTGGGGTGAGGGCTCTGGGCTGGTGATTAGGAGTTTGAGGTACAGGCAGGCCAGAGAGGAGGACTCCCCCCAGCCCTCTCCCCGCCAGCAGCAGCAAGCTCCAGGGGAGGGGCTCCCCTCTTCCCCCTTGCACCACACTCACCTCATACCACTGCCAGTGTGCATGCTCCTAGAGCCCCTCTGAGGTCCAGAAAGCCCCCTCGCCTCCCCTGTGATGGGTGCAAGGGCGGAGACTACCATCACATGTGTGCTTCCTCTCCTGCTGCTGCCCCTCACTGTAGCCTCATTGGGGGTGGGGCTGCCCCTTGTCCAGCGTGGAGAAGGAGCAGTGACTGTGGGCAGGGCAGCCCCCGTGCTGGTGAAGGGTCCTGCTGGAAAAGGGAAGGGTCTGAGGCGGAAGGGCAGGGGCAAGGTCAGCCTGCCCTGGCACTAGCGGGAGGGGGGCATTAGGACCTTGCGGCAGCAGTTGATGCCGGGAGCCAGCAGAGCTGAGGCAGCGTGGAGCTGTAGGGACATTCCGGGGCCAGGGGAGGCGCGTGGGGGGAGCAAATGGGGACTGGGGGACACTCAGGGGAGGTGCGCGGGGGCAGCAGGTGGGGATGGGGGAGAGACCCAGACCCACACATTGGTGGAGCCCTGAATATTGGTGGAGCCCGGGCACCAAGGGCCCATACAACTCACCACCCCGCCTGTGTGCTGTCCCAGCGCTGCGGAGATAGCTTGCACAGCAGATCTCGAGCGAACCACCCAGTGACCACAGGCTCCGATAAGGTACGAAGGCACCCAGCCAGGTTTATTGCCAAATGAAATGCAGTCTCTAGCTCCCCAGATCAGATGTCTACAGTTCTGCTAGTTACATATGTGCTCCCTGACAATGGACCGGCTCAGTCAGTGATGGGATTTACCACTGCCCCCTAGGCCAGACAAAGACACCTCCTTGGGGTGCATTCTTATACACAAGTACAAACAAGTTACACATCACTCTGATGTATTAAGATACAACCCCTCTACATGTTAGGGTGCTGCCTCTCACCTGGTACATGTTGGTTTGAACAAAACAACTTTATCCATCGCATCCTTTTGACCCTGTCTTTGGGATGCGTCTGTGTGGAATGTACTAGTATCAGAACGTTCTTGGTACCATCCTTGCACATGTTTATATCTCTAGTGTCCAGTACCTTTTAGGTATGTGTGTTTCTGCAACATCAGCCCTATCCTTGCCAGACTATGTGCAGGACCTGTCTCTTGCTCACAGCTTAACTTTGCTTTATGTTAACGAAGTCTTGACCATTACTTTAGTTCAGGCATTATGCCTCATACCAGGCCTCTGATACAAGGGTTTATGTTTCAGGGCCTCATCTTACTACGGGGGTGGGGGTGGAGGTGGGAAATAGGAAACCCTTAAAGAAAGTTTAAATATACATTCCCTTGTGATTTTGTTTGTGAATATGCTATAAAACCAGTGGGATTGTCTAGAATTTATTTTGAACTGTGGAACTCGTTGCCAGACGATGTTGTGCAGGCCAAGACTATAACAGGTTCAAAAAAGAACTAGATAAATTCATGGAGGATAAGTCCATCAATGGCTATTAGCCAGGATGGGCAGGGATGGTGTCTCTAGCCTCTGTTTGTCAGAAGCTGGGAATGCGCGACAGGGGATGGATTACTTGATGATTACCTGTTCTGTTCATTCCCTCTGGGGCACATGGCATTGCTCTCTACACCAACATTCCACACAAAGGTGGGCTACAAGCAATCAGGAACAGTATCCCTGATAATGTCACAGCAAAACTGGTGGCTGAACTTTGTGACTTTGTCCTCACCCACAACTATTTCACATTTGGTAACAATGTATACCTTCAAGTCAGCGGCACTGCTATGGGTATCCGCATGGCCCCACAGTATGCCAATATTTTTATGGCTGACTTAGAACAATGCTTCCTCAGCTCTCGTCCCCTAACGCCCCTACTCTACTTGCACTACATTGATGACATCTTCATCATCTGGACCCATGAAAAAGAAGCCCTTGAGGAATTCCACCATGATTTCAAAAATTTCCATCCCACCATCAACTTCGGCCTGGTCCAGTCCACACAAGAGATCCACTTCCTGGACACTACAGTGCTAATAGGCAGTGGTCACGTAAACATCACCCTATACCAGAAACCTACTGACCACTAGACTTACCTACATGCCTCCAGCTTTCATCCAGACCACACCACATGATCCATTGTCTACAGCCAAGCTCTAAGATACAACCACATTTGCTCCAACCCCTCAGACAGAGACAAACACCTACAAGATCTCTATCAAGCATTCTTACAACTACAGTACCCACCTGCTGAAGTGAAGAAACAGACTGACCAAACTAGAAGAGTACCCAGAAGTCACCTACTACAGGACAGGCCCAACAAAGAAATAACAGAACGCCACTAGCCATCACCTTTGGCCCCCAACTAAAACTTCTCCAGCGCATCATAAAGGATCTCCTAATTCAGAATCATGGGTGAGTGCTACACCCGAATCCTCAGGTGCTGCGTACAAGAGCATGGTTCATCAGTGATTAAATGCACAGGAGGTTCACTGTTCATTCTGGACTGCCATTGTTCTCCTTAATAATAGAAAACCTTCCACAAGAGGTGGCTTACCTTAGTAACTGGGAACGCTTGTTCATATGGGCCTCACATGATGTGTCACTTTGATTCAAACAATTCTGGACTAGCTCTTACATCTTAAGGAGTCAGATCAAGCCCTCAGCTCCATTAGAGTACATCTGGCTGCTATCTCAGTGTATCACTTGTGAATCAAGGGTAGAACTGTTTTTACTAATCCTATCATGACTAGATAGTTCCCTGTGGAACAAATGGATTCAGGGTCCATTGCCAACTTGGGATTTAAATTTAGTGTTGTCTATTCTTATGGGACCTCCATTTCACCCTTTAGCTTCCTGCTCACTTCTGCACCTCTCAATCAAGATGGCTTTCATAGTGCCTGTCACCTCCTTTAGGAGAGTGGGAGAGTTATGTGCACTGTTTTCTACCAAGACAAAGTCCAACTTAGGCCTCATTCTAAGTTTCTGTGTGAGACTGATTTTTCACCTGAATCAGTCAATACACTTAATGGTTTCCTTAACCGTTTCCTTCCAAACGTCCCAAGCTCACAAAGATGAATGAAGGCTGCACACTCTGGATGAACATAGGGCTTTGGTTTTTTGCCTGGTGAAGAAAATGCCTTTCAGGGTTCTTCTCAGCTATTTGTTTCCTATGTGGAACAAATGAGAGGTCAACCTGATGCAGCACAGCGACTGTCAAAATGGATTACCAGCTGCATCACTATGTGGAGTTCTTCGAGGAGTGTCCCTTTGGGTGCTCCACTTTAGGTGTCTTGGCGCCCTGTACTTCTAATCGGAGGTTTGTAGTAGCAGTGCCCCGGCTGGCCGCCCACGTGCGGCAGCCATCTCACATCGCTCCAAGTGGTTATCCCATGTGCGCAGCCAACCATCTCCCAGTTCCTTCTCTACTGCCTTTGGCTTTGGTCAGAACAAGAGCAGCGCACTCACGGCTTTAGCTGTTTCTATTATTTCAGTTCTTTCCCAGCTAGTATCTCTCTCCTTTAATTTTCTTTTACCATATTAAACCCCCCCCTTTTTTTTCCCTACTCCTCCCCTTTCCCCTGCCTCAGGCGGGTAACTCCCAATGACATAAGAGGCATAAGAATAGATTATTCCCATTCTTCCTTTCCACATAGCCTCAGAAATGCCTGGTTCTTCAGGCTTCAAACGCTGTCTTATTTGCAGACTCTCTATACTGGTCTCTGATGGCCATACACAGTGTGTCTGTTGCCTGGGGGAGACACATATATCTCAAAAGTGTCTCCACTGCAAAAAACTGACAGGACAAGGAAGCCTAGGGATCTCCAGTTGAAATTCCTGATGATGGAGAAATCCCTTAGACCAGCCTCTGGCCCAGAGTCCAGGATACTTCCTGGCCAGTGGTCACCAACAGCAGCCTCAGACATGGGATCTTCCTCTAAAAAGGCAACTAAGGACTCTGTTCCTAAAAAAGCCACAAAAAAGAGGTCTCACTCTTTACCACAGTGAGATTCCGCTCAGAAAAAGCGATCTCCGACCGCAGAGTCTGCCCCGGTACCAATGGCACCAAGATGTCCCAAGGAGCTAAAGACCCGGTGCAATCTAGCTCTCATGGAGTTGCACATACCAAAGCTCCTAGCTCGGCACCGGTGGAGCCAAAGAAAACCCAGACAATGGCACCTGCTGCACTGATACAATGCAGCAAGCCTGGGGCACCAGCAGCCCTTCCTTCTTCTGAGTTCCAGCCAGAGTCTACCTCTGTCCTCGATACTGTGCCTCCTGGTACCGCAACAATTTGTCAGACAGGCAAACCTCCTGATTACTTCAACTGTGGGGATTCCGCTTTTTTTGGCACCGATGGCACCCCAGCCAGACTGGGACCAAGCTTGGCTATTACCCCTGCAGGCTTAGTCCCCTCCTCTTTCCAGCAATAAGGAGGAGGAAGTGGAGGCAAGGATGTACACCCCTCGCCATTCCTCACCCAAACCTGGACCCTCGTGCACCAAACATCTCTGGATGGAAGAGGCTGGCAGGCTCCACAATGGGTGCCACCCTCCCTGCTCTCCCATTGCACTGGACATACTGGGACCCATGGGCATTATACATCAGGCCCCCCAACCCACCCAGGTCCAGAACAACACAATCACCTTCACCACCTGCCCAAGCTCCCTCAGAAATGTTGGAGGAGGAAGTAGAAGAACTTGAGGATGTGCCTGAGGGCGATACCATCCCACCTACCCATATCTCCTCTTCGTCACAGATGAAACAATAATGCTGCCTCCCCCCACATCTAGAGACGACTTTAAATCCTTTCAAGATCTGTTTAAATGGGTAGCTGATTCCCTTGACATATCATAGCAGGGCTACCAGAGAGAGAACGTAAACCGATAGATATACTCCAGGCTTCTCCATTAGCCAAGTTTGCACTACCCATTAATGCAGCCATTATGGACCCAGCAAAAATTGTCTGGCAGACACCAGCCACAGCTCCGCCTTCTTGTAAGAGATCCGACAAGAAGTACTATGTACTGGCTAAGGGGGCTGAGCTTTTTTTTTCAAACTCATTGGTGGTAGAAGTGGTTAATCAAAGGGGGAAGCCACATCAGTCAAGAACTACCCCTTACAATAAAGACTGGAAAAGACTAGACCTTTTCGAAAGGAAAGCCTACTCGTCGGCTACCCTCCAATTCTGCATAGCCAACTTCTCGGCCTTACTAGCCAAATACACACACAACATGTTTTCTCACATGGCAACCTTTATTGAACATCTTCCAGAAGACAAAAAGGAGCACTACAAGGCCAACATTTTAGAAGGTTCCCTCATTGCCAGAACGGCCCTGCAGGCTTCTCTTGATTCTGTTGACATGGTGGCATGATCCATCGCTATGTCCATAGTCCATGTGTAGGGCTTCCTGCCTCCATCTTTCCAGATTTCCCAGGGAAGTTCAAGCAGCCGTAGAGGACATACCTTTTGAAGGCCAAAAATTGTTTGCAGCGAGCACAGACGTCTCCTTGCACACCTTGAAGGACTCCCAGGCAACGTTAAAGACACTTGGAATCTAAGTCCTTGCAAACAAAAAAGAAACAAGGCAGATTCTATAATCAGTGATTCTGGACTTCCCCATACACCCAACCTCAAAGACACTACAACCAATGCTGCAAACAGAGACAGACGAGACGCTGACAACCTTGCACCAACATGGCCCAGACAAACATGGTTTCCATGAGTTTGTGTTTTGGATTATTTTATCCCAGACATATTAGCTTTTGTTTCTCCAAGTTGAATCTTACTTAATTGTTTTCGGCTCATGTATCTAACCTCTGGAGGCTCCTTTGTAATGTTTCTCTGTTTTTGCTGGTGATCACATCTACTTCCAATTTAGTATCATCTCTGAATGTTAGCAATATAATATGTATTCCTCTTCCAGATCATTAATGAAAATGTTAAATAAGACACTAACACTGATTTTCGTGGTATCCCACTAGACCTCTTACCCTGAACTTGCTATACTGTTCCCAGGAGAAATGGAGAATCTGTTTTTTCTATCATTACATGCTTTTCAAAGAGGGGAATGGAAAGCAGTTTTCCCTGCCCTTAGCTTTAGCTGCCTTTACACTGCCTGCTAGACTTGCTCAGGGTTACACATTATGTCCTGTGGAGCGACAATTTAAGCGTTTCACCTGCCCGACAGATGAAACTGCCTGGATTGATTTTGTTATTTCACAACTGAAATCATTACGGAGTGCACGAGGCTCTGATTATGCTACTGCTGTACAAACTGCAGCTGTACAATATGATTTTGGTACAACATTCATTCATCTAATTTGCAAACTGGATACAATTAACTTAGGCTTGAATAAAGACTGGGAGTGGATGGTTCATTACAGAAAGTAAAACTATTTCCCCATGTTTATCCCACGCCCCTGCCCGCTGTTCCTCAGATGTTCTTGTCAACTGCTGGAAATGGCCCACCTTGATTATCAGTACAAAAGTGATAATTTCCCCCCCCACCCCCACCCCTGCTCTCCTGCTGGTAATAGTTCACCTTACCTGATCACTCTCATTCCAGTGTGTATGGTAACACCCATTATTTCATGTTCTCTGTGTATATAAATCTCCCCATTGTATTTTCCACTGAATGCATCCAATGAAGTGAGCTGTAGCTCACGAAAGCTTATGCTCCAATAAATTTGTTAGTCTCTAAGGTGCCACAAGTCCTCCTTATCTCTGTTTATGTTGCTGTTTATTTTTCTAAATCACTAAGCTGTAACTGTATTACTAAATTATAAAGTTCCATCTCTTTGTGTGGTCTTTTCAATTTTTTAAATCTTTTCATTGCCTAATCTAAATATGAATTGGGTTGAACTTTCTTCTTGGAACTTACAGTGAGAGAGCAACTGTGAACAATGAACAATTTTAGGCAATGTGAATGCTATTCTTGCACCTTGCAACATGGCCAAGTGGATTCTACTTGTTGAATCTTAGGCCATGTCTACATGGGAACACTCGGGAAAGTTAAGGCAAGTTGTCCAAATGTATGAAGTCAATACTAATAAATTAGAGCATGTTAAAGTACCTTCCTCCTCACCCATGCGGATGATAGAATTTAGGAGTAAAGTGCATTTATTTAGCTGTAATTTGAGAGATTAAGCTACAGCAAATGGAGGCCGCTTACTCCTGAACAAGAGCATCCAGGTGGGGGTTTAATATGCTTTAATGTAGGCACGTTGACGTCACACCTTCAGTTTATTGGACTTAACTTTTCTGAGTTTCCCCTTGTAAACAAGCCCTGGAACTGCTTATGGGCTCTGATCCAGCTAAGCACTTAAGAACATGCTAAATGTAAAGTATGTGAGTAGTTCAACTGAAGCTTAAAGTTAAGTTTGTGCTTAAGTGCTTTGCAGGATTGGAGTTTTAAAATCCATTTTTTATGCCAGCCTGCTTTTTTAATGTTGCCCTTTTTTCCCTGCGCTACAATTTGTTGCAGATGCAAACCCTATCATGTAGACACCTAAGTACATAGCTGCCCCATTTAGACCTCTAAATGCATGGGTCACAGCTGCAAAAAAAAAAAAGTCTGGATCTGTCCTCCTTTAAAAATTAAGCTCAAAGTGTGAAATATTTGTCAAAGGACAATGCTGTGTTTATCACAAAAGGTGTGTGTGTTTGTGTGTGTGTGTTCTTTAAAAAATGTTAAAGTGAAGTTAGTTTCTTCAGTTTTCATGCTGGCATTATAGCCTGATGAGTTCAGACACAGCTCAAGGCTACAATATAGAAAGAATGCGCACTCTCTCTCTCTCGCTCTCTTTATCCTTCAGTTAAAAGCTGTGTGATTAACAGACTAATAATCTGACCTGTCGTAATTTAACTTTTCAATGCTCAGGAATGCACTACTGGAAACCGGTGGAACTCCAGAAGTAATGACCATAATACAGATGTTTACATGGTGTTTTGTTCAAGCTCACCAGAAGGATAACAAGCAGGTTAGTCAAGCTCTATTTCTTTAGATAACTTTTTAATGAGAGGTTTTCAGATTTAGCATGAAAAGAACAATTTTAAATTTTAGAATGCTGATGGAATAAAATGAGCCAAATAGTGGTCTCACATCACTACTATAGATGGATGCCAAGACATAGTTGAGGCCCTTTAACTGGCATCAGACATAGAGGTGCAAAACTATTATGCCTTTTGCAAAATAGGAGTAATTTATTTGTTATGCTGTAGCATTTCACCAACATAAGTTATCTTGCCCTTATATTCAGTGCTTAATTTGTAATGAAAGAGGTGCCAGGGCTAAAGGAATTATTTTACATTCATAACTGATGCAGCAAGCCCAGAGGTTCCAGGGCTATGAACTGCTAAGCCTAGAGGTGCAAGGGCTCAGCCCTGGCAAGCCCTGGTGCAAATTAAGCACGGCATATATTATATTGTTATCCCGGCCCTGCAGCATTTGCCTGCATGCTGAATTACAGCATGATGCTCAATCTTGTACTGAAAGAGTGAGGGAGACCATAGGCAAGTATTTCTTTTGCAGCAGCAGGGATCCTACTGAGCACTGTGCTGAATGTAATAAGAAAAAAACAAAGAAAAATAAATACAACGGTACAAAATAGTCAGGTTTGATCATCCAAGAGTTCAGATGAGGCTTAAAATTTCCCCACTCAGGATCTTATTCTCCTCTCATGGTAATTTTACAGCACTCTTACTCAATTGACTGCAGTGAAATTACTTGTGTTTTTCACGAACTTAACTAAGAGGAGAATCAGCCCCTCAGAGTTTAAAATCCAAGAACAGGGGACTTGAAAATTGTAATTATATTTATAGGTCACAAGCTTTCATTAGGTTCCTAGCCTGTACCAAAATTTCTTACTCTAATCATTTCATTAATTTGTCCAGTGCAGTTTGACATGGCAGGAACACTGGGTTGGGAAGCTATTCTACTATTGAATATATTTAACCTCTAAACAAACTCCAGAGAATTTCTACTTTCTTTGATTTCCACATCTTTTTGGGAGATAGTGGTTGGTGAAGGGGTGGGTCTTGGAATCCGTGATATACTTGCCTCTAATTAGCATTGTGATTAAATCTGTCTTCTAGCTTCAGGTGTATGAATTAGGGATGAAACTGCAGCTGTCTTATTTAATATGAATAAATGCCACACACATTAATTTTATTCCATCCTGGTTGCATGTTAGCAGTACATTGTGCAGCCCCAGGGAGGCAGGGGTGGTGGGTTGGAGATCATAAGCAGAAATTCTGCACTCTTCAACTTGCTGAAGGGCTAAATTCGTTGTGCTGGCTCTGCATGTGTTTTATGGTGAAAGTTCTTCACTTGATGACATCATGTCATGGATTATTGCCCACTTTTTTATGTGAAGCTGGCTTTAAATATGAAATAGATCTTCTTTATGCAATTTATGTGTGCATATTCACACTGCTATAATTAAGGTGGTGCCTGTGAGCATTTGCATTATAAATCTTTTTTTCCCCCCCCAAGAGTTTATAAATCAACTGTAAAATTTGCTACAATTTAGCATACAAGGTCTCAGACTAGGATAATAAATTTGGTTTAAATTAATTTGATTGTATTGTTTTTGCTTTCTGAATAATATTATAATTGTAGACATTGCAACTTCACACCGTATCTTTGAGAACTATTGTATTAAATTTATGAATGGTTTATAAATTCATGGGGACAGGTTACCACAGCTCCTCCAGGAACTAAAAACAGGGGGGCATGATTAAGGCAAGTTGCTGAAACTGTAAACAACCTCAGAGAGGTACCACTCCCTGGGGGGGTTAGGAGTGACCTCTGGTAGACTTTTAGTAAATCTGTAGGAACTTGCGGGCGGGGGGTAGGGGGGGGTTTTTATTTTCTTTGTAATGTTTCTGCCCTAAGAATAAATGTACTTGTTTAGAAAGATCTGTGTGGTAACTGCTGGCAATACACTGTTTATAGCTCTCGGAGAGAAAGCAAGTCACAGATGCTGGCCGTTAGGCAGGCTAGCTTGCTGGAGTTATCACAGTGTATGGCTGGTGGCTGTGCAGCCTTGAAACCCCTGGTCAGAAGGGAGTAGTACAAGGCCCCTATCCAGAGACAGGTGACAGCTGGAGAACTGAGACCTGACTGGATGCTCCTGAAGTGGACCATGGGAATGGGGAGGGTGCAAATATAGTTGTTACCCTGAAACTGTAACAGTTATTACATGCATTTATAAGGTACCCATCTCTATGTCTGCATGTACTTAATGGGACATAAATTGCTCCATTAACATTTCAAATAAGAGGAACACTAAAGACTGAGAATGAAGAAGGATCTGGCCAGTTGTTTGAGACCCCAGGAATTTATAGTTCAGCTAATTGGAAAAAAGGCTAGGCAAACAGATGTATCTTGTGAATCTTTCTAAGAACCAGGTTGTGTCCACAGAGGTGTGCAGGGTAGGAAAGAGTTCACAGAAAACCCTGTACTCCCCCCAGTATAATGGCTGGCCACAATCACAGTCCCTTCTAATATCCTTATAGATCACTTAGAATGGGTGAGAAAGGGCATGGCATAGCTGGGGAGTGTAGAGGAGTGCTGTTTAGGGGAGGTAGCAGTGCATATGTTTCCCTTGGGTTGTTGGGAGCTTGTTTGTAGATCAAACTGATTTACCCCATGTTTGTAAATCAGGCCACTTATGTAGATGCCTAAATGAGGACTTAGGAACCTATTGTTAGGCACCCTTGTTGAAAGGCTTGGCCCTGAGGTCACTGGAGAGATGAACCCATGTGTTATGTTCAAATAAAGCTGTTTAAAAGTTTCTAACAATGTTCAGATCAGACCTAGGGCTGTCTGAGCGACATTAGTTTTGGACATTTAAACTTTGAACCTGTGTTTTTGGAGAAAGCTAAACTTCTCTCTTGTTGTCTGTTCCCCCTCCCTCCCCCCCCACACAGTAAGTGAGTGTTTCAACAGTAACATCAAGTTAACAACCATTTTTCGCCTGGGAATGTTCATTAAATGTATGTCTGATTTTTCTTTTTAATCATTAGTTGAACAAATATCTTTTTGTATAAAAACTAAACTTTGACTTTCAATTGTACTTTTATGTCAACTATTAGATCCAGACACATCTAAACTTGTTTTTCCCTGATGTTGCCTTGTTTAGCTATTTTGATGCCTTGTATAAAGAGTGATGTAGAAATTGCTTACAACAAATTGGTTTTCCTGCATTCATGGGTGGAGACAAAAAAGAAAAACTCATTAAAGTGACGGGAAAGAATATCATTACATGTATTTATAAAATGCACATCACCATGGTATCTGAGTATACATGACAAAAATCCAAGTAAAATGAGCGTGGTAGTCTAAGCCCTGGTCTACACTAGGACTTTAGGTCGAATTTAGCAGCGTTAAATCGATGTAAACCTGCACCCGTCCACACGATGAAGCCCTTTATTTCGACTTAAAGGGCTCTTAAAATCGATTTCCATACTCCACCCCTGACAAGTGGATTAAATTGGCCTTGCCGGCTCGAATTTGGGGTACTGTGGACGCAATTAGATGGTATTGGCCTCCGGGAGCTATCCCAGAGTGCTCCATTGTGACTGCTCTGGACAGCACTCTCAACTCAGATGCACTGGCCAGGTAGACAGGAAAAGAACCGTGAACTTTTGAATCTCATTTCCTGTTTGGCCAGCGTGGCAAGCTGCAGGTGACCATGCAGAGCTCGTCAGCAGAGGTGACCATGATGGAGTCCCAGAATCACAAAAGAGCTCCAGCATGGACCGAACGGGAGGTATGGGATCTAATCGCTGTATGCGGAGAGGAATCCGTGCTATCAGAACTCCGTTGCAGTTTTCAAAATGCCAAAACCGTTGTCAAAATCTCCCAGGGCATGAAGGACAGAGGCCATAACAGGGACCCGAAGCAGTGCCGCGTGAAACTGAAGGAGCTGAGGCAAGCCTACCAGAAAACCAGAGAGGCGAACGGCCGCTCCGGGTCAGAGCCCCAAACATGCCGCTTCTATGATGAGCTGCATGCCATTTTAGGGGGTTCAGCCACCACTACCCCAGCCGCGTTGTTTGACTCCTTCAATGGAGATGGAGGCAACACGGAAGCAGGTTTTGGAGACGAAGAAGATGATGATGAGGTTGTAGATAATTCACAGCAAGCAAGCGGAGAAACCGGTTTTCCCGACAGCCAGGAACTGTTTCTCACCCTGGACCTGGAGCCAGTACCCCCTGAACCCACCCAAGGCTGCTTCCTGGACCCGGCAGGCGGAGAAGGGACCTCCGGTGAGTGTACCTTTTAAAATACTATACATGGTTTAAAAGCAAGCATGTGAAAGGATTACTTTGCCCTGGCATTCGCGGTTCTCCTGGATGTACTCCCAAAGCCTTTGCAAAAGGTTTCTGGGGAGGGCAGCCTTATTGCCTCCTTCATGGTAGGACACTTTACCACTCCAGGCCAGTAACACGTACTCGGGAATCATTGTACAACAAAGCATTGCAGTGTGTGTTTGCTGGCGTTCAAACAACATCCGTTCTTTATCTCTCTGTGTTATCCTCAGGAGAGTGAGATATAATTCATGGTCACCTGGTTGAAATAGAGTGCTTTTCTTCAGGGGACACTCAGAGGAGCCCATTCCTGCTGGGCTGTTTGCCTGTGGCTAAACAGAAATGTTCCCCACTGTTAGCCACGGGGAGGGGGGAGAGTTGAGGGGGTAGCCACGCGGTGGGGGGAGGCAAAATGCGACCTTGTAACGAAAGCACATGTGTTACGTACGTAATGTTAACAGCAAGGTTTACCCTGAAAGAGTGTAGCCACAGTTTTATAAAATGTGTCTTTTTAAATACCGCTGTCCCTTTTTTTTTTTCTCCACCAGCTGCATGTGTTTCAATGATCACAGGATCTTCTTCTTCCCAAAGGCTAGTGAAGATTAGAAAGAAAAAAAAACGCACTCAAGATGAAATGTTCTCCGAGCTCATGCTGTCCTCCCACACTGACAGAGCACAGACGAATGCGTGGAGGCAAATAATGTCAGAGTGCAGGAAAGCACAAAATGACCGGGAGGAGAGGTGGCGGGCTGAAGACAGGTTGAAGCTCAAATGTGGCGGCAGCGTGATGAGAGGAGGCAGGATTCAATGCTGAGGCTGCTGGAGGACCAACCCAGTATGCTCCAGTGTATGGTTGAGCTGCAGCAAAGGCAGCTGGAGCACAGACTGTCACTACAGCCCCTGTGTAACCAACCGCCCTCCTCCCCAAGTTCCATAGCCTCCACACCCAGACGCCCAAGAACGCGGTGGGGGGACCACCGGCCAACCAGCCACTCCGCCACAGAGGATTGCCCAAAAAAAGAAGGCTGTCATTCAATAAATTTTAAAGTTGTAAACTTTTAAAGTGCTGTGTGGCATTTTCCTTCCCTCCTCCACCACCCCTCCTGGGCTACCTTGGTAGTCATCCCCCTATTTGTGTGATGAATGAATAAAGAATGCATGAATGTGAAGCAACAATGACTTTATTGCCTCTGCAAGCGGTGATCGAAGGGAGGAGGGGAGGGTGGTTAGCTTACAGGGAAGTAGAGTGAACCAAGGGGCGGGGGGTTTCATCAAGGAGAAACAAACAGAACTTTCACACTGTAGCCTGGCCAGTCATGAAACCTGGTTTTCAAAGCTTCTCTGATGCGTACCGCGCCCTCCTGTGCTCTTCTAACCGCCCTGGTGTCTGGCTGCGCGTAACCAGCAGCCAGGCGATTTGCCTCAACCTCCCACCCCGCCATAAACGTCTCCCCCTTACTCTCACAGGTATTGTGGAGCACACAGCAAGCAGTAATAACAGTGGGAATATTGGTTTCGCTGAGGTCTAAGCGAGTCAGTAAACTGCACCAGCGCGCCTTTAAACATCCAAATGCACATTCTACCACCATTCTGCACTTGCTCAGCCTGTAGTTGAACAGCTCCTGACTACTGTCCAGGCTGCCTGTGTACGGCTTCATGAGCCATGGCATTAAGGGGTAGGCTGGGTCCCCAAGGATACATATAGGCAGTTCAACATCCCCAACATCTTCTGGTTTGGGAATAAAGTCCCATCCTGCAGCTTTTGAAACAGACCAGAGTTCCTGAAGATGCGAGCGTCATGTACCTTTCCCAGCCATCCCACGTTGATGTTGGTGAAATGTCCCTTGTGATCCACCAGCGCTTGCAGCACTATTGAAAAGTACCCCTTGCGGTTTATGTACTCGCCGGCTTGGCGCTCCGGTGCCAAGATAGGGATATGGGTTCCGTCTATGGCCCCACCACAGTTAGGAAATCCCATTGCAGCAAAGCCATCCACTGTGACCTGCACATTTCCCAGGGTCACTACCCTTGATATCAGCAGATCTTTGATTGCGTGGGCTACTTGCATCACAGCAGCCCCAACAGTAGATTTGCCCACTCCAAATTGATTCCCAACTGACCGGTAGTTGTCTAGCGTTGCAAGCTTCCATAGGGCTATCGCCACTCGCTTCTCAACTGTGAGGGCTGCTCTCATCTTGGTATTCATGCGCTTCGGGGCAGGGGAAAGCAAGTCACAAAGTTCCATGAAAGTGCCCTTATGCATGTGAAAGTTTCGCAGCCACTGGGAATCATCCCAGACCCGCAACACTATGCGGTCCCACCAGTCTGTGCTTGTTTCCCGAGCCCAGAATGGGTGTTTCACAGCATGAACCTGCCCCATTAGCACCATGATGCATGCATTGGCAGGGCCCATGCTTTCAGAGAAATCTGTGTCCATGACCTGATCACTCACGTGACCGCGCTGACGTCACCTCCTCGCCCAGTATCGCTTTGCCAGCTTCTGGTGCTGCATATACTGCTGGATAATGTGTGTGGTGTTTAATGTGCTCCTAATTGCCAAAGTGAGCTGAGCGGCCTCCGTGCTTGCCTTGGTATGGCGTCCGCACAGAAAAAAGGCGCGGAACGATTGTCTGCCGTTGCTCTGACGGAGGGAGGGGCGACTGACGACATGGCTTACAGGGTTGGCTTACAGGAGCTAAAATCAACAAAGGGGGTGGCTTTACATCAAGGAGTATTTCAGGCAGGACTTCACGGAGGGTTCCAATAAGAAATGGTGCACCTAAGTTATTGTTCTTATTGGAACAAGGAGGTTAGTCTGGCCTCTGATTGATACATAGCTAGATTTACCTCGCTGCACCTTCTCTGTGGGTGACTGCTGTGTGACCTAGAGGAATGAGTCCCCTAGACTGGGAGGAGGCAAATGAGTACAAAACAAATCTGGTCTATTTCTTGTTTTGATCCACTCCATCTATCTTTTACATCTTTGGCTGGCAGCAGACGGTGCAGAAGGACTACATGCCATCCACATCTCATGACTGCTCGGCAGAAGATGGTGCAGTAGGACCGCTAGCCATCCTCATCTCTTGCCTGCCTGGCAGAAGATGATGCAATAGGACTGCTAGCAATCCGTGTCGCCTGCCTGCTCACCATAAGACGGTTCAATAGGACTGATTGCAGGACTAAAGAGAATGATCTGGTCAAGTCACTCCAAATTTAGTCCCTGCGTCCATGTCTGCCCGGGCGCTCATGGCCGATGTGGCCAGGAGCACCTCGGACATGACGATGACGGCTACGTCGTACTGTACCGTCTGCTGCCACAAGGCAATGGGTTGCTGGTACTGTGTAGCAATGCAGTACCGTGTCTGCGAGCACCCAGGAGACATATGGTGACGGTTACCTGAGCAGGCTCCATGCTTGCCGTGGTATGGCGTCTGCACAGGTAACTCAGGACAATAGGCGCGAAACGATTGTCTGCCCTTGCTTTCACGGAGGGACGGAGGGAACAGGGGCCTGACGATATGTACCCAGAACCACCTGTGACAATGTTTTAGCCCCATCAGGCATTGGGATCTCAACCCAGAATTCCAATGGACAGCGGAGACTGCGGGAACTGTGGGATAGCTACCCACAGTGCAACACTCCAGAAGTCGACTCTAGTCTCGGTACTATGGAAGCACTCCGCCAAGTTAATGCACTTAATGTACTTAGAGCACTTTCTGTGGGGACACACACACTCGAATATATAAAAACGATTTCTAAAAAACTGACTTCTATAAATTCGACCTTATTCCGTAGTGTAGACATACCCTAAGCACAGTCCTCATTGGATAGAGTTCGGAATTACAGACCTGTCATAAACAATGAGGAGTCTGGTGGCACCTTAAAGATTAACAGATTTATTTGGGCATAAGCTTTTGTGGGTAAAAAAACAGTGGGTAAAAAAACCTCCTTGTTTTTGTGAATATAGACTAACACAGCTACCCTCTGATACTTAGATCTGTCATGTAATTTGGCATAATATGCTGTCTGTGTTCAAGAGCTGGTGTCGAGACTGAATAGTCCCTTCACCTAGAGAATGCAGGCTAGAGTTAAGGTAGCTAGTGGGATAACTCACTGCATTGTCCTAAGTATACCGAACAGGTGCTTGTAAAATAAAATAGTTTGGGTTCCACTGCTGCTAGTCCCTTAATTTTCACAAATAATAACAAAATATTTGTTTACTTTTTGAATTATGCATCTGTTGGAATTAAATTACATTAGTCAGTTACTCTTTCTGGTTCTTATACATTAGAACAAAATTGCTTTTTGTATTCACAAACACTGTATGGGAACATTTAGATTTAAACTCCCACCATCCCCAAAAGCCTGTTTTCACTGAGGTAAAATAATTCCAGTAACATAAATAACTAGGTTTTGTAAGCCTCCTTCCCTCTTTTCTATTCCCTCCTTCTTCATACAAAATCTTAAATGTTAGGTCTAAAACTAATTAAACACTCTTTATGCCAGACAGCACCATTATTGTATGTGGTTATTACATTAGGTGAACCTATAGTATCTTTAGGTTTTATATTCTCAGAAGCTGACCACAAAGCTCTTTTAAAATACTGACTTTTTGTTTTAGCATAAATGTCCCCTGAAGGCCTACTTTCCTCATCATCATCAGCATCTTGTGATAGCCTTACTCAAACATCCTTTTGGTAAGTTCTGCCTTGAATTGTTTTGCAGCATTAACAGAATCTGCATTTTCATTTATTTTTCTGCACAATAGATAACCTCAAAAATAATGCACAAGGGTTACCTTAATTCTGAGAGCTTGACTTTGCCACTTTTGTAATGCTCTTTTAACGTAGGTTTTTGTGTAACTTTTATATACAATGGCGTAGATTTAAACAAAATTAAAACCAAATAAGAGTAATAGAAGAAAGGCAAATTATTTTCAATATAATAAAGCCAATGCTAGGAATTAAAAAACAGTTATCAAGCACTGGAAACGTATTCAATGTTCATGTCTTGTAAGCCCAATAATGATCACTGTGAAAACGCCCATAAGACGTTTAATGCATTGTGTTGCCTTTCTCCTCTCTAAAATCTGGAAATCTGATTTCAGTTAAGTCACAAATGAAAATAAGTTTGGTCTCCATTGTCTCTCATTTATGCATATCAGAAAACTAATGTTTCATGTGAAGCAGTTTTGCATGATTGGCAATTTCTGCTAAGGACGGGCAGTTGACTGGGATAACAGAGATACTAGATTAGTATTGATGAGAAACTATATATATATATGTTTGTTTGTGTGTGTATGCATGCGTGTGTGTGTACACACACTTATGCCTAATTTGATGAATAGCCTGAACTTTAGTTCTGTATTTTGCAACTGAACTTTTGTCCTAAAAAATAATTTATTATGGATATGGTTGAAAACTATGGGAAAGTTTAAAAATGAGAAGCAATTACTGAAGACTGAATCATGTGTCCAGCAAGTTCTAGTTCTAGCTTGATACCACACCAAATATTGTTTCATTAGGTACAACATTTCTTCTTATTGTTTTCCAGATTTGCCAGCTACGCTCTGGTCTCAGCACCTGAAATACATTACTGACATGCTTAAAGCAATAATAGAAGATAAAAGCATTAGGTAAATAAAAATACTTAGACTATCCCTCATCATTTCTACCTGTTCTTCTATTACTTTGTGAAAAGTCATGTGGTTCATAATCTTGGTTCATTAATGCTTAGTTCTCTTTAGTTGCCATTTTCTTATTAGTTCCCAAATTCAACCTCTGTTTTAAGGATAGGAAAATAGGATATCCTAGGATATAAGGAGGCCTGCTAAACTATTAACCTGATTTTTCAGAGGTCTCAAGTGCCCACAGTTCAAGTCAATGAGCACTTCAGAAAATCAGGCCTTATAGTTACTCTGTGAAAGGCTCCACTCACCGCAAGGTGTACCTCCTTCTAGCCACTCTGGGGATTAGTTCCTTCCAGATCTGAGGCCCCCTTCTGCTGCATGCTGCACACTCTGTTGCTGCTCTCCCTCTCTGAAACTCAGGATGCTCCTTCTTCCTGACTTGGCCCTCCAGCCAGGTCCCTGTGTGTGTTTCCTTAGGTTAGTGGCTGGTCCCAACCACTACTAATAAGGGTTCTTCCATTTGGCTTAGCAGCAGCACCCAGGCTATTTACAAAGAAGTTTGCAATAGTAGCAGCAGAGGCCTGTTGCAATGGCTCCGTTGTCATCCATATCTAGATGACTTGCTCCTGACAGGAAGGTCCTGTCTAGAAGTTTTGACATTGACATCATTGCTGCTCCATCACCTAATGGCCCTGGGAATTGGTATAAACATGGAATAGTCTATCCTAAATCTGACACAAACTATAGAATTCATAGGAGCGACTATAGACTAGGTCAGGGCAAGTGCTGTGTGGTAAATGTGCCAGGAAGACAGTATGTACACAATAGTGATTATTCTCCCTTGATGTGGTTGAAAGACTCCAAGCGTATATTCATGGAAGTTCCCCTCTGCCTGCCCATACCTGAGAAGAAGCTAGTTACGGATGCCTCCCAACGGGACTGGGGAGCCCATATGGATGACTCACAGCACAAGGCACCTGGATCCCTCGAGAGACCAGAATGCAAATAAATCTCCTGGAGCTGAGAGCTGTCTGGGAAGCCTACAAGTGTTCACACCACTCATGATTCCGACACATCCTAGTAATGTCCAACAACATATCAACCACGCTCTATATTAACTAACAGAGCTAAATCCATCCTTCTGTGCATGGAAACAGTTAATTTATGGAACTTGTGTATCCAACACCACTAATCCTAAGACCCCCTCAGTGCCAACTGGCAAAGGGTTCACTGTTCTGTAACAGCAACTCCTATTAAGCCTGAAAAACTTACTACACCTAATATTCTGCTTTCATGGTTTTATCCATAAATAGTATCTTGTAAGGTATCAAATAAAAACTGGTGACATATAAGCATTATGAGATGTATGTATAGATGATATTTAAGAATTTGCGTTGAAAGTTGTATGTATGTATTGAAAAATATATTTCAGAATCTGCATCCCAGGCAGGGTTGACTATCAAGTTTTTCCTAGAAAAAGGACTGTTGGTTTACTTGTCTACCTAGGTTCATTTATAAATGAAGCATTGTAAGTCAATACAATGGAAACCGCCTTTACAGAGGAGAATAATTCTGACTCTGGGAATAAAGACAATGAACTCTGGAAAATATAAGGAAAAGCAAAAGGACGTTTTGTTACCCGTTTCACTGAGAAACCTCCTGGGCGGGAGGTGTGGGGGGGAATGATTCATGAGTGTTGTGGATCCTAGTTTGACTGAAAACCAGCACACTTTGCAGGAAAAGATCAGCTGAGAGACTGTTTTAGACAAATGTTTGTAGCCTGTTAAAAGTAAGTCTTGTTCTAGTAGAAGCCTGTTATACTTTTGTTTTATTTGTAACCTGTTATTGTCCTTGCTCACTATCTCTTAAATCTCTACATTTGTTCATAAACGTTTATTATAAATAGTTTACAGTGCTGTGTTGTTATATTGGAGCTGATATACAGTTGACTCAAACAAGTTGGTGTATATGTACTATTCCTGGTAATTATTATGTGTGTTTAGTGACGGAGGCTGGAGGCTACAGGGTGGATGCTTTTGAGGAGTTCTGAGGTACACCTAATGTTTTACTTGAAAAGCAAAGTAGCAGCGGGTAGAGCCCAGAAGAGAGTGCTGAAGGGTTGGTAGTGTCAGGGAGCTGTCACCCACCTTCCACAACAAAGACTCCCTCTCACTGAGTCAGGGGGGTAACACAGTTGACTTACAGTCCTGGCACCTCAAGAAAGTGTCAAAGCCACATTACCGTGTCAGCAGTATAGCCCTCAGCTTTTCACAGTTCATGGGTGGACAACATCAGCAGGCCCTTTAGCACTGACCACAAGTGGGAACTGCACAATTCCTTACTAAACAGCATCTTCACCTAATGGGGAAGCCCTGCTGGGAACCTTTTTGCATCCCACAAGATCATGAATAGCCAGCAAAACTGAAATGTATTTTGATTCTTTTGCAGATCTTACGCTGACCTCTTTGAGAGCTGGTTTTTGTTTGTTCGTTTTGGAGAATGGGCTGATATCGCTGTAGAGCAGTTGCTGAAGTCTGAAGATGAATCCTCAGATACTTTTCTGTGGCTGCTTGCATTTTACTACAGTCCCCACAATGATAAAGAGAAGAGGACTCAAATTGTGGTGGGTGGTGTAGCCATGGCTGAGAGTATTTAGCCAATTGTATACCTGAAAATTGAGGCATTTATGTGGGAAAGTGGCTGGGGTTTGCAGGGTCCTCCTGGAATTGTAAAATTCTGCAGTAGAGGGGATCCAAGATAATTTTTGTGGCTCTTTCAACTGTGAACATTTGGAAACTGGGTTTGTCAAGTGTACTGAAGGCCAGAATGCCTTTATTTACTTTTTTTCTGAAAAATATGACTGTGTCAAATCAGCTTGATTGGTACACCTGTAACTGTTCCTTTTGAATCTGTGTGTGGCAGGATTTCAGAGCTCCTGTGACATAGTCTTGTAAGACAGCCGTGCTTTAAAAGTGAGAGAACTAATAAAAACAGTGCAGCATTTTTCATTCACATTCAGCAGCAGTGAATCTGAATTAACATTATCTATCTAATTTGATTTCTGTTGCACCTGTCATCATAGAATCTAGGCAGTGATCTGAGGATGTAATTCAGTCTTTCTTATATTAGCTTGTGTCATGGCTACTTAGTTTTGTTTTAAACACTAAAGGTCTGGTTCTCTGTTCCACTCAGCATAGGAACAGAGGGGAGAAGGACAAAGGTGGGCCTTATGCTAGCTTTGCATTTCCCTATTCTGGACCCAGCATGGGACCTATTGGATGCCCTGAGTAAGTTAAAGCAGCCTAAGAACTGCACTAATTTAGCCGTAGCTACCTATGACTGTAGGGACTATTGCAGTAGGCGGGAATCGTTGGAGTACAGCTGCATTCTGACCACACACCCTATCCTTACATACAGACTGTGTGGGCATGTGTGGTATAGAGCTGTTATCCCAGTTCTACCCAACCCAGGGAATCCTCCTTTGTCACAGATATTACCCAGCGTTTAAATTTTGCGTCATATGGCCCCAAAGAGGAAGTAGCACAATGCACGATCAGGTCTTGAGCAAATAGTATTTTCTTGGTGTTAGTTAAAACCTCAAGTTATCTCACACAATTAAAATTCTCTGTGTTTCTGAAAAGGATCGTGGACATTTTGTTTGTGGGATATCAGAAGACACTATTTAACTAATAACTGGTTAAATATACTTGGGAAAATAGTGTTTATTTTACTTTGAATAATATAAGAAGGTGTGCTCAAGTGTCACAGTTAGGATAATTGATACTTCCATTATAAATGTTTGTTTTTAAAGGTTTATACTTCAGCATAAAAAAATCCCTTATGAATGGGAGGAAGGTGCTAACTTTTTAAATAATCAAACTTGGCATACTTCTGTAGAAAAAGATAATGGCGTCTCTGTAAATACAATGAAAGCAATACTGAATTAGGATGCAAGTCCTTTGGATATGGATATTGCACCTGATCTCAATGGAAGACATTGTCTCTTTCCAAAGTTTTTTATGAATTTCTCTTGAAAATACCAGTCTGATGATAGAAAAAATCACTTTATGTTTGAGACAAATTGGTTTAACCCATTTGTTAGTTTTCTTTTGTGGCAGGGAGTGGTGGGGAAAGGACAGTACTCCATATGCATAGAGGGATCCCTTTGTCTATTGTTTCCTTCCCCGTTTCTTAGTGCTTCTTGCTGTTGTTCCAGTTTCATTAAAGTCCTGATCGCTCCTCAGAAGTGCACTTTAGAGTTGTAGTTTCTTCACACCACCTTGTTCCTAACTTGCCACTGCTCAGTCAAAATATCTCATCCTCCCTCACCCCCCTGCCACCCTCTTTTCTCTAGTCCTAGCACAGGGGAATGAGAACACAGAGAAAAAAGAATGTGAAGACTGATAGGTACGGGAGCCTTTAGTCATTTCAGCAGAGAGGAGGAAGAAGAGGATTTTGTAGCACCTGGTTATGTGAAAGAGAGACTGAAACACTGCAACCAGACACACATTAACAGATGCAGCACTAGGTGGAAGCTGAAATCATAACATCTGCTTTGAATATCATGGAGTAGTGGGGCACGATTTAAAATCCAAAATATTTTTACCATTAAAGAGGTTTAGATATATTGTAGCCACTCTTCCTTATTGATTCAGCTCAGGAGTGGTTGAATGGGGGAATCAGTGCAGGTGTAGTGAAATGGGAAGGAGTAAGATTCAGGTGCCCTTGTTTGGAGGCAATCCAATCTCAATGGAACAATAACATTTCATTATGTCTCATAAACTTTTATTGTGGTCTCATTAGTGCCATGTAGCATCCCTAGTGTAACCTGGGACAGACTTCAATGAGAAATTACCTTTCGAGAAAAGCAAACTCTTTCAAGCTAGCATATATAGAAATGTTAATGTGAAAAAATCAGTAAGTGCTAGGAAACAAATAGCGAAAACTAAAAGGAACTCAAGAACACTTGTGGGGCTGGTGTCCTACTTCCTTGAGTCCTAGGTGGTATGTTTTGCTTTTGTCCTTATGTTTCCTGTTTTTTATGTAATGAACAGTATTATTACAATGAAATATGTTTTTAATAGCTGCTTATGATGAACTAACAACTTCTATTATGTAGACACCAAAATCGTCATTCTCTGTTTTGACAATACATTTATATTGGCTGCTCCAAGAGGCAAACAAAATAAACATGTTGCAAGTAATACAGGAAGAAGCCAAAACCCGTTGTTCTTATCAGAACGTTTTATCAGTTGAGGTCAGATTGCATGGGGGTTTAATTGATTTGTAGCTGCAATATTGAAGTGAGCCTTCAAGGAGCCTTCTGTTCTTTTTCCCACAATGTAAGAATCTGACTGCATTCTACTGAGGGATTTTCTCCATTTCCTTTCATGACAAAAAAGGTCAAAACTTGGCTCGATGCCTTGGCTGCTTAGTTTGCAAGACCAAAGAAAGTAAAGAATTTTCCATTTTGTCCATTTATGTTTGTGTGAACCAGCGTAAGCAAAATGTGCCTCCCCCTTCCTTCCCTGTTCTCTACAGTGCCTCTTAAACTCAAGCTCTTGACATATTTTTACAATTTCTTCCAAGGATTCAGATGTCTGTTAGTGAACAAATCTCAAAAAAACCAACAACAAAAAAACTCCATAAACACAATTTTTATTCTTCTCCGATCCTTTATCTTTTGAAATTGTTCCTTACAGGTAGAAGCTCGAGCAGTGTATGATCGTTTGATGATGCTCTTCAGCTGTACAACCCTCTCTATCACAGATCTGCAGGCTGCAGCTAGCACTAAAACAGATAAAAGGCAACCTTGCACCAAACACCTTGTCAGGCATCTTCTTCTTAGTTTTCTGCTCTTTTCTTCGGGTGGACACAAGATTGCCCAAGAGTTTATTTCGCATGTAAGTGTTTCCATGTTTTTCAACAAGCTTTTTCTTTTGTATTATTCACATGTTGAAAATTTCTCCTTCTTACGAAAAAGCTGATCACAGAGAATTAAAGAAAATCATGCTAACCTAAATAAGAACAGCTAAAATATCCTCTTCCTTGACAGTGCTTCCACAGGGTCCCATTGGAGAAGTCATTGCCTATAGAGCCACAGAAATGTTTTGAGTAGTAGCTAACAGTACAGGGGTGTATGTAGTTCCCTCACACCTTACATTCTATAGATTTAGACCATGTTTACCCTACCACTTATGTCGGCAAAACTTATGTTGCTCAGGGGTGTGAAAAAATACACCCCTGAACGACCTAAGTTTCGCTGGAATAAAGTGGTAGTGTGTACAGCACTATGTCGCCAGGAGAGCTTCTCCCACTGACATAGCTGCCACCACTCATTGTGGGCGGTTTAATTATGTCAACAGGAGAGCTCTTTCTCCCTTCAGCGTGGATCAGCTACATGAAAGATCTTACAGCGGCACAGCTGCATCAGTTCAGCTGTGTTGCTGTAGCTCTCTAGTATACGCATAGCCTAAGAGTGTATACGCTTTGCCCTCCCAGGCATCAATCACTTCCCACTCTGTTTAGCAGCTGGAGTGGTTATGGAACCATCCACTGCCCATTTTCCTGTAATTAGTGCTAGCACTGAATAGGTGGAGGGAATTGGCATTTTAGGGAGACCAGAGAGGAGGATGTTTTAGAAGCTGAGATAAGATATAATGAGACCCTGAATGAAAGAGTTAGCTATGGGGATGGAAAGAAAAGAACGTGTGGTGAAGATGTTGAGGAGGGAAAAGTGACAGAATCTGGCTGTGACTTGCTAGTTGGGGGCAAAAGACAGGGAGGAATTGCAGGCATGAGTGATGGGGTGGGGTAATAATGGTGTCAATAGCCATAGAGAATGGAGGAAGTAGAGAAGATTTGGGAGAGAAGATAATATGGCTAAGACTCAACTCCTTTGGTGAAATCTTGGCTCCACTGAAGTCAGTGGGAGCTTTACTCTTCGAGTGATTGTCCATGTGGGTACCATTTCTGATTACATGTGCCACAGTGCATATGAGATCAGATTCTTTTGGCCAGCAGTGTCCCTTGCGTCTGTGTCCTGGATGCCCTTCGGCCCCCCATCCCCTCCAAAGACATAAAGGGCAGAGTGGGCCTAACTGTCCTTCGGTTTCTTCTAACCACCTGTGGCTGCGAGATGGAACATTTGGTAGTGTATCTTGCCCACTGTGTGATTTAAATCTCTTTATATAAATAATCAGTATATTAGTTTAGGTAAGAGAGTTAGTTTTCTGATTATTTTTATACCCACAGGCTTAAAAAAAGATTTATTAGTGTTAGGGACTTCTTCGGTACCAGAAACTAGGCCTCTGTGGCTGAAGTAACGTTCCAGGGTTCAAAGCTTGCTCCTTTTTGTGAAGCACTTATTATGCTGAACAATGGACACTTGACATGGCCTCAATTTGTCATTCCTTTTTTAGAAGAACTCAGAAAGTGAGAGAGTTTTCCATAAACTCTTCTTTCCGGATCATTCAATGAGTGTCCTCCGATCCGGAGGGAAAAGGCTCTCTACCAAATCTGAACAGACTTAATTCCTGGTGAGGTGATTTCCCGCGTTCCTGTAAACTGTGGCTCAATTTTGAGCTCTTTGGCTCACTAGACATAGGAGGCAACAACTTCTGAGACAGGCAGAGCAGCTAAATCCTCCTCCAGAGCCAAGATGTAGGTGACTCACTTCACTGCCTATGAAAATGAGACGCATGTGACCAGGTGTTAGACTTGTCTTAAGCTCCACTTTGGAATTGGATTAACCAAAACTGCACAAAGGCACTCTCAGTGCGAAATAAGAGTGTCCACACGGAGTTTGTGTGAAATAGTTATTTCACTTTAAATTCACACACTAGTTCTTTTGCCCTAACTTCCCTGTGAATTACCTGCGTAGACAAGCCCTTAGAGTTGGTCAACAAAGGCGTACAGTTCCAAGCGCTTCCTACCCCTGCCTTCCTATCCCATCCCTCTTTAGGGACCATTCTCATGAGACATTGTTGAAACAGCAGGTGGACTCCCTTCTGCAATGTAGAGCAGTGGGGGAGGTGCCTTTAGAGTTCAGGGGCAAGAGGTTCTACTCCCATTATTTTCTAGTCTGAAAAAGAAAGGGAGTTGATGCCCTGTCTTGGACCTTCAATGCTTGGATTACTTTCATTCATTGCTTCAGGTTTTCAGGATGATAACTTCAGCCTCTATAATCAAGACTGTTTGTGACTCTCAACCTTCAGGATGCCTATTTTCACCTGTCCATATATCCAGCTCACAAGAAATACCTTAGATTCTTAGTATGAGAGATTTGCTACCAGTATTGTGTCCCACCCTTCGGGCTTTCTGTAGCACTGAGGGTTTCCACCAAGTGTAGCTGGCTGTTGTGGCAGCTTACATGAGATGGCAAGGTATCCAGGTTTACATACCTCTAACTTGACGATTGGTTTATCCGAGGGAAATCACCTCACCAGACAACCAGCTCAATCCATGTAATCCAAAGGCCATTTGCTACTCTGGCCCTCAAAATAAGCAGAGAAAAATCTAGTTTTGCTCCAATTCAAAGCATAGAGTTCATAGGAGCCATGTTAGATTCAAGGTCATTGAAGGCTTATCACCTATAAAAAATATTTCAAACTTTATTGAACCTTGTCAACCACCAACAGGCTTACCCAAAGACACAAGCAAGAATGTGTTTCACTCTTCTGGGTCATATGACTTCCTGGACTTAGATGACGTAGTTCCAATATAAACTAAACTGGGCACTAGTTAGACTCTCAGGCATCATATTGTAGCTGATGACTTCTTACTACAGGAGAAGGAGACGCCAAGGAAGAGGAAATGCAGAGCCATGATACTAAGCTGAGACAACTCCTAAACAAGTGCCAGGAGTGGAATAGTAGGCTGAATGCAGGTAAGATGAAGCTGAGGAGAACGGAGGTCCCCTAAATCAGACATCTGTTGACTTGAGGGAATCTGGCCAGACCTTGGAAAACTATGAGCTATTGAGGAAATGCCAAGACCAAAGGATTTGAAGGGAATCTAGCAATTTATAGGAATAGCCAGCTATCTTTCCAGATTCTGCACACACCTATCAGAAGCCTGTGAGAGCCTTTGAGACCGTTAAACCCAGTGATGCAGCATACAGATAGTTAGAGACCCAAGAACAGGCATTTTTTTTTTAAAAGTAAAGAAATGATAAGTGATGCATCAGTCCTATAATACTACAAATCTGTGGAGCATCTAGAGCTACAGTATGATGCCTCAGAAGGAGGCCTAGGAGCAACACTAATGCAATGCCCATAGCTTTTGCTACTGAGGCCCTACCAGACACAGAAAGTGGATATGTTCAGATAAAAAAGGAACTACACGTTGTGCTCTGTGGAATGGAATGATTCCTTCAGGTTACTTGTTGGCACAAGATGGACATGCAGTCTGATTATATTAGAAAGCATCATGAAGAACCCACAGCTGAGTGCACCCAAGCAGCTACAATGCATGTTACAGGAACTTCAGCTCTATGACATGAAGATAATGATCTGCCCAGGAAAGTCACGAGTGGTGGCAGGTACACTGAGCAGTGGGCATACCTTTCAGAGTACTACACACAGAGAGTGTATCAACATGCTACAGAACCTTTCCATCTCTGATAGAGGTTCCAGACAATCCAACGGAGCACTGACCAGGATGGGGTGCCACAGGCAGTAACACAATTCATAGTTCAGGGATAGCTAGATCAAAGAGAGCAAGTGCCATAGAAGGTGACCCCCTACTGCTATGTGAGGGATGAGTTATGTCTGCAAGATGAGGTTGAGGCCAAGACAAGGGCTTAGAAAGAGCCTCTGCAGCTACCAGATGGCCTAATGTAGAAGAAACAATGTTTAAGAGCAATACAGAGGACCAATAGGATACCACCTAACAGAAAGGAGGCAGAAACAGGGTGTGGAACCAAGTCCCCTATCAACAGGGATAATTTAAACAAGAAATAGAGTATTTTGAAAACCAGCACACTTGAAGGAATATTATGTCTAAAACGCTGCCACAGACTGGTAAAGACCATCTCCCTAGGGTGGGCTATGCGTTAGCAAGTCAGCAAATGCTTGCACAAAAGATATAACAACAGATGTTTAAAAGGAAAAATGTAACAACCTACCTAGAACTGAGAGGGAGGGAGCACAGGTTGCAGGCGGGAAGAATTTGGAGGACATACCAGAAAGCCAGTCTGTGTGCCTATGGCTGGAATGCTAGCTGGAGTTGCAGAACCTCTGTAAATAGTTCTGTTGATAAAGACCCAATTTTGTTTGTAAGAGTCCTCTTATGAAACAAAGACCTTTCAGGAACACCCTAAGGGTGAGGCTATCACTTTTCAAAGACTATTGTATTTAACTAGATAAGATCCTGCTACAAGTTAGCCAGGTTTGCTCCACCTGTGTGCATTACAGGCCATTGCAGCTGGGCTCAGGCAGCCTTTTACTTCCTGAAGAGGCATCCCTATTACATCCCTTTTGCAAAAGGAAATCATGCTTCACCAGTATATTAGAATTCTTTGAGGGACTCAGCAAAAGTGATCCAGTTGATACAGTAAAAAGAAAAGGAGTACTTGTGGCACCTTAGAGACTAACAAATTTATTTGAGCATAAGCTTTTGTGAGCTACAGCTCACTTCATCGGATGAATTCAGTGGATAATACAGTGGGGAGATTTATATACACAGAGAACATGAAACAATGGGTGTTACCATACACACTGTAACGAGAGTGATCAGGTAAGGTGAGCTATTATCAGCAAGAGAGCCGGGGGAAAAAACCTTTTGTAGTGATAATCAAGTTGGGCCATTTCCAGCAGTTGACAAGAAATGTGTGAGGAACTGGGAGGGGAGAGGGGGCATAAACATGGGGAAATAGTTTTACTTTGTGTAATGACACATCCACTCCCAGTCTTCATTCAAGCCTAAGTTAATTGTATCCAGTTTGCAAATTAATTCCAATTCAGCAGTCTCTCATTGGAGTCTTTTTTGAAGTTTTTTTGTTGAAGAATTGCCACTTTTAGGTCTGTAATCGAGTGACCAAAGAGATTGAAGTGTTCTCCGACTGGTTTTTGAATGTTATAATTCTTGGCGTCTGATTTGTGTCCATTTATTCTTTTATGTAGAGACTGTCCAGTTTGGCCAATGTACATGGCAGAGGGGCATTGCTGGCACATGATGGCATATATCACATTGGTAGATGTGCAGGTGAACGAGCCTCTGATAGCATGGCTGATGTGATTAGGCGCTATGAGGGTGTCTCCTGAATAGATATGTGGACACAGTTGGCAAGGGGCTTTGTTGCAAGGATAGGTTCCTAGGTTAGTGGTTCTGTTTTGTGGTGTGTGGTTGCTGGTGAGTATTTGCTCCAGGTTGGGGGCTGTCTGTAAGCCAGGACTGGCCTGTCTCCCAAGATCTGTGAGAATGATGGGTCATCCTTCAGGATAGGTTGTAGATCCTTGATGATGCGTTGGAGAGGTTTTAGTTGGGGGCCGAAGGTGATGGCTAGTGGCGTTCTGTTATTTTCTTGGTTGGGCCTGTCCTGTAAGTAGGTAACTTCTGGGTACTCTTCTGGCTCTGTCAATCTGTTCCTTCACTTCAGCAGGTGGGTATTGTAGTTGTAAGAACGCTTGATAGAGATCTTGTAGGTGTTTGTCTCTGTCTGAGGGGTTGGAGCAAATGCGGTTGTATCGTAGAGCTTGGCTGTAGACAATGGATCATGTGGTGTGGTCTGGATGAAAGCTGGATGCATGTAGGTAAGTATAGCAGTCAGTAGGTTTTTGGTAAAGGGTGGTGTTTATGTGACCATCGCTTATTAGCACCGTAGTGTCCAGGAAGTGGATCTCTTGTGTGGACTGGTCCAGGCTGAGGTTGCTGGTGGGATGGAAATTGTTGAAATCATGGTGGAATCAAGATGTCATCAATGTAGTGCTCTCCTGCTGGTAATAGCTCACCTTACCTGATCTCTCTCGTTACAGTGTGTACGGGAACATACATTGTTACATGTTCTCTGTGTATATAAAATCTCCCGCCACTGTATTTTTTACTGCATACATCTGATGAAGTGAGCTGTAGTTCACGAAAGCTTATGCTCAAATAAATTTGTTAGTCTCTAAGGTGCCACAAATACTCCTTTTGTTTTTGCGGATACAGACTAACACAGCTGCTACTCTGAAACCAGTTGATATAGTGTACTTGACTTTCAGAAAGCCTTTGACTAGGGTTTCTTTTCCATGGGTCCAGATGATGAAGATGTCATCAATGTAGCACAAGTAGAGTTGGGGCATTAGGGCACGAGAGCTGAGGAAGAGTTGTTCAGAGTCAGCCATAAAAATGTTGGCATACTGTGGGGCCATGCGGATACCCATAGCAGTGCCGCTGATTTGAAGGTATACATTGTCCCCAGATGTGAAATAGTTATGGGTGAGGACAAAGTCACAAAGTTCAGCCACCAGGTTTGCCGTGACATTATTGGGGATACTGTTCCTGATTGCTTGCAGTCCATCTTTGTGTGGAATGTTGGTGTAGAGGGCTCCTACATCCATAGTGGCCAGGATGGTGTTTTCAGGAAGATCACCGATGGATTGTAGTTTCCTCAGGAAGTCAGTGGTACTCGAAGATAGCTGGGAGTGCTGGTAGCGTAGGGCCTGAGGAGGGAGTCTACATAGCCAGACAATCCTGCTGTCAGGATGCCAATACCTGAGATGATGGGGCGTCCAGGATTTCCAGGTTTATGGATCTTGGGTAGCAGATAGAATACCCCTGGTCGGGGTTCTAGGGGTGTGTCTGTGTGGATTTGTTCTTGTGCTTTTTCAGGGAGTTTCTTGAGCAAATGGTGTAGTTTCTTTTGTTAACCCTCAGTGGGATCAGAGGGTAATGGCTGGGTGGGTTAAGGGAACCACTGTTGTGGCCCCTTGTGGCATGTAGTAGTTTAGATAGTTTAGTGTCCTTTTTCTTTTGTAGAGAAGCAAAGTGTGTGTTGTAAATGGCTTGTCTAGTTTTTGTAAAGTCCAGCCACAAGGAAGTTTGTGTGGAAGGTTGTTTTTTTATGAGAGTATCCAGTTTTGAGAGCTCATTCTCAATCTTTCCCTGTTTGATGTAGAGGATGTTGATCAGGTGGTTCCATAGTTTCTTTGAGAGTGTGTGGCACAAGCTGTCACCATAGTCTGTGTGGTATGAAGATTGTAATGGATTTTTTACCTTCAGTCCTTTTGGTATGATGTCCATCTGTTTGCATTTGAAAAGGAAGATGATGTCTGTCTGTATCTGTATGAGTTTTTTCATGAAGTTGATAAATTTCCATTCCATGCGGCTAAATTCAGTGCCTTGCATAATGACAGGTTTCAGAGTAGCAGCCGTGTTAGTCTGTATCCGCAAAAAGAAAAGGAGTACTTGTGGCACCTTAGAGACTAACAAATTTATTTGAGCATAAGCTTTCATGAGCTACAGCTTACTTCATCAGATGCATTCAGTGGAAAATACAGTGGGGGGAGACTTATATACACGGAGAACATGGAATAATGGGTGTTACCATACACACTGTAACGAGAGTGATCAGGTAAGGTGAGCTATCACCAGCAGGAGAGCAGGGCGGAAAAAACCTTTTGTAGTGATAATCAAGGTGGGCCATTTCCAGCAGTTGACAAGAACGTGTGAGGAACAGTAGGGGCGGGGGCGGGAAATAAACATGGGGAAATAGTTTTACTTTGTGTAATGACACATCCACTCCCAGTCTTTATTCAAGCCTAAGTTAATTGTATCCAGTTTGCAAATTAATTCCAATTCGGCAGTCTCTCGTTGGAGTCTGTTTTTGAAGTTTTTTTTGTTGAAGAGTTTGATGGTGGGATGGAAATTGTTGACATCATGGTGGAATTCCTCAAGGGCCAGTTGGAGAACACTTCAATCTCTTTGGTCACTCGATTACAGACCTTGATTATCACCTTGATTATCATTACAAAGGTTTTTTCCCCCCGCTCTCCTGCTGGTAATAGCTCACCTTACCTGATCTCTCTCGTTACAGTGTGTACGGGAACACCCATTGTTACATGTTCTCTGTGTATATAAAATCTCCCGCCACTGTATTTTTTACTGCATGCATCTGATGAAGTGAGCTGTAGTTCACGAAAGCTTATGCTCAAATAAATTTGTTAGTCTCTAAGGTGCCACAAATACTCCTTTTGTTTTTGCGGATACAGACTAACACAGCTGCTACTCTGAAGCCAGTTGATATAGTGTACTTGACTTTCAGAAAGCCTTTGACTAGGTCCCACACCAAACGCTCTTAAGCAAAGTAAACAGTTATGGGATAAGAGGGAAGGGTCCCTTCATGGTTCAGTAAGTGGTTAAAAGATAGGAAACAAAGTAGGAATAAATGGTCAGTTTTCATAGCAGAGAGAGTTGGGTCCCCCAAAGGCCTATACTGGGACTTGTGGTGTTCAACATAGTCATAAATGACCTTGAAAAGGGAGTGAACAGTGAGGTGCCAAAATATCCATATGATCAAAATTACTCAAGACAGTTAAGTCCAAAACTGACTCTGAAGAGTTACCCAGTTTTATGAGATCCCTTTGTAAGTGGGCAACAAAATGGCAGATGAAATTCAATGTGGATAAATACAGAGTGATGCACACTGGAAAACATAATCTCAACTATACATACAAAATGATGGGGTCTAAATAAGCTATTGTCACTCAAGAAAGAGATTTTGGAGTCATCGTGGATAGTTCTCTGAAAAATATCTACTCAATTTTCAGTGGCAGTCAAAAAACTAACAGGATGTTAGGAGCCATTTGGAAAAAGATAGAAAATAGAAAGAAAATATCATAATGCCACTATATAAATCCACCGTACATCCACACCTTGAATACTGCATGTGGTTCTGGTTGCCCCATCTCAAAAAAGATATATTAGAATTGGCAAAAGTACAGACAAAGGCAACAAAAATTATTAGGGGTCTGAACAGCTTCCATATGAGGAGAGATTATAAAGACTAGACTGTTCATCTTAGAAAAGAGACGACTAAGTAGGGATATGATAGAGGTCTATAAAATCATGAATGATGTGGAGAAAGCAAATAAGGAAGTGTTAAGTGTTAAGGAAATTCACATGACAGAAGAACCAAAGGTCACCCAATGAAATTATTAGACAGCAAGTTTAAAACAAACATAAGTACTTCTTCACACAATACACAGTCAACCCATGGAACTCATTGTGGAACTCATGTTGTGAAGGCCAAAAGTATAACTGCATTCAAAAAAGAATTAGATAAATTCAAGGAGGATAGGTCCATCAATGGCAATTAGAAAAGATGCTCTGGGTGTCCCTAACCCTCTAACTGCCAGAAGCTGGGACTGGATGGCAGAAGATGGATTACTTGAAAATTGCCTGTTCTGTTCATTCCCTCTGAAATATCTGGCACTGGCCACTGTTGGAGTCTGGGCTAGGTGCACCATTGGTCTGATCCAGTAATGACCCTTCTTATGTTCTTAGAAATTTGGAGGACGCTACATAGTGATCTGTCCACATGTTCTCCCAAGACTATTTCTTAGTTGAGACTTGCATATTGGATGCTTGCTTTGGTAGAGCTGTCCTGCAATCCTCATTTAAATAGGACTCATACCATCCACCTCCAAGCCAGGAGGTACTAGTCACCAGTAGTGGGATCTATGTGGACAAATAATTGAAGAAAGAACAGTTACTTATCTTACAGAGATAAGACAGACACTGTAGCATCATTTTGAATTGGAATATTTCACTTTTGGGCATTAATTTTTTTTGACAAAAATATCAGTATGTTCTTTGGCAAAACAAGTTACTTATCTTAAATTAACTGTGGTTCATTGAGATATATTGTCCACATGACTCCCATGACGCACTCTCCTTCCCCATTTGTATGGAGTCTTATAGCTCTGGAATTCTCTATTGGCAAAGGAACTGAGGGACAGTTGGACCCACTCTGCCCTTTATGCCCTTGGATGGAGGACGCATATGAGAACATCCAGGGCATGAGCATGGCCTCAGTGGAAACTGGTGGTCAAAATAATCTGATTGTTGCACACGTGGAAAATGTGTGCACCAGCACAAGGATCCATTCTGAGATCTGCGTTTATATAATCCTACACTTGCAGAAGAATGGACAAGATGACCTAATTCAATTAGTCCTTCCCATTATTAACTAATCTCTTTCTAAATTAGTGTGGAACACAGATATAATAGTCCATATTTAAATACTCCAACTCTTAAGTCCCGTGATTAAATAATATTCATTTCAGCAAGGAGTGCTGGTCACAGTTCTCTATGGAGCCCAGTGGTAGGTAAAAGTTTTGCTACATAGTAATATAAGGTTATCCTTGTATTGGGGACTGAATATACCTTAACAGCATCTTGAGTCCATTTTAACCCAGCAACAGGGGACTTATCTTCAGTTCTGAATTTTGATTCTCATATTGTACAGTCGAAAGACTATCAAGAAAACCCAGTATTCTTTAATTTTTTTTTTCTCTTACGTAGAGTTGTTTGCTGGGAACTGTTAAATAATTGTCATGTTTCACCCCAGAAGTGACTGCATTTCACTGATGGATGAACCAATTTGCAGACATAATAGACACCATGAAGTGCTTTGGGATCCTTTTAAGATTAATACATAAAGTGCTACATAAATGTTAGATTATTATTATATTGTTCTTTAGCTACTACATTTGTTACATATATTTATAGGTCATGTTGTACAATAAGAAGTCAAACCCTCTGATACAAGCAGGCCAGGACTTCACATCATTATTTTGCTTTAGCACTTTGTCTGGAAATTCTTCCTCTCAGTGGAAAAGTACTGTACTCCTTTTATCTTTTATAAGGCCTGTAACACATGAGAAAATTCATTTTGCAGTGAGTGGAACTAGAACATTATTGTTGTTGATTATGCCTTTTAGCTGCTGTTAGTTGGAATAAACAAATATAACATTACTTTCTTTAAGCACTGCTAGGATATGTTAGAAATCTTGGGTGTATTACAGAAAATGACTGTTGATTATTCATTAACATAAAAATGATGTATTTTAAAGTTGTTTGGAAGCATACATAACTTTTCATTTGGGTCTGTTTATTTTCCAAGTCTTATGTGCTTTCTTCCCTTTATAGACCAGTGAAACCCTTTAACAGTTAGGCTGCAGCACCTTATTGTGCTATAACAACCCTTTATTGAAAGACTGAAGACAAGATCCATGGTCCTGTTGAACCAGTAGCACAAAAAGAATTTAAAGTTGCCTTAAGGCAACAGCTTAGAATTCCCCTAGTGCAAGGGAGTCCTGAGCTAGCATAGGGGAAGCTATGCCAGCCCCTCCTACATTTTCCCCTCCTGGCATAGGGAACTTTCCAGGATGGGCTGAGGACATATGAGAAGCAGGAGTTGGAACCAGAGTGGGATGCAGAGTGTGGAGCAGCCCTCAGGGATCAGCAGCTGGATGGATGGAATAAAACTCCTCCCTGGTGCACTACGTGCTGGTCTGTTGCACTTTGAGATCTAGTCCCTGGGCTTTATTTCCTTCCTTCCTTCCTTTCTTCCTTCCTTTCTCAGAGGGGAATTTATTTTCATGCTTTATGGAATTTAGTTGCTTTTCAGATGACATCAATGACTAAATGGGGGAGGGTTGTGGGGAGTTAGAAGAAAACAACATGTAGCACATAGTACACAGCTATAAATGATTGCACTTGGAGTAATAAATCTAAATTAAATGATTTCCTCTTTTCCTCCATTCTGTTTTTCCTTCAGGTGATTCTGGCAAGCAATACAACCAATGAAGTTTTTGACCTTCTTATACGTACTGCCTACAGATTTAACCAACTTGGATTAAAAAACCAAAGGGCTGTGAAGCTGGTGAATGAACTTCTTCAAGAATTAAGATTTACGGATTAGTTTTGTATTGTTGTCCAAATCAACCCAGTGACTAGACCAGCTAATCAGATCTTTTCTACGGTAAAGTGTGAAAGGGAACTCATTTTTTTTTATTTATATTCCTCTTTCCCCATGTGTGAAAACAGAAAATGTTTGGAAATGTCATTCTGTTAGAATATAGCAGTAATCTTTAAAGGTGGTTAAAAATGTTGTTCGTAGTGTTTTATTTTACAAGGGACCTGTGTTATCTAAACACTGTTTATTCACAGCCTCATTGCCCACATTATGTCCTAGTTGTGGTCTAGATTTTCTGTAAATTCTTAGTCCAGCAAATGCAGCAGTTAGAGGCGGAAACAAAAGCTATAATAATAGGAAGAGGCCTTTCCTTCTGTAAAATAATTACTGATAAATCAAAACTACTGTTTGAATGTTACAAGGAAGAGATGAAGTTCAGAAAAATTATGTTATTTACTAGTCGGTTATTTCTAGCTGTTTGGTAGTAATTTAACAATTTGATCCTGGAATTCTGCTTTGGTGAAAATCTAAGCCTGATCACAAACAAGTGATCATTAATGGTTCCTTCTGAATATGTGCTTCCATGAAATACAATTTCATGAAATTGAAAGACAAATCAACTCCTTAAATTCTTATAAGTGATTTTACAAAATGAAACTCATCTCAGGTTTAGTATATGGCATTCATCAGAAAGTGTATTCTTCAAGGTAATGTTCTCTATAGTTTGTACCACAGTACTTTTAGCAATGTCAAGAATACCGCAGAGAGGATTCGGTGCAGACTGTAAAATGATCTCGCTTTAATGCTGGAGATTCTCTATATCAGGAAGAAATTTTTTACCCCATATTAGTTAAAGGAGGACAAGCACAATATAGGGTTAAGGAAAGTTGTTTCAGATTTAAAGGGAAAATTTTCAGAGGACCACATAATGGGTGCACCTGTAAATTCCCACATTTCTGTATACAGACAGGTACACAGTGAAGTAAAGTACACAAATTGCTATTTGCCTGTAATGACAGGGGTATAAGGAGGGATTGTAGCCCATCCACTGTGCCATCTTTTGAAAATGATCCAAAAGTTTGTGAAACTATTATACCTACCATTATCTGGAAGAAAAAAAAATGTGGGTAGCATCTGGTGAAGGAGGGTGCTACTATATTCAGTCCTTTGTTGTCATATGTTGTCTAGTTTCAAAATCTGTACTTTATGTGCAGTGTGTGTTTATATTTGTGTGTGTGTGCACATGTGCTGCAGTTAACCTGATTATCACAGTTTTGTGAGTATCATGTTTCTTCCATAGCAGAACTAAAACTGTTCACCTAGTATCCTGTTGCTCTAGATGGAGTAGGGAGGTTTGCTGAAATACAGTTTAGGAATTTCTTACATTAATACCTATGGTAAATCATAAAAGAAAGAGTTACAGAGGTTACAAAGGGTATGTAAGACTAGAACATAAGCCTGCCTATATTAGATCGACCTACAGCCACTGCAGTAATTACTGTGGTGGTGCATGTCCACACTACCCTCCTTGGGTCGGTGGTGCACATCCTCACCAGGAACACTTCCACTGACCTAAGAGGGACAGTGTGGGGAGCTGAAAGCCCAGTCTCTCAGCTTCACTGGCAGCTCCTCAGGTCCCCAATGGGCTGTCATCCCCCTCTGCTCCCCATTCCCTACCAGGAGCAGGGGGGAAGCCACCCGAGGCTTCTCACCTCACTTGGAGTGTGGGGGAAGCCGCCCAGGGCGTCTTGCCTCCCTGTTCCCCACCGGGAGTCGGCAGGAAGCCGCCCAGGGTTTCTAAGCCCTGGAGAGCAGGGTCCAGCTGCCCTGGCTTCTCAACCCTGTTCCCTAAAAGGTGCCAGGCTGCCTGGCTCCCAGTGGCGGAGCAGGAGGCAACCAGGCTTCTCGCCCCGGCTCCCAGCTGGGAGCAAGGTCCAGCCACTCTGCACTCCAAGAGAGCGGGGGCACAGCTGGGCTCTAGCTGCCCGGCTTTCTTTTCAATTTCAGGGCTTCTGCCATGAAATTGACAAGACAGCCAACAATCCATGTAAGGAACGCAGTGTCTACACAGACACTGTGTCACCCTAACTACACTGACATAAGTCTTACGCCTCTCTCATCGACCTAACTGTATCGTGTAGACCAGCCTCTCTTGTCGACTTAACGGTATAGTGTAGACCAGAGGTGGGCAAACTATGGCCCCCGGGCCACAACCGGCCTGCGGGACCCTCTTGCCCGGCCCCTGAGCTCTTGGCCCGGGAGGCTAGTCCCTGGCCCCTCCCCTACTGTTCCCCCTCCCCCGCAGCCTCAGTGCACTGCACCGCCGGCGCCATGCTCTGGGCAGCTAGGCAGCGAAGTTGCAGAGCTGTGGCCTGAGCCAGTGCTCTGGGCGGCATGGCTGTAGCACCACCAGCCACCGGTGTACCAGACAGCACGGTAAGGAGGATGGGGGGGTTGGCTAGAGGGCAGGGGAATTCAGGGTGTGGTCAGGGGTGTGGATAGAGGTCGGGGAGGGTCAGAGGGTGGGGAACAGGGGGGATGGATGGGGCAGGGGTCCCGGGGGGGCAGTCAGGAATTGTGGGGGGGTTGGATGGGGCGGCAGGGGGCATGCAGGGGTGGAGCGTCCGGGGATAATCGGGGGGGGGGGGGGTTGGATGGGGCAGGAGTCCTAGGGGGGCGAGAAGCGGTGGGGGTTGGATTGGAGGCAGGGGCCGGGTCACACCTGGATGTTTGGGGGGAGACCGCCTCCCCTAACTGGCCCTCCATACAATTTTGGAAAACCGATGTGGCCCTCAGGCCAAAAAGTTTGCCTGCCCTTGGTATAGACCATTCCCTCGTCTTCTAATCCATTTATTAAAGTGCTCATGGTATTTCTTTCAGAGCAGATGTAGCAATAGTAAAGATTTAGCAAAGAGTTTATTTGGTTCAAGAGCACTTTTTTAAATAAAAAAGAAAAATCAATAGTGAACTGTTGGCTGTTGCATCTTTTCACTTATTAGGAGCAAGGTATACACATAAGAAAAACAGGCATTCTAGTTTTCATCTTCCTAGGTATTGCTTCCGAAAGGCATGGAATAGATCTGAAACTAAGGAGGCTGTCGCTGTTGACAAAAAAAAAAAAAAAAAAAAAAAAATCCAAGGAATTTGTCCAGTGGGAACAAATGTGAGGAATGTTCTTCCTTATATGACAAGAAATCTAAAATTAATTTGTCTTTCAACAAAGCAAGTTTTTTGTTTGTTTTGTTTTGTTTGCTTTCCTCCTGAGTCTTTTGTTGGATCTTGTTTTCTGTAGCCTTACTCAACCCTTATTTTGTGCTTACACATGTTCAATCTGGATTATATATATAAACTTTAAAAACAAATCTAAAAGAAGTGTGTTACTACACGTTCTAGATTCAGAATTACTTGGTCCATACTAAGAGTATTATATTCATCAGTATTCTAAGGTTGCTGGAGGTGAACTGCAAGAAGGTGAAACACCACCTTTCACAGTTCTGTCACTGCAATATATCAAAATCTAAAATAATTCCTCCTTGCTTTTTAAAGGAACCTATAATATCCTGTCAAATAATGGTAGGTTGACTCAGGTAGGTAGGTAATCTGCAGTAAAGGCTAGGGAAAGAAAATAGAAAGCAGTGAGAAATCATTCCCATTCTCAAATATTGGATTCTTAAAAAGGGTTACATGGTTTAAATATTATGAAAAAGGTTTACTGTTTTTTAAGATGCTTTTAACCTTGCTGTTGGACTGACCACCCTCCTACTATGTCAAAATTGGAAAAAACATGATGCATTTAAATCTGGCTTTATTGTAACCAGTGAACTATAAAACAATGAACAAATTAAAACTTTTCTAGATTCAGACGTACACTGAACAGAATTGTGTTGGGGGTCTAACTGACCCCATTTTAGACAATGAAAATAGTTAGACACAGAAACAATATAAAAGGCACAAAAGGAGCACACAGACAGGAAATATCCTACTACTTTGAATGAATGGAGCAAGTAGGTGGCGTGTTCTGAACATACAAAGTTTTAGACATTGCACATTTTTGATGCATTTTTCTGGAACAGATGTAACATCTTCCCCGTTTCTCAGGCTTTGGATCAGTACCCAGCACACTAGACACTGCTTTCCTAGCAGCCTGAGGCAAGGCTGCAGTGTTCCTTTCCTGCACCAGTAGTTTCTGTACCCAGGTCACTGAGAAACATCCGTGTCTTACGCAAAGATTTATTATACCATTTGTGGTTCAACAAAATCCAAACAATATATGCATTCAGACATTCAATGTGCATGTTCAATACGAGTCTTTGTCCCGTAACAGCGAGTCTTTGCAACAGCTACAGCATCTGTCAAGTGTGGGCTGCCAGAAAATGTATCTGACAATTGTGGCTTCCCCAGAAATTCTTCCTAACAAGAGTAAGCTTCCCAGAAAATAAGTTTGACAGTGTTATCTTCAAAGAAACTCACTTTGCTGGACAATTGTGACGATACATAAGGCAAATGTTATCTGAGGTCTCAGACCCCCAAGACTATGTTGGTGCATTTTATTTGAAAATCAAAAACTGCTGAAACTATGATGCTATGAATAAGGCTGTGTGTCTATCATGGAGAGCAGGGATTCCGTGACTTTCTGTGACCTCCATGGTGACTTCTGCAGTGTCCAGTGCTGGTACAGGGGCTGCCCGAGCTGGGCAGCCTCTGGGGCAGCAGCAGCAGTTTGGGTGCGAGGGGGCTCAGGGCTGGGGTAGGGAGTTGGGGTGCCCTTACCGGGGGGGTGTTCCCCACCTCTTCTGTCCACCCCGCCCCCAGCAGGGGCCACCTCAGTACCTGCAGCACCCCCGGCCAGCCTCCCCAGAGCACCTGTGATCTCCTGGCCCAAGTTTTAGTTAGAGGTATATAGTAAAAGTCATGGACAGGTCAGGGGCTGAGAATTTTTGTTTACTGTCGGTGACCTGTCCATGACTTTTACTAAAAATACGCATGACTAAAATGTAGCCTTAGCTATGAACAATGCTGAAAGAGTCATATAATCATATCATAAATGCTTCCTCATAATAAAAACAATCTGATGCTGAATACCTGCATAATAGATTTGGGATCTAACTGGCCCCAATAACTTTTCAGTGACCTCTTTTGCTACACTAAAACCACAACAGACAAAACCCCAGTGGTAACAGATTGTCATCGTCATAGGCTGAGAATACTTGAAGAGACAGTGGTTTGTCTATCATGTTTTGTTTAATTTTTTTGAATGTGTTTGGAGTACAAGAGACCCCCCCAAAGATCTGGGAAGCGTAGTCCTTTCATATTTCCCATTGACTAACATTGAGGGGTCTACCATAACAGGTAGGATGATAAGTGCAGTGCAGAAAGGTTTACTTCATCCTACTTTGAGAATACTTCATGTATGAAGAATCATGGGTTTGGCACAAAAATTGTTATTTATATTATAGTGCACGTTGGGGTCAGATAGACTTGGAAAATGTTAGAGGGAAAAAAAATCCCTGAGTGCCATCTGTGACTTTAAAAGGAATGCAAGTGCAGAGGTCTCCTTGTGCTTTAGTCAGCATTGCTGTTATGGTATTTTTACTGCTCATTCACACTGTTTGCTTATGATCTAACTTTCAATATCAGCCCAGATTTGGGGTCATGATGTAGCCTCATGTAGCTGTTACAGGGTATGTCTACACTGCAGACTTGACAAATGTTCTGCCACGTGTTGTTGCCTAACCCACCCACCAATCCCCACACACTTAAAATCCCTAAATATGTATAAATGTGCACTGAGCCCATGCTAGTGTACTCAGCTGGAGGTATCAGACCATGCGCGTGTTGCACTTTGAGTCACACCCTATCTGCCCACTTTGCATTGTGGAGTCCTTCTCTGAATCACTGCTTTCTAAGATGGTTCCCCATCCAGTAGGTATAGCTTGCATTCTTTGTTCCCAGGTGTATTACCTTGCATTTGGCTGTATTAAAACGTATTTTTTTGGATTGTGACCATTTAACCAGATAACTCAGGTCACACTGTAACAGTAACCTGTAGGCTCACCAATCATCTGCAAACTTTACCAGCAAAAATGTTGTATCATGTCTAGATCACTGATAAAAAAATTAATAGCTTTGGCCCAAGAACCAATCCCTAAGCAATTCCGCTAGAAATGGCCCCACTCATTGTTGTCTCCCCACAAACAACTAATTTTGAGACCTATCAGTGAGCTAGTTTTCATTCCATCTAATGTATGTCCTGTTAGTTCTATACATAGTTTGTTATATAGGGAGTTGTTCTGACCTCATTAGCTGGGCAGATAGGAGAGTATTTGATTTACAGTTCCCAGAACATATGGAGACAGAATCTCTTTTCAAGACAAGCCAGGGAAACTACCATATAGGAGAAAATGTGTGTCCATTAGAGCTTAAAGCTGCATAGCATGAGTGTGAAGTGAATGGATGGTGCATAGGACAGCTGGAAAAGGAATCTGAGACTTATACCATTTTTGTTTTATTTAGCTATAAACCAAAATAATTTTGCAGAGTTTTGCAAGTTTAGGATGAAATTCTCAGCAGACGTGACCAGGCAACTTTACCACAAAAGCTGTGAAAATCAGCCCAATTTTTAAGCTTTTTCACAAGCATATTTTCAACCGAGCGGGTAAAATGCTGATGACCTATGGATCACTAACTAATGCTACATAAGGAACCAAGCATTTATTGATTCATGTGGCTCAAATAAAATGCAGCAAGATGAGAAACCCTAACTCAGTCTTAGTCCTCTTCTACTCCACAGGTCTGTAAAAGGCTGTGAGTACTGCAGTGCTTTGTAGTGACTCTAGAGATATGGTACAAATACAGTATTCTCACTCCACAGCACCTAATGCTATCTGTGTTCTTGAATGTAGAGGATTTAGAGAATTTAAAATGTACATTTTTACCTCTTCCATGCAGTCTGTAATTGCTAGTTGGGTTATAAAAACAAATTTTTTTCTTTGTGGGGGGAGAAATCATAGCATCTGTAGCTACACTGCCAGGTGCTTGAGGCTTCATCTTTCCCATGATTCATAACAACATTCATATGTGGGCCTGTTTAAGTCCACCTACCTATCTGGCTAGCATTTGTACACTGTGGCGTATTTTTTCTTCCAACTGCTTGTCTGAACTTTCAAAAGATAAGTTCATGGTTGCAGTTTCAATTACTGCCTTAGCAGGGAGTATCTTATTCTGGGAATTTGCTGTGGGGTGGTCTGTTTAACAGCAAGTGCCAGAAAGGAGTTTCCCTTGTTTGCATTGGCCATCTTACTTTAACCAGCTATCTGACTATAGGAAAGGAATAAACCTCATGAACCCCTTCTGAAAGGCTTAAGTGTACTTAAAGTGACTGGTCCTTTTAATGGCCAAGGTCCCAGAGCCAAGTGGGCATAAGCACTGGATCACTATCAACCTCTGAAACAAAAACTGGAATATTGTGAGTTGGCAGAATATTGTGAGTTCAGTAATGTAGTTAGTCCTACCAGGTACAGATTTTGCCTTAAATAATGTTGTGTACTGAGAGAGAGTAAAAAAAAACAACAAAATAAAACTTGGTAGCTTCATTATTGCCCGAGATTTGGCTGATTGCCTATATATTGTAATCGCAGCACTGATATCTGACTGGAAAATAACGTATTAGACATGTAAGCAGTGTCAGGATGAGCTCCACCCTGACATCTGGTGGTGAGGTATGGCAAGTTGTGGAAAAGAACTTCAGAGGCCGAGCTCATTTGCATAGCACACCCACCCCGCCTAGAATGAGGCCTAAGCTGCCCAAATGATCACTTTGGCTGCTGTGGGATCCCCAGTGTCTCTGTTATCGGGGCAGGAAGAATAAATTGTTATTACCCTGATTATGGGAACTGTGCTTGGAACTGTACTTGGCCTTTTGTTATGATGGAGTCACCATCAACTAAGTAGCACTTGCTAGGCAAGGGTCATGGGTTCCAAAACTCTGTGAATTGAGAGAGGTTGGGGACAAGTATTAATACTTGGTGGCATGGGCCCTTTGGTGGGGGCCTTACATGCTAATTGCACTTCCTCCTCTCTCCACTGTGGAATATCAGAGCTAATTTTGATTTCATTAGGCGTCTACTTACAGGCTGCTGAGCTCACTTTGGGCTAATGGTGCACCAACACTGAGGCTCCCCTACTACAAGCTGAACTCACCAAAGAGGTGAACTGACTAAGAGCTGAAATCAGTGAGTGCTGTGTTAAGTAGTGGGGGAGCCTGAAGATATATTGTGGAGAAGTTTGCGGGACGGCTGGAGTGCCTTGTGGACAGGCTGGTGGAGCAGTTCATAGGACGGCGGGAGCTGCTGGTGGGATGCGGAGCAGTTTGTGGACCGGCTGGTGGAGCAGTTCGTGGGGCGGTGGAAGCTGCTTGTGGGCTGCAGAGCGGAGCTGAGCAAAACTACTATCAAATTCCATTAGAGAAAGAGCTGAAAGGGGTACTTGGATACACTCTGGCATTACTGCTGAAGATGGAAACTACTGCTGGACACAGGCAAACCCAAGCATTAATTGCAAGTTTCTGGCTAGTCATAAAATTATCATCTCTTCTGAAGATAGGGCAAAATATAGGCTCTGTCTTCATAGAGGCCATTAAGTCTCTCCTTCAAATATGACACAAAGAAAATAATAGTTAGACAACATCAAGCTTCAGTTTTCTTTGCCTGTGATTTCTTTGTCCTTTTAGGTACTATTTCTGTGAGATATCAGTGCTTGCTGATATTTAGTATATCATAGATTTTAATGCCAAAATGTAGACCTTAGAACCTCACCCAGTAATTTCTGCATGAAGCCCATAGCTTCTGATTGAGTTTAGCATATCTTTTAGAAAGATGTCCAGTCTTGTTTTAAAGACTTCAAGTGATGGAGAATCCACCACAACGCCAGTTAAATTGTTCTAGCAGTTAATTACCCTCACTGTTAAAAAAAATTTTGTCACAAACATTTCTTGATCTGGGTCTCTCCTCACCTCCATTCACCATGTTAACACAGAGAGACGCCAGACATTTACTTAACTACAAGCTCTTGGTTGTGTTTTTTCAGTGCCTAGTGCAGTGGGGTCTAGGTCCATGATGGGGCCTGCTAGGCACGATGCCGATACAAAGAACACTCCCAATACGAATATATTGCACCCACAAGCTCAATTCCCCATCCAGTTATTCTTTAAGTCCTTGAGAACCTAGGACAGGGGTTGTTCTACAACTGGTTCTCTCTGCCTCCCTGGCTGATGGGACAGAGACAGGATTTCCTTTGATAACCCTTCTCTGTGGATTGGCCTGTTTGCACCAACAATAGATCCAGTCACTTTAAATAGGATCATTTAGTTTACAGATAAAATTCCAGAAAGTTATACAAACACTGCAGAATAAAATCAAAGAGCTTATATACAAAAATAGACATGGGTTGAGATTCAGGCCTAACTTTTTAATAGGATCCTTCACATAATAGATTTTCCTCTCATAGAAATCCAACCACACAGCCTGTTTTTAACTCAACTTCACTTCAGGCCTCAGCTAGCAGGATTTTCTCAGATGCCTGAAAAACTTAACTCTCTTGTAAAAATCTCTGTGAAATCTCTGACACTGTTTGAGGGAAATAATTTGGGTAGTTATTCCTAAACTGCTTTCCCTCTGTTTAAAGGTTAAATGTTAGGGCTGCCCAGTAATGGTAAATCACTCAGGTATGAGCTGTACCTGAGGGAGATTTGCTAGCTCCCCAACGACTGTTTCAAAATACAGTAATGGACGTGGGGTGGGGGAAGAAATGATGACGGGTATCCTTTCTCATGGTATCCTTTCTGTAGTGCTATTGTTTCTCACACTTCTCCTGGTCAATCAACCATATTTTCTTCCATCAGACCTACAGACAAATCTCTGATATTTCAAAGGTGCTGAGCACTAACGCCTGTTGGAGTAATGGGAGTTCTCAGCACCTCTAAAAACTATGCCCAAAGCCTTTTATTGCTAAACTAATTATTGTGCTGACAGTGTTTTGGGGTAATAAGCGGCAGCGGGGAGGAAATGCCTGCCTAAGCTGGTGAGTTTACCAGCTAGGATACTGTGCTCCTGGTACTGGATGCTATTACCTTCATAATGACAGCTGCATTCAGGATTACGGCACTGAACCCCACTGCTTGCTGGAGAGCAATTGCTTTTCAAGGCATCACTTTCTTTGTAGAGCTATTACTGGCACTAGTTCATAGATTCATAGATACTAAAGTCAGAAGGGACCATTATGATCATCTAGTCTGACCTCCTGCACAACGCAGGCCACAGAATTTCACCCACCCCACTCCTGCGAAAAACCTCTCACCTATGTCTGAGCTATTGAAGTCCTCAAATTGTGGTTTAAAGACTTCAAGGAGCAGAGAATCCTCCAGCAAATGACCTATGCCCCATGCTACGGAGGAAGGCGAAAAACCTCCAGGGTCTCTTCCAATCTGCCCTGGAGGAAAATTCCTTCCTGACCCCAAATATGGCGATCAGCTAAACCCTGAGCATATGGGCAAGATTCACCAGCCAGCTACTACAGAAAATTCTTTCCTAGGTAACTCAGATCCTACCCCATCTAACATCCCATCCCATAGTTGGTGTGGTGCACTCTGGACAAAAGAGCCAACTAGGTTAATAACATTTGTTCTTTTAGTTTTCCAAGAATGGTGGTTTCCTGTTATCTTATCCTACTTCCTTCCTACGTTTTATAGAGCTTGAAAATTAGGAAGACCATAAAAAGGGGCCTTGTAATAGTCAAGCTGAGGAGACAAAGGTAGTGATAGTTTTGGCACAGGTAGAGCTCTTACATGGGCAACATTGTAGAAATGCAGCTAGGTTGATTTGCTAAAATAGGAGCTGCAGAAGATGAAGAGAGTTAAGGATAATGCCAAGGTTATAGCCAGAGGCAAATGGAAGGTCTGAGTTGAAAAGAGGATATAAAATACAGAATTGGATTTGAGGATTACCTTTGTTGCCTCAGGTAACTTTTTAAGAAGTAGTTGAAAGAAATTGAGATTACAGTTTAATTGATGAGATCAGGAAGAGAGAAGGTTAAAAGGGCTGGGTATTAAAAATACCAAAATATACAGAACTGAGTATCATCATGTAAAAATGACAGAAAGACAAAGGAAGGGGACATAATATAATCAAGCATAAGAAATTGTGCAGAAACCAGATTCAAGAATGAAACCTTTTAGGTTGCCTTAGAAGAGGGGGCCTTGTGCAGAGGCAGAGCTACTACCAAGCGGAGGAGTTTGATATGTGGAATCAAACATCCAAGAAGAGGAAAAAAATCATGGCTGCAGAACTAAGGAGATAGTGAATACTCCACAAGGCGGAAGGCTGCAATGATGTCCAAGAGAATGAGTGTGAGGGAGAAAAAGCCATTTTGAGTATGAACAGTATTTGCTCTTTTAGCTATTTAATGGTGTTGTGACTGATACTTCAATTCTGAAATATCAACCAATATAAACCTAATGGCATGCTGAGGATGAAATCCTGCTTTCTGGTTAGTTAACTGTTAGGAAAAGAAAGATTATAAAAAGCCAAGATTATAGCAGTAGCAAACACTACATCAAATTAACACACAGAGTTAATTTTTAAACATTTTTATATTCTCATAATAATAAATAGGGGAGCATGTTTTCTGGCAGCTGATGACAGGCTGGGATAGTGGCCATTATTTTTCCTAGAAAATATGCAATCAAGCTTTATTCACATTAATTTGACATTCTAATAAATATAGCTAACTTCTAAACTGCTGTGAAAATGTCCTGTATCTTTTTGAGAGACAAAATGAGTGAGGTAATATCATTTATTGGACCAACTCCTGTTGGTGAGAGAGAGACAAGATGACAACACAAGGTCCAATAAAAGATATTACCTCACTTACCTTGTCTCTCTCTAATATACTGGGACCGATATGGCTACAACTACATTGTTTTTCTTAGACATCTTAACCTTTTCCTTTGGCAAAAAATGCATATTACACAAGCAAGAGGACACTTTTATTTATTACTATTATTTTTGCAACACACTCAATGTATTGTGTGCTTTACAGAAACAAAAGCCTTGTCTGTATTAAAAATTGCTCGTTTTACTAAAGGTAAATCAGCTTAGTTTAAACCAGTGCAAACCTGTGTGGTTTGTGCTGGTTTAAATAAATCCACTTAGAAGCATCTCTTTAATGAAACCTATGCAACTTTTAATACAGACAAGATCTAATAGAAAGATATGGTCCTTGATTCAGAAAATTATCATTTAAAACCCCAATCTTGTAAGGTCTTATGCATGTGCATTAGATCACTCACTCAGTAGTCCCAGAGATTTCAATAGGGTCTAGTCACATGAGTCAATTGTGCACATGCTTAAGTCTTTGCTGGGTTGGGGCTTAAATTTTGATAAGATTCAGCTTAGGCATGTTAACATTTTGATGATTCAATAATTATTTTTGGTAGCCTGTTTTTGTTTTTATTATATTTAACACCAGGTTTAAAACTCTGGGCCTAATTCTCTTCTCTCTTATACCAACATTGGTGCTGCTGAGTGCGGGACAGTAGTTAAAGGTCTCTGGAAACTAACAATCTCTCAATCTTTATAAAAAAATTTGCCTGTTGGTAGGGAACTCCATCAGATGTCCATCAGGCATGCTAGAGATTGCAGGACTGTGGTTGATATATTATAATTATTTCATAAAATAATGCTTAAAATAAAAAGTATATTAATTGAATGTGATTTTAAATGTCAAGGCCTGTATTTATAGAGGAAAGTATGTGAGTAAAAAATGAGTCCATATCTTCCGTGTTAGTGTGTGTTTGGATAGAATGATAGTCCTATCCTTTAAAATCGCTGAAACAGCGTATTTTGTTCAAATGGTGAGCGGGATGCAGTTAAATTAGAGACCATGTAAAGCTCTTACATGCTGAGGTGATTTTAAAATTATTTAAATGATACAGAACTTCAGCAGACATATTTTCTGTAGTCTAGCGTCTCTCACGATTCTGAGACATCTGGGCTGCTCCTCTCCATGCTGCAGCTCACAGAGGGGGGCCAAAGGTGCAGTGCTACATGCACTGACCACGTGTCCTGCTCCTGCTTGCCGCCAGATTCCCTGCCTGCCTGGCAGCCCTCCGTTGGCAAGTTTAGTTGCTACTGTTTCTTTTGTTCCCCTGGCTGTTTTTCTTGCCTGTTTTCAGCAGTGGCGAGCAGATCTTTTTCTTAACCCTTTCTTCTCGTCTCTGGGTCAAATTTCATTGGCTTAACGAGTAATCTATCTGGAGCTGCTGGCCACATGCCAGTTATACAGAGTTGTGTTCCCACTGAAGTTACTAATATCTTTCTATGAGTCCTATGCAGCACTGGAATGACTCATCTGGCACCAAGCTGGGGGGAAGAGGGGTGGCCAGCGCATGCAGCACGGCAACTTTGGACCCCCTTCAACAGCTGCAGTGTGGAGAGATGTCTTGTGGGAGATGCTAGCAGAAAGGAGATTATTGGTAAGAATTTTTCCATTTAGTATTTATATCTTTCATGTACATCAAAATTTACATGTTTGAGATACATCAATTTCATGTACATCTATTCCTGTCTTTTAAATCGTACATACCAAAAAACCCCACTGAAAGCATGGATATTCCTTTTTATTTTGACACAAGCAGCTTTGATGGATTCACAGCCAGTAATATTGTGCCCCAGGAAAATACATCTCTCAACACAAAAGGATTAGCTTGCTCCCATTGCACAATTAGTATTTGAGCACATATGGGATGTGCCAACACCCACTGTTCAAATATTCCCCTGCAACAGCCGGGCATAACAGTGCTAGTTAAGGACCGTGTTTCAGATTCTAAGCCTGAATTTTCTTACATCTCTGAGAACCTTAATGTTACTTGAAGTTTCTACATAAATTTCCTTCGTTGAAAGGAAAAACATGAGGGCTGTGCAATGGACCTTTGATATGCATTCAAAAAGTGGCATCTCCTTGACCCTTTTAGGCAACAGAATGTCCATCTGTATAATCTTGATTTTTGACAAGCTATTTAATCATGTGCATGTAGTTAGGAATGCAATCCAATTTATATACACAAATATGTTGTCAAGGCTCAAATAATCACCTGTTTCTTCTTTCCCACCTTTGAATTTGGGTAAAATAGTTCCTCCTCTCAGCAATAGATTCTCAGCCTGGATCTCTCTCTGAGGATAAAAGCCCAATTGTGTACTTAATTCCTAAGAAACTATCAAGGGAAGACAGGTCTTACCGGGAAGGTCAAGCCAAAATTTGGGGATGGCGTGGAGTTGGGGGAGGAAATCAACACAGAGCCAACAATGTGTTTATGTGGTGTTGATGAGTAGTGGTAAGAACAGAGTGGACAATACTAGGCTGTCAGTGCCAACCCACTGATAATGGTTGGGCTACAGGCACTGTTTATTAGTTGGGAGGCTAGTGAAGTGGGAAAATTCTTGTTGAGGGAGAAAAAAAGCAGGCAAAAGCTTGCTCAGGCTAGGGAGAGAAAGAGAAGGAGATCATTTTAATCTGCTGAAGTCCCTCTGTAAAGAGGGCCAAGCGTGAGAATAGGTCTCCGAAATGTTAATCTATTTTATTAAGATTTCCAATAGATTGCCACCTGGTTACTGCTCAGTTCAAAGAGATTCCAGAATTCTCTTTCCTTTCTATGTACTTATATATGCAGTAACACTATAAACATAAAGGTCCAGATCCACAAAAGCACTTAGGAATCTGGACCTTATGTACGTAAGTCCCAGTTTTGGCTCCATTGTGATCCACAGAGTTCCCACTGAACCCTGCATACACATAAACTCACTCAGCACCTATATTTTCAAAGTAGACTAACCACTGGTTACAGAATCATTCTCTCTTTCTGGCCCAATGACTGTACCACTCTGGATAAACACTTAAATAGTAATTGGGCCCGAGTAAGACAGAATGATTTTGTGGCCCAGTGGTTAGGGTACACAACTGGGAGGGCACAGACCCCAAGTCCAGTCCCCTTGCTCCAATGACACTTTCATTATTTAGCCACAGGGAAACAGTTTCAGCAGGAGAAAATGAGAGAGCCCCATATCAGAATATATCCTAGCGCTCTGTGGCTAGAGCGGGAACTGAAGCTAGGCCTCCCACATTCCAAGTAAGTGCTCTAACCACTGGGCTAAAAGTTGCATTACCACCCTGTTCTCCTCTGGCCATTTTATGTGGAGTAAAGCAAGCACCTAACTCATTCCCTCCAGAAGTGGCTTAGGCACCTAACCTGCCTTACGCCAGCTGGGAGACAGAGGGTCCCATCTGGATCTCTAAGCAGAGATAAGGTTCTCCCTGCAGCCCAGACTGAGGCGCCTATCTCTGAAAGCAGAGCGGGGCTCTGTCTAGCATGCTAGCTTTTATGGAGTACATTATTAGGCACCTGTCTCTCCTCATTCATTGTATAGGAGCCTAGGTGCCTAACAGGCTTTGTAGATCACAGTAGTGTTCTAGGCACCTAAAAGTTAGGTGCCATGCCGCTCAGTGTTTCAACACCTAAATCCCTTTGTGGATCCTACCATAACTCTTCAACTTTTCATTATAATTAAGACCTTCTATACTTGTGTTCAGGTACCATTGGCTTTTGATGATTTGCACATCCTGACTGAGGTGCAGGGTCTAAAACTGGATGAGGTACTCCAGAAGGTGTCTCACCATGATCTAGTACAAAGGTAGAATGTCTTGTCTTTTCTTTAAAAAGAAAAGGAGTACTTGTGGCACCTTAGAGACTAACCAATTTATTTGAGCATAAGATGAAGTGAGCTGTAGCTCACGAAAGCTTATGCTCAAATAAATTGGTTAATCTCTAAGGTGCCACAAGTACTCCTTTTCTTTTTGTGAATACAGACTAACACTGCTGTTACTCTGAAACTTGTCTTTTCTTTGTAATCTTTTTGATGGTGCCTAAAATCTCATCAGTCTTTTTGCTGCAACTGAGCAGTGGGTATCCGTCTTCATACCCAGGGCCTTGTGTACTGCCTGGGCTGCACATTGGGACTATTTATTGTATCTCCATGGCGTACTCTTCATTGCCATTTGAATCATGCCACATCCTAATGCACATGTGTATGTTTAACTTTGGCTCATAGCTGAAAACACTTAGTGATGTTCAATTCATGAATGATTTTTGATACTTGAATATTTCACTGTGTTCTTGCTTCAGCAATTGCACTGTTGTGCAATTGTTGTGTTGTGCTGGAAGGCCAGCTCAGAGAAGGTGGGAGCTTGTAGTCAACTTCATTCATTCATTCATTTTCTCAGTTTCCTGGGACTTAACTGCTAACCCCCATCTTTGCCTCCTGCACCCTATCTGTGAACTGGACTCTAGCTCTGACTCTCTCCCCCACTCTTCTTCTTGATTATATAGAACCATGAAAGGAACATGTACTGTCATGCAGTTAATTCTCTCTTGAGGGGAAAGATGTAGAGCAAGAGGGAGCTGCAGGCACATCCCCCAAGGGCAGTGAGATAGAAAATAAAATGTCAGGAATCTCACTGCAGCAAAATAAAGTATGGAACCAAAATTATTATTTTTGTGGTAGCACTGAAACATGCCAAATTGCACAGCTACACAACTGCAAAGGCCATGGGGCCCCAGGTGTTGACTAGGGTTATTTACTCCTCTCTCATTCTTTCAGGCTCTTTGCCAATTCAGATGATCACTGGTTACACCTGGTTTATATTTTTGAGGTTATATCTGCAACTAAAAGGGCTTAATGCTTTTTTTTTTTTAATGAAAGCTGACTCTCTGGAGCACACATCTACAAGAAGGGTAAATTCTGGGGAAAATTGTATAACTGTAGTATACACATGCCATTGCTAACCTGAATCTAATTTTTTCATTCACTGCATTCTATTTTTCATCTAGCAACAGAAGGGTCAGTGTATGCTATTTAGAGCCAACATGCATTTTACATTTTCTCACATTAAAATCACTAGTCATATCAATCCTCTGTTTAAAAACATGTTAAGCAGCTGTTCCATTCAAGTATTAATTGTATGTCCAATTTGAAGTCAGCAGTAAATGCTATCACACTGTAGATGTCACACTCAAGAAAATTAACAGACCAGGGGAAAAGCTATAGCTCCTGTACTTGAATCAAGCTGCAATGCCGTAATCTTTGCTTCCTCTGTACCCAGTTTGCTGTCCACCTTATGTAGCACTGTTCCCTACCTACATTGCCCAGGCTAAGAAGTAAGTGCTTATTTGGTACTTCAACAGAAATCATCATATGTTTCCATTATTGGTCAAGGTCTGGCATAGGTGGCGGTAGACCTGTCTGCACAAGCTAGTCGACTGCAGTCCGGGATGATGACCATCATGTAACGTTGTAGTCCCGTGTTAACACTTGGTGTGAGTTTGCCATTCTAGATTAGACTGAACCACATTACGATAATGTTGTTGAACTGTGTTGGAGTCCTGTACATACTCTGTTACTCAATTTGGTTAGGTCTACAATCAGATCTATCGAGTTGTTAGGGGGGAAAGGGAGGTTGTGGATGTGTTTTATTTGAAAGGCTATGGTTGTGGGCATTTTTTTGTTACGCTGACTTTTAATGATATTGTAGCTTGGTCTCAGTCACTCCAGCATTGTTGTGAATATCCATTTCCTACTAGATGGGCTAAAATGTGCCCTTCCCCCTTGTTGCAAATCCTCCGCTTGAATCTCACTTCAGTGACAGTTTGACCATTAACTGGATTGCCAGTTCCACTCTAAGGTGAACTGTAAAGGAAAAAATGTTTTGTCCCTGTCCTGCTGTTTAATCTAACTTGTTTCCCCAAAACAATATCTGTTTTGGATTGCTTTTGAAACAACAGGTTGTCACTTTCTTCTTTTTTGCTTGGTTCTGGGTGAGATGTTTGGAGGACATGAAGTGTAATGTCAGAGGAAACTATAAAATGTGCTGCAGTTCTTTCACCTCCAATGAATTCTTATATTGTCCCTCTTTTCCTCAGCTGGTGGCAGGGAAAGCTGCAGTACATATGACATCACCGTCAGGTGCTCTTAATACCTGGGTAAAACCCTCCAGCAGAGAGAGAGAAGTAAAGCTGATATTTCCAGTATCAAAAGCAAGCAGGAAAAAACAGGTTGTTTTGAGAGAGGGAAAACTTGAGACAACTTTTATATATCAAGAACCAAACAAGGGTCAAAAACACTTTTAGTTTGTAATTTACTTTTATTATGATTGGATACAAACTGTCCAGGACTGGTGATTGATTCATGTTTAATTTTTGGTTAGCCTTTGAGTGCCTTATTCAACTCTGAGTTCTTTCCCCATACACAATGAAAGCACCAAGAACGAGTATTTGTACTTGTTCTCCCTTACTGGCCTCTGCAAAAAACCTGTGAACTGGGGCATAGCTCTTTTATGAATATGATCCCTTAGTCACTACCTCTGTGGGGAAAACTATATTAGAAGCCATGGCAGTAACTCAGCATGCTATTAGACAGCTTCCTAATTCTTATCGCAGTCTGAATTGCTAACTGAATATAACCCAGGTAATTAAAAATCTGTTTCTGAATTTTGGTGTGGTACAGCGAATGTAGGGAAAAGAGTAGCTATGCTCCATTGTGTTTGAGCACACTACTGAATCAGTTACCAGCAGAGCACTGTTTATAGGCTTTGTGCAAGAGGGTTGTTTTTTTTTTTAATTCCCCCACTGTGTTGCATTTATTTCCATCAATACTCATTAACTAACTCAGTTTCCATTTCTCCTTTAGAGTAAAAGTCAGATTATTTTATCATTATAAATGTATTAATGTGCCTAACCACTAAGCAATGGAAATAGTTAAACCACACATAATTTATTATAAAAATTGTGGGAAAACATTTTACAAGGTAAATATTTGCCCCCCTCTCCCATTTTTAAGGGTCCAGTTCCATGAAAAGATCAATTTTGGAAGTGTCCAGGAATCACTCCAGTAGTCTTTGCATTGAGAGGAGTTACATTTGACACCTCTACGGTACAAATGAAGCATTCCATGGGGAGAAAAAAGAAAGTTTTCAGTAATGGAAAGTATGCCCTTTTTACACTAAGTATATTTAGTCAGAAAGAAAACCAATCCTGCTTTTAGTGGCAATTGTTTTCAGTCCAGTCTACTCCATGACTAAAATAACTGAATTTCTTCTAGTCTGTCAGATTAGGATCTCTATACCAAATAATACATTAAAAACAACACTCACCCTTGACCTAAACCTCCCTTGGAATGGTAGAAGTCTCTCCAAGAAATCCACTTAATTTCCCTTAAAGGGGAGTGGTATGGCAGAAACTTTCATGCTGTTTGCTATTGGTTGCTGTGTTTAGTGTGAAACCGAGTCTAATTTCAGCAATGCCCCTTTGCTAAAGTGTGTACAAAGTGTTTCTTCAAATCAACAGTTCTCTTCTCAACCCCTTTTTGTACGTGGACTTAAGCTGTTTTGGTATTTGGAATACAGAATTGTCATAACACCATACAATAAATAATGGTCATCAAGTGTCTTGTGCTACTTAACTAGCCAGAACCACAATAATGTCTTTTTTTTTTTGAGGAGCAGTTGGTGCTTTCTACTTACACACTTGGTAGCAAAAAGCCTCTTGAAAAGATAAATGCTGAGAGGTGAATGTTTGTCAGCTGATTGTTTTAGCAGGCACACAATTCTTCCTTTGATGTCTACCAGGTTCAATGAAATCCTGTTACTACCAGGATTTAGTTGTAGATATATTAAGATTTTTCTGTGATCTCTCCTGCAACAGAAGCAGTAGTAAAATTTATAACAGCGTCACCGTAAAGGAATGCTTGTAAAGGCTCTCTGTGTATTCTTAACTGTCCCATTTTTTTCAAAGGAGGGGGGTTCCCTCTTTATATTTAAAAACTTACTGTTTGTCACCGAATTAGAGGCCAGATGCTTAGCTGGTGTAAATCTACATAGCTCAATGGAGCTGAATTACACCATCTGGTATTTATAGTAAGACAGTTATGAATGGGAATTACTTAATTGTCATGTGTTCTGTCACAGGTCTCGAAGTGTCGTGTTAACTAGTCTTCCCACAATGCAGGAGCAAAGTTACTCCTATTATTACCATAAGGCAGAGTCACATTGGTGCATAGACAAGAGAGACTGTAGATGCCTACAGTTTCACCCTACTTTGGTGCTATGGCCATTAGAATATCAGACCGAGGAGACAAGATAATTTGTTGGGAAGAGCTGAAGTGAAAACAGTGATACAAGCAGACTGTGTAACTAATTACATACCTGTGTTCTACTAAAAGAAAAAAAAAACCCAGGAGTTCTCTACACAATAGTGAGGAAGTTTTTCTTCCTTAGAACACCTCATGTGTTCAAAAGCACAGTATCACAATCTGTACTAGATTTGGTTTCAGACAGAAAAAGTTACACTTTTCATAGGCACATCATTTTGCTTTAGGGCTCGACTCCTGTTCCTGCTGAACTGAGCCAGTATGTAAAATCAGAACTGATATCAGCTCAGTAGGCACCGGAGGACGGGTCCATCAACAATCTGGAACAGCAGCAGCCGTAAACAATCATTTCCTGAAAACAATACACATGGCTAAGCAATAAGCATAGAGAAATCACTAGCTAAAACTTTATAAAGCATAGCTTTACAGACTTAAGTTGGTTTAGAACAAACAACATATTTGTCTCCAACTTTTAGAAAAGGATTGAGATTACATTACAATCTGTATAAATCTTTCAGACTTATTGACTGGCTCTTTGCTTGTAGCCAAACCTGATAGTTTACAGTGCATTTCTTACATTTGCGACAGGAAAATTCTGTTCTTTTCCAAGTCTCTACCATCTCTTATGCTCTGCAAACTATATTTCACACGTACTATAAAACTATACCCCAACCAACCATGTACCTCAGCCAGCAAACAGGGTAGGTTGACTTTTAAGTAGTTTCCCATCTCACCTTCTCTGCAGGTGCAGAACTTAGCCACTGTGAACAAAGAGGAAATCAATCACTGTTCACCAATCAGCTAAGCTCTGCACCTCATTAGAGAGGTCTTCGTCTCAGCATAACGAAAGATCAGATGAGGGTCTTCAATGGTGAATTTTCTCCTTTTGTTTGAAATTTTTTTGTAGAGGATTCCAATGCCTATTATGAAAATCCTATCTCACACATGCGGCACGGTCATGGTTATGTGGTAATCCCTGGCAATGTGATTTTAATCTTAAATCACAAATCAGCATGCCAGGAACCCAAACAGCCACAACATTGCGGGACACTTGTGTAGTCTCTCTCTCCCATCACCCGATCAGGTTTAAAACGATAGTGCTTAAGATATTAGATTTACATTCTGTGACAGTATCTTTAAGATCTCATCTCCTTCAGGTAGCTGATTAAATAATTTTATTTAGATGACCTGTTTGACATTTCAGAAATGTCTAATGCTAATCCTAGACTGCTTATAGGACACATGCACTAACTAGCATAGGGAAGTTACACAAAGGCAATCACCAAGGGAGTTATAATAATTTTAACCTTTTTACCTTAATAAAACTTTCCTAGCTACTTAAGAGACTCTGGGTAGAGACCACCATATATTGCAGCAGACCAAACCAATCTAACTGCATATTTCTGGCCTTTGGTGCAGTTAAAAACATTTGAAACCATTACAAATAGGCTAAGACATTTATAGTGTTTTTTTGTTTGGGGTTTGGTAGGCAGTTCTCAGCATAGATGATCTGAACATGACTGTGCATGCAAACATTTTGTAGTTGGTCTCCTACCTGTTTTATAAAGCAAGACCCCCCCTATAACTGGTATGCTGGCAATCTAAGCCTATTCCAAACCCACCACAGGTTTCTTGGCAGGCATTGGCTCTATGTACCAGAAGAACAGTGCTATTCATGAATAACTTGTTGAAGGGGACCTCAGCAAGAAAAAGGTTGCAAACCCCTGGACTAGGCCAGATACAGTGAAAACACTGTAGGGCCCAGCAGGGGTGATGAGGGGTCTCCCGAGAGGCACAGTTTTACTTCTTTTTAGGTAGGCAAGGGCTGGCTGGGCTCCAGCCAGTTCCACATAGCAGGGTCCAGGGAGGGAGCACCACCTCCACCCCCTGACTCACTCAGGAGGCCACACTGCCTGTCTGGGCTGTGGGGGAATGCAAGCAAAAAAGTAACTCAAAGGGAGGACTCAGTTCAAAGTCAAAGCCACTCAGGGTGCAGGGAGGGTGATAGCTCGGCATGCAGGGGCTCCCAGTGCAGCCTCCAGCTTCACTCCTGGTGGGGGTGGAGGGGCCGCCAGCTTCAGTGCTGGGGCTCAGGGTACTGGGTTTCAGCAACGGGGCTCTGCAGTCCCCCTGAAAGGACACACAGATTGCCAGTTGAGAACCACTCTCCTAGTCCATATAAATAAATGCCACAAACTCAAATAGAGCCTAATTTCAAGCATTGCCTACCTGTACAGGCTTGACTGGAAGACAAATCAAGGGGTCCTGTTCAGTACTAAATACCGAGCAATGTTTTTGCTAACTAGTTGTCTTGTTACCACAAATCAACTGTAAAGTTATGTGAACAACCAAGGAAAACAGTCTGTCAGATGGCTTATATCATTACACAAAAATCTGAGGTATGCTGTACTGGAAAGGATCTTCATACCAAACCTAATTGACTATGGGTTAAACATGCATGTACAAACATCCGGCATAGAGTATCCTCAGGGTATTCAAATAAGAAGGGAATATGTCACTATCTATATAGTATTTGGTGTAAAAGGCCAGTTTACAACCAGTAAGAAAATGACTGTATTCTATGTGTTTATACTTTACTTGCAATTTTACTTTTTTTCCACCCGTGTTTGTGAGAGGACTTCTACTTTTGTCCCTTAGCCACTACTTTCAAGCAGAACGAGAAGCAAATTGAAATAAAGCTATAAAATAGTTATCTTTATAAACAGGTACTTCCTAGCATAACCAACAACCAACCAACCAACTAATCTTAACTACCTCACACAAAATACTCAAAAGCATGTAAGCCACGCTAATCTGAATCATGCCAGAACTACGCTGGACAACTAGTTTGTAAGTGTATGATTTCGTTAAACTCTACTACTTGCCATCCCCTATCAAGTTCATATCACATTTTCTATTTGCGACTGTTAGGTGTGAGAGCAGCCATGTTTGAGAAGCACTGTAAATGTAGATGTGTCTTAGTACAAAAATCTCTTCTCTATGCTCCTCAACTAGATACCTTGTGCATCAATGTCACTGCTCCAGCAACAGTGTGGGGGGGAAAAAAACATGCAAGAAATTTAATGAATGATTCTTCGAGCTGAATATCAGCAAATTCTACATTGTGCCAGAGTTTATTCACTGAGCTGTGCGTATTCTCTCACTAAAGAGCAGGATGAGGATTAAATACTTTAATCAAGAAAAATCACCTCTTCAGAATAACATCTCTGCCACCACTTTGGCTGAGGACACATCCATTTGTTTTTGTGTTGCAGCAAAGCATTTATAGGCAAGTTCCTGTTGTTTTGCATCTTCATTCACCATTAATTCTCCATACAGATAAACACCCATAGCCTGCAAGAGGAAGAAAACACCCATTCATTCCATAACCAATTATAGCTAGCTGGCTTGTTTTTAAAGACAAGCTTGTTTCACACAGCTCCCAACACCACGCATATAGTACCCAATCTCATTTCATGTACAAAGCAATTTTTCCTTTAACGGGTATATATTTTTTTCTCCAAAATACAGTTTTCTGTCTGTGCGTCTCTCTTGGAGACTATTCAATCAGAGGAGGATTGTCGATGTTGCATTAAGTATGTTACCAAAAGAACATTTTACTCTGGAGATTGATAATCAGCTAGAGTCAGCATATTATGTCAGGAAAATGCTTTTCTGCTGTTTCTTCCTCTGCTTTTCAGGTTGAAGTTTATGTTCTCTCTCAGCCACCAACTGAGCTGTTTCCAAATGTCTCATGAGCGGGCAATTTGCCTTTCCTCTAAGATGACAGAAATCTGAATGGTCTTTAGTTGATTTTCTTTCCCAGATGGGATATTTCCAAATGCAGGAATGGAGAATGGTCACTGGTATATATCAATTGACACAATCCATTCTGAGATGCCGACTTAATTTTGTTAACTGAAATCAGTTGAAAATTATGGGTTTCTGTTTCAGGCTGGTTCCTTCAAGTGGATGCACATATAGCAGTTACAACCCTGGACTGGTAGGAAAAGGCAAAGCTCTCCCTAATGCTGATTTTGAGAGTCTCCATCGGGAAGGAAAATTATGGGATGAAATCTTGGCCTTACTGAAGTCAATGGAACCAAGATTTCACCCTTGGTTACCATATCCTTTTCTGAAGATGCAAATCACTTGAGCTAGATTGACACTGGTCCTGATCTGGCAACCTTACCTGATCACAATGTGTCTACTGACAAAAGCGTAGGCTGCAAATACAAGTGTGGCTTTGCAAACTCAGTCCCCTTATGTTGATCGAAGTTTTTACAAATGTCCAGTTAATGTAATTTCATGCAATGTAACATACCATCTAGTGCCAAAAAGAAGAATAAAGTTACCACTAGAAAATATATACTTTAATTTAATATTTCTTGAAACATTTTTTTTTCCAACCAGCTCTAGAAATTATCCTCAGGATTTTACCATCAGAACTGGTCAATTTGGCAAAATTAAAAAGTGTTTGTGGACAATGTTGTTTGCCTTGGAACTGAAGACCCTAGAGCTTCTGTGGGCTCAGCTCCTTAGCAGGCAGAGTATCCTGGAACCAGAGTTCCATTCCTTTTCACAGAGAATTTCTAAATATTTGGGGTTTATTCCAAATAAGAATGAAACCCAATTCTGAAATATCAAAATCCTCCACAAAATGAAATATCCCATTTTTGCACAGCTGTAATAATTTCACCCAAATCTCAAACATTAAAATGCAGTAAACACTGGGTTTCTGTTATCCCAAACTGGATTAGTCACATTTATATTTTCTGCAGACTTTTAAAATAACAACGTTCTTTTGTGATCAGTAAGGCCAAGAAAGTGCTTTGATTTCTCATGTAACCATTCCAGAACTTCGTTGTGCCACAAACTGTACACCCTGCTGGAGTAAATTAAAAAAAAAAGCATCTCAAAGATAGCAGCTTAAAAACTCTGCAGTTATGATTTCAAAAATTCTTTCCTTACACAGCAGAAATATGTTGATCCTTATTTGGCATAATCACCATTCTAAATATATTGCTGTTCAACTTGGCTTTTAACAGAGAGCTGAAGGATACAGTTGCTTTTTGTTTGCCTACCAGAGGCTGATATGACAGCTTTCATGTATCTGAAATTGCATCCCTTTATATCAGGGGTTCTCAAACCGGGGGTCGCGAGGTTATTACATGGGGGGTTGCCCCCAGTATTTATAATGGTGTTAAACATATAAAAAAAGCGTTTTTAATTTAATAGGGGGGTCGCACTCAGAGGCTATGTGAAAGGGGTCACCAGTACAAAAGTTTGAGGACCACTGCTTTATATAATAACTAAAATGTGCACAATACACAAACCCCTGTTAACATAGAGGGTTTTTTTTTTAAAATATATGTTTATCAGAACAAATGGTTTGCTGGGGATTTTGGACTAGTTCTCTGGCTTCTCATGCATATTAGAAGTGTAATCTAGATCTAGAAGATAGTGTTCAGGAGACTAATAAGAGCTGCACTGCTGCAGCAAGACAAAGTTGCAATCTATTGTCATGAAAAATACAACATGCTGTCCGATCAACCATTAAAAAAAATCTCATATGTTGCAAATAAAGTGTGAATTGTTATAATGTAGTATACTGAACCTAGCAGCACCAATAATGTCACTCTGTGTGTGTGTGTGTTGGGAGGATGCATGTACATATTTAAGTTAAAAATTGTAAGTAAAAATAAATGTGAGTGATATTGTCAGAACAGAATGATTTAGGCCAGAGGTGGGCAAACTACAGCCCGCAGGACCGTCCTGCCCACCCCTTGAGCTCCCAGCCGGGGAGGCTAGCCCCTGGCCCCTCCCCTGCTGTCCCTCCTCCCATGTAGCCACGCCACTGCTCTGAGCAGCATGGTAAGGGGGCAGGGAGCGGGGGGAGTTGGGGGGGCTGGATAGGCGTGGGAGTCCTGGGGGGCCTGTCGGGGGACAGCAGGGTGGATAGGGGTCGGGGCAGTCAGGGGACAGGGGGATGGATAGGGAGCCAGGGGGGAAGAGGACAGGGGACAAGGAGCAGGGGGGGTTGGATGGGTTGGGGGTGCTGAGGGGGCCAGTCGGGAGTGGGAAGTGGGCGGGAGAGGATAGGGGGCGTGAGCCAGGCTGTTCGGGGAGGCACAGCCTTCTCTACCCTGCCCTCCATACAGTTGCCCAACCCCGATGTGGCCCTCGGGCCAAAAAGTTTACCCATCCCTGATTTAGGACCTACTGCATATATGTAATATATACAAGAGGTAGGATTCTTTGACCTCATCAACAACTGAGCAAGAGTTTTACAACTATGGTTAAGCATGGATTAAATGTAGTTGAGGCTTAACCTAGTTATAAAACTATGTTCCAGCCTAAATTTCTACCTGAGCTATAACCTGGACTGTTAACTTGATTATAACAAGGTTTTGCTCCATCCACATTCATTAACCTAGTTTGGCTGAAACAGAGTTTAAATTGCTTAACCACCATTGTAAAACCAGCATCTTTTGCCTAGAAAGACAGGACCTTGGAAACTACTGGTGAATATTATAGAAGCCCGATAGTGTAGGTCTCAGATGCAAAGCAGTTACTCTGTGCATCAGATTCAGATATCAGACAATTCACAGCTAGAGAGTAAGTTAAAATCAGTTTATACTCTGACACAACACAGGGTGATTATTTTGAAAATATTAATATATTAAACTGACCTGATCTTCCTTGAGGAATTTCTCAACCTCAGAATATCTTGTTGTATATTTGTGTTTAACAACAAGTTCACACCACCGATGTCGAACCTTTGGAAAAGGAAAATAAATATTAAACATGCATACTGTGTCGGTGTAAATACGCACTTGATACAATGTCACTCAACTACAATTTTTTGAAGTGTTTTAGAGGAATGGCAGTTTGTGAAACATTTTCAAGTACTTCAGTAGGCCTTGCTAATCTTCCTTAAAATCTACGTGCCCCTAAATATGGACACAAATGAAGTTCCTATTTTAAGGGCAGATGCTGTTTAGAGCGTTGAGTCATGTGCCTCTATAAAGCATTAGATCATTAATACTCATCTGACACACTAAAAATAAAATGTGCATCTCTAGTAGGATTTTTGGACCCCAACATATCTGGAAAAACAAGCACCTGTAACTCTCAAACCAATCCCAATCCCAATTTAAACCCGTTGAATCAGTGAGAGTTTGTTATTTTCAAAATGATAACTATTATTCTACAAAACTACTTTTAAAAAGTTACACTTAGCATTAGAATAAATAAATCCTTTTTTCCTTTATTTTTCTAGTTTTACAAAAGAGGAAATTATTGCTTCAAAGCTCTGGAAGCAGACATAAGATACAATTGCATTATTTCCTTTAGGCAAGTGTCTAACCTAGGGGCATGAGGCTAAAACACAGTTTTGTGCAAATTGTATCTGGGGGACAAGTGCTGCATCTATCCTGGGATGAAAAGGATCAAAGGTAAATGAGAAAACATGAAACAAATAATTTATATGTCAGTAAACAAACGTTTTGCCAATACAGATTGCAGAATGTGTTGAACATCTACTTATGCTCAAGTTGCTGATTTGCTGTACCAAATGCATTTCAGTGAAACTAACTATTGGCTTATGCAAACTGCTAGCAAATAATATTGCTACTAAAATGGGTAATATGGCCAGTACAGCTTTCAAATGCAGCTTCTTTACAAAGCTTTGGCATGCTTTATATTTCCTTGCATTTTGATGCCTTTTTGATTTGTTTTTAACCATTCACTTCTGTGGCTTTAAGTGTCATCTTACACTGCATCATGGCTTTTTCAATTATACTCAATGAGCAGTCAAACATTTTATAGTCTATTATTGGCACAGCATTCGCTCAAAAAGAAAGCATTAAAAAACTATTTGTAGTACAGCTTGCTTTTACTGCCTTTCAAGGGAGAGGCAGTATATAAGAATCCGTTTTTGCAGTAATAATAAAAAGTAAGTAGTTTCAATATTTTTGGCAGGTTGAATCTAAATTATATAATTATCTACTAATCTAGCACAAATCACTTCTTAAAGACAGATTTACCGATAAAATATCAGAAAGTGAAAGCTGGAAACAGGTCTTTCTTGGGAGCAATTTGGAGGTAGAAGAGGATGTTTTAGTCAATTTCAAGTTGATGCAGGCTATTCCTTAAAGCCCCTACAATCTGCACAACTCTTTGTTCACCCTTTACCATTACTACAACAAGGGATACAATTCTGAACTTCTAAGGATTCAGCAGTCACCCATCATCAGCTTTACATCACAGGAAGGAATTTCAGAGGCTTATATAACTGAATTGACAGTCTCATTAAAATAATTAACAAGTGAATGGTCACAGGCTTTGGAAAAATTCTCCTTGTGTCCTTGATTTCTTCACTGTGTGGCCGCTTCCATAAAACTGCTGGAATGCAGCTTCTGACTATAAGGGATCTAGGAAACTCAGGGCTGGGGGGGTAGGTGTTTCGGCTCATTTATTAAACAAGTAGTAATAAATATATAGTACAAACAATAAAAAGACTAATTGTGTGATGGGGATGTAGTCTGTTTCTTAAAAGTTACTGCTGACAAGCTAAAAATATTAGAATCTTACATGCAGAACAAACTCTGGCTGTATGAAAGAAAAGAGGTGCTTTTTGTGATACGTATTTTTCATGTCTTACATACTGTTTTAACCGTGTTGTCTGTTAAGTATATACTAGCAAGAGATACATATATCTCATCAGCCACATCTGAAAAAAACTTGGAACAATTGAATTGCATCTGTTTCCTTAGACTATTGCTTCTTACAAAGGGTTTTTGCTCTTGGCACTAAGCCTCAGTTAATATATTTAGAAAAAAAGATAGGAGCGGTGTCAGAATTGGGACGGCACACATTTGTTTCTTTCATTCTCAGGATCAGTAGAAATTATGGCCGTTTTCCAAAACTGAGGTGCAGAGAATCACCAGTCGGGGTAGAATCAACATGTCTGTTATCCTCAGATTGCATGTTCGCCTCCTGTTTTCACAAAGCCGAAAAGGCACTTTCAAACTGAAAACCAGTCATGAGAACCAGTCATTATTAGCACTTTTTCAAATACAATATTTCAATCATTCCCACCTGCTTTCTAATCCGTCCTATGCAGTGGATGCCAGTAAACAGTGGGTGCAGCTGAAGATGGTTTAGCCACAAGAGGAGTTAAGGCTTTCTTTGAGCATGTACTGATCAAGTCTTTTTGTAACATGACACCAAATGTAGTTTGTCCTAAACCACAATTGCAGCTAAACCATATTCAGCAGCAGTTCAGATTAATACAGCAACAGGTAATTTTTCTAGTATAGATCATGTGCTAATCCCTCTCACATTAAGAGTTTTACGCACATATGAAGGAGAGAAAAAAATCCTTCAGTTCCTTGCTTTCCATCCAACACTTAAAGCAGACACGACCGCTTTGCTGCATAATTAATGGGTCATGTTTATGGGCACTTTAATGAACATATATAAAAAGAAATATTGAAAACTCAGTCGTTTGTGGTGGGACAGAAGTAACCGTACTCTATCCTGTGTAGGCTCTTCAGTATCCATCCCTCCCTGGTGCAAAGGAAGAGGGAAAGGGGAAGCAAAGACTCATGGGTGAAAATAAGAATTCACTACTCTTTCTCATATTAAGAGCCATGTCAGACTCTCCCTTCTCACTCTACACATTTCTCTGTGCTCTTCTGCATGGCTCAGAGAGATGCACCATATGTTTTTTTGGCTAGTTATACCATATTCAGCACAAACTGAACCTGAAAAGCAATTTATAGCAACTCTTCCAGTGGCTGCTGGCAGAGCTGATTGTGCTTTACTTTGTCCGGCCCTTTTATGTACTCCAGCTCTGAAATAACACCTGTAACCACGCACAAACACTGGGTCTGGGTTTGGCAGCTGCAGGACCTACATGCCAAACTCTGGAATGTAATTTATTTTTTCAGCCTCAAAATTGAAGTTTATGGTTTTCCTTTTGACTAACTGTCTCAACTGCTGCCTGATCCTGAGGAGGAGGGAGAAAAAGTGGTTTGGGGGCCGTAGGACTGGCTGCAGGTCTTGTAGGAGATCAGATTCTTGATGGATCATCTTGAGCTACTAAAAATGTTCTTCCCTTCCAATTGGCATTATGGATTATGCTGAAGGGTCTACCAATTTTCCATTCAAAAGCTGAAAATTTCCTGTATTTATAATATGGACTTTGCAAAGCATCCCATAATTTTGTCAGCACAATTTGGGTTCAGGGACTGTTACAGATATGTCATCTGAAAACATACCATTTCAAATTATTAATCAAACAAAGTTATCGGAGTGGAGGGTTATTTTGTTTTGTTTTGCTAGCCTGAAGACCTTAAATGGATGCTGCTGTCAGGTTGCAAAAAGCCCCAAATTTAAAGCTTTGTATAAAAAAAGAAAAAGTCAGAGAGAGCTTAAAAAAACTAAGACCAATAGAAATGTTCATTTTATTTAAAAATAATTTTTAGACAAATGGATAATGCCCTGCAGTGCTGTTCACAATCCAAACACTGTAGCATTTTGCTAGTGCAAATGAACTTGAAAGTAATACTGACTAGAAACCAGTGACACTGATTAGTTTATTTTCAAACCCACAAAAAAAGTAAAAAAAACAAAAACTTATAATATAAAAATAAATTCTTAAATCAAAGTTATTACTAATATAAATATAGTAAGAAAATTTGTAAGTGCCCTGATTTTCAAGAATGCTGAATGACCAGCAGCTTGCCAATGACGTCTTTATTTTGAAGACAACATTTTTAGACCATCTCAAACAGTCCTTGAAGTGAAGCAATAACTTTTAGTATTTGAAACCCACCTACCTTCCAAATGATTACAAAAATCAAACAATGGCCAGACAGGCATAGTTAAAGTACACACACAGCTTATACAATATATTGTAATGATTGAGGTCACTGAGAGCTCCATTATACACATGCAAACAAGGAAACATACATACAGAAAATATTTTACCTCTGAGGCTTGCAAATAAGATTTAGAAAGCAAGTAATTTAGACCATGCATTTTAATAAAAACAAAAAAAATCTAAAAAGTTTGTACTAAGCCTTTGGTCCGCAGAATGGAGACTCGCTTCAGGGGAAATGAGTAAATATTGCTAATAGCTGGATCCAATTAAAAAAGCTCCAGGAGACAACAAATCTAAATCTCAGAACAAAAACATGCTTAGAGACTCTAGAAAACAGAGCTTTTTTTAAACTTGAGTACACTTTTAGTTAGTATTATTGTCCAATTAAAGTTCCAAACAGAACATAACTTGGACCAAAAAGACTTAAGATATTTACCAACCATGTGTTCAACTACACTAAATGCATGTGAGATGCAAAGTTAATCAAAACTATAAATACTACAGTAACTAACCACAGATAAGTCCATTGTAAATATAATGGACAACTGGAGCTAGAGAATCTTTGCAGACTTCAGTCTCCTTGCAGAAGGAGAAATACAAAGAACTTTTGCAACTAATCAACCAATGGATTAATTTTTAATTAATGAGGAGGAAGCTGGATATCTCTGGAGCCCTGGAATGCTGGTCTGTTGATTAGATCATCCCAGATTTCTTCCATCTGAAATTATTTATTTCCTTTCAGCATAATTCTCTCTTCCTAGCTCCTCATAAATTGGATTCAGGGATAATTAGTGAACACTGCTGAGTGCCGCAGACTAACGTTTTGGATTTAAAAATAGTTTTTACAATTGTTTAGGGCAGAAAACATATGGTTTAGAAAAGACCCCACAATTTGCCCCATTACCGTAACAAAATATTGTTAATGATTTAATGATTTTTCTATATCCTTCTACCCACTTTCAATTTAAAAGAGCAGCCATCTCAGCTATTTTAGAATTTAACTAAGTAGTTGCACCCACTAAGTTTCATGCTGTAAGGTTTGGGTTTTTCAAATGGACATTAGTATTTGGTACTCAGACTCAGGGCTTTTAGCATGCAAATCCCATTTCAGCGGAAATGTACTCCTCAGTAAGATTTTCAGTGATGCTGAATCAGCTCTGAAGGAGGTGGTGTTAATAATATTCGGATCATGTGTGTGCTACAATTGCATTGACAGCATATCAGCTCAGCAATGTGCTAAAATATTCTTACTAGACAAAATCGTATTAAATGCAAACAGAACATATTCATCATTCTTTTGTCAGCGATTCTGCAGTTGGAGAATACTATGTGCCCCACAGTTTGTCATTAAGAAATACAAGCAGGGAAACTACCTAGCAGTTTCAGTCATCGTGTACTTTGGACAAAAGACCTCAGACTCTACACAGTGCTGGTACTTATTATTCTGAATCATAACACTCCCACTGATGACACTTCAGGGCCAAATACATCTCAGCAGCAAGATAGTCTTTAGGGGTCTATCCCTGGGGACCTCACAATGTCAATAAAGTTCAATTAATACTGTCGGGCTCCATTTCCTTGCCTTAAAGCACAACCATACTTTCTAATGACAGGGAAGTAGAAAAGACCATAGCTTCATTATCAATAATGCCATTCATCCAAATATAACAGTCATGGCACAAATACAGGACCATGGAAAAGATCTCATTAGCTTAGAGTTCCCAAAACTTCCTGCGTGATAGTACCTCATGACACCCTTAAACCTTAAGGGGCAGCAGTGTTAGCAAGTCCGCTGGCTACAACAGGGCTCTGCTATGTTAAGGCTGCTTTTCCCAAAGTTAGATTAGTGGACGAAATTCATTACAATATTAAGCCTTAGACGCACATACATCTCATCACCCTGTCTTTGAACCCAGCAGATGCTCCAGCTCCCTCACTATGGCCCTCCCCACAAGAGCTCCAGCTTCTTGTCTCCCATCCCAGGCCCCCTCCTCATTAGAGGAGTGTGGGCCAAGGCATCACTTGTTCTAAAGGCCTGGGATGAGAATAATGTAGCTGGGCAGACATAACCAATTGTCCCCTCTCCCCTCCAGCAGTGCTTCTAAGGCCACGTGCTATAGGGACACAGAACCAAGGTAGCTCTGCCTGCAGAAGTGGTGATATCAGGGCCTGGGCAGCTCCCTTGACAGATGCAGTATTTTTTTCTTCTTTAGAGCCTGATTCTGCCCACTTTACTCAAGCTAAATAGAACCTCGATCAATGAGAGTGCCTTGTGAGTACGGTTGGCAGAACTGGGCCCTCAATGAATGCACCAAGGCATTTTGCACTCAGAGTTTGAGATTTGGATTGTGCTGCTTAGTTGTCACACTTCATTAATTTTCAACTTGGATCACTGCACAATTTTTCCAGAATCTTGCAATAAGAACGGATAACTGATAACCCAGCAAGTCACAATGTGGTTATTAATGAAGTACTGTGCTAATAGAGTTTTTGCTAATCGAACGTGCAATCCTTCTTTAATTTCCAATTTTAAAGAGAGCTAGAGAACTATGTAGTATAAGACCTTCGATATCTAAAGTTGTTAGAAGAGAATGCTTATACACTGAAGAGAGAATCTCAACAGAAAACCAGCCCTTTCAGCTAACTAATGTTAACAGTAATGTGCTAATCAGCACACTCACTTATTCCTTTACGTGTCTGAATCCTTTTTGATTGGTCTTCCTAAGCAAATTAAATGCTGCTGACAGGTGTGCGATTGACAGACAGCCCTAGACAGTGAAGGCCTCTCTCTACTGAGCAGTTAAAGTGTGGGTGGCAGTAGCTTTCCCCACAATTCTCTATTTAGATATTTTCATTTGATTTTTTTTCTTTATGGGCAAACTTTTCAAAAACAAATTGTTTTTACACCCTCAGTCAATTGCAGGTTCTGGGCACAATCGAAAGCACTGAGACATCTATCTATGCAATGGCATCCAAAAATCGGGTTGTTCAACTAGATGCCGTCACTTGCTCACAAAATTCATCGTGCCTGCAAAGGGCGGCAGGATTGAGGCCTCTTTAAATATTTGGTCCCATAAATATAGATTTATTTCCTATCCTTCTGCCTCACCAACTTGATTTTTAGTGTTCAGCCACTTCCAGTTAATACAAAAGAATCTTACCAGATGAAAGATAGTCAGAGAACCCATTCTTGGTTTAACAGAAACTGTATTAAGTTACTTCAGGTAACTCCCCCACTCTGTACATAATACTTCAGTTTCAGTTCTACTGCTGTCTTTGTGCATGTGCTGACCCCACCCCCCCAGTGCTTGCTTTCCTCCCAATAAAACATGGAAACCTAGGAATTGAACCAAATGCCACTTGTAAAAACCCAGAAAGTTTGAGGAGTTGAGTGAGTTACTGCTTTCATCTCTTCACCTACGATACACCCAGAAAGGCGGGGTGACCACACTGCTAGTAGCAGAAAGCATTTCAGGACAACCTTGCCACCCCTTCTACCATGGCAATAAAGCACGTACTAGGAGCTGTGGGATTGATTTAGAAAAAACAAACCCCACCTTCTTTGCATTTGAGTAAATACTATGGTTCAGACAAAGAAAACACAGAATTATATGGCCAGACGCTCCTTCCTCAGGCAAGTTGTATCTGTAATCAATGACATTTGTGTTAATAAAAGAAGGTTTGAAAAGGAGGGTGGGAAAGGTAATAGGAATTAAGAAACTGGGCCTAATCCTTCCGGTGGCACAGACTATGCCTTTCTTATGGTGTCAAAGCTTTCATTGTAAGTAAGTGACTAAGTTAAAACATGTAATTCTGTAATCCCCAAATGTCCTTTCAGTCTGCCTATTCTCTCTGTGTTTCATTAAATTCTGACATACAACAGGACATGACTGCAATGCTTTTGTTCATCTTTCATTGTACGCAGATAAAGTGTTGATAGGCTAGTGATATATAGCAAGCTCAGAGAAGAACAGGGCAAAAAACCAGTACAAACACTGATTAGTGCAGCAGCTTCAACAACTGTGGGAAGAAAGAGTTCCCCTGCTATGCGTAAAGGCTTTTCCCATTGTGTTTCCATTTATGGTGCCATAATCTCCCTCATACAGAGCAAGTCTTCTATATCACAATGCCTGTGATATGTTTAACACAGCATGCAAACTGAAAAACGTTTTTTAAAAATAAACTTTAGTTAAAAACAAATACTCTTCTTGTACTTGAACCAAATGCTTTCCTCCCTCTCTCATTTTCAGTCTTGCTCGTTCAGGATGTTTGTGTGTAAGTGGCTGGAGATGGCTGAAAAGATGTAATCAGCTCCCCCTTCTAAAGCTGTTCTGGAAATATTTGTTTAATCTTGTTTTGCTGCAGTGCCATTGGCTTTTGGAGTCACCTTCTATATAGTGGTCCTTCATGCACCACTGCAGACCAAAGACTTCCTCTCCTACACATCACACTGCAGAGTATGGGCAAGAACCCTGCCCCACTTAGCCAATGGAGAATGACAAAGCTAATCTAAACTCCATCTCCCCCTCTTATTTTACTGTTATAGCTGAAACTGCCCAGGGCTCAATTTCTCAGCCATAGTAAGTCTGACCATCAACCTATAATTCATCAGCTCTGAGGTGTTGCCTCCAACTTCTGAATCAAGTGTGTGTGTGTGTGTGTGTGTGTGCGCGCGCTGCAGTGGGACAGGTACCCACTGTCTAATTCTCTAGCATATGGAGTAATGCCCATGACCCTTAAACTACCTTTTTTTTTTTTTTTTTTTTTTTTTTTAAGTGTTGCTGTAGCTAGGGTGGTCCCAGGATATTAGAGACACAAGGCAGGTGAGGGAATATATTTTATTAGACCAACCCCTGTTGGCAAAAGAGACAAACTTCCAAGCTACACCAAGATCTTCTCCAGGTCTAGGAAAGGTACTCACAGCATTACAGCTAAATACAAGGTTGAACCGACAGCTGACACCACCTACTATAAAGAAATCAAAGAGGACCCCACACTACAGTTCACTCAAAAATCCTTGCCCAAACAAATCAAAATACAAGCTCATGCCCCAAGAAGCCACCCCAGGCAGACCCACCATATCAGGCCACAACGATCACTGAAGGAATATCAGAATTCATAGAAACCATCCTTGAACTACTTATCACACAAAGGGCCAGCTTCCTCCAGGACACAACCGACCTCCTCCAGAAACATTAACAACCTCCCTATGAACACCATCCTTGCCACCATGGATGTCACCTCCCTATACAACAACATCCTCACAGTGATGAATAGCTACCTGTCTCAAATATCTACAAGACATGGACAACATGCAGATATCCCCCTCAAACACATCGCTAAACTTATCCATTTCATCCTCACCCATAACAATGTTACATTCAACAACAAACACTTTCTCCAAATTATGGGAACAGCCATGGGTAGCAGGATGGCTCCCTAATACGTCAACCTTTTCAGGGGCCACTTTGAGGAAGAATTTCTGAAATCATTGATATACCTGAGATACAGCGATAATATTTTCACCCTCTCGACAGATGACTTGAACTCTCCCATAGGTTTCCACTACAACTTCGACAAACATCACCCATCCACCAAACTCTCTCTAGGACACTCCTGCACCAGCATCAACTTCCTGGAAACCACAATGAGCTTCAACAATGGAACGCTACAGACAACTATATACAAGAAACCCCTAAGATTACCAAACTTATATCCATAGATCCAGTAACAACAAGAAATCTGTTATCTAAAACTAGGCCCTCAGATACCGCAGAATATGCTCCGAGGAGAAAATCCAGGGTACACACCTTAACACACTCAAAACCGCCTCCACGAAAAAAGAACATTCTACCAGAGAAGTAGATCACATCATGGAATGGGTGACCCAAAGAGAATATGCATCAATACAGGGGGAAAAACCTTCAACTGCACAACCCTAGTTGTCACCTACCACCCCACACTAGTACCTACAGGGTATAATTGAACAATTACAATCCATATTAGATGGGCACCACATCCTGAAAGAAATCTTTCCTGAAATCTTTCTCCTCTTCTGGCTTCAAACAACTCCTCAACCTCACCAAGCTCCTCATACATCAGACCCTACCAATAGAACAGGTGCAAAAGCTGTTGATTTATTTCCACTGCTACTATGATCAATACCCCCACAACACACTTTTGAAGATCCATGGGTCCTACACATGCCTATCACATGCATGGTGTATGTTATTCAGCGCACTGAATTCCCCAATAACAACTATATTGGCAAAACCAGACCATCACGATGCTCTCAAATGAACTCACACAGAAAAATGGTAAGACTAAAACACCGTATCACCTGTGGTCGAACACTTTTCACAGAATGATCACTCCATTTCGGACCTCTCAGTCCTCATCCTCAAAGTGAGCCTGCACAACACCTTCATAAGATGAGCCCAAGAGCTTAAATTCATAACTTTGCTAGACACTAAAAATAATGGTCTTAATAAAGAGACTGGATTTATGGCTTCTTACAATCATCTGTAAGCCACTGGCCCCCCTTTTTTGCCCTGTGACTGCAGAGGTATTAACGGGCCACTTCACCTTGAATGGTTCCTTAGAATATGTGTTAACTACTTTATGCTAAACATTCTGTTCCACCTTGTATTTAGCTGACATGAATACCTTTCCCTGACCTGAAGAACATGTGTAGCTCAAAAGCTTGTCTCTTTCACCATCAGAAGTTGGCCCAATGAAGATATTAACTCACCCACTATGTTCTCTCTAATTATTATTCAAGTTTTTAAAAACTGCAAATAGAAGAAGTTTTATGTCCCAGTCAATAAAGAGAAAAACGACTTCAAGTACCAACTGGCCAGCACGTCATTCCTTTGGTTACACCAATGTGTAGGTTTGATGACTAGGTAGTATCAGTATCTAAAAATACCTTCTTTAACTTCCACTTTGCTAGGAAACTTTGTCCCTTCCTCCCCTTGGTCCATGCATGTGTCACCTCTGGCTTCATTACTATAATTCACTGAATTGGAAGTGAAACATGAAGAGGATGCACAAGCCACAGCCAATAAAGAATGTGGCTGCCTATTTCATGTCCCTCCACTGGCTCCTACTTTAAGACTTTAGTCCTAATTTTCAAAACAGGGAATGCAACAAGCCCCAGCTACATTAAAAATCAAATTCTGATCTATAAACCAACACGACAACTATGCTCCTCTGGTACAATGCAGATCACAAAGTCCAGGACAAAGCATGAGAGAGCTGGGGACAAAGCCTTCTCAATTATGGGGATCTGGCTATGGAACCACCTCCAGAAGAGATCACATGAATCCAGAGTCTGATCACCTTTAGGAAATGCTGCAAAACCTTCCTCTTCCAAAAGGATTTCCATTGTAAGAATGACACTCTCGACACTTCACCCCCTTCCATCTCATAACCCTAGCAAATAAAATAAAATCATAAAAATCAAATACTCTACTCCACTTCAAAAAGGGAAAGCCGGAGACTCCATAAAGTCCTGGTTGACAGAGGACTTCAGTGTCCAAGCATGTCAATGTGATACCTCTCATATACACACACCATAAGGAAATCAACCTTAAGGGAAGTATCATCTTATGCTATAAACTCAGTAGATGCATACACCCTGTACTGAAATCAGAACAACAGGGTTTTATTCGGAGGTTTCCAGTTTTGCATCGCTCACTCACTCACACTTGATATTTCCAAAGACTCTTACCCCAGGTAGAATACAGCAAAATTCCTCTCTGAGGCATCGCAACCCCACCATTTAAACTCCTTTGGACAGGGAAAGAAATGTAGCAAAACCCTAGTGAGGACAAAACGGTACCCACATATTAGGAAGTTAGTCAGTTACTAGGCAATAGAGAGATGGAGTTGTGAGTGGTTTATTTCTGGCTAAGGTAATGACGTCAGGACTAACTGTGGTTAGCAATTTTGATCTGACCCATTCCTCATTCTACCAAGATCTTATGTTCTCTGAGTGTGACAGATTTTCCTGCTCTGTGGTATTGTCCAGAGATAACCAGGATCTACAGCCAACATTTAACAGAGAAATGAAAAGGCACAAAGCAAGCCATCAAACATTAAAAATAGTAACTTCTAATAACATTTATCTTTAGAAATTTCTCCAAGTAAAGAGTTGTGTCAATTACTGCATTAAGAGAGAGTGTTCCATTAAAAGCACAAATACGGCTACAGTCTTAAGCTGTAACAATCAGGAAACACAAATCCAGACTGTTGAAGGCACTTGTTTGTGTTTCTCAACACTACATCCTCCTTAACATCCTGGCAAATGTGTAAAGGCCATCACATATATACCAATACTATAACCTTTTAGATTTTATGACAAGGCCAGGCAGTTTGCATTACAGCGCTATTTCTTCCTTTACTGCCCCTCAGCATTGTATAAACAATCAAATATAGCAAAAGCACCTTACAAAAAACAAACAAACAAGGAAACAAAAAAAAACCAAAACCACCAGGACAAATTTTAGAATTTCAGGGGACCTCTTCACCTTAGTCACCTCCTCATATGGCAGGTTTTAGAAAAATGGAACTAAGCACCAACATTCTCTTTCTTTGCTGCTTTGGATAAAGAACAAATAGAAAACAATTCCATATTTACATCTCTCTTTCAATCTGCTCCCCACTTTCCAAATCTCACTGTGCTGTTGGGCTGCCAGAGGAGGAGCAAATTAAGAGCTCAAAACAATTAGAAAAATAGTGGATGACATAGTATAATGCGCCAATAAGGAGCCTGGAACATTTCACTAATGCCACCCAGCAGCAAATGAAATCACTTGGAACAAACATGCACAGCTGTTGGCTCCTGGAGATCCTAGGGAATGAGGGAGGGCTGCTGATTGGGGAAATGCTATTTTGAGCACCCAATAAATCTTGCACTCTAAACATGTACCTAGGAGAGCGAATGCTGATTCCAGAATTTTGTGTACTTCTCAAGTGGCTGGAAAAGCCCCCATACTTTTCATGCAGCAACAAAACAAGCCCAAATAATCGCTACTGGTGTTGAGTTAGATTATCCTTTGGGCAAGCTTACAAATTCATCCCAACACATCAACTCCGCTGTGGCAGACATGAGAGCCAGTCAACCCAAGGGACATTCCCATTGTCATTACTGGAAGCCTTTTTCTTCATCCTATTCCAATTTTCTTGCCTCACACCCAGCTCTGCAATGTCCTGAGCCTCATCTTTGGAAAGTGAAAGGTATGTTATCAGAAACTACTTTTTCAATTTTCTTTTCCCACTCACTGCAGCCTCCAGAAGATTATACAACTCCACTGATTTCAATTGGAATTACACCAGGGATTAATTTGGTTCCATATGTTTAAATACAGAATAAAACAGAAAGCTGCTTTAATCTAACGGCTCTAAATTTAAGTACCACAGATTTTATTTTGCCTCCCGTTTTAAAGAGAAAGAAAATTTAGGCAATGTGGGCATTAGACCAAACTGCATATTCCCCTCCTCTGCCTCAATTCAATGTGGGGATCTCATCTCTAAGACACAGGCTCAGTACAAGTGTTGTATAGATATTTCCCCAGTATCTGCAATGATACAATACGAAACACTCCAGTGTTTTGCTCTGCAGTCCAACATGACCTTGGCCCAGTTAAGATAGCTAGGAACTGGGACTTCTTGTCCATAAGCAGGCTGTGTGGAGGTATTTGCAACCTGATGACAGAAACCTGCAAGTTTTATATATAGTATTAAAAGGTACAAATGTATGGTGCAGAGGGCTACTGAACCATTTTCGCCAAAGCCCCAAGCATACTCAGAGACTGAGAGTTAGCTGGGGAACTATTCTGAAAAGAAAGTATGCTAATTCCCTCTTTCGTTAGTCTAGCAACATGGTCAGACCTTTCGTGACCAATTCCTGTTCTCCAAGAAGTTTTACAATATAGAGCTGTGTTCTACAAGGGTGCTTTCTAACAATGCTCAACGACAACCTGCAGGACAGCTGGATAATAGAGGACAAGAATGAGCTTAACTTAATCATCTGGAGGGAAGTAGAGAGATAGATATTGCGTTGTAGTTTATCTGTACTTTTACATCTGCCAGTATTTTATGATTTAGGAAAGATCAATGGGCTGAAATTATTTTGTTCTAAACATAATTCTCACTATTTTTAAGACACCATACACCTTGTATAGTTTATATTAGCGACTGGATCTCCGTCAGTGAAATAGGATGCCACCACTTTATGGCCTTGGTTTCATAGGCAGACTTCATGTACAATGAAGCAGTTGTATAAAAATGGCAATATGCCACCCACATGACGTATGATACGATCTTAACTCATTACACTCACATTTTCTGCAAACACAGTTACAGTCTCGCTCCTTTCTCTTCTCCCCAAAATCTACCACCTTATGATCTTGAAATAAAGGGGAAGAGTTATGAGCTGAATAGCATTTCAACCAATTTGCTGAGGCAAGAAAAACTAACAAAACAATTTCTATCTGCTACACAGGCAGCATACATTACAAAAATGTAAGCCAGTTCTGTAGGCAGGAAGGAAAGAAAAACAAACTCTCCAGTGAAGGTAGTGGGGAAATGTAGCATGAAACTGTTGGTTTAATCTAAATTCCACTTTTTGTATCACCAAATCTACCATAATTCACCAGGACATAAAATACAGTTCTAGATGCATCACTTCAGCATCATATAGAACTGATAGAATCCCACCTATCCATTCCTCTGTTCTGTAGCATACCTAAATGGTTTTGTAGACAGATCTCTGTCGTATCACCTTTGTTATTGCTCTGTAGACTTGTTTCCATGGCCTCTAGTCTTTTGGTTTTATAGGCCATCCCTGTCCCCATCTAGAATAAAGAACCAAGAAAGCTAATTGTGGAAATAGCTTAATAAGAAGGCTGCTTATTACTGATTACTGTTTGTGAAACACAGCTGTAAGCTTTCTCGATTGTCTCAATTAGGGTTGGCAACTTTCTAATTCCAGAAAACCTAACACCTTTGCCCCGCCTGCTGGCCCCCCCCCCCACTCACTCCATCGCTTGCTCTCTCCCCTGCCCTCACATGCTCATTTTCACTGCAAGGCCCAAACAGGCATATTTATTGTTTTGACAGATGTATTATGCTAAGTTCAGGTTTTATTTGTTACAGGATGCTAGAGCCGGCAGCAAAATAGTCAGAGAGTAATTTTTAAAAAAATGAAATTTCACAAAGGTTTTCATGATTCTTTCCCTCCCCTCTTCCCATTTTTCATAACCAGCTCCATGTCTTCTGTTCACTAAAGTTATTGTAATTTTATGTGTGGAATCAGGACCACACATTATTACAGCTGCAATAAGTCCATTAAGGGCCCACGCCTGAAGCCCAAATACAAATCCATAGAGCATAACCACAGAAATGCACACCTGTCCAGATACCTATATAAATAAATCTGTAGAAACTGACTCCCACACCTACATGCAGATAGACATGTCTATTCATGTGTACACATCTATCATGCACTAACACATCGACTTCCACATTATTTAATATTACAATTGTTGTTTAGTTCCCAGAGACCCCAACTAAGATCAGGGCTCCAGAGTGGTAGGTGCTGGACATACAATTAAAAAGAGAGTCTGCAACAAAGAGTTTATAATTCAGCTAGACAAAGGTGGGGAGAAATGTATGATACATTGGCTCTTCTGCAATTACTAGTCAACAACATTCATTTTTTAAGAAATAATACATTTCTTTTAGAGTTCACTTTTCTTTTAAAAAACTTGTTATGAAATGAATACACATATATTTTGTCATCAATTTTTGTGTGTGTGCAAGCCAGCAAAAGGAATAAAAGTCAAATAATTAGGCTGCAAATTTTGTTCACACAGGTATACACACATGCAGCAATGCACACAAAGACACACAGTCTCTTACATGCATACAATGCATGCATGCACACACTTGCCTACACAGAGACATTTTCATACACTTTTCTAGAGGCTGCCTAAATCACCCAGCCGGGAAGGCAGGAGGGTGGGCTGGAGGGGAAAAGGGGTGGTGGTGGAGGAGAGAGGATGGGGAGGGAAAGAGGCCAAGGACAAGAGCAGGGTGGGGATGAGAGGGGGCAGTTAAGGAGAGAGGAGGGAGTGTGGGGGAGTATGTGGGGTGGATGGGGATGCAGGGGGAGGCAGAAGGCTACAGGTGCCTGATGCTGTGGGGGGCACAGGGGTGTACAGGGATATAATGGGAGTGCAACAGTGTATGGAGGTGAATGGAGTACAGGGCTGTGGGGGATGAGGGACATGGGAGGTTGCAGCTCTGGGAGGTGGCGAGGATTGATGGGAGAGAGCTGTAAGGGGTAGAGGGCTGGGATGGGTAGGTGGCGGGGGGGCAATGATGGGAGGCTGGAAGTGTGGGGGGCTGGGATAGGAAGATAAGCAGTGATGGAGGTGCGAGGGGCTGGGATGGGGAGGGATGTAGTGACGGGGGGAATGAGGGGCTGTGACAAGGAGGGACGCAGTGATGCAAGTGGGGGGGGGGGGGGCTGGGGTGGGAGGGATGCAGTGAGGGGGATAGGGGTGAAGCCCCATTCCCAGCACTCGGAGACAGGGATAAACATACCTCAAACTCCTGGGTGCCGGCGATGGGGCGACAGACGGACTGCGGTTCACCGCAGGGCATGCACCACAGCTTGAGCCCAGCCACGCGAGGAGAAGAGAGCCAGGCAGCAGCGGAAGAGGTGTGTGCCGCGTAACCCCTCAGCATTTGCCCGCTGAGCACCCGTGCACCATACTCACGCTAGTTCCTCCCCTGCCCTGACCCAACCAACGGGAGCTGCGCCTGCAGGCGGAGGATGGGGCAGCACATGAACCCCCCCAACCGCCCTCAAGGGTAGGAGCCAGACATGCCGACTGCTTCCTGACCAGAGAGCCTGCCAGCCCCGCTGCGCGGCACAGTGTCGCCGCCAACCGGACAGTCAACAGCTCGGTCAGGGGTCCTTACCAGAGCTGCCAGGATCCCTTTTTAACCGGGTGGTCTGGTCCAAAACCAGACACCTCGTCACCCTAGTGTCAATATGTTTGTAACTAAATTATTCAAATTCTTTTAGTGAAACTTCTAAACTTGGTTTTCTCAAAAGACTATGCTCAGACATACATGTTCAGCCTACGCAAGTATATCAAAAGAGAGACTGTCAAGGTTATTAGGGTTTAAAAAATATTAACTGACCTTGGGCAGTGGGTGCACCTGGAAAGTCCCAGCTTCTGCACAACAAAAGTAGGTTTGTTGTTTTTCCCTCTCCTTTCAAGCCAATCTATCCTCTCTTCCCAAATTTTAAACACAATGGCTGATACATAAAACATAATACTCTCTAAGAACAAGCAAGCCCATGCATGCATACAGGCTAGATGATATTTATTGTTAAGTTAACAGTCTCAAAGAATTGTGAGACTTCAGCCAGTTGTAATGGTAGGTCAATATTTTTTCCTAGTCTCATGGAAGTGTGACTTTTAAAGCAGAAACAGCAATAAAGTGGTGGCCCATTGTTTTGTGATTACAAATAAAAGGCAACTGTACGCAGGAAACAATTGACAAATGAAGGGAAAAAATGCTTTTTCTGTGGTTTGGTTACTACGAGTACAGACTATAGATTTCTGTATAGCAACTTCCTCAAAAACAGGAGAGGAGGAACCCCACGTAACCCAATCTAACTATGCTATGGGAGAAAATAAAGGGCATATGATTGGGTTAGGACAGGGGTCGGCGACCTATGGCACACGTGCCAAAGACGGCATGCAAGTCCATTTTTAATGGCACGCTGCTGCCTGCCAGGGTCAAGGGGCAGGGGGCAGAAGCTTGGTCCTGCCGGCTCCCCTGTCTCTTCTCTCTTCTCACAGTGTGCTGGGTTCCTGCACCTCCTCCTCCTCTCCGTCCCTCCCTCAGCTGATGGCCCTTGCGAGGGAGGGGGTAGGGGAGCAGCGGAGTCAGCTTGCTCGCTGCTCCCAGCGGAGACAGAGAAGTGGGGGCAGGGCCTTGGGGAAGCGGGGCATATCCCCTCCAGCCACCTGCCGTGAGCACCCCACGACCCCATCCCACACCCTCTGCCCTGACCCCCCCGCCCCACACACAGCTCTCTGCCATGAGCCCTGCAGCCCCGCACACCCCCAAGGGCCCTGCCCTGAGCCCTGTACCCCCCTCTCACACACCCAGCCCTCTGCTTCACTCCTTCACCCCCCCACAACCCCAGCCCTGACTCTGGCACCCCCACACATACCCAGGCCCCCCACACCCATGCCCTGACACCTGCACCCCCTCACATGCCCTCAGCCCTGTGCCCTGACTCTTGCACCCCCCCACATCCCCAGCCCCCCCACCCCATGCACCCCCCCACATCCTGACTCATGCACCCCCCACATCCCCACCCCCACCCCGAGCACCAAATGGGAGCTCCTGCACCCCTCCCACCAAATGGGAGCTGCCCAGGTAAGCGCTCTGCACCCAAACCTCCTGCCCCAACCCTGAGCCCCCTCCCTCATTCTAGCTCCTGGCCAGACCCTACACCCCAACCCCCAGCCTGCTCCTTCACCCCAGCCCTGTGCTCAGTGCATTCCCACCCTCAGCTCAGTGCAGAGAGAGAGGAAGAGAATGGCCAGAACCAGGGAGAAGGTAGGTACCCATTGTACATGGGCACGGCCGGGACCCCAGAACAGCAGCGGGCTGAGCGGGTCTGGCAGCTGGGATCCCGGCTGGCAGGAGCCGGCGGATGGAACCCCTGAGTGGCGGCGGGCTGAGCCGCTCAGCCCACTGCCGGACTGGGGTTCTGGCTGCCGGCCCCTTGCCAGCCAGGGTCCCAGCCGCAGACCCCGCTAAGCCCGCTGCCAGCCTAGGTGAATGGAACCCCAGACCAGCAGCGGGCTGAGCGGGCCGGCGGCATAAGATCAACATTTTCATTTAATTTTAAATGAAGCTTCTTAAACATTTTGAAAACCTTGTTTATTTTACATACGACAATAGTTTAGTTTTATAATATATAGACTACAAGAGAGACCCCTTCTAAAAAACATTAAAATGTATTACTGGCGCGTGAAACCTTAAATTAAAGTGAATAAATGAAGACTCGGCACACCACTTCTCAAAGGCTGCCGACTCCTGGGTTAGGAGATCTAATAAGGAACAAACAGTCCCCCAAATATCCCTTAAACCTGAAGCATGGTTAGGAGACTGCAGCTTTATGCACCCTACAACTAAATTCTGCAATACTCATCCATAAAGTCATCAGTGCTTAGAATATATGTCTAGGGAGCTCAGCCAGCTCTCTCTCTAAGTCTATCAGCTGAAGCCTCAGCCCAGAAGGAGAATACGACACAAGCAGAGCTAAAAGGAACAAAGGATTTTGGCTATCCTGGAAGCCTCTTGGATGCTGTATTCAATCCGTCTGCACAGTCCACACTGAGCTGCTTCATTTGCTTGTTTGGGGGCTTACAAGAAAACAGCTTTTGACCCCCAGTACAGCAGTCTGTAAAATCATGCCTATTGTATGTGCCAGGATATTAATTTGTGTATGCAAACTAGAGCACGCAACCCCAAGAAGGCCCACTAAAAACTTTGGCCATAAACGTCTAAGGATCTAACTTAAGCCTTTAAAAATCTAGAAACTGGACGTGGGAAATATTATTGCAATGAAATCATTATTTACTGTAAATGTGCACTACACAAATAGGAGGGATATACTGTTAGTACAGTTAAGCAAGCATCCTAGACCATGCAAGGTCTATGTGACTTATGATTAGTGATATGCCACTAGACCAGCCGTGTCCCACATCTGGCCCTGGAGACAGTGTCCAACAATGGCAGTCAAGGGCAATTGTATTATGCATATATGATTATGAAATGAAAACATATTCCCTGATTGGTGTTTAAATCAGCCCATTCCTGTGCGGAGCTGATAGGGGTCACTGCCTTCCACTGTTGCCCCTGCAGCCTCAGGAGCAGCTCCATGTGAGCTGGGAGTACTCTGAGCAGCTGCTTTCTCTTTCCTGTTGCAGCTGCTCAACACCCTTCTGCCCCAGCAGGGAGGAGTGTAGCTCGGGTAGCTCCGTTGCTTGCTTACCAGCTGGGCTGTGGCAGCCTCAGTGAGAGCAAGGCAGGAGCTTGGCTGGTTCTGCTGAGTCTAGCAGAGTGCCTTGCAAAGGCCAGCTCCACTCTGCTACACAGACATGCAGGAGAGGGGGGAAAAGAGAAGCTGAGAACCATCAACTACTTACAGCTTCCTCAATACTCTGCCCCAGCACAGTTTAGAGCAGCCTAGGTCTTGCTCTAGCTGTTGCCAAACAGCTGCAGTCTCTGAGGGACTATAAACGAGCTGGAGATAACTGAAGTACAGTTCACTCCAGCACAGCCATTTCCTACCCCCAATGTGCCCCATGAGAAGCTGTAACGAGGAAGACATAGGAGCCAGTTATGTTGGCTCAGTGCCACGTGACGACTTTCCCTGCTGGGGATTTCCTGGCGTATGGGACTTGTGGGTGGCACCTGCTCCTTTTGAGTTGCCCAAGTGGCAAAAAAGGGAAGAGAACAAGGCAGATCGTCTCCCCCAAGTACTGATTCTGGCCCCTTGGTCTTTTTGGAATCATGTTTGACCCCAAGGCTGAAAACCCCAGACACCCAAGTGCTGCACAGTGGGGAGGTGAGAACAATACTGCACAAGGAAATGACCCATTTATATGTGAGTTTATATCTCACAGGAACATACCTAGACATAATATTGGAGGTTTTTAACAATAGGTTAGAGAAACACCTGTCAGGTATGGTCAAGTTATTACTTAGTCCTGCCTTGAGTTCAGGGGACTGGACCGCATTGAGGTCCCTTCCAGTCCCACACTTCTCTGATTCGATACAGTACAGCGTGCAAGTGTAAGTTCAGAAGAGAAATGTTGGCTGGAACAGAAAGCATGTTCAACTGGAAAAAGGAAGGTTAATGCCTCACAAATGTGTATAAAGGCTTCAAGAAACAGAAGCTGGAAGGAATGGTCTGCGCTGTTCTCTTATATGGTGAAAGGCTGAGCAATAATCATCAGGTCACCTGCAGTGTTTCTGAAATTCAGGAAAGAGATTTACATCTCCAATGAGATATATGTCAGGGAAGTCTGTATTATACATGTGAGTGAGCTAAAGAGCAGTTCACAGCCAAAACAGGCTTAATGCATGCGCTCCCAATCTCCATACACACTGGACTCGAGACCTTATTGTACAATATATTCCCTTTCTGCTTCTGTACTGGTTTCAGTATTATGTTGAATGCTGCTGTGCTGAAGTATCAAAGCAGCAATCTTTATAAAGAACACCAAAGTCTTTAAAAAAAAAAAAAGAGAGAGAGAGAGAGAGACTGAGAAAAATGTGTTTTTTCTCAATCTGCCCAGAGTGATGAAAGCTGCCAGAGGCATTTTGTCTTCTCTGTTCTCCCCCGTTACCCATTTCTCCACAATGCTGACTGAGGTGAGATTATTCAGACTCCTTGCCTCAGCAATACAAAATCTGAAATGGATACATACATACACATAAGGCCATGTCTACACTAGCACTTATGTCAGCAAAACTTTTGTAGCTCAGGGATGTGAAAAAAACACCCCCGAGTGATAAATTTCACTGGCATAAGCGCTTGTGTGTACAGCGCTATGTCGGTGGGAGATGCTCTCCTGCCGACATCGCTACCAGCACTCATTAAGCTGGTTTTATGTCAATGGGAGAGCTTTCTCCCACAGGCATAATGTGTCTGTGCCACTGTAAACTTGTAAGTATAGATATAGCTTTAGTTTACTAGCAGGAGAAATTAATATTTTTATATTCCTTCTGTTGCTAGAGTGAGGTCACTTTGCTACCTACAGTACTAAGAAAGGTGTACTGGATGTTCTATTGACAATTTCTGCTAACAGTAGGATCCATGTGCCATGCCTGTTTTAAAGAATTATACCAGTTTAGTACACTGTTGGTCTGATCATGGCTAATCTCCAGCACAAGAATTAATGTAACTGGAAATAATTACTTCTTAATAATTAAGAAGTTAGTGTACTTTACTGAGCTGTCTGCTGCTAGACAGGAAATGACAATTTTCTACATACAAAAAAGATCCTTAATAAAAACTGTGACATTAACAGCTTTCTTTTTACTTCTATGCCTGCAATTTTGAATGCTTACATTTCTAATACTCACATTGTGAAGTTTTGTTAATAGAAGTATTTGAGATCCTGTAACTATGTAGGTTTAACTATAACAGATTAATGTCCCAGCTAATCAGACTTAGACCCTAACAGCTCAGCTAAAAGCTTGGATTGGAATCCTGCAATTCCATGTCCCAGTGTCTTTATAAAGAAACTCTGTTCTGCACTTACTGTAGTTTGAAACATGAAAGGTCCCTTCCTTAGGTATGTGACAGTGTGTAAACTAACATTCCCTTTAAAGGACTGTACGTGTCTCTGATCTGATGACTGGTAAAACTCTAATGGTAATGTTATCTTAGTTGTACTTCTTAAAGGTCTGTTAAGCCTTTGGTTTCACCTTGTACAATAAAACAGAGATTATGCTTCTTTTGTTGAGGTCATAATTTTGTTGCAAAGAGAGAAAAAATATGAAAGATCACTGGTGTGCAGTTAAGTAAAGCTACCAAAAAACCCAACCCCCATGAATTTATGTAGTTTAAGGAGGAAAAACAAACAAAACAAAACAACCCTAAACCCAAGGTCTAGTAGCTCACAATTCACTGGCATGAAATAGAAACACTAGAGCTCCCGCTTTGATCCTACCTCCCTAGTTATTCCTCTTCCCATTATAGAACTCCTGACATTTCATTGGCATTCATCTGTGATTAAAATAGATCCTAATTCCTATAAATAGAAAAGTCTGTTTGAATACTAATTGAAAATAAGTCTGGCACTTGGAAACTCTGATAAACAAAAAATAAAAAGCTGAAATAAATAGCAACTGTTGAAATGTCACCTGGCAGAGTTTTTTTGAAAAAGGCTAGACTGCAGTTTGGAGTTTTTAAATTAATGTTTGGATTTATATGGGGCTCTAAAACATATTACATCTACCTAGCCATTTTCTTGTAACAAACATGAGCCAGATTTCACTTTTTCCTTCTATTTTAATTACTACCATAAAATTTCAATTATACATGAGAAACCATGCACAGTGACCTTCTGGGGTGTTCACAGCAGTTTTTAATTAAATAGGAGTCAAATATGTTAAGTTTAACAGTGCTCCTTCATTATACTGGTATGAATATATTCTCCTCAATAACTATTTTTTGTTTATGAACATCTAACCAGCATCTACACAATGCATATTTCCTGGATTGGTTTCATTTCCTCCATCTTCTCCCAAATGTGCTTTCTCTGGACACTGTCTACGTGGGGTCCAGAGCCTGAGAACATTTACTGTTGTGAATGTTGCTTACTACCATGAGCAGTCCTATTAACTTAAATTCTCTCAGCCTGCTAAGTCAATGGGACTACTGCACAGTAGTAGTAAGTGTTATTAAGTTTTGGATTAGAAGGGATGATATGGTATGGGAATTGTGCTTTAATGGCTGTGGTTCCCAGACAGAGTGTCTGGGCGAGGCACTGTGAACATCTTATTAGGCAGAGCCAGTTGAAACTGGACACAGAATAAAGCACAGCTCTTGCAGAAACCTTAAGCACTAAGTGATCGCAGACCCCACAGTTAACACCATGCCCTGCAGTAAGTGTTTACAGGATCAGGCCCCTAAGTTTGCAAGCCCTTGGAGTAAGGATTGTGTCCTTATTTTTGTCTGTAAAGTGCTATGCACATCTATATCATCATATAAATAATAATTTCTCCCAAGACTGTTTAAACACATACTGCAATTAACAGATGCAGCTATAAAGATCTAGTTGCTCCTTGGAACTCATATCCCATGAACACAGAAGTCATTTTACTCTCTCATAAAAGCACAATTTTATATTATGTAAGTGCTAGCTAAAGGCAAACAATGAGCTGATCAAGTGGAACAAGAAATTTAGACCAAAACAAACATGAATGGTCTCATTCTGAAGTCTGACACCTTATCTAAATCATGCAAGTTCCAGTATACAATATGTATATATGAAGTAAGCAGTTTTAACATTTGTGTGCGCACACCTCTTAAAGGCGCGCGTACTGTTCACATGTACACACATAGTGGAGGCTATGCAAACTGGCTGTACTAATTATTTTAGATAGTCTAACTATAGTATGCAAACATATTAGCTTACACATGATATTCACTAATATAATACATATTCACAGAGAAATACAGAGTAAGGCAGGCATTCTGTACCTGTTGCTTCTTCAGTAATACATATACACACAATTTTAGAATTCTCTAATGGAAAAAGAAGCTGGAATAGCACTGGGTCCTAATGGAATGTCAATATTCCTAGTCAATAGCACAATGACTCTTTTTAATATTGCAGTGGGACTGTTAATGAATTACCTCTGCATCCTGCTCATCAAGGTGGTATGTTTTCTCTAAGCATTGTAGAATTCTGAGACATAACATCTTCTCCTCCAACAGAGATTCCAGAAGTAAGACCAGCTGGTCCGGGAGAAGCTAAGAGTAAAATACATGTATGGTAAGAATAAAACTGCTTACTAAGCAATTAAACTGACACAGACCAAAGACAACAAGGCTAGGATAACCTGTGTAATTCTAGCATGTGTTTGAAATGCTGACCTAGTAGTTGATGAAGAGCTAGTTGATTTTGGAAAAACCTCAGAGTTCATGTTGTCTGTATTTTGAAAGACTCTGTTCTGGGGCCTAGTTAAGACTCATTTTCCATGGCTTTTCATTTCTATATTAAGATCAGATCAAAATCATGTTTTCTTATTCAAACATTATCTTGGCTTAATAGGCTCTGTTCCTTATGGAATACATATGCTAAGTAATTCCATTTTGTGGAGGCTTGGTGGGGTTGAAACAAAAGGATAATTTATAGTGCATCACTTCAGGAGGCCACCAGACATATGAATGTTTAACTACATCAGGGGTCTGCTGATTTGTTATATAAACAATTTCACTGTATTCCTGCAGTGTACAAAGAAACACGGTATAAATAAGTGGCATGCAGCAAAATTAAGACTGTGACAGCACATTTCTAGTGCAAAGAGTCATAAGTTATCCATTCTCATACCAAAAAGAAGGGAAAGATATAATGTCTATGTACCTATTGTGTATATATATTTAGCAGCTGTTCCTGATTCCAAAATGTAACATTTTTTAGATGAACCACAGGTAGCCTGAAGAGAAAAAGCGCATGACGCCTGATGTAACGAGTGCTTAAGTGCTTCATTTAATAGGCTTATCGGACGAACAAATAAATAATTCACGGAAAGCACAAAGTAAGAATACACAATAGCTGCCAGGAAACATACTGGAAATTCAGGGTTCTAAAAGTTCTATCACAGGCTCCTGATTCACTCAAATGCTTCCGTCCACCCCACCACCCTCCCCCACACACCCATGTTCTCCATTCTGGGACACCAAAAGGGGAAAAAGAAAAAAAACCCACATATCATCAACTTTAATTCTTGCATGCAAAATACAAACCCACCATTACTCAGTTCTAACATTTTGCAGATTATTAAAGGACAAAAATCATACTGCTTCCACCCTAATTCCACTTTTGTCCCAATTTAAGGTCACAGTCTCCCTTTCGGTCTAAGGCCTTCTCCTGCTTCTGCGCTGCCCACCACTCCACCCTGCCTTCTTAAGCTTCCCAGGTGCCAGCCAAAGGCAGACATAAAGAACATTACTTTCATCTTCTCATGAAAGAAACTGCAGCCAAGGTTGATTGCTTGGACTACACAAACCCTTACCTTACAATTAGCCTGAGATGAAAAAAGGTTCCCTCTCACTTTGCCTTGGACCCCCTGGAGGGATGCAAGTGTCAGAGAGAATTCCTAACTGTTTCTTTTATTTTAAAAATAGCCCCTTGCATACCAAAAAACAGCACTCTGGCAACAAGACCATGAAGCAATTGAGAATTTTCTGCTCAAAGACCATGAAGCAATCAAGAATTTTCTGCTCAAATCTTAACCTGTAAAGCTTTGGCAGATATCACCAGCTAAACAAGCAATGAGACATTATCTTCACTCTCAGACTGACATCGCTTGGCATTAGCACATAAATCAAATGCTAATAAGAAGGGACATAAATCACTAGCATTTTTACAATTTATTTTCCTCACAATGCATTCTTTTATTATTAAAGCTGTATTCTCGGGGTTTGAAAAAAGCCACAACCTACTCACTTGTTCTAATTGGAATATTTTCAAAGTAACACTCAAACCTGCCAACTGCAAGGAAAACAAAGTTAAAAATAGTAATAAATGAAAATAAATGTTATTAATATTTCAATGTAAAGTCACCCACTAAAATGCCCACTGAAATGTTTATTGTTTATTCCAAGAGCAGCTGCTTCAAGTGGCCGGGGGAGGAGGTGGGAGACACGACAGACAGGAAAGACGTCTGGGAATTGGTTCTGCTTGGAAACTGAATTTATTTTGAATGCTAATAAAATTTGAAATGCTGCAGAACACCATGCACTTATTTAGAAAGCTTTCACTGCTAAACAGAAGGATAATAAGGCCAGCCTTAGCTTTTAGAAACTGCAGGTAGCTGTGGTTTTGTTTTATTTTTTAAGGTTTTTCACCATATCTGTAATATGAATTCACACACAAAGTGTTATTATTTAAAATAACGCTGGGGAATCTGATTTAGGCCAACAGAAGCAAAGAAATCCAGAGGTAAGGCAATAATCATTTCCGTAATTTACCTCACTGTGCTGCATTTTGAGAATTACAGTTTAAAATTTATATTACATTTGAGCACACAGAAAAAAACAACGGAAACTTGTAACTTCTTCTTTTCCCAACGTTCTAAGTCCCTGGGATGGGACCCTGTATGCCAGGTCACAGCTCACAGCATAATTTAAGGCCACATTATGAGCTACTAAACCGAGTGTCTAGAGCAGAAGGTAGAGGCATTAACGGAGGAAATGCTGACAGACCCAACTAAAGTGGCACTAAGTGGGCACAGCTATAACATATTGTCCTTTCTTATTCATTTTAACTAAAATGCTGGGAGCGCAAACATATTCCCTCAGGTTTTTTTCCCCCTTAATAAAAGGACTCTCCCTAACATGACATGTAGCTTGCTTCAAGATAAGGAAAGCTCTACAAAGCTTCATTGCAAAAACTATTACAAAAATCCCCAATTTGTGTATAGATTCCTTGTTTTTCCCAAATGGAATGGCATGAATTACATTATTTGGTAAACCAACTATTTTCTCTCTTTTTTGTTTTAAAGACCTTTTTATAATTTCAGAAAACCTCAAACTTGGTAAATAAATATACAGATGTCTAATTAACTGTGAACATCCTATTATTGTTTCTTACCTTGTCTCCCCCATCACCAACCCTGATCCAAATGTTTGTTTCATTCACCTGTTGTGTCTTGTGTTTTAGCCTGTGAGCTTTTTGGGACAGGGACTATCATTTTCCATATGTTTGTACAGCAGCTGCTACAATGGGACCCTGGCCTGGCTGGCTTCTTGGTGCTAACACAATATAAATGTTAAACAACAGTAGTAACAAATTGTACTTTAAGTACATTTTATGTAATCAAATCAAATTCTCTGACTGTATATTGAGTACATCATCATTAGTAGAAATATACGATATAGCAACAGCAAAATATGGGAAGGCAAAATTTTACAGTGCCACTGTATATTTCTACCTGGACAAAAATAAAAACAGTTTTCTGCATTAAAAAGCAAAAATTTTCTGACAAATAACGGAATATGTGTCACACAAAAATGCTCAGTTTGATGTGGTTGTTAAAGGAGAAATCTTACACCAGAAAATGTGGTCAGAATTAAAACACTATTTACAATGTGAATCTAATGCAACCAGTTGGTGAAGAGATAGTATGGTGATGACTGATACAACATCATGTACATATATTTTAAAGCAGACAGTTCTAGTCCCAACTCCTTACCCCCAAAACCCTTAGAAATCAAGTTCCTTTCCCAGGGCTTTTTGGCTGATTGTACTTCACTGTACAAAAACTACAAAAAGGGAATGAATTAATATGTTGTGATCAAGCACACTGGAGCTTTTTTGTAATGTTCCACACAACTAAATAATATCCCAGCTAGAAGGTCATTTTCCCAATATTGTGAATCTTATTTTGCTTGTCTTGCTTTTGAAGTTGCTGTCTGCACTACCTCTACCAAGGTACTGAATACTTTTGCTTTTCTTTTCTTTTCAGATAGCATATTAAATATTGCTTCTTGTTCGTGAACTGGTGCAGTGGCTTTTAAGTTCGTACAATTAGACCTTTAACTTTGAAACACAATTTTGAAAGGATGTGGCATGCCAAAACTGATTTCGTATTTGAAAGAGACCAAAGAGGAAAAAAAGGGACACAGTCAAATGGAAAAGACAATATTTGTCCAGAAAACTACAACTGTAGGTTGTCACTGAATTAGCTTACACATGCACTCCTGCTCTAAATACTGAGATTCAATGTTTACTAAACATCTGGAGACAAGGGAAAACAGCTATCTTGTATTTTATCCACAGCAAACTATAATTCAGTAATGCTCCAAATAGGATACTGTACTACAAGTAAATCTCAGAACTTTTAATAGTTTTTAGAAAGTTTCCACAAAGCACCTTGGAATAGAATATGGATTTTCTGAACGTCACCCATAGCCTGTAAAAATGACAATGAATCTTGCCTCCTCAAAGCTCTCTCAGTGTAGCTATACGGTCATTGGCCCCACATCCCAGAAGACCACCCACACTAAAAAGACTATTTGTCAATTCCCCCATTAGAATAATGCAATAAATGCCAGATTCACCATTTTTACTAGAAAAATGTCATTGAAACATTTGACTACTGACCTTTCACAGCCATGAAATGTGACAACGATATATGCATTTGAGCATCCATAGCACCACTGCTTACGCTGCACCCCTAAGCCAGGACACAAATCACTGAAGCAGTACAGCTGGTATGCTGAATATCCCGTTTGCTTCAGCCTACACTTGAATGAAGTCATTGAAAGCCTCCTTGGAGGGGAAATGCGCCTCGGACTAATGCAGCAACCGATTGACAGTGGCGTGATTTCTATTATTACTCCATTATCACACTGGGATCTGTGCCTAAATGAGCATACTTCCTCCCTGATGCCATTTCCTTTTGTCCTGGCTGTAGTCTAAAAGCGGATCAATGGAAGTAATACATATGATGTCACTTCAATTTACAGCTACTGCCTCCCTCTCTCTCATACACAGATAGATCAATTCTTCCCAAAAATGGTTAAGAAATGCATGGGGAGACTCTTCTCCCAGAAAAGAGTCCTCTGCTATATTTGTCTATGTTACTACAGCAAGGAACTGTTTATACTGAGTGAAAACAAGGGGGAAAGGAAAAAAGTCACTACTGTACAGTGGAGAATGCTGGCTGAAATTCAACACAAACACGGCCAAAACAGAATTAAAGCTATTTGACCTTTGAAAATTATATGGAGAAGGTTTTTCGTTTCAGAAACACAATGGAATCCAGCGGTGTTTCCTTGGTTGAAGGCAGTCCCAGAAAATGTCTTTTAAAAAAAAAAATTTTTTTTTTTTTTTTAAGATTTCCCAAAGTTAAACAGAATTCCTCCCCATCTTTTGCATAAGAAAAAAACCAATCCACAGCTTTGTTAGTGAATGGAGTTTCCTCATTAAACGCAGATAAGAAAGCGCTGCTACTGGTCCAACAGAAAAGATTTATAGGGCCTCTCTTAGCCTCAACTCTGTACCAGCCAAGCAAACCAAAAAAAAAAGCAAGACTCTTGAGTAGTAAACTCTCTGTACGGACAATTTGCCTTTGGGGTTGTTTTCTGCTGGTTGCAATTAAACAAAAACTTTCTTAAAACAAATCTCTCCCTCCTCACAATGTGCAGAAGAAATAAGACTGAGAATTCAAGATACTACTAATTTAACAAACAAATTTAGACAGACCTGGTCACAGTTTACCTTAAACAATATTCTTAAATGCTGTTTCTCTGTGCAGTCACTTCTTTTAAATGAAAACAGGCGATTTTCCTTCAGGGACTAAAATATGCTCAATATCAAATAGCATGCAAATTCAATAAAAACCTCCACACACACAAACAGCTGTTAAACTAGTATGTTGTGGTACAACATAATTTAAGAAATTCTAATTCTGAGAGAGCTACTCTGTAGTTGGATTAATGCACAGAAACATATATGAAATCTACAGCTGACCAAAAAAATGCTTTGAACTGAATCACAAAATTAAAAAAGGCCTATTTCAGAGACTAACAAAATTGAAGAAGCGCACAGTTTAGGTCACTGTTTACAAAATGCCTGATGTAGAAAAATCAGTTTGGTTATAATTCAGAACATCTTAAAATATAACTGGACAATCCTTCCCACCTCTAAAGACTAATTTTAATACTCTATATTGTTAATGTTCTTAACTACCATTAAGAAATATGATAAATGTTTGTCTCTATAGCACAGCCTCATCTATCTGTAAACTAGCTCTAATGGAATATGTCCCCCCATCGTGGGTGGCTTTCTCAAGCACTTCTCAGAGTATCCTGACCTTTGTTTAACAAACAGATTTTTTGTGTTCCCCAATTTTTTTTTTAAATGGGGAATGTACTGACATTTTTGTTGTTCCCATAAAATATTAATATCCAAAGATTACTGTCAAACTCCTTGAAGAAAATAATGAAATATACACCATCAAAAGTCAATATATGATGCATTTAGAAATATCAATTTTGTTACAACTAAAAGATCTTCTATCACTAGCTACAAGTAAATATGACAAATTTGGCATCGAGGAAATTTATTTGACTAAGAATACATTTGCATGAGTTTTCCAATTACTTTCAGATCTGTAACATCAAAGTTTTCATTTTTTGAAGGAGACAGTCTTACATAATTTATTGTTCTAAAGGTATTATCTGCCAGAACAACTCAATATGATTTATTCTGTCTCCTTTATCCATATGAACATATTGCTGGGTGAAGGGCTTGTAACCAGAAGAATAGTACAAAATTATGTATGCAACACAAACATAATAATCTTGATCTCAAAGACTTTCAATGCTCCCTTTCAAATGAAGAGGATAAAGTATGCTGGATGTTAAACATAGTGCATTTGTCAATATACAAGCAACCAAAAACCTTACATACAGTTGCATTTTATGGTGGCCACTGGGGTGCCTGGAAAGGTTCTCAATTACAATTTTCTCTCAAGTGCAACATGATTAGCAATGTAACCCTGGAAACCATATTAAAGGAAATTATTTGACATTTTAAAAAGAGCAACCTGTAAGGGCCAGATTTTCAAAAGAGATCAGCACCCACTGTTCCCACTGAGTCAATGGGGAGCTGCTGAGTGCTGAGCCCTTTTCAAAATGCGCCCACTTCATGGAGGATCCTAAATGGGAACCGTGCTCTTTTGAAAATCTGGCCATAAATTCTAATATTGAGTAATCAGTTTGCACTTCCATAATCAATGCTGTACATCTTTTAAACGTCTTAGGCCTCGATCCAACAAAGCTACTGGGACTACTCATATGCTTAAAGGTAAGCACATGCAGATGTCCTCTACAGAATCAGGTTTCAGAGTAACAGCCGTGTTACTCTGTATTCGCAAAAAGAAAAGGAGTACTTGTGGCACCTTAGAGACTAACCAATTTATTTGAGCATAAGCTTTCGTGAGCTACAGCTCACTTCATCGGATGCATACTGTGGAAAGTGTAGAAGATCTTATTATATACACACAAAAAGCATGAAAAAATACCTCCTCCCACCTCACTCTCCTGCTGGTAATAGCTTATCTAAAGTGACCACTCTCCTTACAATGTGTATGATAATCAAGGTGGGCCATTTCCAGCACAAATCCAGGTTTTCTCACCACCCCCCCCCCTTCCCCCCACACACACACAAACTCACTCTCCTGCTGGGCACAGGCCCTGTGATGGTGTCCCCGAATAGATATGTGGGCACAGGCCCCGTGATGGTGTCCCCTGAATAGATATGTGGGCACAACTGTCTCTCTGGTCACGCGATTACAGACATGAAAGTCGCTGTTTTACAACAAAAAAACTTCAAATCCAGACTCCAGCGAGAAACTGCTGAATTGGAATTCATTTGCAAATTGGATACAATTAACTTAGGCTTGAATAGAGACTTGGAGTGGCTTAGTCATTATGCAAGGTAACCTATTTCCCCTTGTTTTTTCCTACCCCCCCCCCCCCGAGACGTTCTTGTTAAACCCTGGATTTGTGCTGGAAATGGCCCGCCTTGATTATCATACACAATGTAAGGAGAGTGGTCACTTTGGATAAGCTATTACCAGCAGGAGAGTGAGTTTGTGTGTGTGGGGGGGGAAGGTGGGGGGGTGAGAAAACCTGGATTTGTGCTGGAAATGGCCCAAGTTGATTATCATACACATTGTAAGGAGAGTGATCACTTTAGATAAGCTATTACCAGCAGGAGAGTGGGGTGGGAGGAGGTATTTTTTCATGCTTTTTGTGTGTATATAATAAGATCTTCTACACTTTTCACAGTATGCATCCGATGAAGTGAGCTGTAGCTCACGAAAGCTTATACTCAAATAAATTGGTTAGTCTCTAAGGTGCCACAAGTACTCCTTTTCTTTCTACAGAATCAGGGTCTTAACATTTTTTTTATAGAAATTTACATTAATTAATTGTAAAGATCCATTTCCCCCTTCCCCCCCCCCCCCCAAGAAAATCAACCAATATTCACATCTGAAAAATTAAAGTTATTTTTCTTAAACATTGCAAAAAAGTATTTTTAAGAGTAGCATTAAAACAATAGGGGAAAAAAGGAGAACATAGTGGGATGTTGTAGTCTCCAGAAAGGTGACAACACAAGGATTTCATCTTACAAGTACTTTGAACTGGTTAGAATTAGCAATGTAAATACGTTTCTACAATCCATAATTTGGTACATCTTGTTGAGATCGTCACTAGGCATGACCTGTAATGTTTTTAAAAGGCCAGCAGTTGCTACCACCTTGTAAGCTGAAATACCTTCTTCTTAAGCCATGGTACAAAATATTTTTCAATAATTTACTTAATGGAGGGAAGATCCATTTAAGAAGAAATTCAACATCTGCAATCTAATCTAAGTGCATTGAAATGTCATAAATGATTAAACCTATATGATCTAATAAAGTGCTGAGCCAGCAGAATGGAAACCAGGTGGCTTCTAATGCAGGTTCAGTCAGGTTATATGGCGTTTTTTCCCCAGCCCTGCTTTTCACAAAGAAACATTTCATCATAACTTTACCCTTGAGCATAGTAATTCCATTTCAAAGACAATAGGCTAAACTTTTAATGTCTATTCTATACATATACATTTCACACCGATTATTCTGTATATCACACATACTGTATGTGTAGGCAGATCCATTACTTTTTATTCAGGATTAAAAACATATGGGAAATGGAAGAGATTTGATTTAAACCTATAATGGGAGATAAACATATTTGGTACTTACTCATTGTGGTGGATCAGAGGACATTTAGGCAAGTGTTGTGTAATAGTCTTATCGGGCCCAGTGCTATTACATACAGTGGGTTTGGCTCATGTTAACATTGTAACTGCAAGGGTATATCTGCCAGAATCTCTGCTCCACACCTCTCTTTTTAAGGTTTAATAATTCAGCCATAAACATTTAATCCAGGCTGAAATTTGCTAGACCAAAATTGTGATTTGACTTGGCTATTTTAAAATTCCTGTAGTGCAAAGAGAAGTTTAACAGTTTGAGTTGGGTTTTGTACATTGTTAGTCTATGAGGAGGGCTAGAATTTTTTTTTATTTTTTAAGTACTAAAGGTAAGACATTTGGAACACTGAGGGTTTAAAGATGGCCATTACTGGGTATCAAGCAATAGAATATAAATGGGACACTGGGCCCAATTCTGCTTACCTTACTCAGATGAAAATCTCTCCAATATTAAAGGTGGGCAGGGTCTTTTATGGGTTAGACTATGGGTTTCCATAGCAGTTTCTCCATAGAGATATGCCTTTAATAATTACTTTTAGCTCCCGAAAATGGACATGATTCTTTGCCCACTAATGCAGTTTTACACTGGTGCTACTCCATTAACATCAATGGAATTGCACTAGAGAATCAGCTTCTGAATTGTTTTTAGTGAAAAATAGTTAAAACTCAACACTGTGACTCTGGAAACGTACATTTTACAGGTAGTTTTAGTGACAGTAACAATCAAAGTGATGAAACACAAAAAAGGACTTGGGAGCAAGGGGAAGAGAAGGGATAGGAGCAGACAATTCACTTTAAAGTGTGTTATATTACATTAAAAACTGATGAATTTGATCATGAAGATTCCACAGAACATATGCCGTTTGAGATGCCAAAATCTACTCTATTTTCACTCTCAGGGTTGGGATATCAACAGAGCTCTGTGGTCTATTAAAAGTACTTATAAAACAGAGGTCATTATTTATTCCCCATATTTAGTATATAGACATATGAACACACAAAGACACAAGTGTAATTTTCCATATTTCAAAAATGTATCCAATAAATTCCTGCATTCCTCTTACATATGCGCACACACCTACTTATCACAAAAGTCTATACGCTTTCATTTTAAAGCACTATTTGATTTATCTATCAAAGTGAAACTTTTTCCAGAATTGTTTTTCTTTCCCTTTATTTAGACATACACCTTACATTCATTTACACCTCTGTCACTTATCCTTGAGCATATTTACATGGAGTACAAACCCTTGCAATTGCATTTCCAGATTTGGCAAACAAAATTTTCGTACTGAAATGGACTCAGGTTCTAGTTCATTCTGTTTCAAGTACACCCTCTCAATAGTTTTCTCACCAAGCCTTTCTAAGTCAAACACCAGAACATCTGTTATGTTCTTCCTTTGTTAGAGAGTTTTTAGTATGGGATTACTCAGGATGATTGCCCAAAATATCATAAATGACCACAAACTGAACACAGAAGTTCAGGATGGGACTCTGGCTGAGAAAAACAAGAACATACAAACTCCCGCCTTAATATTAAAGTTATTTATTCTGCAAAATGCATACAAAAATAATTAAATTCACTGCCTGCCCTTCACTCCCTCACACTATTTTCCATTCAGTAGAATGATGTAATACGTGTAAAGCTTACAGTGTCCTGTATTCCACTCCTACTCTGTGTACCTTTGGATCCCATTCCAGACATTTTATACCCTGGCTTAACTCAAAAGTTTTATGTGGAACAGGATGAGGCATTAAATTACTATGGGCCACCCTCTAAACTCATGGTAAGTAAACAAGTACTAGCAAATCATATCAATAAAACACAGGAGATTATCAACCTGAATGAAGATTTTATTTATTTATTTTTAAGATCACTTGCTATGACTGAAATTCCTCCAAATAATGTTTTTTCCTGACTGTAATGAAACAGTATGTGGGGGGAGAAATTGCTGATTTATAGCCCAATCCATGCTCCTTATGCAAAAAAACCCCCTCCCATTAACTTCAAAGGGAAACTTACTTGTATAAGGAGTAATATGATCAGGCCCTTACGTGCTCAACTGACACACAAATGTAAAAATAAAACATTCAAAGATGAGCAGACAATGCAGAGAACAGCAGGCTGACTGCACAGTAGTTGAGCATTATTTGTGTACTATTGGCTGACTAGCCCCTGAATTAAGTACTGTATTTCATTGGTAATTCAGAAGCTTAACACCAATGGAAAATGTTGATTGAACAGTAGGTTTTAGAAGGAATTAAAAACATTGTGCACAGTGACAAAGCATGCAATTCAGTCACAGAAAAGTTTAAACAATGTAATCCAAGCAATCACTTATTAACGTGTTCATCTTAAACTCGTCCTATCGTTGATAATGCCTGAAGCCAAACATCTGAAATGAAGCCTTATTTTCTTTACAGGCACGCTCTCTATTTCCAGAGTCTATGTGCTCAAAATCATTCAACAGATTTATGTCTCAAAAAGCAAATAAGAGCGTGCTCCTCTAAACTGGCTCCAGCCCGAGTGGGAATGTCTAAATCTACACTGCTGTTGTTAGCGCCGTAGAGTGAGCCTGAGTCTGTAGACCCTGGCTCTGAGACTCGCTGTTGCAGGGTTGGTTTTTATTTATTTATTTGCTTGTTTGTTTTTGCGGTATTGACATATGGTCAGTGACTAGTTATAGTAGTGAAGGAAGGCCCCATAAGTTCCTTTTCAGATGCATTTGTGCAGCTATGGTTAAAACAGAGTTGAAGTTTCCATTACAAACCTCAATTCTCAGGTGTTAATAACTCAACTATAAAAGTTCCATTCAGGAAGAAACTTGGCAAAAAAGTTCTCAGCCTCAGAGTGATTATTTTTTAAAACATTATTGAAAAGAAAACATCCATGAAAGCTTACTGGTTTAAGATAGATTTTCTGAGCATGTATAACCAAAAATCTAATTTACAAAGAATCAAATTCAGAAAATTATTACTATGAGATTCGTCTAATTATTTTTAGTATATTGAAAAATAAAGACTGTTAAGGCACTAAACCTTTGAAAATGGCCCTAGTAAGATACATGCACTGTATTTACTTCACAAAGCAATGTTTCCTAGTGCATTTTTAATATGCATAGTGAAATTGTACATTTAAACAAACATTTTAAAAAATCATAAATATATGTACTTAGCACATACATATTTATGTGTTTTATTAAAAATTGGGAAATACATGGTAAGTTAGGAAGCTGAAATGGATACATTTTCTTGGTAACATCTAATTAATCAGCTGCTTTTACCTTTTGTTTGTGTAATAAAACCAAACAAAGAAACAAAAATAATAAAAAAGAACCAAACCAAAGACACTGCAAAATATGGGCACAATCCTGCAAATGCTTAAACATGTGGACGAGCAGTTCAACTGAAAGGAATGGAACTATACATGAGTATAAAAGTTTGCAGGATTGGGCCCCTGCAATGCCCATTTTGGAAAGGAATTACAGGATTTAATAAGAAATTATTAATTCCTACCGTAGAATGTTACGGTATGGATATAATTATCTCTACAAAATGGCTTAAAATGTTATAGAAAGGCTATTATTTTCTATTCAAATTAGATTTTTAGAGTAATTTCTATAAAGCTGTGCTTAATTTCTGTAGAACCTTACTGGATTTATTAACTTCTATACAAGTTTACAACAGTATGTTCCTATTCTTAACTTCCACTTCCATACATATAACAGTATATTAGAGCTTGAAACCATTTTGTGCACTGCTCTCATCGACTTCAATATCAAACCCCTGTGAAGCACTCTCTTATACACACAGGACCCAGTTGTCAAATGTGCTGAGCACTTACAAATCTTGCAGAAGTAAATGGGAACTGCAGATACTCCGTACCGCTGAAAGTTAGGTCCACAATAATCACAAACATCTGTACCATAATGATATGGGGGAAGCAGTGTTCTCTGAGTTCTCTAACTTTTCCTCAGTTTACTTGGCAATCTCATTATTTGACCATAGATTTTTATGCTTGAACACTTCTGGGTTGGTATCAGACCAATTTTCTGCCAATAGGAAATTAAATTCTCTTTCAGATCAGCTATTTCCGGTTTTGGTCATTGTGAATATTTGTTACAGATTGAGATACTGGTCAAATACACCTCTACATAAGACAAAATATTCACTTTAATGAAGAACAAAAAGGAAACTATGTCTTAGATTATGCCAGAAGACCTAACCAGCTCTTGAAAGAGATCCATTTAGAAATGTAGGGATATTTACATATATATTTAGGTATCTTATTCATTAAAAAGTTAACCAGAGATGAATTTCTGCAAAGTCTTCTTAAGAAAGTTGCAGATAAAATGTGTCCCCAAAGTAATTTGCTAAATGAATCTTAACCGTGATATGCATACCCAAGATGGTACCAGCAACTTCAATGCACACTTAATTTTGAAGCGGTTTATAAATATCTTTCAAATGCCTTACAACCAAGCTGCTCATATATTAAAAATTATTGGAAATGGGGAAAAAGGGCGAGAGGGAAGAGCATATACCCAATGTTAAATCTTATTACTTTAATATTACTCTTAGACTCCACAAAATTGATGGTATTTTCTTTCATAAAAAAATGCCATTGAAAGAAACAACTGATAGTCAAACTAATATTTTTCTTCTAATAATTGCTTTGGAGAAGTGGGAGAAAAGAAAGAGGATGCGAATGGAAGTTTACTGATATTCAAAACAGGTTCTGTAATAAGGAACAGCAGGTATCAGTATGGCATGTGACACAGTAGACATGCAGGTTTAAAAAACACCACCACCAAAAGCCTGTGGGGAAAAAAAGCCTTACTTACTAATGCTCAGCATTCCAGTCAGCTGGCTGGCTTAGAATCCTTTCACCTGACAACACCTTGTGTGCCTGATAATATTCTACTCATACTAAATGCATAAGCCCTTCTTCTCAATCCAACACCAATTCCAAAACAGTCCTGTAGTTGCTCCACCCTTGAAATTACAGATTGCTGCTAGTGATCAAATTCTACCTCTCCCTTTCCCTCCTTCCCCTCCACACCCTCCATATTCAGTTCTTTCTTAGGACAGTCATCTCTCACCCAGTAATTCTGTTAATTAGAAGGTTTAATTCCAGCATTTAAACAGGGTACAAGCTAGTTTCAACACATTCTTCAATTCTAATGGCAACAACAACAAAGGGTAAAGACTTTGTCCAGTGCTCAACACACTAAAGCAGGCAACCACATATGAATCTTTAATTAAAACATTACCATTCACAGGGGAAACAATACCACCTTGCCCACTGTGACAAAAAGATATTGTTCATTAATGGAGATTATGAGCTAAATTCATTCCAGGTGCAAGTCTATTGCCTTCAAGGAAATACACACAGGATAAATTTAACCTTTCATTTTAAAATTGGATAAGTTTTGTAAAGACTCTGAAGTTTACCAGTGGTGGGCTGGTAGTTGTAGCACATATTCTTTATAATTTTGAATTGTTGTGCCAAGATTTATGTACAATTTCAATTTGAATAAAATTAAAAAACAAACAAACATGGCATGCCAGTAAAATGTATTTTGTAATTTAGTGCTGACAGAGTACCAGCAGCGTACCAACTCCCATGTGTTTACACTAAAACCAGAAGGATTGGTCTGCATGGTTTCTCAACAGACTGATGCACAGTATCAATCTCCGCTCAGAGGGAGTCAGCATGGAAGAGTGAATAAAACAACAGGCTTTAACCAAATCAAGTCTGCATCATTAACATAGCACATGTTAATAACCAGCCCTTCCATTTCCAGTGTTACAGTTCTAAATAAATCTTCATGGAGAAAAATAATTGGCCCAAATAAAATAAAAACAAAAATAATTAGAGTGACTGCTTTGCTGGCTGCCCTGGAATTTTCCTATATGGACTAAAACAACACGGATCCAGAGCTCCTAAATACCTGTCTCTAGAAAAAGAACTGGGGTAGGGTGGAATTGGAAGGGGGGAAATGCAGTGTTACAGAATCATGCATTTTGAGCTTCATAAAGCTCCTTGAGTCCAATGCAGTGGTAGAGATTGGTTCTGTCTGGAAAGATTTATTTTCCCTTTTATCTATTCCACACTATACCCCTTTCAGGCAAGCCCTCACTATTTTCTTAGTTCTCCATGAGTGGAGGGGTTGGGAGATAAAGAAGCTAATGCAGCTGTGCATTTAAAAAAAAAAAAAAAAAAGGCAAGAGTGACCTTTACTTTATTTTAATGGCTTACTTTATATACCAAGTATCTATAGTTCTGGATCCCTACAATAATCTGTACATGCTTAACAAACAATCCAGTAACTACCATTTTTTACTGGATGCACTAGATAGAATGGGGAATGCAGATTGTGTTTTAAAACTTACATTTCCCCCCCCCTTCTTTTACAAGTCCTGATGTCCAAACTCACCAGCATCTGCTACACATGACACTCAGTATGTATCATAATGATACTGGCATACAGATCACAGAAGCATATGAGAAAGAACATGGAGCGGGTCTGTAGGGGACATGCAGTAAGAAGGATTAGCTTTAGCTACATTACACAGATTTGAAAAACTTTTTTCATGTTCACATAGACCAGGAGCTGGTGAGTCTGAATGATGAGTCCTGAAAATCATGGGGAAATATAATGTTGGCTTTTAGCAAATTATTTCCTGAATGCCCCATCTCCCTCCCTCCCCCCCCCCCTTTGATCATACTTGCTACTGTTAAGGGCAATAAATCAAAAGTTGCTGGATATTTTTATGAGTTGCAGGTTAACTTATGTTTTGAAGTTGACTAGATTTCACACTGACCTTTTTTAAAAAAAAAAGAGAAACCATGAAACATTTATTTTGAGATAAAGTTTTCTTGAAAAATTGGAGTTTGACACAGGTTTGAGGGGAACAAAGAGGTTTTCTTGAGCTGTATGAAATTCAACAAAAGGCAAACAAATGCGGGGGGGGGGGACCATTGATAAAATGACATTTTCTGCCCACAAAGTCTTTACACATTCTACCCTTTTACCAGATTTCAAAGCCGTAGTATTTTTTTCCCAACATTTCAGTGTAGTTAAAGCTGAAACTCGCTTCTGGTTTTTGACTTTCCCTTGCATTTTCTGGATTTGCTATTTCATTAACTAAAATGTAACTGAATACTTCCCTGAGAAAGTTACTTTTGGAACTTAGTTTAAGAGATGGAGAGCTGAACTGAATACTGGCAACTAAATTACAGTCACAAAGTGGATATTTGAGAATGTACATAACTATATATGCGAATTAGAGACTCACACGCAACCATTGTACGAGACACTCTGTCACTTAGCACTTAGATATCAACAAATGAAATTTCTATTTCAATTCTGGAGTCAAATTCTCTGTGCCACTCCATAGAGCATATAATGGATTCCAGTGCAAGTGCCTGGGTACAGGATAAACTGACATAAATGGAAACAGGAGAAAGACAACCCCAAAACTGATTTGTGCTATTTGCAGTTGAAAGTTTAGTAACTAAGAATTCAAATTACAATTACCATGCATTCTATAGAGTTATTTATATATATATAGAGAGAGAGCTATATTGAGATTTTGATGCACAAATGAGGGTTTGTTGTTGTTCAGATAATTTTAACACAAGAAGAAAAATACATTTTAAACAGAGCTATCCTTCAGTATTCAAAACCAAGAAAAGACCTTGCTGTCCATTCTAAGTGAGTCACGGTCTTAATCACGAGTCAGAGCACCAGATTTTAGAATCTAAAGAAATTAATAAGCTTTCTCAAGTTTCAAATTCACAGCAGATATTAAAAGTCATTAAATAGCAAAAGATACAAATAAAAACAGTAGTACTTCACCCCATCATGATGAAGAATCCATTTACTCCTACTTCCCATATGAATCGATATATCAAATATTCTACAATGAGGAACTATTTGACAAAGGTACTCAGATATTACTGGGACAAGTGGCATATAAGTACCTAGATACTGTAGAGAGATAAAATTAGACTAGATAGACAGATGTAGAACTACCTTACCATGAATCAAGAAAAAATACTAGCAGAAAGGTCAAGCATGAAAACAACATATCCAAATCAATGACAGAATACTATTACTCATGGTAACATGGTTTAATTTTACAACTATATTAATTCATCATGTGTGTTTTTCACAATTCAATTTATATAGCACAACATAATAATAATATTAAACAAACTAATGGACAACTTTATTTTAACATTCGAAAGGCTGTCTACATTTGTGTTCTATTATTTGCATGTTCATAGGTGCTGCTACTGAGGAGCAAGGCAGCATTCCTATTGCTAAAGAGAATGACTATAAGTTTCACAGATTGTACAGCTCTGCAAATTTAGGGATAAATTAACTGGCAGCACATTTTTACAGTTACATATTTGAATTATTATTATCTAAATAGTGCAACAAAAGAAATGACTGTTTAGGTCAATCTACTGTGTACTATTTCTGCTTAGTACTTAGCATTTCCCCTTCACAAGTCTCAGAAAGAAATATTTTGTAAGGAGGAAAATAGTGAAGACCAATGTACAAAACAGACACAGATTTGCATTACTTATGTAACTGGTGTAAACATGATACGCCATTATTGAGAAAAAGAAAACCATTACATTTAAACCCTAAAAGAACAAGGAAGACAACTTTTTCAAAGTAATCCCTTAAATAGATTATTATGAGACTCTACAAACACTGTAATCTCCTGAATAGAACCAATTTAAGGATAAAATCTTTTAGAGAAAACTTCAGAGAATCCACCTTCTGACAATATAGAATAGAAGCCAATGATACAAAAAAAGGGAGGACATACCCAAGTTCTTTGTTACTAAAAGATTTGGAGTGAGTAAGCTGTTATAATTTTTCATTACATTAAATGGAATATCTAGTAATTTAGTTACTGGTTGGAAAAAACAAACAGTCTAAATAATACATATCACTATTTTTAACTAGATTGTAACTACTTTACATCAGATTTATACATTAAAATATATAAGATATAATAAGCCTGATTCTGCAGTCCGCACTAAGGGAAAATTCCTTGAATGAGATTGTTGTATGCATAAGGACTACAGAGCTGGTCACACAGTACCTGATAATGAATAACTATTTTAACATATACACTTTATGATCATTTCCATTTGTTTTGACGTTTAATATTCTTCCTTTGGTTTTAAAGTTTCAGAGCAAAGCCCAAGCATGTAAACATTACAGAGCATAAACATAAAACATAGTGCCATGAACAACTGTGTCTTATTCAAACCTATTCAAGTTAACATGGAATATACCCAAACCATCTTTTTCATGGCTTTTATTATTGCGGACAGCTGAAACCATTTGGTCCATTCCTGCTTAGGGATATTGAATTTACCTACATGGGCTACAAGTCTTTATTAAATACAGAAAAATGATCTTCAATGCACAACATATGTGCAGATCAGTACAAAATGATTCCGAATCACATTTACAAATGCATACATACATAAAAAAGACATTTTGTACCGCATACACAGGTTTATTTTCTAAGTCTAAATAGAACTGCCAAGATTTTTGGAAAGTAGCAAGAAGTAATTACATAGTCAACATGAAGAACCAGTGTCCTATGGGAATTTATTTTAAAAACATTTTTGATGTAAAATTTGACATGGAAAGATCTGTATTATAAGAATGTTTCTAGTAACTTGAAACCAGGCTATCAGCTCTAACTATTTTGTAAAAACAATTTGTAGCAGGATTGGCAAATATGTGCTCTATGTTTCAGCTTTTGTGATTTAAAACAGCCAGATATGAATGGGTGAGCCTTGAAAACAGAGCTTTAGAACAAGAATGCCAACAGGCCATTGATTAACAGTGCAGAACACTTGCAAGTTCCATTTTTTCAAAATACTGAAACAAAACAAAATATGTTTTTACAATAATTCAGTGCCACTGACAAATGAAATAAGTTGTCCAGTTATATCTAAATTTTGGACCCAATTCTGAAGTTTCTATTCCATCAAATCTCCATTGACTTCAATTTTTCTCATGTAGCAATGGCAGGATGGGGTCTTTTATTGCCTTGTTTTCCACCATTCTTCGCTGGAATTAGCTAAGTGAGATTTAGAAGCTCACAGGATACTTGTATGTTATGGAAATCTTTGCTTCTGATTTACAGGAAGCGCATTCATTGTATCAATGTATTTCCAACTTTATAAAAAATCATGAGTGTACTTCTGGCATATACTTCTGTATACAAAAAAGATTTACCAAATGGAAAGGAGAGGTTTAAACATTTACAATGGAGCTTAAGAGCCATTCTCTACATACCCTTCCATTCTGCAGGAATGGAACATTAAAAACAAAACAAAACCAAAAAATACCCTAACTATGTGAAATGAGTTGGTTGTCTCAGTCCAGTTCCTAGAAAAAGGTGTCCATATCACAAAAGCTGCCACCACAATTGGCACCGTTGAGGTCATCAGGATTGAATGGACATGGAAATCGAATTCTACCGCCTCTCTCTATAGGTGGTCCTTACAGATCAGTGTAAGGGGGAGTGTGCTGGAAGCTTTCACTGCTGCTGTCCTTGATCTATCCATTCTGTGGATAGAGCCCTTCAGACTCCATCTCTTTGAATATGACACTGTTCAAGAGCGCTAAACACATTTTTTTAAAAATCTCTTTTTGAAAACAGTAATTTAAAATAAATGTCTAGAACATTTGCAATAAGAACTCTCATTGCAGGCTTCTCCTAATCTCATTTAAGTATGATTTTGTTTCCACTCAGGAAGCTTAAATTAACTTAGCTGTTCCTGAACAGTGTACAGAAAGATGAAGTATCTACTTGCTCACGACTACCGGCCTTAAGGTTCAACGACCAGATTCGCAACATAGTCTGGTTATGTTGAAAACTTGTTTACTTAAGCTACCATTACACAAGTAATTTATACTATGATGTTATTATCCATTTCATTAAATTTTCAAATTTGTTCATATTGCCTAGAAACTAAAGCACCAAAAGAATTCAGATCCTCATGCATGCTAAATTACCAGCTGCTGGAAAATCCTTGGTATGTTCCCCATGCTACAGTCTGATTAGAGCTTTCTGCTGATGGACCCCAACATTCAAAGTTTAATTGCTATCTGGTTTTCCAGTGAGTTTTGTGACTGTCAGTTCTCTTAGTATGACTGCATGAAAACCAGAAAACTTTTTCAGTGTAGGATTGCTTGACTGTGCTTTTTACTTCAGAAAACTGGTGTGCTACCTACTCCTCTAAACAGAGGATCTTTTGATCAAGAACATACAGAGATAACAGACGGTAGAGAACAAAAATACACCTAAAAATTCACAAAAAATAGGTAGCTGAATACTATTCTCTCTCATTACTAAATGTGAACTAAGAATATGAAAATATTACATGAATCTGCCCCACTATTACACATGGACTTGTGTCAATATCTATAATACAAAGGCAACTGTTCCATTTAGAAGGGGACACTGCCAGGTTATCTAGAACTAACAACTGCATTATACACAAGGAGCTGAGTCTCCTTGCAGGAGACTTCTTAACTTCGGTATTCTCCCCAATGTTGTTCTTTTCAAAACCAAAAGGTAAATAAATAAAAGAACTAAAACACAGCAGGCCAAATTCATTGCAAGGGGGAACGCCAATAAAGTTTGATCAGTAAGGAATTTTATCCAGTGGGTAAGTTCTGCCCTTGGATGCGGGCTACTCCCTCTGGATACTGGTGGGGAGATATCCAATGTATAAACAAACTGCTACCATGACATGGGTACACAGTTGTCTTTATTCAAGAAGGCACAAGGTGGCTGGTAAGGAATGGCTTCCATTTTTTAAAAGGTGTAATTATCTGCACTGCCTCCACTTTAAAACTAATCATCATTATGGGAATCCCAAACTATCCCAAGAACACTCAACATTTAAGTTTTGTTGCTTTTTACTCAGTGACTTGACAGTGTCATTTCAGTGGTTATTCATATGAACTTGCTGCTGTCCACAGATGATAAAATTACAGAATCTTTTTACAGCTTTCCTATTAAAACAAGAAATGAACACAAGTTCAGGAAATATTCTAAGGTGAAGCTAGCTGCACTCCTAGAAACAAAGAAACAAAAACAAAACAAAAAAATCACAGTAAAAATCTAAAGTCTCCCTGTAAGTTACACATTAAAATACAGGAAAAGGTTCTATTATCTAATGTCTGAAAATTCATAGAACAAATTAATTCATGGAAAATGCTACAAGTGAGATGAACCAAAACTGCCTTCTATGTTTCTAATGTAGTATACAGAATATCTATGTAATATTTTTCAAACATACCTTTCTGATAGTTGTATTTTTTTTTCAAATAAGGTGAATATTTTTCATGTGGGACATCTAATTAGCAGAAAATATGCTTAACAAGACGGAACTATGCACCCTGTTTATACAGAAGACATGCTACAGCGATTTCTAGCATGATCCCCTAACATTTTATGGTCTATGATTAAGACAGCTATGCATATTCATTCACTTGAAGTAACATCACGCCCTTCGTTTTTCCAAGTGTATTTTGAAAGAACTACTTTTGTCTGTGAGAAGCATTGTGAGAGAAGCATTCAGAATTCATAAACTGCTAATCGCAGTGGGTGATTTAATCTCATGACAATCACATCGTTTTGGGGATAATTCGTGTAGCTATGACTGTAAATGCAATGTCTGTGGTGAGTCCAAGAGACAGACAAGATCAAAGGAACTATAAAAAGGCATAGTCCCACCCGGGTGACATTACACACAGTGCCTATGAAACTAGACTATTGCTTTCATGGCTACGGCTTTCCCTCAACATTTAAGCTATGCCATGCTTTGTAACACTTGACGTAAACAACAGTTTTCCTCTCAGGAATGCAAGCCAGGATAATTTAGAATGGTGGTCAGAGTAAAGCAGTGTCAAGCTGCTTCATGTCACAAAAGAACTATTTTAGTTCAAAGAAGAAGAGCCATATAAGCCTTAAGCAATAGTGAAACATATTACCGAGCCTCTTTCTCAAAGTATGCGGTTCCTGCACGATTTAAGGATCATCGCTCTCAGGAACACTTTTCCACAGCAGTAGCCTATGTTACCAGAGAGAGCTTTGTTCTTATAGAAAGCGCAAAGCAGCAGTACATACCTGAGCTGGTAGTCAGAGGACCATTCTCACTAATATCAGTGCCAGCAGGTCATGGCAGAGCCTGAAGCCTCTAACTGCTCCCTACCCGCTTGAACCTGGAAAGAAACTCTTCAGTTTCTCTCCCCAGTTTTCTCAGTCCATGAAAGGGGGTTACCATTGGCCACACAGCCACACAAACAGGTAACAAAAGTTTGCTAAACCTTCTGAGGGGGCAGGCTGGCAGCAAATTGATGGACTCAGGCATAGGTAGCAAGAGGAACTCTCAATTCACATGAGCTATACAGGGTTGAAACTTATTTGGCACTGCATTTATAACTAGGTATCCATACTATAAACCAAAGAATAAAAGCAAGGAGGCCAACAGGAACAAACAATCCCTTCTGTTTGATTGTTCAAAAGAACTATTGTATTTTTACATTTCTAAGACTAGATTCTCACAGGCCTTCCTGGGAGACAACAACAACAACAAAAAAATGTAAAGGAAATGATTCATGGTTTCAAAAAAAGCATTTAAGTACTTACCTTTTACACAGTTGATATCAGAGACATATTATATCTCCTAGAAGCCTCACTTATTACTTCCTGCTAGATTGCATTTTATTCATTAGATTGCTATTCAACAGAATTGGAAAATAAAATCTGTGGGTAAAGTCATATTTACCAGCAGAAAATGGACTCAAGCATATTTAAGGTAAACATTAAAGTTATATACCTAATATGAACCAAATTCAGTAGTGACAAAAATGGAGGTATAAGTTAGTAACTAAAAAGCAAATACCAGGATGGGGTAAAATAAAGCACCTCTCTCCCTCTTATCTTATTCCCAGATGTTACTTGCTTTTCCTGCAACTCCCTCCGCACGGTGTGTAAGTTAAGTTCTTTATTACTATTTTTATCATCGTAGCACTGAGGAGCCCCAGTCACCACTTACATCTATTCTTCTGACCAATTTACACCAACAAACCTAAAACCACCATAGATATCACTGCTGAATTTTGGCCTACATATTTATCCAAAGACAACTGACAACCATAACAAAAAATAGCTACAAATATAAAATGTGCTTTGTGATTCTGATTACAAAGTATAGATTCTATTAGACAAATACACAGAACTCAAATGTTTAAACCCTTTACATAGTGAAAATGTGCAGCCAAAGTTCTTAAATCTAATTATTCACTAAACCCATGGGTTCATACATAATGTTATCAAAGCATCATAACAATTACTGTACTACAACAGTCTATATTCCCCCACAAAATACAGACATGGTATTTTCAATAGGTAAAGCCAGAAATTACTGAATGAGAAGTTAAGTGTCTAGAACCTTTTTAATCTGAAAAGAAAGACAACTTTGTCTGGTACTCTCCCATTTTTCAACAAATAAAAAACATATTTAATAATATGCCATGGGATGTTACCCACTTTTTATAAAGAGCAAACAATATTGAAACTGATGACACTTGTATCTCACTTCTGTGACGGGTCTGTATAGCAGACAGCCATGGGAACAAAGTTTCATTGTTTCAGGCCCTTCCACACCTCAAAGCAGTCATTTCTAGTTCTGTGATTTCTGGAGTGAAATGGCTTCAACTTTTAATATTTTATTAGCAGTAAACACTCTGGGGTTAAAAATTAACTTTACGTTTAAAAAAAATCACACCAATTAATTAGGAGAAGAATTTTTAAATGTTCAGGATTTCCTTCTACACAACAGCAGACGTCATCCATTTCCAATTTTGCCAACTGCCTTAACACGAAATTCAAAAGAACTGTTAGTGAGAAACCGCCAAAAGAGCCCTAGGCATTCTACAATAGCCTAACAGCAATATTGCCCCCCTCCTCCAAATAACCCCCAGTTTCAGACAAATACCTTAATTATTTTATGCCTTCTTTAACTAGGTTCTGAAACAGTCTTTCCTTGTGTGTGTTATGGGGCAAGAGGCAAAGAGGCAGCCTTATAGAAGATTTTTTTTAGCAGACAAATTCTGCCTGTAAAACTCAAGTGCCAGAAGCCTGCTAGCTGTTGCTAAGCTCTATTTTTGTTGTCCCTTCACTAATGACATATGCTATTTGCTGGAGTGGCTCAACACCCAATAAAAAGCCAGACTTCTGGCTCTTTGCAGCTGACAATCTGAAGCCAGGATAAGATGCAGACAATGTATATTTACATTTATATGTAATTAGATTGGTCAGCAAGGACAGGAGCATTCAAGAGGCAGATATTAGAGAGCTCAGAGAGAGTTGCCTGGTTCTCAGCTGGGGTACCACTGGCCAATGGGCCCAATCTGTATCCTCATGAACTCAGATTCCACTCTGTAATACTACCGTGGAATTCAATTACATGAGTACATTTCACCTACCTGTCACTATGCAGTAGTGATTTTTCTGAGTCAGCAGCACTCAAAACCATTCTTTTCTTTCCAGCCATCTCCCAAAGGGAGAGCTGACCTTGCAAAGAGTTTGACCCAACTGCATGCAGAATTTAAATCCTCACTTAGGCCCCAATCCTACACAGAGTACCATGTGGTCAGACCCTGCAGCCACGCAGAGCCCCCTGGAACTCAATGAAGCTCTGTCGTGGCACAGAGTACTCCCACATAGAAACAGCTTCAGTACTAGTGAGGAAATCACTTTTTTCTATTTTCAAAACAGCAGCAGCAAAAGGAGTCACCTTGTTTTTTTTTACCATAATGTCTCCACCCTCTTTGCAAGAGCTAAATAAAGGGCACTACTTACCTAACCTAACATGGAGGTCAACTCACATGATTATTTTCTTAATAAGGAAAAAAGAATTGTACTGGTCTACTTCAATACTAAATTACTGATTTGACTTTTCTTTTAAATGCAACAGTTTAAATGCACATCAGGAATTTCATTTCAATGCATAATTTACTACAGACCTAAATGGAGCATGAGGCAAGTAAAATGATGGATTTACTTTAAAACAAATATTTAAATGTATGCAGTTCACACCTTGCACTGGGAGGAAACCAGTGTTCCTTAAAGCCTAACAAACAAACATGTGACCTCACTCCTCCTTCAAAAAACCAGCACAATGTTGAGAGATTCAACTATCTAGGAAACACTGAAGGCTACTTCTGACATTTGAAAGTGATTTGTTTCCAGCATTACAGCTGGAGAATACTCAATAGTGATTAACAAAACAGCGTTGGGGTGGAGCTTGGACTCTGAAGCCCTCCACCTGTCTGTTCTTAGCACCGTTGTACAAGCCCACAAGACCAAGTCTGTAGACCTGGGGATCTGGGTCTGCTGGGGGTTTTAAACCACAGTGTAGACATATTGTAAGAAGCTTAGTTTAAATGGGCAATGGGCGGGGGCAACCAGCAGCCAATCTGGGCCCATCTCCCTTTGCCCAGCCAATGGCTAAGCAGAGAACAGAAGGGGGGGGGCAACACCCTTCCTTTCCACATATGCATTTTTGACTTCTCTCGTTCCCCACTGTCCAATCAAAGGCTCCCTCGCTAAAGGCAGTAAGAGGTTAAACCCGCTGTTGGTGAACTGAGTCACTTGCAAACAGTGATCTCCATCATAAAACCAGAACAGAAAGTTTGTTTTTTTAAGCTAGTCTAAAATGCTATCAACATAGGTTTAAAATTACTCAGAGGATATTGCCATAAATTAAATATAGGTGCCAGACTTATCCTAAGTAGAGGTGAAGCAGGGGCAATCATAGGGTAAGAAGCCCTCAGACCACCTCATCCAATTGCTTTACTTCTTGGTTTCTCCACAGACTGCCACCAATGGTGCCAGTTACGGTAGTGATTTGTGGATGCCTGTTCACAAAGTTCATTTCATGCAAATATCAATAAGATGATGACAACTTTTGGTCCATACTTTCTTCCAACTAACAACCTAGAGGTGGAAGGCTCCACGTTATCCTTTAACCAGTCCTCCAGATCCTTTCATCTCTTTCGTCCAGAAGGGATTTTAAAATAAACCTAAAGAATACAGCGGAGCTTCACTTTGCACAAGTTTCATTGTATCATTTTACCCTCTTCCAGAATGCAGCCACTGATGTAAAACAATTCAGAACAGAAAAAGTAGAGAAGTTACAGAATAATTTTAAATTATTATTCTAGTGGCTTGCCCCGTTATCTAGGGGTGATCAGGTTTAAGCTCCAAAGTTAGCCTCTCTTGCCTAAGGAAGAAGCCTGTAACAGGCCAGGAAATCTTCCAATAAGCAGAAACGCCCATTTACCCACCCACGTAAGACACAACACTGAAAGGCTCAGAAGACAGATCATGTCACAGAGGCGGCAAGCTAAAGGGAGAAACTGATGGGGATCCTAGCACTGTGTTTGGAGCAAGGAAAAGAGATCATCAGGAACTGTTTCTCAAAGTCACCACTGACACTAGGGCTACTGACATAAAATGTTACTGTATGTCAACACTACAAAGCAGAACAAAGAAATGATTCTAAGGGAAATATGAAATAATACACACTAGCCAAACCAAAACATTTAAATAGGGGGAGGGGAACAGCCCTAGGGGTTTTCCACATACAGGGCAACTGAACTGGATATATCTTCATTTGTTTCAAGGGAGGTATTCTCACAAGGACTGCTACAGCATATTCCTGGAGGTTCATACTGTTTAGCTATGACAAAAATCTCAGAGAAACACCCTGCAAATTCAATCAGTATTAAGATTACAGATTAATTCACACCTTGCACTTTTGAAGGGGAAAAAATAACTTCTTTACTACAAATGATCCACAGCCTGAGCTGGTCAGAAAATGCCAATTAGTTGAGCCTGAAACTTCTCCAAAAGGGTAGTCTGGTCCAATGAACTTTTGCCAAATCAGAGGCAGGGGATCCATCAGAACCCTGTCTGGTTTCCTTTCCACTCACCTGGTGGGCTGCTAGAGACCCCAGACTTCCAGGGTCCCTGGCTCTGGGGCAGCCCCACCAAGTGCACTATCCTGGTCTGTGGTTTCTGGGCAGCCCTGCCACGCAGCTTTCCCCATGACTGGGGATCCCAGGCTTTCAGGCTCCATGGTTCCAGGGCAGCTCTACCATGCCAGGGATTCCAGGCTCCCTGCTGTGGAGCCAGGAAACCCGGGGGATCCTCAGGGCTTCCAGGCTCCTGACCATGGAGCCTAGAGCCTGGCAGCCCTGGCTCAAGTCAGGGCTCTCAGAGTCTGGGCTCCCAGCTCCGCTGCAGGGAGTCTGGAAGCCCTGAGAACTCCAACTTGAGTTGGACTCTCAGGTCTTCCAGGATACCAACCACAGAGCCCGGAGGTTGTGACATGAACTCCCAGGGTCTTAGGCTCTGGGGCTATGTAGACTCCCCCAGGCTGTGAACCTCAGGCTTCCAGACCAGCTGGGCTCCCAACTCCTGAGCAAGCAGCTTGGGAGTCAGGTGGCCACAGAATCTAGGATCCCTGACAGATACTGACTGAAATCGACATTGTCAGTTTCACCACTGTCAATTTCACAGTTTCACCACTGTCAATCTGCCAGTCCTGGGAAGCATATTTCATCTTGGAAACACCATGTGTCATTATTTCCAAAACATTTTTTTTTTAAATTTCCAATCCATGAGGAATTTTTAAAAAAAAATTGGTCCAATCAAAATAAACCCAAATTCCAAAATATCAACATTTCTTGAGAATCAGAAACTCAAGAGTTTCAGCTGGCTAAAACTCTTATTTATTTATTCATAGCCCATAAATAAGATAATAATTTTAGATGACAAGAGTGATCACCAAGTGTATGGTATACAGATTACAACAGATCTACCACATTCTATAAAGGCAGCAAGGTAAACAAGACTTAAGTAAGCTATAATGATATCGCACATAACCCTTGGATCAGTACTGACCCTATGCCCCAGCATGGGCACTTTGTACTCTGCTCTTGGACATGCTGTGCCACGTTTTCAAATGAAACAAAAATATGAGGGGTCTAACAATTCATGTTTGTTTAAGAGCTCAACGCACTATTTGCAAGAGTAGGGTTGTTATGCCTGACAACGTCCTTATCAACTCCAGTCTGGGTAATGACAATCTGCCTCTATAAATTCCCCTTATTATTTTCATTGGATACAGTTTTCTTTTTACTCTGACCTAAATAAGCTGTGCATTATTAATGTGCATTGTTAAACAGTGTCAAGCTCCACCTCAGAAGTGGCTGAATAGACTCCTAGCTATATTTGTAATGCACTTTAAGTACCTTAGTTTGTGTAGCACCTATTATTATATTGTGATGGAGATATGGAAAAATTGACAACTGTAATAAATCTGTACTGTGAAATCTCATTGCACTTTAACTGGGAAAAGAGCCTTGAGGTAAAATTGAGTTTATGTTTTTAATAAGTTGGTTAACATTCAGACTGCAGCCATATGTGGAATCTCTAAAGAGCTGCAAGTCACAGTCTAGATCATTACAAAAAATAACGAAGGAATGAATCTAGATGCTGTAAGAAGCTGCCAGAAGGAACGCAGAGAATCAGGAAGGGAAATAAAAATAACGGACTGTTCCCAGGCTTCTCCTTATTGGTGGGGTGGGGTGGGCGAATGAGGATCCTGTGAAGCTCCTATGCTCCACATTTTTATTTTACGCTTTCACATTTAAGAGTTGGTACGAAGTGTGAGTGTATTTGAATATTTGTCTACCCTCCCCTTAATTGTTCATTACCAGACTTCTAAATGCTCAGTGTCCGTCCATCCACCCCCAAAAATCTGCAGTCCACGTTCCTTTGAATATAGACAGAGCAGACACTTTTTAAAAGTTTCTTGAGCCATTAATAAATCAAAAGAAATCTGTGTTCTCCCTGCTCTCTTGCCTTCTCTAGGAAATCGTCACTTCATGACAGAAAAACTGAGGCAACATTAAGTAATTGTTGAGTCCAGTTCAGCATGGTGCTGAGAGTTTTTCACTTCTAGTGAAGTCAGTAAGAGTCAAGAACTCTCAGCCTCTTTTGGGAGGTGCTCAGCATCCTGGAGAATAAGATCCTCTGAGAACAAAAGGAAAGAGTTTATGCTTTTGCTGTTGCTACTGGGCTGAATGCTACTCTCTGATGCATGCTTCTGACATGATTGGCTAAATGTGGCTTCTGTCCAAATGTGCCATGCCATGATTTGTGGAGCTTGCTGTAAAATGGTATTTACCATTAGCAATTCTCAAAGAAAGCAAAACATTTCTTCCCCCCCCCCCAGTGGAATTTTTCTTTTCTTAAACCAACAACAAAAGCATGAACATTTTTGATTTGGGGGGTTTTCATTGAGAAACTGGACATTTTCAAACAAAATGGAAATTTTCCATAGTTTTTTTCATTTTAAAACAAGGCCTTTTTTGGTCAAAAATAAGTTTTGATGAAAAAGTTTTGATCAGCTATAATGAACAATGATTAGTAACCAAGCAAAATGAAAACAATGGGAGTTGAGAGTGCTTAAACTGAGCAAACCACTCCTGCCTCTTCTGGGTTCCGAAATATATACCCTTTTAGCAGAAGCATGTAAGACACAAGAATAAAAAAAAAAATCCTTTGAGCCATCGAAACTTCTAAGCTCTGGTACAATTTCTAAAAAATTGTGAACACTGAAATTCGCTGGGGGCAGATCCTCAGCTTGTATAAACTGCTACAGCTGCAACACCAGCTGAAGATCTGCCCCCAAAGTATGTGAAATCAAAACAAAAATGTTTAGGTACAGATTTTAATTGATTTGATGGACACATTAGATAGATAATTGGATGGAAGGATGGCTGGATGGATGAAAGGATAGCAGAAAGATTATATTTTCTCTTCTACTATGAAGTCAGGGATGGAGGAACATCCCTGGTACATTAAACAAATCTTAAAATTTAATTTATCAGTGTAAGTGAGTTAAGACAATGCAGATTCCTCTGTCCTTGAATGGTGCATGCTGGCTGAGCTAAACTGGTTATCAATGGAGCAGAAGAGACATTGCATATATATTTAGGCCTGAAAATGATCCTTTGGTAGACACAGACATTTAGGTTCTTGCAGTGATGAGCTGCCACCAAAAAATTTCTTAGTTTGTTCCTAGTCTCTAAAAATATCATACTGTGTCCCTCTCCATATGTTGGAGCACATAGTGGAACAGATGACTGCTAAAATACAGTAACAAAAATGTATTAAAAGCCCTGCCTGATAAGGTTTTCCCAAACAGAAAACTAGCTGTAGGTTGGCCTGATTTCATTAAGTAAATCATGCTACACTTATCACTGCATTTATAATCATAACAGCTGCAAATCAGATGAAGCAAAAATAAATTAAAAATAAAATTTTATGTTATGTTTACGTAAATTAAACGAATGGGTTCCTTTTCATTATTAGGAATAATCAAACTTAACTAATGATGCACACACAGCACATTTAATTGAAGACTGCAAATTACCAGATTATGAAACAAGTATTGTACATAAACTAACTGGTAGCCATTTCCACCTGTGTTTTAAATAGAAGTACAAGACCGTCTGAAAAGCAATCCTGGCTCTATATTACACCCACACAAATATCATACTCTTTCTTTCAGAATTCTACAGAATCCCACTTTGTAGACTATTTTCAGTTTAAAAAACAGACAATATGGGGCAGACTGGATCTTACTCTCAATTCTTTCAAAGAGGTCAAGAGTATCTGATTCAATATATCCTAAATTTAAAGCACTGAATCTACTAACCTATTAATTATGGAATACCATGCTTGATAGACAAATCAAGTCAGGGCACTGAATCTTACTCCTGCTATAACTTTATTCATAAATAGCAGCTCAATGCTAACTGCTGGGAAGAATTGAGTGTCCTTTCCCTTCTGCCCTCTCATGCTATATGTACTGTAACAGTGAGTCACAGAGCTTCCCTTCAGCTAAAGCCCTGATTGGAGTCTGATCACCATTTGTGAAACTTTCACAAACACATTAGCATCTGCTGCTCTTACTTTCTCATATTACCTTCTTCTAAGTAAAGGTGTAAAAAAACCAAGTCTATGGTCAGCGGATTGTCTTGCTCATAAGTTTTTGAAACACCATGCAGTGATGGTAGGATTATGAAGTTATTAACCCTTCAATAAGCAAAGTTTTCTCCATCTGAGATCAATGGATTCCCCTCTCCTCAATTACAGACATACACTCTGGGAATGTCTGCATTGGATGTTAACACCGGGCTCTGATTCAGGTTTGCGTCCAAGCCAGTCTTCCCTCCACACACAAATCCATCTGCCTTAGATCAGCAAGCACTGAAGACCTGGGTCCTAGGTCTCTAGTTGTGGTGTTTAGATGCTGCTTGTAATTATTAGAACTGGGAGCACTGGCTGTTGGGAGCCTGAAAGGACAGGAAACAGGAAGGAGGTGGGGGGAAGTTGAGGAAGCGTAGTGAGAGATACTGAGGGTGGAGCAGCAGCTTGGTAAAGAGGTTTCCACTTTAAAAATAGAGTCCTGTTGAAATTTGTTAGTACCTTGCCTGGTTGCTACAACATTTTGGCGACGAGGATGGATCTTCTGCCTCTGAACCCACCTGCACCCTTTCTGGAAAGCCCAGGTGAGCCTCCAATTGCTTTTATTGCCTGGATCCATATGTTTGAGACTTATCTGCTTGCAACCACTGATACAGAGATTTCTGAAGTAAGAAAGCATGCTCTGCTAATCCACTGCCTTGGAGCAGAAGGGCACTTTTTTTTTTTTTTTTAAAACACTTTTCCCCTTGCAGATGATAAATATGAGACTGCACTCACTGCATTAAAGAACTTTTTTGTGCCAAAAGTGAATGTAGTAGCTAATGGCTACAGATTTCACCAGCGTGAGCAGAAAACAGGGGAGACTATAATGCAGTATATTGCTTCCCTGAGGAGTCTGATTGTAACTTGTGACTTTGGGAATGTGGGAGATGAGATGATTAGAGACCAGCTCATTGAGAAAACAAACATGCTTTGTGTAAGAGAACACTTACTTCTAGAACCATAATTTACACTAGAAAAAGCAATAACCATTGCTACTCAGATTGAGTCAGCTACAGCTGAAGCCAAAATAATGAGCATGGATACAGGAGGCACAGTCAAGGCTGTGACTCCTTTGCAGAAAAGTTCATTATCGCTGCAGACAAACAATTACAAGAGGAAAACTAATGGAAAATCACCGATTCAGCAAATTCAAAATACAGCAAAAGCATGCTTTCGCTGTGGATCCCCACACCACCTTGCAAGCTACACTGGATATATGGCAAAAGTAGCTCAGTGCAATCATTGCAAAAAGATTGGGCATTTTGCTAAAGTATGTTGAGCAGCCAGTTCAATCAACAGGTGCATGCAATTACAATGCCAGATGTTACCGTGCTGAGCGTGGACAAAATCACTACTGCACATATTCTAGAACAAATAAAGTGCACTGTAAACGTTTCCGCCATACCCTCAGGCGGACCGCACTCTATTCAGCTAATGTTGGACATTGGCTCAGCAGTATCTATACTACCTGATTGCATCTATTTGCATTACTTTAAAGATGTGCCTCTTACTGAACCCAAACTTCACTTGGTGTGCTATTTCAAAAACCATATTCCAGTACATGGCTGCCTGCCAGCAATAGTTACGTTTGGTGATTGCTGTGTGACTGCAGAGTTCTACATTGTCCACAAAGACACTCCAATCCTTTGCAGAGATTTATTGGCTGCTTTAAATCTCAGGGTAGTTAATGGACGAATTGATCTTCCTCAGCAAAGCACTCTTGCGGTGCATACACCAGTTTCAGCTGGGACTCAACACCAGGTTAAGGAGAAACTCAGCTGTGCTTATGGGTTTCTGCATAAAGTTAAAATGTGGAATAATGTGATGCCTGTATGACAGAAGTTACAGCGCTTACCATTTTCAGTCAGGGAAGCTGTTTCAGAGGAACTTAGAAAACTTGTTCAAAAGGACATTATTGAAGAGATTGACTCCTCTGAATGGGTTTCACCTATAGTAGTGATGCAGAAGGGTGGAGGCATTCACCTCTGTGCAGACTTAAGGGAGCCAAATAAAGCTATTGTGATTGACAGCCATCCTCTTCCTCACATAAAAGAAGTATTTGCAGAACTCCGTGGAGCAAAGATGTTTTCTACTTTTGATTTGCAGACCACATACTACCAGGTTATGTTGCATGAAGATAGCAGAGACTTTACAACATTTATTACACGTGAGGGACTATTTCGTTTTAAATGTGTTCCATATGGTCTTGCATCTGCCCCATGTGCCTTCCAAAAAATGATGTCATTGATTCTGAAGAATCAACATGGAGTTCAGTGCTATCTGGATGATATTATCGTGTTTGGAAATACTTCTGAGGAGCATGACAATAACCTGCAGTCTGTACTAAACTCCATCAGCAAAGCAGGCCTCCAGCTCAATAGATCCAAATGCAAATTTAGACAAACTGAACTCTCTTTCTGGGGCATGCAATTTCACAGGCTGGACTAAAACCTGATCCAGATCATATGCTGGCAATTTCAAATGCTCAGATCTGCAAACCTTACATTCCTTCTTGGGTCTTACCTCCTGGTATGCAAAATTCATTCCCAGTTACGCTTCTGTCATTGAACCGTTATGAGAATTACTATGGAGAAGTTCAACCTTAGTGTGCACAACGGATGCACAAGCTAGTTTTGAAATGGTGAAAGACTTGATTGTACATAGTCCAGTACTTGCACTATTCACTGCTGCATTGCCCACAGTTGTAACTACTGATGCTTCTGATTATGGACTTGGGGCTGTTCTCACACAATTGCATGAGGACAACACAGAGAGGACTATTGCAATTGCTTCAAGGACACTAAGTAATGCAGAGAGGAAATATTGTACAATTGAAAAAGAAGCACTTGCTTGTGTCTGGGCTACTGAAAAATGGAGAACTTACCTGTGGGGCCGCACGGTCAAGTTGTGCACGGACCACAGCCCTTTGACGACGTTGCTCACCATGAAAGGACTGGGAAAAGCAGGATATCTTATTGCTAGATGGTCTGCAAGACTACTCTCTTTCAATGATGAACTGGAATATAAGCCTGGAAACCAAAATGTCATCGCGGATTGCCTTTCTCGCCTGCCTTTGCCTTCACCAGATGGTCCACCAGAGGATGAGGATGTAATAGTTGCGCTTATTACAAGCGCTCTTACTGCAGTTACAAAAGAACAATTTCAAGCTGCTTGTTCAGCGTGTCCAATTCAACAAAAACTACGGGAATTTCTGACAAAAAGATGGCCCAGTAACCCTAAAAACTTTGACCCAGTTTTGATGCCTTATTTTAGAGTTTGGGATGAACGTTCTTTGCTAGATGGCTGTGTGCTACGAGATACACACCGGCTACTTGTGCCAGAAGAATTACAGTCAAAACTCATACACCTGGCACACGATAATCATCAAGGAATTGTCAGAACCAAACAATGACTATGGGATCTGTATTGGTGGCGAGGGATGGACTCTCAAACTGAAGCACTCATAAAATCCTGTGTCACTTGCCAAATGCACGATAAGACAGCAGTGACATGTACCCCTCCATTACAGCCTGTTCCTCTTCCTGAATCTGCATGAAAAAAAGTGGCAATTGACATTGTAGGACCCTTTGATACTGCTCCAAGTGACTGCCGTTATGCCATCACTTTAATAGACTATTTCAGTAAATGGCCTCAGGTAGCGTTTACATCGCAAATATCTTCTGCTACAGTAATTAAGTTCCTCTCTTCAGTTTTTAGCAGGGAAGGTAACCCCAAAGAACTGGTTTCAGATAATGGTAGTCAATTTACTTCCCTGGAGTTTGAAACTTTTCTAGCACAGAGGAACATTTTACACAGAAGGTCATCCCTACATTACCCTCAAGCCAATGAGGAAATCGAACGGTTTAACAGAAGTTTGAAAGAGAGTTTGCAAATGGCTAAACTGGAAGGACGATTGTGAATAACCTTCAGTACTGATTTCTTGGAAGCATACCGGGCTACACGACTTGCCACAATGCAAAGATCACCCGCAGAGTTACTGCATGGGAAACAGATGAATACTAAACTGAACATTGCTGGATTGTTAAAGGCACGACCTGATGCCCCAAACGAGGATGTGAGAAACACAGTTGAACAGAACTAAGCAACATCTAAGCTTTCACAGACAAGCGGCTGGGTGCTAAGGAACCAAAGTTTGAGTGTGGTTCCTTTGTTAGAATACGAAAACCTGAAATTTTACGCAAAAGGGACCATAAATTCACAGCTGCTCTTAAAATCATAGAGAAGAAGGGACCTTACACCTACTGACTTTCTGATGGACGGGTATAGAATGCTTCTTATCTTGCACCTGCCTATGCACCAACAGGAGATTATGCCAACACCCAGTCTGCATTGGATGACTTCACCATAGTATCAACACAAGACATTGCACTGGAACCAGGGCTTGAGAGACGGCCTGTCAGACCCAGACGACCACCTGTCTGGACTAGAGACTATGTTATGTAGTATCTACAGTGTTTTCAGTGTAATATTTCTGCCAACAGCATAGTGTCTTGTTTCATATTGGTTCCTGTGGTTAGAACAACAATGTTTATTTTAATTGGGAGAGTTTCTTAAGAAAGGAGGGAATGTGGTGTTTAGAAGATGCTTGTAATTATTAGAACTGGGAGCACTGGCTGTTGGGAATCTGAAAGGACAGGAAACAGGAAGGGGGGGGGGAGTTGAGGAGGCGGAGTGAGAGCTACCGAGGGTGCAGCAGCAGCTTGGTAAAGAGGTTTCCACTTTAAAAATAAAGTCCTGTTGACATTTGTTAGTACCTTGCCTGGTTGCTACAACACTAGTAGGGGTCAGAGCTGAGATCTGAGTCCAAACCCTGTCACTTTGTAACGTGGACGCAGGTGAAGTGGCAAACCTGAGTCAAAAGGTGTGCATAAGCAGTATGGATGTGTTAGCAAGGCTGAGTGACGTGGGTTCAGCAATTGTAAACCCAGGTTTAGAGGGAAGTGTGAACACTCAAGCATGGACTTGGAAACACTGAGTCTACAAGCGCAGGTCCCACAGACTTGGGCTAAGTGTGCAGCACAGACATGACCTCTATGGATATGTCTGCACTGCAATAAAAAAAAACCCTGCAGCCATGAGTCTCAGGGTATGTCTACACTGCAATGTAAGCCCGGAAGCAACCTGCACAGCTCTACAGTGACTTCTCAGATCCATGTAAGAGTGACAATGATGTAGGTAGGAAAGTTCCAAGCGTAGGACTGTCCTAAGGTAAGGGCATCCAGCCTATAGAAAGAAGGTCAGCATGACACAAAGCTTGAGAGTTGTAAGCCCATTACAAAGATACATCTGCAGTTCACAGGACTCTACTAGTACACAAAGAACACCCTCCTCCCTGGGGAAAAAAAAACATGGAACCTAGAAAATAAATTGGCAAGTAGTATTCAACAGCTTGTTAGAAGAAAAAAAAAATCACAGAAAACAGGAAAGTGGGTTAACGAACCTGAGGTTTCAAATGACAACACTATTTAGCTCATGAAAATCTTGGCAATGGCAGGTAAAGGATTAATTAGTTGATGTTTGTACAGCATTTTGAAGTTGAAGAGTGTTTCATAATAGTAATTATAATATGTGCAAAGTATTTCTTTTGTCATCATCATTATGCCAATCCATAGCAGAAGTTATAGGGATACTAACCCCTCATTTATTCCCCATGTTCAGTATTCTTTTCCCTCAAGGGATAAAAGGGATGCTGTTGTACAAAACAGCAAAAGCCAGAGAAAGAGGCTAGTAACTTCAGAGTAAATGAAAGGCAAACACAAGTCTATAAATTAACAAAGACAGAAACAGAATCCAAATAGTTTTAATTCCCTCTGAAAGTAAAAATCACCACAGGATATCTGCTACCCATAAGCTGATTTTAGACCATTCATACCAGTGGCATAACATTTATGCCATTTGGTTAGTATGGTTTGACTTTTAAGAGCAGTGAAGTTTGGAATGTTAGCACTAACACACCATTGTCCTTTAAATAAAACAAAAACATTTTTCCAACTGTGAATCTTAATAAAATCTTTATTTTTTATCTATGAAATATTCAGAGTCCTATCCACAGAGAAATTCCATGGGAGGCAACAAAAGAAAGAGCGAGCGCGCAAAAGAGAGAGCACGCACACAATTTCACAAATGTTAGAGACAAAAAAAAAAATCTGCTCCTGACAGGCAACTCATTTCTTCCCAAGCATCTCATGTGTAAGTGGGAAACATGATGTTTCAGCAGAGATGGCCCAAAGCTCACAGCTAAGACCCGCCCCTACATTGAGAGACCAAACAATGTAAAGGACAATCTAAATTTTCACTGGAAAAGAGAAGTTTCTAGTTCTTTTCTTTGTAAAGAAAACCTTGAGATCATAAAGTGATGTGAATCACTAGGCTTGAAAGCTTAGAAAAAAATCAGTTGAAAAGATCACAAGTTATTTCCAGCTCCCTAACAGTGATGCAGGCTTGATTTCTGGGGTCCAGAAATCCTATAGCCATAGGTCCCTTACTTCTGTAAAGAAACCAATTTAGTTTATAGCTGTAGAGGGCAGTGCCACTTAAGCTACTGCTGATGGCCACATAGTGAACTCCTACCAGCCAGCTGCCTGCAGCTGAGCCAACTCCTCTGGTGAGTGGCCAGCATAGCATAAGAGGCAGCAGTACCTAACAGGTTAAGAGTAAGAAACTAATCCTAGTGCTCTCTGAAAAAATTGAACCCCCCTCCCCTCCAACCTGACAATTTTGAAACATCTCGCTTTGATGTGTTAGAAAGAAAAAGGTTAGTTTTTTTTTATTTTAAATTACTTTTAGCTCAGAAATTTTAGTTAACATATACTAAAAAGGGGGAAAATGTTTAAAAGGTCAAAATTGAAATAAAACATTTCAAAATCACTGAAACAAAACACTATGATGAACCTGATCTGAAAATTTCATCAGCTTGTTGGCTCATTTAAGTTTTGAGATTTTGACTTTTCATCCCAATTCAGAATGGGAAAACTCTTCAAAATCTCAAAAATTCTCACAGGACAGGAAAGTCATTTTCCACTCCGCTCTAGATAACAGTAGCTCCCTCACAGAGGGAGTGACATCATCAAGTAGTGAATGTTTGGTTAAGTCCTCACTGTAATGTACACAAGTCACCAGCAAACTCCTGAACACCTCACCCTTATCTGGACACTGCCAACTTCTGAACATTAACAACTATTCACAGGCCCCAACGCAAGCACTGGGCTCCACTTCTCCTGCATCTAATGATACCAACCCCTCCTCGCACATGCACATTTTGATATAAATTATTATTTATGTATTGCGTGGGAGCATTCACAATATGCTAGGCACTGTCCATGCACAAAGAAAGAAATCCCTGCCCCTAAAAGGATAATTCACAAATGAAGAGTCCCAATTGGGAATGGCGGGGGAGAGATTTATCATACAGTCAACTCCCCTCCCCATTATACATACACACTATCCCTAACTGGCCCTTGGCCTAGCTATTTTTACTATAGTTTAACAGGAGGCTAATTTCTTGTGGGGCTGATGATAAAAATGAGTATTTGAGAAGGAATTTGAAGAAGGCAGTAGTAGTGGACTTATGGATGAGTTCAGGATGGCTGCTTGTGAAGACTGATATAAGAGAAACAAACAAACGGGGGCGGGGGTAGCTGGTATTATTGGGTGATTGGGAAGGGACATGAGTGGAATAATCAAGCAAAAGGCAAAAGCTGGTAAGTAGAGAGAGGCAGATTTGTGAAGGGTCAGTAACATTTGGGGTGCATACTAAGGAACCATTTCACTAACTAAAGTTTTTCAAGATGAAAAACTGTTGACACTTATCCTGAGGTAAGGGGGTTCGTAGGGCATGGCTTTAATGAGGCTCACGGAGATTTAGAATTCCACTGGGACTGGAAATTCTGAAGAAATTTTAAACTCCATCTCTCTGCCTTCCCCAACCTCTCAGACACTTGCTCAAGACCCAGGGAGCAGCCACTGCTCATTCAGAGATATGAGAAGAGGGCTGCTAGAGAAAAAGGGCCATGGAGGGAGCTGCCTACTTTGCTGAGGCTCAGGAGTCACCCTGGGGCTTAGCTCTGCAGAGACAGGAACACAGCTTGGAAGCTCCACAGTTGCCCCTGCAGAGCTTATAAACACTGCACAGTTTACAATGAAGACTGTAAACACCAGGGGAGCATCTGCAAGACTATCAGGAAAGGTACTTAATTGCAATGATGTGCTGTCCACTGGGCTGTCCTGGCTACCTAATTAAACAAACTCTAGGGCACAGAATTCAGAACCACATCATAATGAATAATGAGTAGGGAAAAGCCCCTAGAAGAAAGGAGGTGGAAAAAAGCACACTGTGAAAAAAGAAAAATATTGAGTCTGAAATGTAATATTGACTTGCCTCCCCAATAGATCCCCTTCCAAATCTGCCTAAAATAAAGAAAATAGCATCTTGTGCAGACAACTCAGCAGTGGCGCACACAGAATCTTGTATATCTGGCACACAGATGTTTGATCTTGTATTTGTTAGCCAGCCAGATACCAGAATTCATTTTACTTTGGAGTGTGGTTTACTGGGTGATTTGGCCTTTTATCTTTTTCCCTCATCTACCAGTGGTCTGACTTGCACAATATTGCTTTTTATGAAAGTGTGGAACTGAAAATGCCTGTAAGAACCACAAAAAGTGAGCATAATCAAACAACTCTGCTAAAGCACTTCTGGGCCTGCCACATTAGCATCACCCTCATGCCTCTCCTGAACAGATACTTCCAAAACTGCCAGATTAAGCAATAGTTCTGTGATGTGGATGAACACCCACTAACCTTGAGGCAAAGTTATTTTATTCTTCTCCAAGCCCAATTTGAACGCAGATCTCCCACTATGCTTTGACTGTCAGTGTCACTTGCCATAAGGGCATCAACAATTAGTTCAGATAAGGACTAGTCGCCTCTACTACTTCCGTCCTGACCCTCATTCCCTTTATGTTAGTAACTGTCCCTTTCCTTTGAATTTTCAGTGTGGTGTAATGACATGAAATCCATAATTTGCCTATATAACATTCAGTCATTATACTATGCAGGGCACAAATAATGAACCAGCAGTGACTGACTTTCAGTCACATTCCTGTTCTATGCTATTCACTTGCTGAACAAATTTCCCGAAGAAAAAAATAGCATATTACCTTTAAAAAAAATTACATTTAGTTTACTGTTGTGTAGGACAGTTATATGGCCTTGTAATTTAGAAAGTTATTTGTCTTGCCTGTGCCAGGATACAAGACTATGGGCACCATAAATTGATACAATGAGCAAAATGATCACAAAATGACAAGTGTTCCTTATCAATACGTGTAGAGGGCCAAATTCTACACTCAAACTCTGTGCAACCTCACAGAAGTGTCTGGGTTGCATTATTTTAAGTCAGCCGAGAGTTTGTTATGAAGCACATAGTTAAGTAATATTTTTTAAATTGAAAATGATAATTCCGAAAATTTTTACTTTGAATTAAATAAATTTACTGCTACCATATTGCCAGGATATCCTGACAACACAGGTATCTATTTGTCGCACGAAATACTATATGCTGGCTTATACAAAGCAGTACATTTCAATGGTTTATGGAGCACTGAATCATTGCAGCAAAATGTGAATCACAGATGAAACAAAAAGTCCTTGGCTTAGTGCTCAAACAATACAGATGGCACAACACTACTGCATTTTACAGACCGAGCTCGCAAAGCAAGCAAATGTAAGCCACAAAAAAAAATTTAAAATATGCAAACATAAGTTCCGTGGCTGCAGCTCAAGACAAATGAACATGCACTCGCTTGCAAAAACTTGCATTTACATGAGCTAATAGCTATATGTGATATATATGTGATCCACATTCTGCTAACCACTGTGCATTTCCCACTAATTTCACTGGAAGCTGATGGCACTCAGCAAACTTGTAGCCTGGTTACACAGTTGGGACCTGATCCTGCAGTAAGCGCCATGTGAGCAGTCCCTGGGATTTGCCATGAGTGACTCCATGAGTGACATGAGTGACTCCATGCTGAGCTCATTGTAGGATTGCAATCTTAGTGTCCAGCTTTATGAAGACATCTATTGTACCCATGTTCTAAAATGTGGACCTTAATATTTATATGTCTGACAAGAGTAAGGAGCATCAGTTAGGGCTGAAACTCTGTCCTTACCCTAACTGCACTGTTTTTATGGATTGCAACACACAAAGCATGTGACAGCCTCCTCCACATGCACTATATTATACGGAGACTCCTGCAATAACAAACAGGAAAAGCAAAAGGACTGAGTTTCCAACCTGAACTCTGAATTTCTTAGCTTTGAAGATCTTGAATGAGACCATTAATATTATTTTAAAAAAAGTTTTATGATTTAATTTCCTCTCTCTTCTTTTGCAAAGGTAATTTTTTTCCTTAAAAAAAGAAAAAAAATTATTGACATTTAGTATTAAGAGTTCAAATCAGATCAACAGACCCATCAAAATGTAACTACATTCCTATTAATCCTCAATGTAACAGTGCCTGGTAATGGCCTATGCTCTAAACACTTATTAGCAATCATATGGATAATGGATCAACAATATGGTATGCATTAGTCATTTTACTCTGAATACAATCATAGAGCATATGAAAGGTACTGTTTTGTTAGGGCATGTCTACACTTACTGGGGATCGACGCTGCTGCAAATGATGCACTTAGGGTCGGTTTAGTGGGTCTAGTGAAGACCCACTAAAATTGACCGCAGATCGCTCTCCTGTCAACTCCAGTACTCCACCGGAATGAAAAGCATAATGTAAGTGGATGGGAGAGCCCTGTGTACACACCGCAGTGTAGACACCGCAGTAAGTCAACCTAAGCTACGTCGACTCCAACTACATCATTCACAAAGCTGGAGTTACGTAGCTTAGGACAACTTACCCCCCCTAGTGTAGACAAGGCCTAAGTTACAGGAAAGGGAGAGGAGGGAATTGAAACCAGCAATATATTTGGTCCAAATCCTCAGTAAAGAATAAAAACCTGAGTAAAAAGACTTCAGGATCTAGCTGTTTCCTCTGTGCTACACACTCCAGGTCCCCTGAGTGATCCTGGGTGGTAGGAATTGTCTCTTGGGGACTATCACCACCAGCACTAGGTAGAGAAGCCCTAATCCAGAGGGCCATACTGGTTTGGCACCAAATGACTTCAGGATCAGCAGGACGGAAAGATAACAGAAAGGAACCTATGTCCCGCTCATAGGAGGGTCAAGTGCTGTTCCAGTGTATCTGATGATTTGGCCCTCAAACCTTGAGTGTGGGGCAATGCTTGACTCTTCAAAGAAGGGCTCGTTTTGCTGTGGCAATAGCCCCTAGCATTCTTTTTGAGAAACAAAGGTCAAGCTCCAAAGGAAGCTCTGTCTACACTATGTCCTCAGTGTCATGTGAAGTTTGTGTGTGACTACCTGTGAGTAGTGCGGCAAGAAGCCTGGAAAGGAAATCATCTCACATGGAAATCATGGGCAAGTCCACTGCTGGAACATGCGAGTAGGTTTATTATGGGCAAAATTGTTCCTCTTGGAAGTTTAGGATTAAAGGCATACTTCACTGCCCCAAGCCCAAAATGTGTTTGTGTGTTCTTATCCCAGGTTAGTTGCTCTGGATGTAAATGGACTGGAGAGAGAAAAAACGAAAGTTTCACCGACAGAGAAGTAAGTCTGCAGGGGTGCCAGCACACAGTAGACAAGGACTCAAGCAGGGTAGGCAATACCAGCCAATAATAAAGGAACAAAAACCCTATCCATTTCTCTCTTTATGCCACATTTTAGCAGCCATCAAATTATAATCCTCTGAAAACATTTTTAAATGGTAACACTTGACAGAATAAAAGAACAGCGCCAAAGCTGCTGCTTTTTAATTTTTTTTTATTAAAACAAGTTAAAAGAACTGTTACAATTTCAATGTTTAGATCACAAATATGCTTTTTCTTAAAATACTGGCCTCAAAATATAGCATTTTCATTTGGGATTTTTATGCAATAAAAATCCCATCTATATAAATTTTCACTCCATAATTAAGAAACCCATCAGCAATTTCAAAAATAAGAGAGCTTCTCTTAAGTTTGAGGTCTATGCTAGACTGTACAGTCTATGGGGAAGGGACTCTTCTCTATTACTTGTCTGTACAGCACCTGGCACAATGGAGGCATGATTCTTAACTAGGGCTCTTAGAAGCTCCCATAATTCAAATAATTAGTAATAATAATGCTGTTTCTTTTAAGAAGCTCATGCTTTTCCTTACCTTGCAGGTTTTCCATAGATCCTTTAGCATTCTGCTTTAGCCTAAACGTTCTGACTTCTCAAACAATAAAACCTTAGACTTGTATTTTTCCTCTATAAACTGACTTCAACCCCAAATCTTCTTCCCCTAAATACTGAAGGGCATGTAGACACAAAAAATATTGTCCTCTTAAACAGATTGGGTGTGGCAGTTTGGATGGTGTACATTCCTTCCGTTAACTGAAAATTACATCAATGACTTTCAAAGGCTCAGTATACAATTGTCTAGGCAAAAAAGAAAAGAAAAAATATGCAAGGAATACCCATTTCAAACATGTAATTAATACACTCTGATATATTAGAGAATTTATGATGCTGACAAGCCAACTGTGCTTTTAACAGGGAAAAAAAAGTAAAAAGCTCGTGGCACTACGACAGCTGGAAACACTGAAGTTTGTATAGCGTTGGCTAAAGAGGCTTGCAGCGGAGTTTGATGTGAAGGCCCATTTAAGCAGTCTCTCTGACATCAATGGCACATGAGTAAGGATTTTAGGATTAGGTCCCTTCCCGATACAAAATCACAAAGTAACAATTTCATTTAAAAAAATTCAGATCTATTTACAGGAGCCAGATTAATTCTTCAAGACACATTTTCCTTAATGCTGATATACAACTGTTGTTCTACAGTGTTGTTTTCTGAGATTTTGAACCAATATCAACACATTTCCTTCTATTCATCTACCTTTGTGCATTAATGTGGAAAATGAGTTTATAAAATATTGATCCATGTAACTGCATAAGCATTCTGATATACCTACGCCATACTGGGGAGTTTTTAATAATGCATAATGGATTACTCAGAGGAAAATCAGCTAAACATTAAGGGTAAATGTTTATTTACTGAAACACAACAACTTTGTAACAGCTTCTCCTCATCAAAAGATGAAGAGGATAGTCTCATTTTTTCAATGGTCAAAATCAATCTTTTTTAAAAGTCCTGGATCTTTGATCTTCTTTATATGCAACCACACTATAACTAGTTTAAACAAGCTGCAAAATCTGCTGTCAATTCTGAAATATAATATTTATGTCTCAAATATTGTTTAAATTCTGTTTTATTTGTGCCATTAGCAGTCAACTAGCTCACTAAAACCTGGGGAAAATGGTACTGCATTCATCTGAAGAGGTGAAAATTGTTGAATCAAAAAGCGCATAGTAGAGTAGGTCGATTTCAACTAAATCCCTTTGGCATAGCAAGCTAAATTTCACAACAATATGAATACAAAAATGTACTTGCACGTGGCATCAGGAGAGACTCTGCAATCTCCAGCTTCTAGGAGTCAGTTTGACTGTCATCGACATTCATACAGTAGGAAGGATTGTGAACACAAATTGTTCTCTAGGCTGAAATGTCAGTGCTGTCTGGTCCAGACTTAGGGAGGCAGGCATGTCTGCTTCTCTATAGATTCCAAGAAGGAATTTTCTTAACAGTTCTACTTTAAATGGTCAATGAAGAACACAATTCCTATGATGCACTGAGCACTTAACAGTTCATTTTGGCCCTGAAGCACATCCCTAGTTCCCCAAAACGATTGTTTTGTTAATTCATTTAGGGCAGAAGACAAGTTCAGTAACTTGGAACACACTCCACTGTGATAATTTAGCAGACTACTTACAAATTTAATATCTGATGAAAGAAAAGATCTTTAAAACTATTGGTGACAATATAATGTGAGGTCTCACTTATCTCCATATAAAATAAAGTCCTTTTGACATCTATCACATCGGAAAGAAAGTATCATGTTGCATTATTTCACGGTTACTTCATTTCTTTGCTTCATTTTTAAATGTTAACTAACTCCTTCTAGAAGCTTCCATGCTGCTATAATCACACTAAAAAGCATTGTTGTTTACAGTAATAAGTCTTCTAACTGCTCAGTGATCTCAAAATTGAATGTCATTTACATAAATGCAGGGCAACTAAAACTGCCAAGTCACAATCAGGCTGTGCAGTTTATTTTTAATGTCTTTCCCATTTAATTATATTAATAGTGGGAATACCCAGTTTATCAAGTCTGCTTTTTGCTGTATGTTATAAGTTAGTTAGTCCTGGAGCAACTCAGGAAACAATTTAAAAAATTTTTTAACTTGTTTACAAGGTAGGACAGATAAAAATCAATTATTTAAAAAAAATAAAAATTTTGATTTTTTTTAATTTAAATTGGCATTTTATCAAAAAAAATCTTTTTGAGGAAAAAAACGGAGCTAAAGATATTTTAATTAAGATACATTATACACCTCTACCCCGATACAACGCGGGTTCGCAAACAACGTGGTAAAGCTCTGACATGCTGCTCTGAGCAGCGTGTTAAGGGTGCCGGGCCGGGGCATTCGATAAGGGGCAGAGGGTCTCGGGGACGGTCAGGGGCTTCCCCCCCACCAGAGTCTGGGAGGCAGGAGCTGGGGGGGCACTTTTGGGGGCCCCACAGTTCCAGAGTGGCCCAGGGGATTAGCGGGGGGCCAGGAGCAGCCCGCTCCGCTTCCCTTGCCCCGGCCCCAGCTGTGTCGCTCGAGGGAGGGGGCTTGGGGAATGGGATCCCCCCCCACACTCACACACCAGCAGCGGCGGAAGTGGAGCAGCCTGGCCCCAGCCCACTCCACTCCGCCAGCTCCCAGCCACGGCGCTCCACTTCCCGCTACAGGTGAGTGCAGGACCTTTCCCCAACCCACCCCCACACCCCGCAACACGGCTGGGGCTGGGGCTGCATAGCTCCGCTTCCCACCACCGGTGAGTGCGGAGGATGTCCTTTCCCCAACCTCCCCGCACTCTCCAGCGACGGGAAGCGAAGCAGCCTGGCCCCAGCCCGCTCCACTCCACCAGCTCCCAGCTGCGGCGCTCCGCTTCCTGCCATAGGTGAGTACGGTGGGGTGGGGGGCGGCGTCCTCTCCCCAATCTTCCCGCACTCACCAGCGGTGGGAAGCGGAGAGCCACGGCTGGGAGGTGGAGGAGTGGAGTGGGCTGGGGTCGCATTGCTCTGCTTCCTGCCACTGCCGGTGAATGCCTGTCAAGGGGCAGGGGGCGTGGATAGGGGTTGGAGCAGTCAGAGGACAGGGAGTCAGAATGTTGAATAGGGTCCTGGGGGTGATTAGGGACAGGGGTCTCTGGAGGGGGTGATCAGGAATGGAGGGAGAGGGAGGGGGAGAAGCAAGTTCAATATAACGCGGTCTCACCTATAACGTGGTGAGATTTTTTTCTCTCCCGAGGACCGAGTTATATCGGGGTAGCGGTGTAGCTCAAAGATATCTCATCATGGAATAGGGATTATAAATTCTAATTTTATAGTACGAGACAATATAGTCAAGTAATGTTTAAGAAAAGTTTTGTAAATGAGTTCCAATAGTTCATGGATTAGGGACTCAATCTTATGGGGTTCCAGGGGCTTCTGTATAGATTATTTAGGTTAATCTTTCTATCTACCCAATGGGACTCAGTGCTCAGTCTAGAAGATATCATCAGAGATGCTTAGTTTTGCAGTTCTCAAACTGTGGATTTGTGTCTCCAGAGATAACATGCTTGTTAAACAGCAAAAATGTTTTTAAATAAATAAATTAAATAGATAGAGGTGAGAAATAACAGACCTCAACTCTATTGTCCTTCTGCACATTTCTGTACACAGAGTCAATCCCTTACCTCTCTCTAAAAGTGCAAAGTTTCAAAAAGTTCAATGAATAGAAGATTGTTTGGGGTGGAATAGATCTGCACAAGGAGAAGAAGTCTGGAGATAAAGGTGAGAAGGGAGAGACAGGCAGTAGGAACAAAAGTGAAACTGTTCGAGCAGCATATTCCAGAAGTCTTGAGGTCTTTCTGAGTGTAACCTTCACTGATTTGAGATCTACCATACCACTCTCTCACTAGAAGGGAAAACCTATAATGGCAGCAGGCCATAAAAGAGACCCAATTTGGGAATATTTTAATGAAGTTCCTCTACCTGTGAGTAAGACAGGCATGCACGCAAAATGCAAACAGTGCAACAAAGAAATGCAAGGCCCAGTTACCTGAATGAAACAGCATCATGAGAAGTGTTCCTTCTCAGGAGGAAGCTGCGTTGAAGATGATGAAAGGAACATGTCTGAACATGCAGGATCATCAGGTTGGTAAACTTTTTTATTTCATACTTCTTTCTTAAGGACTGCCCGTCTCCCCTCTGACCTATTCTTGAATTCTTATGTTTGAGCAAAAAATATAGTTGTTGCTGTATGGTACTATCATTTTAGATGCAGTGGTGATAATAAATAAGTAGCTGAAATAGGCGGATCTTCTTTTTTACAATTTCACCGTTAAAGTAGTATCGAGTGTCCGTGAATGCAATGAGTAATACTAAATGAGCAGTATGGTAATAATAATTAAATAACTGCATTGACTTATTTTGTTTAGGAGAATCCATCCTCAACATACAGAATTCTGAAGACTGTCCACCTTCAAGATCACCATTTTCTATAGTTTCAGAGTTATCTGCCAATGATAGTGTTTCAGTCACATCATGTATGTCACATAGCCACAGTATATCATCTACAGCAAAAAGAAAAAAAAATCTCCATCATCCAGAAACAACCATAAGTCTGTGATAAGAACCAGCAGATTACAAAAAGAGGTAACTGATGAAAAAAATTGCCCAGTTTGTTTATGCAACAAACTCTCCTTTCCATACGAGTGGGAACCCACACTTCATTAACATAGTTCAGTCATTACTGCAAACATACGGTTGCAGTGCTCATTTGATGCACCTCCTAGCACAAAGACTTCAGTGTTCCAGAAATAAAGGCTAATATTGTTGAAATTGCAAAATACTTCCGTAACAACCACTTTGCAGCAGCTGCTCTGAAAAAAGTGGGAGAAACCAAGCTAACTCTCCCACGAGACGTGCGAGGCAACTCAGTTGTGGACTGTTTTGAGCACTATATCAAAAACTGGCCTAATCTGATGACAGTTGGTGAACAAAATCGTGAAAAAACAGATGGCACTGTCACAGCCAAAGTTCTCAACATTGGGCTTAAGAGAAACGTTGAACACATGCTAAGTACCCTGAAGCCTATTTCTGTAGCCTTGAACAAAATGCAGGGAAATAGCTGTTTTATTGCTGACGCTGTTGAAATTTGGAAGGAACTGAGTGAGATCTTAAAAAAAGAGAAATATGCAACAACAGAGTTAAATTACAAGCATTAAAAAAACAAATGGGACAAGCACTATCTCCAGCTTATTTTCTTGCAAATATGCTCAATACTCGGCACTAGGGTCAAACCTTACTTAAGTTACAATTCTGCTGAAGAAGAGGAGTTGGCTATCACATGGACATCCAGCAATCATCCCTCCATAATGCCAACTATAACAAACTTCAGAGCTAAGGATGAACCAGTCAAGAAATATGTTTGCTGATTATGTTTTAAAGAAAGTGAACTGGTGGAAGTCACTTAAGGACTTGGATTCAGAGACTGTTGAAGTGATAATTTCACTTTTAACAGCAGTAGCTTCTTCTGCCAGCGTAGAAAGAATATTTTCCTCCTTTGGACTAATTCATTCCAAAATGAGAAATCGTTTGGGACCTGAAAAAGCAGGAAATCTTGTTTTTCTTTTCCAGATTATAAGCAAACAGAAAAATGAAGGTGAAGACGACTGAGTTAGCTGCCGAATCCAATATTTTAAATTTCTCATGTTGACCTGGCTGACAGTCTATTTTTTTTAAAAATATTTCATTTAACTAGTTTAGTCAAAAACAATTTTAAAACAAACCTGATTTTAAAAAAAACTAGAATGTTTAATTAAATTCAAAAAGTCATATGCTTGTTTTGTTAAACTATTATTATTACAACTCAATTCTCATCTAAACCCTGTATCGCCTATGCTGGGGGGGAGGCGAGATAGAGAGAGCACAAGCACATTGTGTTTTTTTCTATTTAAACTCTTCTGGCCTGTCCTCCATCCTCTCTGAGGTAATGACTGGCTTCTCTTATCAGCTCTTAGCTACCTCTCAGGTTGATTGTAAACCTTCATTATCAGTTAGGCTTAGTGGGTTCCCTCTCTTTCTTGTGTACATTTTAATTAGATTAAAAAAATCATTATTTCAACACTTGCTTCGAGTGAAACAACCCCTTCTCTCTGTCAGCTGCAATGTTAATGGCTCTTCATTGGATTCACTTTTGAGATAACAACTCTCCCGTTCACCACTCAAATTGAAGTGGTTTCTCTACCATGTGCTCAGCCATTATATCTTGTGTCAATTAAAGCATACCTTTCTTTCCAGTTTGAAATGCAGATTTCTAGTTCCATAAGGAGAGTAAAAACTAAATTAAAAAAAGCAGAGAAATTATAACTTTTTTCTTTTCGATGGAAGTGAATTTAATGCTCACAAAAAGACCTAGATCTTTTATCTACAGAATACCGATATTCTGTACCAGGTACCAACACACAACCTCACCCTGAAACAGGGGGCCACATTTAGGTATCTTCATATCTATCTCATTGTTGGTCTTTGCTGAAACAGCCAACAAGGATTCCAATTAATACCATCTATGATTGTGACTTTTTTTAACATGGTCTCTCCTGTCTATTATGAACTGGATGAAGACAAGTGACTTATTTCACATAGATGAGCAGCCATCAGATGCAATTACTTTTGGCCATTACCAGTCTTGGCTGTTTTCAAACCAAGAGCTGAAAGGCTTTTGTCATATCATTCCTTTCAGCCAATCAGTCCTGTTATCAGAACTGCTAGCATACTTTGAAAATATTTAGACTGGAAACAGATTACATTCAAGAGAGCAACTCTTTCTCCAATGGGGTCCTCTGCACTACACAAGCCATCCTGAGAGATCCATTACAGTATATGCCTTGCCCCATCTTTTATTTCACCCAGAAGAGATTCAATTTTAAGGCCACCTTTCCTCACCAAAAGATAATTTGGTTTGGCATCTGAAGCGACTGACTTCGGTTGCTACTGAGGAATGGAAACTTTCTAGATCTCACATTACACGACAAGTGTGGGTCAAAACCAGACAGAAATGAGGTCAGAGGGAAGGACAAGAAGAGGAAGGACACGGGTTACAACAATAATAACACATGACTATTCAGCTGAGAAAGACTTGTCCACACCTTGATGGTCCCATACAACAAACAAACAAACAAATCTCTTCATTCCTCCATCTCTTCTCAGATACAAGACAGTAGAAGTGAGTGCTTGGAAGAGATATGAATCAGACAAGGGACATAGTTTAACTGTATGTTAATTACATGGCCTTCAGCACTGTAGTTGGAAAGTAAAGGAAAATCTTCTGTGATGGATTGTTTTTTCTAACGGACAACCTATTCTAAATTCTCAATTACTGAGGGACAGTCTTCACTCATTGATATATATATATATGTGCTTTCCACATCCAACTCTCTGCATAACTTTTCATGAGTGATGAACCTGAATACTTGGATGTGAATATCTAAACAGTATTGTTACATTTATTAACCTAAAGTTCAGTTATTGTAGATTATGTACTATATGTATCTTAAGAGATTAAAACTAAACTTTGTATTTGTGGATAATCTAAGCACTATACCCAGATGTACAGACACTCTTTCCTTAGCCTGTGTATTATATAATTTTAACATTAGCTTTAATAAAAATTTTAAATCTGAGCACCCCCCAATCAGTACTGGATTCTCCCCCCCATGTGACCCCTTTCTGAGAGAAGAACACACACAGGGTATTGAGATAGGTGAGGGAAGGAGGGAGGGAAATAGGGAAGGAGACCAATTCAGAAATGCAGGCACGGGATGTGTGATGTACAGGCTTGAATGCAAAGACAAGACGACTGAACTTGATGAGCAGTGCAGTGCAATGGATAGGCTTAAAGGTTAGGTCTCATTCCCCAGAATTACCCACTACTGCTAACACTGGTGCAGCCCAATGAGGAGGCTGAGAGCCAATGGGTTGTGTACACACCACCTTTCAATCCCCAAAGTTACTGACTCTGGCTAACACTGGTGGAGCCCCTCCGGTGGCCGTAGCACTAACGTAAATTCTGCTTCGGCATTTTTACCACTGTGTTTTCTAACAACCTTGTGTTGTCTAATGTCGACCACTGTCTTATCTAACACCTCTAATGCATAGCATATTTTTGGTGCTAAATAAAAAAAAAACTGCAGTAGTAAGAGAATGGATCATTTCCAAATTTAATCTAATGTTGTGCCCAATGTACAGCAGAAGTACATTTCACCCCAGGGTTTTCATTAGCACAGTGATGCAAAAAATCCAGTGGAACCTACCATGTTGGCAGGAACAACTCCACAACACAGTAACACAATTTTCATGATATACATAGAGAACATACAACACACACTCCATTTTTGCTGGTATGAGATGGCCACTCCCAATGCCACAAAGGAAGAAATTGGCCAAAGCATTTTAAAATTCAGTAGCCAGCAAGTCCACACAAAAACTGATCCAGGTGTATAGCACATCAGGGTGTGTGTGTGGTTGTGCGAGAGAGAGAGTAAAGTGCTGCAAATAATTACGAAGAAAATAAGAGGGGTTTTTTTGTGTGTTTTTTTTAAAAGAGTGGAACAATATCATCTTGGCAAAGCCCCTTCAACTCATTCCACAAATAAAACTTTCTGTAGCCTGGCTACATTTTGGACCCAACAAAGAAAACATACATTAGAATGTTTTGTATCCCAGCTGCTTTTTCTGTCAGTCACATGCTTCATAAAACTTCAAATAATTCTTGTCTTGTAACCGTGCCTAATTTAATATGAAAGTCAGAATTTCAGCTCAAACCCTTGGGGGCACTCAGCTGGGTGACTGTTAAATCTTTGCCAGTACTTTGGAAAGAGTCAGGACTGCAACAAACCATCCCATGCACTCCCATAGCTCTAACTAAGCCAAGATGGTAATAAATTCAATAATCTGGAAAAGCGCCATTTGCACAGTACTAGTTTATAATATATCAAGGACATCCTTGTAAAGGCATCTTCAGCTTTACATATTTTCTCTTTACCCTCTCCCTACACCCAATCACTTAGCATTAACAACACAACACAACATAATTAAGCTGCCAAATTCTTCTTACCTGTAACTCGAAGCTAGTTTACTTTTATGCCCTACTTTGGAGCATTCAGCAGGTCAACAATAGGGCCAGTTGTAATACTCCCAGATGAGAACAGAAGCCTTCCCAGTGGAATAGGCAGGCATCTGACCAAAAAACAAACAAAAAAACCCTTCAACTTTCCTTTTTTGCAATTCCTTTCCCCCCCCACTCACCTCCTCTTCTCTCCTTCTTAGCCAAGACACTGAATGGATTAGCATGTGTTGTTAAATAAGTTATTCATGCTGATGATGGTTTAATTGTTTTTAGGCTAGTCGTTTTCAACCTTTTTTTATTTGTGGACCCCTAAAAAATTTCAAATGGAGGTGCAGACTCCTTTGGAAATCTTAGATATAATCTGTGGGACCCTCTAGTGTCCATGGGCTACAGTTTGAAAACCGCTGGTTTAGGCACTCTCCACTTTGTCACTTACTTGTATTTTCCCAATAAACTAGTTTATCTGTAAATATAATAAATCAACACTACCATACCTTTATCAACCTCTCTCTTAGTTTTCCAGTTCTTTCTTTATTCCATGAATGCTGAACTACTTTATTTTTTAACCTGCACGTGAGCAACCCAGAGTTCACATTGCTATGTCCATTATCAGTTTTTCATAAACATTTCACAGACGCACTCAAAGTGTTATGGGAAATTAAAACTCAGTACACAAAATACTCTCCAAAAGCAACTCTTTTCATGGTAGACTCTGTGGACTAGTGTTCTCTTTTTGTCACTCAATCAAATATGGTACAACCCCAGTTTATTCAGGAATATTTAAAAAATCTTCAGATAAATAAGCTTTCGGATGATTTGGGAGAAGGGGAATTGACACACTGTAGTGTGCAATGCTGCTAGGAGATGCAATCAAACATTGGTTAATTCATGATTTGGAAATAACTGATTGTACTGCAGAACAATTTAAATGAACTACTAAAACGATGGAGTTTGGGACTACAATCAAGTAATGTTTTTCTGTACCCTCTAACCACTTGTCATCTTTTTGAGCAAAAAGCAATGCTCTCGACTCATGCACATCTTTCAACCCATCAATCTTGCTATGCTTTATAAACACTCATTTAGCCTCACAGGTAGTTAACTATTCTTCTCATTTTAAAAAGGCAGAAACTGAGGCAAAAAAGCAAATGCTGCTCCTCACTCTGAGAGCCTGGTGTGGCTCCACTGCATGTGATAGAGAGGGAAAAAGAACCTCATTCAGTTAGTCTGCACTCAGTGAACATCACAGAGTACAGGTCTGTGAAGGCTCACCGTGCTACAATGCAAGAAATTGATTTGGGGGCAGAAGGCTAAGGAGCAACACAGATCCATCAAGGGATTCAAGGGGTGGGACACATCAGCTAAAGCAGCAGCAGCAGCTCCACTGCCTCTGTGCAAAATGCATTTGAGTCCCACAGTACACTTTCACATGGTTCGTTGATTCAGTCGGCATGCTGGGATCATATTTCCCAAAGTTACAAAGGAAATCAAGTGGCAAAAGCCAAGAATAAAATTTGGAACTCCCCATCCTGTGTTTCAACCTTTTAGGCCATCCTTTCTCCACAATAAAAGTGAAGTAACACATGCAGAGGAGGATTCTGAATCTGAATCCTTTCTGCACCATCACATGTCAATTAGGGAACAAAGAAATCTCCCCCATTCCTGGTTCTCATGCTGTTTGCAGGAATGGCTACCTTACAGGGTGTCTATAAAAAAATGATTATTATTATTTTTTATGAGAATAGGCTATTTGCCTATCGCTCAACCCCAACCTGGAAGACCAGTGGACTGCTTTTTGTCCAATCCCTACCTTTTACCTGTCTGGCCCTAGCAGCAATTAAAACTCAAACCGGCATAACTCTTGTGGTCATTGGAACACACATTTCTTCACACCAGGTCAAGGTGCAGTTTCCAGGGAAGATGGTATTTGATTACAGAGCAAGCAAGTGATGTGGGGTTTTAACAATAATCACCCCACTGGATTACAATGATCCAAACCACATATTGTGTTTGATTTAGATCCAGAACAAGAAAGATGATTGGTACCATACCAGTAGAAATGTGAAAGGACTGAAATAAAGTAACACAATAACTACGCAAAAGACAAACTGCCCCGCCCCACCCTACTCCACGCCCAGCTAAAAATATACACATAGTACGCCATACAAAGAGCAAACCAAGTAAATACTACTTCTTTTAGGGCTGACCAAAGGATTACTGTTACGTGAGGGAATCAAGGTTGACTTTTTAAAAATCTAAAAATAATTCTAAGAATGCTTCCTGTCTCAATGCTTTGGACAAGAGAAAACAAATGAAAAGGACTTACAGCCTACACGCCATCTACGTCAGTGGTATTACACAACCTCCCTTTTAAAAAACATACTTCAAACAAATTCCTATACAGGATGCTCACAGGCTATAACTGACTGAAAACAAGTGCAAGATATGAAAGACATTCTGAAAGAAAAAAAAAAAAGGCTTGTTTTCAGCCCTCTCTATGTCCCTAAAAAACTGTACAGGAAACTAAAAAAAAGTCTAATAGTCTGACCAACTACTTATGATGAATTTTAACCCTCTGATGATTTAAAAAAGGAATAATATGTGCCTCTAACTTACTGTAAGGCTGCAAAATCAACTGAGGAAGGAGTTACATAAAATCACAAGAGATTCACATTACCAAAATCCCAATGTGTATATTTCTATTTTATGTATTTGTAAGACACGAGCCATTACTTGGAAGAAGTATATAATTTTATACAGTATAGGATTATTAAAATATATCTATCCTTCTCGCCCTTAGCTTCCCCTTATTTGGTATGTCATGACTCTTCCTCTTAAATCTCCCTTCTATGCCCAGCCCCAGTCCATTCACATGCACTTAGGCCTTGTCTACACTTGCAAGATAGGGCGCCCAGGGCTGATTTAATGCACTCTAACTCCTGAGGCGTCCACACTGGCAAGGCACGTAGAGTGCCCGGACTCTGCAGCTGGAGCGCTCTTGGTAATCCACCTCCACAAGAAGCATAAAACTTGCTGTGTCCCAGCTGGAGCACCACTGTGCCAGTGTGGACGCCTTGGTCTATTAATGCACTCAGATCAGCCTTCAGAAGTGTCCCACAGTGCCTGTTCTAGCCACTTTGGTCATAATTTTGAACTCTACTGCCCTGCCCTCAGGTGACCAACCTTTAAATTCCCTGGGAATTTTGAAAATCCCCTTCCTGTTTGCTCAACCAGGTGTGGAGTGCTCATAGCGAATCTTTCCAGGTGACCATGCCTCCACGTGCCAGGCGATCCCCAGTATGGAGCAATGGCGAGGTGCTGGACCTCATCAGTGTTTGCGGGGAGGAAGCTGTCCAGTCCCAGCTGCGATCCAGCCGTAGGAATTACGATACCTACGGGCAGATATCAAGGGCCATGATGGAAAGGGGCCATGACCAGGACACAGTGCAGTGCACGGTTAAGGTCAAGGAGCTGCAGAATGCCTACCACAAAGCCCGTGAGGCAAACCGATGCTCCAGTGCTGCCCCCATGACCTGCCGTTTCTAAAAAGAGCTGGACGCAATACTTGGGGGAGACCCCACCTCCACTCCGAAGACCACCATGGACACTTCAGAGGCCATAACTGCACAGAGTTCAACAAGGCAGGAGGAGAAAATCGGGAGCAGGGGTGCTGAGGAGGAAGGGGGCCCAGAGCCAGAGGATGGCTCAGCATCCCTACATGCATGCAGCCAGGAGCGGTTTTCAAGTCAGGAGGAAGGTAGCCAGTCGTAGCGGATGGTGCTTAGGGAAGAACAAACAGCAGAGGAGGTGCCCGGTAAGTGGCTTTTATTTTGGGAAGGTAGCTGTTTGGTGCGGGCTCTTGGGGCGAGGAGGGTTAGGGCTGCGTGGATGCCTAGATGCGGAATAGGGCGTTGATGTGCTCTCTCACATCATGGTAATCGGCCTCAGTAATCTCTTCAAAGATCTCATGCAGAAACGGGGCAATCCGGCTGCGCAGGTTCGTTGGCAAAGCTACTCTGCTCCTGGTCCCAGTAAGGCTAACATGTCTGCGCCACTGTGCCATGAGGGGCCGGGGGGGACCATTGCTGCACACAGGCAAGCGGCATAAGGACCAAGATGAAAGCAGCATTGGAGTAGAAGACCCTCCCTTGCTTCCCAGGTCACCCTCAGCAGCGAGATATCTTCCAGGAAGAACTCATCCTGTGGAAAACGTGGGGACAGTGTTCAGTATAGGGACCCTCTGCAGCTGTTGGCTCTCCCCAAGGCACAGAACCAACCCCAATGAAGTCATGCAGCAGTCCCTTACTGAAAATCAAAAAGTACAGGAGTGGCGGGAGACTGAAAAGAGGCACGCCCAGCAGACTGTAGATCGCCGGCAGGAAAGCACACAGAGTGGCTCATAAGCACTATAGAGCAAGAAGTGGACTCGATACAGGCGCTCACAGCAATGCAGGTGGAGCACATCCGCGCCTGCCCCCCCTGCAGCCCTTCTCCCAAAACTCTTTCCCTTGTGCCCCCATGTTACCACCAACCCACTTCCCCCAGCACCCGGTTTCTTACCACCACCTGCCTCCAACACCTGTAGCTTCACCACCCAGCCCTGCAAACTACAACCCTTACCCACTCCACTCAACCCTCATCACCAAGCATTTTAGCCAGCCTGAAGGGCAGCACTCATTGCACAGCGCTTCACACAGGAAGGCTGAATGTGATAACAGAACATACGCAAATCTGTGATTTTCCCGTTCCCCACCCTGCCCTCTTCCCTCCTCCCACACAGCACAGATGTGTCATGCCATTTCTGTTTCCCCAGCAGTTGTGTTTCTTTTCAATAAATGAATTTTTTGGCTTTGAAAACATTCTTTATTGCACTAAGTAAAAGATACTGTAGCCCAGGAAAGCAACAGGCACTGCAAGTCAGTGCATCATACATAGCAAACACAGATGCCTACTAGCATTGGAACCACTGCACTTCACTCCTGTGCAGGGCACCAAACATTACTGGTGGCTTTCAGCATCGAATTGCTCCCTCAAGGCATTCCTAATCCTTATAGCCCTGCGCTGAGCACCTCTAATAGCCCTGCTCTCTGGCTGTTCAAATTCAGCCTCCAGGTGTTCCATCTCCGTGGTCCATGCCTTTCACCCTTCCCTTCACAAATGTTACGAAGGATAGAGCATGCAGCTGTAACCATGGGGATGTTGTCATCGGCCAAGTCCAGCTTCCCATACAGACGGCCAAAAGCACACTCCACAGTCATTCTGCACTTGCTCTGCCTATGAACCACTCCTTGCTGCTGTCAAGTTGCCCCGTGTATGGCTTCGTGAGCCATGGCTTTAAGGGGTAGGCGAGGTCTCTAAGGATCACAAGGGGCATTTCGACTTCCCCGATAGTGATCTTCTGGTCTGGGAAGAAAGTCCCTGCTTTCAGCTTCCTAAACAGGCCAGTGTTCCAAAAGATGCGTGCATCATGCATCTTTCCGGACCAGCCTGCGTTAATGTCCATGAAACGCCCACAGTGAACCACAAGCGCCTCGAGAACCATACAGAAATACCCCTTCCGATTTATGTACTCGGAGACTAGGTGGTCTGGTGCCAGAATTGGAATATGCGTCCCATCTATCACCCCTCCGCAGTTAGGGAAACCCATTTGTACAAAGCCAGCCACAATGTCACGCATGTTGCCCAAAGTCACAGTTCTGCTGAGCAGGATGTGATTAATGGCCCTGCAAACTTGCATCAACACAATTCCAGTGGTCGACTTTCCCACTCCAAACTGGTTAGCGACCGATTGGTAGCTGTCTGGAGTTGCCAGCTTCCAGACTGCAATAGCCACCCGCTTCTCCATCGGCAGGGCAGGTCTCAATCTTGTGTCCTTGTGCCACAGGATGGGGGTGAGCTCAGCACAGTTCCATGAAAGTGACTTTCCTCATCCGAAAGTTCCTCATCCGAAAGTGCAGCCACTGCTCGTCATCCCAGACTTGCATGACGATGTGATTCCACCACTCAGAGCTCGTTTCCCGAGCCCAAAAGTGGCGTTCCACTGTGGTGAGCATGTCTGTGAATGCCACAAGCAATCTCGTGTCATATGCGTTATGCTAGTCGACATCATTGTCAGACTCATCACTGTCAGTTTGTAGCTTAAGGAGTAACTCGACTGCAATTTGTGACGTGCCGGCGAGACCCATCAACATATTCCTCACAAGTTCAGGATCCATTCCTGTAGACCGAAAGGGAAGACAGAGCGTGCAGTACAAAAAACTTTGAAAGATGGCACTAAATGTGGATGGAAGCACAGGGATTGCTGGGATGCAAAGCGATGCATCATGGGGCATTGGGACAGGACCCAGAATGCCTCGTCCCTCCCCCTTCCCACAAGCCACAGCGCCAGAATGGGGAGAGGGGCTCTGTGGGATAGTTGCCCGTAATGCATGGCTCCCAATGCTGCTGCAAGTGCCGCAAATGTGGCCACGCCACTGCGCTTGCAGCTGACAGTGTGACAGCAGTGCTTTCCCTGCTACCGTCTCCGAGGGCTGGTTTAACTCCAAGCACTCTACATCTACAGGTGTAGCCACGCCCTTAGATATTTCTGGCTCTTTTCTGACTCTTTCCCATCCCCAACAACAGACTCCACTATGCCTAGCAGTTTTAATATTAAAACTATTTACATTCCAACGAGTATTTAATACATTTTATCATGTATTCTTTTATTTCAATTTCTATTACAAGTAATATAAGTGCCTATCCAATCCTTTAGATACTTTGGACAAAAAATAAATTATAATCCCTAAAAATATGTATAAATACAACAGTTTATCTTCAACCCTTATAGCCAAAATTACCAAACTTAATAAATAAAAGGTCAGTATGTTTTATTATATTCTCACTGTAGCATAAGTACTGACCATTTCCCTGCCCCCAAGCCAGATTTGTCAACTATTATGCTACACCATGTACATTTTATTGTATAGTACATTCTACTGAAGGGAAAGGATGGTCACAGGACTGGAAGCCAAGGCATCTGTCTTCTACTCCCAGATTTGCAACAGACTCACTGTGTGACTTTGGACAAACCTATCACTCTGTGTTTCAGTGTCTCCAGTTGTAAAGCTGAATTCATAATTATTACCTACCTCACAGGGGCATTCTGTAGCTTAATTAATTAATGTGTGGAACAAATTAGGAGAGAAAGGATGATCCAGGGGTTTGGTCAATTGCCTTAGACTTGAGAGACCTGGATTCAATTCCCTTGCTCTTCCACAGGCTTCCTATGTGACAACAGGTAAGTCACTTAGGATATGTCTACACCAGTGTAAGTCCAGGGTTTGAACTCAAGCTCAAACCTAACTCTTCTTCCCTCTACAGAGGAATCGCACTTACCCAGGGCTCGGACCCAGGGTATCAGGACCCCACGGGATGGAGGGCCTGAGCCTGAGTCAAGCCGGGACCTAGGGTTCAAGACCTTTTGCTTTGCGGTGTAGATGCAGCCTCTGACGAAGCGGAGATTTTCCCTTGCTATGTTGGATGTGAGCCTAAATGAGTCTTACTGTTGAGCCTATGGGAGTTTTACTGTTTTGCACGAATACTGTGTGTGCCTCAGCTTTCCTGTGTGCTGCACCAATACCTCAAGTGGTAGGAATATGGGTGTGTGACTTTGGCTGAGACCTCTGGGGCAGATGAGGCTGCTCCAGCTGCCTGCACGTACGCTATGGCCAGCGCCCTTCATAATCTGAGACCCAGGAGGGGGATGCAACCAGGTGATGACCAGGTAACTCTTTCCCAGGGAAGCGAAAAAAAGACAAGGAGGAGGAGCAACAGGGGTATCTGAGGTCAGGTCACTGGAAGCTGGGCATCTGATTGGGGGAAGTGGAAGAGGGGAAGTCCAGGGACTTGGCTGAAAGCCACCGATTTCTGTGTTAACAAGTTCTGTGTTCCTGTTGACTAATAAACCTTCTGTTTTACTGGCTCACTGAGAGTCACTGCTGACTGTGGAGTTGGGATGCAGGGCCCTCTGGCTTCCCCAGGAGGCCCACCTGGGCGGATTCGCTGTGGGAAGCGCACAGTGTGGAATGGGATGCTGAATGCTCCAAGGTCAGACCCAAGAAGGTTGAAGCTGTGTAAGCTTCTTGCCCTGGCGACAGTATGCTCAGAGAGAGGAGGCATGCTCCCCCAGAGTGCCAGCCTGGCTTTGTATGGAGTAGTTTCATGGCATCGCCCTGGTGACTCTGTGACACAGCCACACTGGACTCATGCTCTGGAAGTCTGTCAAAAGTATCCCACAATACCATGGGTTGACTTTCTTTGTCCTCTGGACAGGCAAGTTTGGCGGTCATTCAAATTTTCCTACATTGCACCACCAACAAAAAGCTAGAGTAGCCACATTTTGGAAGGGTGCTAGGAACTCTGGGTTATGGCTGACCGTACTCAGACTCACATAATGAAGTGTAGATGCTGGACCCCCAGGTTGGGACCCAGGGTTCAACAATTCCTAACCTGGGGTTACAAATTAGTGTAGCTATTCAAGCCATAGATTAACAAACCCAAGGTCTGCTAACCTGAGTTCAACTCACCCTGGGCGGACGTTCCAGTGTAGTCACACACTTAATATCTCTGTGCCTCAGTTCCCCTTCTGTAAAACTAGGATAATAGTAATTCCCTATTTTCCAGGGTGTTGTGAGGAAAAGTATGTTAAATGATTGTAAGGCTCTCAGATACTAATGCAGGCCATGTAAGTACCTTAGACAGATATATGCTTTGTGATCCCCTGATGGAAGCCTCTAAGGAAATGCAAGGTATTATTGTATTAAAAGATACAATGAACCACAGTACTACTAATTATATATATATAAAGCTTCTTGCCCTGTGCATATAAGAATCTTCCTGGCTTTTCAGTATATCATATATATACATATGCTATACTGAAAAGCCAGCAAGCTTCTTGATTTTAATAATTTGATGATGGTAGTCACTGTTGACATAAACCAGAAGTAGCACACTTGATATGGAAATGCATTTTGTCACGATCCAGTGGTTCTCCCCCACTATTGATCAATGGGTGAGGAATAAAATTTGCTTTAGAAGCAGTTTAAACGTTATAATTCCCTGATCAACTTTATAATAGGTACCATCAAGTAAGAGAACATTCTGTATTATAATAAGAGTATGGTTCAATAAATACTTGAGTTGGGCAATTGCTGCAAAATACACTTTCTGTATTTGTTCACATTTAAAGACAAATTCAATTCAGCCAAACTCACCGCTCTTTGCTGTCTGTGAACATTCAAGCTTTATATACATGAATTCTTGAGGAAAATGCATGTTAAACTCATGAATTTGAGTATTTGTACTGGAAGTGGTATATTTTATATGGAACTCTGTACCTAGCAGCCTAAGTTTCCTAGGAATTATGTCCTGTGCAAAATTTCTCTGGTCCAGAAAGGAAGAGAATTCAAACATTCTAAAATTCACATTTGACTCAGTGCGAGTCAAAGCCCAAGCGGTAGTTATACTCATCCAATCAGGAAACAGAAACAATGGCCTGTGACTTATGTAACCTAGTACAACTAACCAACATAGCTTGATTTTTCAATAGCTGAGTATCAAATATTGTCAGTCTGTAAAGTTTAATAAAAATGGGAAAAAATTGTCAAGTTAGTTAGAATAGCTATCACGTTCAAAGAAAATGTGATTTCACAGACATTCTAGGAGCAAAAGAGGCTAAATCTCTTAAATAATAATTATCTGCAAATTATTTACAGCAGAACTTCAGAGTTACGAACAGCTCGGGAATGGAGGTTGTTCACAACTCTGAAATGTTTGTAACTCTGAACAAAATGTTATGGTTGTTCTTTCAAAAGTTTACAGCTGAACATTGACTTAATATAGCTTTGGGTATGTCTTCACTATCTGCCGGATTGGCAGGCAGCAATCGATCCAGCAGGGATCGATTTATCACGTCTAGACTAGCACTATCCTGTCGACTCCTGTACTCCAGCACCATGAGAGGCACTGGCAGAGTCGACAGGGGAGCAGCAGCAGTTGACTCACCACGGTGGAGACACCACGGTAAGTTGATCTAAGTACGTCAACTTCAGCTACGTTATTCACGTAGCTGAAGCTGCGTAACTTAGATTGATCCCCACCCCCCCAGTGTAGACCAGGGCTTTGAAACTTTACTATGCAGAAGAAAAAAAAAGGGGGGGGAAGCAGCATTTAAGTAGTTTATGTTTAACACGGTGCTGTACTGTATTTGCTTTTTTTCTGCATCTCTGCTACTGCCTGATTGTGTACTTCCGGAAATGAGGAGTGTGGTTGACTGGTCAGTTCATAACTCTGAGGTTCTACCGTACGAAGCTATACTGAAAATTGTTCAGATTAAGCTTTCTGGGTGGCGGTGGGAAATCTGTAGTTAATTCCACTTCTTTGGTTTTACGCTCCCTAAACTAGCAGGAGTTGTGAAGAGAGTCTACTCAGGCGCCATGAGGCAGAATTGCTATGACAGCAGAAACATACAAGTCCTGGGAGGTCCAGGAGTGGAAATACACGAGTCCAGCAACTATGATGAGGGAGACATCAACAAGATAGAAGAAAACGATATGCCCCTCCCCATCCTACCCAATAGTTTTATCTCTGCTATGGAATAAAAGAACATTTCACATCTCTCAGTAGAGACATCTCCAGGTAATTAGGGGAAGCCAAATCTCATCTTTAATCAGAAAAATAGTGACTTATAAAGAGGACCTTGAGGATGGATAATGAAGGCCCTGATTCAGCAAAACACTTAAACCTATACCTAACTTTAAGCAGGTTAGTAGCTCCACTGGCTTCCTCAGAAGTCCAGGCAAAATGTAGAGAAATCTCTTAAATGTTAACAAAAACAAAAGACTTATATTGCAAAGTTGGTAACGAGTTAGTCATCATTTCTTTGAAAACAGGATCTCAAACATGGAAATGTTTAAAACTCTGTAGCTTGACTTCATTTCTGTTTGCAATATGGATGAGAAAGCATGAGCAACAAAATCACTGGCCTTCTGGGCTCAAGGTAAAGCCCATCTCTTTTCCCAGACATTTGTCTAAGAAGAATGGGAGCAACTGATTGTAATGAAAGTTCTTTTTATGTCCACAACTGAAAGACATGGCACTGTATGAGCTTGTGTGTGTTTACCATATTTTGCAATGTGCTGTGAACCATATGGAAGGACACAATTCATAAATAAAAAAAATTATAAATTAAAACACTTTCAGTGAAAATTCAAAGTGTTGTAAACAGTAACACCCCACTAAATAAGAGATTTAAGAGGATATTATGTCATAACCAGATGCACAGTGAGCACAAGTAAAAACAAATTTTTGTACCTTTTTATCAAGAGGTACAATATTACCATTTCCAGTGGTTTGCCCCACCAAAAGCACAGAGAACGAAAACAGTAATGTTTTAGGTCTTGAAGTTGTAGAGGTCTGTGAGGACATCACGTCTGTCTGGGAGGAGCTCAGTGCAGGGTCAGGACTTTGCTTAACAGTAAAATGTGAAAGAAAACTTGCACCCACATAAGGCAGCTGTGAAGTGCTCTGGTGACATCACATAATTTTAATTCAAATAACTCATTAATATCAAGAGAAAACTTCCCTCAATAGATTTGCAGCTTTCCATGCACAATTTTGAGATACCTGGGGGTTCAATTTTAAAATGCAGGAACCTACATTAGGCACACAAAATTTGAGAGCAGCTCATATACATGTAGAGTCTGGATAATTGTGGATGCAACTGGTGACTGTCTGAGCAATCCTATAATCTGCATCAACAAAAGCAAGATATGTGGAGGAAAGTGTATGCATAAATTACAAAATACCCACATTTGAGAATTTGACCCAGTGTGTTTAATACACAGCATACACTAACAAAGAACACTATTTTATTCTGTCTTGCAATTCATTCCTCTTCTTCTCCTCCTCTAATAGTTTTTTTTTACAGTTTTTATTTGGCCATGATATTTTGTCATGTTATGTTTGGTATCATTGCCTATTCCTAAGACTATAACCATCAAAAGGCAGATTTAAGAACTTCCATAATCTTTTGAGTGTCTTTATTAAAAGCTTTGTACTCTGCCTTCTGTGCTTATACATTTAAAATAATATCCATCCTTTCACACTATTATACATGTATTTTTACAATACGTGAACAAAATATAAACAGATGAGAGACAGATAATGAGGGTAACAGCTAAAAATAACCATAAAAAGGTTAAGCTTATTTCTGACAAAACGTATTAAATAAAATACTGAAATAAAGCATATTTTTGAGCCAGACCACTAAGACTCCTTTAGAGTCATTACAGTAAATCACATCAATAAGAACTCAGGGACATTTAAATCATGTGGATTATTCAACTGCCATGCATGAGTCTGCATTCTAAAACTTCTTATGAAGTTTCGGGGGAAGAAAAATTATGTAGTATGAGAATGTAGCTCACCAAACGTTTCCCAAATGTGATAAGTATGTCATTCTAGTTTCTAAAATGCACCAAAAGTAACAGTTTTCCCTCTAGACCCAAAGCCAGCAAAAATTCTACTCAGAATTAATTATAAAAACACTAGAGGGAAAGGAGAAACTTGAAAGCAGGGTGGATAAAAATCAGTGATTTAAAAAAAAAATTGGATTTTTTTTATTTAAATTGGATTTTTTTGATAAAATGCTTTTTAAGGAAAAAACCTAGCTAAAGATAGTTTTAATTAAGATATCTTTGAGCTATAATGTATCTCATCATGGAATAGGGATTATAAATTCTAATTTTATAGTACGAGACAATATAGTCAAGTAATGTTTAAGAAAAGTTTTGTAAATGAGTTCCAATAGTTCATGGATTAGGGACCCAATCTTATGGGGTTCCAGGGGCTTCTGTATAGATTATTTAGGTTAATCTTTCTATCTACCCAATGGGACTCAGTGCTCAGTCTAGAAGGTATCATCAGAGATGCTTAGTTTTGCAGTTCTCAAACTGTGGATTTGTGTCTCCAGAGATAACATGCTTGTTAAACAGCAAAAATGTTTTTAAATAAATAAAATAAATAGATAGAGGTGAGAAATAACAGACCTCAACTCTATTGTCCTTCTGCACATTTCTGTACACAGAGTCAATCCCTTACCTCTCTCTAAAAGTGCAAAGTTTCAAAAAGTTCAATGAATAGAAGATTGTTTGGGGTGGAATAGATCTGCACAAGGAGAAGAAGTCTGGAGATAAAGGTGAGAAGGGAGAGACAGGCAGTAGGAACAAAAGTGAAACTGTTCGAGCAGCATATTCCAGAAGTCTTGAGGTCTTTCTGAGTGTAACCTTCACTGATTTGAGATCTACCATACCACTCTCTCACTAGAAGGGAAAACCTATAATGGCAGCAGGCCATAAAAGAGACCCAATTTGGGAATATTTTAATGAAGTTCCTCTACCTGTGAGTAAGACAGGCATGCACGCAAAATGCAAACAGTGCAACAAAGAAATGCAAGGCCCAGTTACCTGAATGAAACAGCATCATGAGAAGTGTTCCTTCTCAGGAGGAAGCTGCGTTGAAGATGATGAAAGGAACATGTCTGAACATGCAGGATCATCAGGTTGGTAAACTTTTTTATTTCATACTTCTTTCTTAAGGACTGCCCGTCTCCCCTCTGACCTATTCTTGAATTCTCATGTTTGAGCAAAAAATATAGTTGTTACTCTATGGTACTATCATTTTAGATGCAGTGGTGATAATAAATAAGTAGCTGAAATAGGCGGATCTTCTTTTTTACAATTTCACCGTTAAAGTAGTATCGAGTGTCCGTGAATGCAATGAGTAATACTAAATGAGCAGTATGGTAATAATAATTAAATAACTGCATTGACTTATTTTGTTTAGGAGAATCCATCCTCAACATACAGAATTCTGAAGACTGTCCACCTTCAAGATCACCATTTTCTATAGTTTCAGAGTTATCTGCCAATGACAGTGTTTCAGTCACATCATGTATGTCACATAGCCACAGTATATCATCTACAGCAAAAAGAAAAAAAAATCTCCATCATCCAGAAACAACCATAAGTCTGTGATAAGAACCAGCAGATTACAAAAAGAGGTAACTGATGAAAAAAATTGCCCAGTTTGTTTATGCAACAAACTCTCCTTTCCATACGAGTGAGAACCCACACTTCATTAACATGGTTCAGTCATTAAGACCAGGATACAGTCCACCCAACAGAGCAGATGTTGCAGGCAAATTGCTGGATAAAGTGTATGACAGAGAAATTGAGCAGTGTGCAAAAGGTCTAGAGAGTGGAATTGTTAACCAGAGTCTTGATGGGTGGAGCAATGTCCACAATGATCCTGTTGTATGTGCTTGTGTGACAACAGAAGAAGGGAATGTCTTCCTTACAGAAACAATTGATACATCAGGAAATGCGCACACAACAGACTACTTACAAGAAGTAGCAGTAAAAGCTATAACAAACCATAGAAAAAAAATTAAAATGTCTAGTATGCAGCTTGGTCACAGACAATGCTTCAAATGTATCCAAGATGAGAAGAAATTTAGGAGAGAGTGAAGAGAGTCTAAAGCTAACAACATACGGTTGCAGTGCTCATTTGATGCACCTCCTAGCACAAAGACTTTAGTGTTCCAGAAATAAAGGCTAATATTGTTGAAGTTGCAAAATACTTCCGTAACAACCACTTTGCAGCAGCTGCTCTGAAAAAAGTGGGAGAAACCAAGCTAACTCTCCCACGAGACGTGCGAGGCAACTCAGTTGTGGACTGTTTTGAGCACTATATCAAAAACTGGCCTAATCTGATGACAGTTGGTGAACAAAATCGTGAAAAAACAGATGGCACTGTCACAGCCAAAGTTCTCAACATTGGGCTTAAGAGAAATGTTGAACACATGCTGAGTACCCTGAAGCCTATTTCTGTAGCCTTGAACAAAATGCAGGGAAATAGCTGTTTTATTGCTGACGCTGTTGAAATTTGGAAGGAACTGAGTGAGATCTTAAAAAAAGAGAAATATGCAACAACAGAGTTAAATTACAAGCATTAAAAAAACAAATGGGACAAGCACTATCTCCAGCTCATTTTCTTGCAAATATGCTCAATACTCGGCACTAGGGTCAAACCTTACTTAAGTTACAATTCTGCTGAAGAAGAGGAGTTGGCTATCACATGGACATCCAGCAATCATCCCTCCATAATGCCAACTATAATAAACGTCAGAGCTAAGGGTGAACCAGTCAAGAAATATATGTTGCTAATGATGTTTTAAAGAAAGTCATAGTGAACCAGTGGAAGTCACTTAAGGACTTGGATTCAGAGACTGTTGAAGTGATAATCTCACTTTTAACCACTGTAACTTCTTCTGCCAGCGTAGAAAGAATATTTTCTTCCTTTGGACTAATTCATTCCAAAATGAGAAATTCTTTGGGATCTGAAAAAGCAGGAAATCTTGTTTTGCTTTTCCAGATTATGAACAAACAGGAAAATGAAGATGAAGATGACTGAGTTAGCTGCTGAAGCCAATATTTTCGGTTTCTCATGTTGACCTGGCTGACATAGTCGATTTAATTTGTTTTTGTTTTTTTAAATAATTCATTTAACTACTTCACTTCAAAACAATTTTAACAAAAACAAACCTGACTTTAAAAAACTTGAATGCTTAACTAAATTCAAAAATCATATGCTTGTTTTGTTAAAAGATTATATATTTGTTGTTGAAGAAAAAAATCCAGAATACATAACTTTGTTGTTTTAGTTAAATAAAACAATTTAAATGTCTGTCCGGTGATGTTCCCCTCCTAATGCAGCATGGCAAGAAAATCCTCCAAATACTAATGATTAACCTGTTGAACTGAATAGTTCACGTCCCAATGACTTCATAAGTATGTGCTTGAATTACCTTTGGTAAATGCAATAACCAAACCATCATTCATTTTCTGATATAGCTGTAAAACTAATCTGAAAAGTTTTCAAAATAAATCACTTTAAAAATATATATAGTGTATACCTTCTAAAAATGAAACCTACATCTATATGTGAGGTGTGAAGAATATACATTAAGGTTATAACAATCAACAAGAATGTACTTTTATGTAGAAATCCATGATTAAATCCAGTCTGCCTGACTAGTGATTTAAATCAAATCCACCCTGCTTGAAAGGCACTGAAAACAGTCCAATCCTTTTTCTTATTCTACATTTTGGAAAGAACAAATGTTTTTTCCACATTTTCTCCTTCCACATTTTATAAAAAATAAAGGCTGGGCAAATATGTAGCTTGCCAAGTATCAGCCACCTAAAACAAGGCTTTATACATGGAAATAATGACAGATCTTAAGCTATAGTGGTATTAGTGGGTGCTACTAAAATAATACATCCTATTAGTATCATATGATAACGTACACAAAGGTTAGCTCATTAAAATGCCTCCACTGAGCATTATTGCCAACTAAAGTGTTCTGCCACAAAAGTGCAACTAATTTCTTCTATAAATTAAATAACCTCTAAAACAGCTTTTTTTTTTTTGTAAACTACACAAACCTTGTGTTTTACATTAAAGTGACCTTAATCTTTCACTACACAGGAGGGATGACTGTTAGCAATGAACTGCTGTAATTACCAGGGATGTAATTATCTGTAAACTATTTCAACACATGGCTATGCTAGCCTGGGTTCTCCGAATTTAGTAATGGTCATCTCGGACTGGGGAGGGGAACTACTGCATCATGCACACAGTGAAGAGTTGTTTTCAACACTCCAAAAATGTGGCTAGTGGGAATTATTCACCTCACTGACATCATCAATAATAATTAAGAGGTCTATGAAAATTAATGTGACCCCTGGTTTATCCTGTGTGATCATGCTTAGACACTAACAATGAGGTCCACTATTCAAAAAGAAACTAATACATTCTGATATCAACACTATTCCATATAAGGTGCAACTGAGGTCAGAATCAGGCTCACTTTTTGTTAAGGCTCCATCAATAGCTGTATTCAAATTAAAAAATACATATTTAAACACATGGTATCTTCTTGCCCATTTTGATGCTATCAGAGTCACTGTAAAGAAGCAGGCTATTTTGATATTGTCTTTATTATAATTCCAAAAAAGCGTTATTTTTTAAAACTAAATTTTGCAAACAAGTCCATTAAAATGGGTATTTTTAGCAAGATGGGAAGTGAAATCCTAAAATATTTAATGTTAATGAGCAGTAATTACATCCATACATGCGTAGTACAGAGAAATAGAGAGATATATATGAGGATTATGACTATGCTGGAAAACTGATATGTAAAAGCATATTCACAGCATTCGCTGTAACACAGTTAACGAGTATGAGGTATTGCAGAAATCTCACAACTGAGTTATCTTTCTCTGTTTGGCTAGGGAATGAAATATTGTACGTAATCAATGAAAGCCTGTTAGTCTTTGCAGATCCTGCAGGGTTCTGTAATAATGGCATAATTTGGTATGGTACCATTTCTTCTGAACCAATACACAGTGGACTCCACAGAATTCTCAAAGTAAGTTCTTTACACTCTTTTTTGGTCCAGGGGAAGGGAAGGGGGGGCGTTAACGGCACTGTATGGGTATCCAAGTTCAGAGCAGCCTTAATTCTGAACTTCTTAGTTTTGTGGATTCAATTAAAATCCTTAACATTAAACACTTTATAAATATAGATTTACACCACACTATTTAATAATGAGGATTTTATATATACTTGTGTGTGTGTTGAGAGAGAAAGAGATACACACACATACATGTCATTCTTGGTAAATGCTTTAGTGATACTGTGCCTCTTTCAACACATTTTTGTTTTATTTGTGAGGTTTTGTAACCCCTTTGCACTTAAAAATTTAAAACCACAACTCATATATTAAAAGAGTTAAAGGACTCATTTCTTCTCTTTCAGCCATTAACAACAAATGCACAATTGAGTAAAGGATGAGAAAGCTATAACGTTTAGCACCATCAGCACATATTCAGGTTTTGCTTTTATTAGAAACTTAACCAACTGTTTCAAAACAGTCAGTTTTGCTCACATTATCAGGGTTTGAAATGTTACTAATCATTATTAGAGCAAAAAGAAAGTGAAAGATCAGTAAAATAAAAATAACAAAAAAATAAAAGACCATAATGTATTAGTAACCAGCAGGAATTGCTTTAAACAGATGAAAACAAAGATTTATAAGGAAACAGCTGAAATTACTTTGCTAAAGTTGACTTTTCCCTAAGTCTCAACAGAAGAAAAACTAAAAACACTATGAAAAAACAAGGGAAATGCAACTTAGATAATTGGGATAATTAAGCCGCCTTTATATATTGTAAATGTATATTTTTTATTTCAGTGCCCTTAAAAAAGCATTGCTTATTTACTCCATTTTAGGGCACTGATTCTCCTACTCATAAGCTGTTCACTGCTCTCCAAAAGGAGTTTACATACTTCATTTTTAATATTGAACTCCAGCTACCAGTGGCATCACTGATGCTGAAATTTAGGGGCAACGTACATGCAGCATTTAACTAGCCTACTAATAAAGAGTATTTTTCCCTTTCAATTCCCCTGTAGATGTAGATCACATGCATATGATGACTCTATTAGTCTGACTACAATGCTGTTTTCTTCTGTGTAGTACTTAGAATTGGCAAGAGAAGTGGCCTTCTTCTCTAAATAGGCACAGCCCAAAATAATAATATTTACCACTTCCATCAGACTTTTCATATTCAAAGCACATTACAATATTAACTAATTATCAACTTTTTTTTTTAGTCCTGTCTCACCCTCCTTATTTCATCCCACCACTTTCCCACGAAAATATTGCTCCGCTGTGCACATGCCTGTAATATCCACACTACTGATCTGCTCCACTGCCCATTGATTAGAATAAGAGACAGCAAAATAGTAAGATTTAATGGGAGAAGGGGGGAAGGGTGTCAGAACAGGTAGGAGGAGGAAACTGAAGGGGGGAGAAGGAGGACATCATAGGACCAAAGGGAAGTGGCAATGGATTAACATTGATAAGGGAAAAGGGGGAGGAAAGGCAAAAAACTCGAGACAAGACATAAAAAGGCAAAAAAGGGGACTAAAAGTAAATGGTGAAAATATAAGAAGTGGCACAGGACACTGAAAAGGAAGAAGGAGAAAAGAGGATAAAAAAAGAACTAGAGGAGGTGAAAATATTGCACAAATGGCAAAACGTTAGACAAAAGGGTCTCTGAGCAAAGAGAAGAGCTAGAACAAGGGGGAAACAAAAAGGATGAAAGAAGTTTGTGAGGAAAACAAATGAAATGTAACATTAAGATAGTACAAGAAGGCGCGGTGGGAGGGGGGAAGAGAGAACTTTTAATTACTACTCTGGGAGCTGGCTCTCACCTAGGGTCACTCATTATGTTGCCTTGATCCATTGTGAGCTGCTCCACTGTGCAGAGCAGCACCACAGTTCTAGACAAGCTTCCCCGCTGTTTTGCGGTCCACTTAATTGCAGTTAGTACTACTAGTTTCTACAGCCCATATCCAGCATTTGTTATCTTCAGAAATTCATTTAAAAAATATTTATAGCCAGTGCCTCAAAACTTAGCTCTTAAAAATGCAGCTTGGTGCCTAATTACTGCAACTCACTGTCAGTTTTCAACAACTCCATAACTTTTCTTTTTCCCTTATTCCACAAAGATCATAAGAATGAGCAGCTGCTTTGATTTTGTGGTGTCATATATGGGGTGGTAACGATAAAGCTACTCATCCAGTAGAGGAAATGTGCTTATCCTATCACAATTACAAAGAAATGAAAGTAATGGGCAGGGGACAGTCAGACAGCATAGAATTAAAAGTTTAGAAGTTACATTAAAAAGTTTAGTTGTATGCTCTGACAGATACGCAAGATCAAATATGTAGTTCATTTTCAAGTTCTGGTGAAATACATTCAGTAACCTTGTTTTAACTACACTTGTGACACATACATAACCAGCCCTTCTCCTCATCTCCCTCCTCCATTCCAGGCTCATTACAGCCCTCCCTTTCTTCAAGGCCCCCTCCCTCTACACTGAACTTTTATCCATCGTAGGAAATATTACTTAAACTCATTTGAAACTGTTTCTAATATGGTTTGGCATGCCAGCATGGACACAGCCAAAAGTCTAGAACACTGTTTTAATATAGTTTGGCCAAATTTTGTTGGAAACTATTTTAGCTTGAACCAAGTTTAAACTCAGTTCCTTAGCATAGTATAGCTGGGACCGGAGTCTCAAAGAATACCTTTTTGTCCTCTTCAAGTTCCCAGCCGCATCTCAATGTTCAACATTGCAGCTACCCCCCTTCTGGCTGAAAAGTAGACGGGACTCCACCCTCCAGGCCTTGTGGAGTCTGTTCTTGTATCAAACAGAAGGTCACTGAAAAGCACTTCTTTCCTTCTTTTGGGGCTGAGTATGCCAACTACAGCACTTTGAATCTCAGCTGGCCATGCATGGGAGGGATGAACCAGGAATCACTCATATTTATGGACATAGGAAGAGAGTGCGTACATTTCCAATTACTTTTGTTTCAAATGTCAATTCTCTTATACTTACAATGACCATTCAAAAACAAAAACAAAACTAGCAATTCTTTGGATTATTTTTACATCTACTATTTTAGAGTGGTGCTTGATTTTTATACAGCACCTCGCACATTCCTACGAGCTTGTTTACACACAAATGTAAAAAGTCACTAGCATCATGTAAACCTCCATCATACCTGGAGCACACAAAACCACTCTAAATATGCAATTTTTTTCAGACATATGTGTATACACACACATATATACACCCCTCATGTAAACGTGCAGTATGATAGGAAATTAATATTTGGTAGAACTTATTGATATTTCCTTTTGGATCAGAAGCTTGTAAATTATAGGTTCACAGACTAATCCACACAAATGCATACATTATTCCTTTACTATCTCATGAATCCCCAGTTACAAAATACATTAATGTATTCATTTTTCTCCAATTCATTTTGAAATTACCAAATTGCATCCTTTAGTTCACCATGAAGCTGGTATATCACCCACGCAATAATGTACTTTGAAGACATTTGTCAAATACTGCAATGCCCATACTAAGGCAACACATCCCAGTAGTTGGCAGCCATGCTATCAACAAGAATTTGGCTACAGAATCAGCAATGATTCATCATACATTCTAGAAGCATTGTAGAAGAAGCAAAATAACACTGCTATTTTAATTCTTTGTTAGCTTTAAAGATTTTAAAACAATATTAAAATTAAAAACAGACAGTAAATCCAAAGTGAGAAAAAAAACATTTTTCCTGGTTCTGGTTATTCATTTCCAAATGAATTTTTACTCATTATTGCTTTGTGTTCTAGATAGCAATTAAAAAAAAAAAAAACACACAAAAACAGCAAAGAAGAGCTATTGAATAGAAAAGTCAGCCTGTTACTTATCTTGCTACACTGTAAATTAAATGTTTAAAATTATAGTAGCCTTAAAGCAAAATTATTTACCCAAAATCACAGGGTTAAGAATCTTAGGAATTAATTTTGACTATGTAAGCAAAACAAAAACAAAACAACCCACCCTTTTGTAAAGAATTTTTAGGAGTAAACACCAAGCCCGTGCAATCGTGTTTTCAGGAATCCCTCTCCACTACAAATGGAAGATGCTTTCAAACCACACGTTAAAATAAAGTGTCAGCAATGCAGTCACAACATTTATTTCTATACATCTTGTATTTATCTAATTGCCTAGGGACACCCCCTACATTTTCTATTACCCTGCTCTCAAGAGAGAAAAACAATGTTTTTCAGTTAACTGTAGTTTAACATGTCTTTTCATTGGCAAATAAATATCACAGTAACTGTCGATAACCTTTCAAGTACTACAGCATTTCCTAAGTGTTCTTATCTTTCTTCTTCAAAATGGCTTTCGCGCTCTTTATTAAATATGAATGTAGTTTCTCTACACAGCAAACACACAGACATTCAAACTTTACCAATTCATGGTGTTCTTTTCTGTGTAGTCAGCATAGTAGAAGAATATGGTTCTTTGAATGTTTTAAAGTGTGTCCCTTGAAAATGTTTAGAATATGCTTCCTTTTATTCCATCACATAAATGCACATCAGGAACCCATACCTTTCGGAAAGCCACTTCATCCTGCCTTCGTTTCCTTTTGGTCCTTTTTCTGGCTCTCTGGTTTGCTTGAATCCATTTTGTGACCTGCAGTTCAAAACCATAGTGCTTTTTTAAGATGAAGATGAGACCTGAGTGCAGCTACCCAGCATGAGTAAGAAACTATAAACAGATTGAAGACATATTTTTCCATTGCTTCATTGGAAAGAAAAAGGAAAAAAAACATAACACTTTTCCAGTCTAGAATGACATGCTCTTAAGTAATCCAGTTAGACACTTGTGCATAGTCAAAATGGGTTTGTTTCCCTTCATCGTATGCAGCATATTTTCCTTTTTGCTCTCTATTTAAACAGCTTTGTTCAGCTTAAGTTTTTTAGCGTAAAGAAAGTATGGCTGATGCCAAGCCGAAAGTTATCATTGTGTGTGCAAAAATCCTAGGGAAAGTCTCTACTCTCTATTTCTTACAACCTGGCTTCAAATAACCGCCACACACTCAACTGTTGTTCCTGAACAGCAAATGCATGTTTTAAATTATCAGGTAGTTATTATTTAATAAATAATAATAATACACCTTATATATTTATAAACACATTTATATTCTCCTTTTATAAACAAACTAATTATTTTAAAACTAACACAGGAAGAGGGGATCAGGTGGGAAACCTGGCAGGAGGCAGCTTTGCAAGGACAGAGGTGAGAAGAGAAAACAGTAAACATGAATAATTAAGAGCTGGAAAATGAAAGCGTTCTCCTCACCTCATCATTCACTTGCTGGACTAATCGACACTGGTCCCAAGACTGACACTCTTCCAGCAAAGGCTAAAAGGGAAACAAAGTGCATGTTTATTCAGGTTTTCGAGATTGCCCTTTGTAAATAGGCTCCACTTTTTCCTGCTCCCTCCCCTCCAAATACAGCCTCCCTGATCTGATGCAAAACTTTGATCTCTCAGATTTCCCCTGCACAGCAAAGCACAGGCTTTTCCCTCCCAGCCACTTACAAAAATCTTAACACTTTTTTAATTTTTTTTTGGAGGGTGGGGGCTAAGAGGAGGGGTTTACCTTGATTTGAGATCCCACTTCTCTTCAGCAGCTCCCCCCCCTCCGCTTGCTGCTTCCCACGGCACACGCGGCCGGCATTTGTTATTTTGCTGTGGCTGCTGTCGGTTTGGTGAGTAGCACCGGCCAGTCTGTTTTGCACGTATTTATGTATTTTGTATTGTCCCTCTCCTCTCTGCGATGCATCCCCAGGCTGATGGGAGTGAGCCCTGCCTCCCTCTTTCAGCAGAGCAGCACTAGAAACCTCCTTAGGAAATGAAACACCTAAGGGGGTGCCCTTGCCCCTCCCTCCCCTGTGCGCCAGTCTCTTAGAGCTGAGACGGAGAGGAGGAGCCTGCCTTAAAGGTATAGAGACTGGAGTGAGCCGTTAACCCACCACTTAAAGGTGTGGAGAGATCACAGCTCTTAATTTGTCCAGCACTGTGGCACAACAATTTGATTTTTCCCTTTGGAAACCTTTTCCTCCATAAAATATTTAAATGGTTAAATTCACTGTAGTGTCCTAAGCATCTCCAGGACCTTTTGGATTCAAACTCCGGGATAAAGGATCATATATATTAGAGATGGACCTGGGTATATGCATATGAGTGCATGCATATGGGTGCAGATTCAAACTTCCTTAAAGTTATATGGGGTATTGATATTGGGTGATCTGGTTTAGCTCATTATAAAGACAAGAGCTGAGTCATGATTTCTGGATCCAGATCCAAACTATCCCAGTATGCATCCGATGAAGTGAGCTGTAGCTCACGAAAGCTCATGCTCAAATAAATTGGTTAGTCTCTAAGGTGCCACAAGTACTCCTTTTCTTTTTGCGAATACAGACTAACACGGCTGTTACTCTGAAACCAACATTCTGCTGGCATTCATGAATGGGTGTTGTAGTTCAGCCCATTAGACAGACAGACCCAATTTTCCCAAACTGAACTACCAGATCTGAACTACCTCAACATTTTTGGGGGGTGGAGTGCTTCAGTTTGGACTGCTTCCTATCCTATTCCGGAGGAAGGTTTTCACGTATTTTCTCCTCCTCCTGCCCACCGTAGGCCACAATATCTCAAGGAACAGATTCAGTATTTAGGATAATTTTTCAATAGTTTTCTTTGACCTCAAAGGAATCCAAAATTATGTCAAGTGACTCCCTCGGAGACTCTGAAGCACATTTTTAACGCAAGATCTGAGTTCCCTTTTTGCTTACCATCCTTCCATAGCATTAGTCATATCACAGCATAGCAAACTCCTCATTTAGGTCCCAATTCAGCAAATCACCTCTACCTCAGCAAAGATCTCAAGCAGATAGTTAAATTACGCATGGAATTTAACCACATATTTAGATGTTTTATTAATAGGGATGGACTTAAAGATACCAGTTCAGCAAAGCTTAAGTCCAATGTGAATTCTGAGTAAAGGCAAAATCAAGCAACTTGGGCCAGAAAAAGTTGAAATTCACAAGTTGGAATTTTGTTTATGCTTTCATAATTTTCAATGTTAAATACAATACGTACAAAAGGGTGACTCTGTAAATTAATCACATCTGGTTCAATCAAAAAGATCTTGGAAAGGTATTTTCAATCTTTTAAAAATAATTTTTACTTAGTATAACAATTCCTTGAAAGCTTGAAATAGAAATCTGTGCTATCTGAAAAGAAAAAGGAGCATCAAAGCATTTGTTTTAGCAAACCCTCCCACATATAGAATTGGATGGACTCTGAAAACAGATGTAAGTAAAGTAAGGCAGGTCAAATTAGTGCCCACTAAATCTTGACAGTATCCCTTTAACTTTATCACTTTCCTTTAAACAACAAAAAAAAGTCTGTCCTACCCTTTTTTGCTTTATTGCCACAACATCCTTCTTTCAAGATCAAAAGCTTCAGATCAAAGCCAAGATCAAACTCCATACTTTAAATAGAAGCAACTTTGCCATGAAGTATTACACAAAGAAGAACTTCTTAGAAGAGATATCACAGTGGAAAAATCTTATTTCAGCCTTTTTTTTCACACTCACAACAGGGCTCCTTAAAAAGTGCATTGACGTAGCATTTCTGTTTTGTAAAAATACAACAGGTCTGCCACTCTGAAAGCTGCCATAAAGTAACTCTTTAGCTTCCTGTGCATTCAAATGGAGAAAGAATATTATATCGTGATTCAAAAAGAGGATGATCAAAAACATAAAAGTAAACAAAGGAAAATATGTTCCTGGAATAGGTGCAACCACTTTAAAGAATTCAACAACGTTAGATCAGTTTCTGAGTTAGATCATCCCCTCCCACAGAGAAAGTTGTGGGAAGACAAGTGTCACAGGCATCAAGAAACTGAAGTTATTCAAACAATCCCACCTTCTTCCCCACCATGAGAGAGAGATTCTAAAGCAGTGGTTCTCAAACTTTTGTACTGGTGACCCCTTTCACATAGCAAGCCTCTGAGTGCGACCCCTCTTATAAATTAAAAACACTTTAAAATATATTTAACACCATTATAAATGCTGGCGGCTAAGCAGGGTTTGGGATGGAGGCTGACAGCTCGCAACCCTCCATGTAATAACCTCGCGACCCCCTGAGGGGTCCCGACCCCCGCCCCCGTTTGAGAACCCCCGTTCTAAAGAAATGGATTTGCAGAGGAGACAATCTCCCAAACGCGTAGATACCAGGAGGAAAAACCCTAGACATGCAAAGACATGCAGGCTGACTCCCCTCTGCCCCCTAATGGCTGCACAGCCACTGAGGGGAACTCAACAGGAATTATTGTTTGTATTGCACTAGCGCCTGGAGGGCAGAATAAGGAGTTGGGGTCCCATTGTGCTAGCTGTGGTACACACCATAACTCAAGTAACCCCTCCCCCAATAAGCTTGCAATCTAAGCATAAGATAAGAGATAACACATTGATATAACAAACAGAAGGATAAGCACAAGGTAACAGTGAGAGGATTATGATGAGAGTAATAAGCAATGGTCATAGCACACCATCTATCTAGTCAACCATTAACTAGACTTAATGGTGCTTCAGACAGATTTAACTCCTTATCAGACTTGGAAATCCATAGATATAGTGAAAGATAGTGTGGTGGAGAACAGCTTGCCACCTGCTCTACTCCTTCATACCCCCTGTGACGAAGCAGGACTAACAGTTTCCTGCTTAATGTTTCCTCTGAATATTGTGGGGGTGCCTCAGTTTCCCCTATGTAGTTCTTAAGTATCTAGGTGGTGGGATAAGGGTGCATGGTCATTGCAGAGCCCTAGAGGGCAGGTGTGTGCAGGGGTTTGGACACAGGGTGAATGGCCAACACCCTGTTTCCTGGCAGCTGATGGCCTGGGCCCTTCCCCCCTGCAAGGTGAGAGCTAAAGTTGGAGAACAAAGGAATCAGGTGCCTTCCTGGTCTGGGAAAAGGACAAAGCCCAGAGGAGGAGGGGCTGGAGAGAGTTTCAGTTTGGGGCTGGCTGGGGACATGGAGTGAAGTGTAGACGTGGTTGTCTGGCTCACTGGCCCCCCAAAATGGACCTGGTTGAGGGGTCCTGTTCTTTGCACTTACAAGCTCTGTTTTAGACCATGTTCCTGTCATCTAATAAACCTCTGTTTTACTGGCTGGCTGAGAGTAATGTCTGACTGTGAAGTTGGGGTGCAGGACCCTCTGGCTTCCCCAGGACGCCACCTGGGTGGAGTCACTGTGGGAAGTGCACGGAGGGGCAGAGGATGCTGAATGCTCTGAGGTCAGACCAAGGAAGGTGGAAGTTGTGTGAGCTGTGTGTCCTGAAGACAGTCTGCTCACAGAAAGGAGACTTCCCCTAGATTCCTGACTGGCTTCGTAGGGAGCAGTTCCAGAGCATTGCCCGGGGACTCCATGACACTCTCACAATCCCATGTAGCTCCAGAAATAAAGGGGACAAACCAGTCTTATGTTTCATTTTTCAATTAGAAGAAAATACTCTCAGATCCCAAGCAGAGCTGTCCTAGATAATGACAAGATTTGACACAATTACCCACCCATCTAAAAGTATGCTAGAATCCTTTGCACTTTCAGCAGTATGATGAAAGCATAATTGGATTTTGATATATATGGGTAGAGATGCAGCATTAAATCAACTGGGTGCAAAATGTCCCTAATATTCTGAAGCCTCCTTATACCTGGTGGCTTAGCTTAAAAACCAGTGCTTAAAACCAGGCCTGAACCCACACATAAAATGTACATTTAGGATGGTTTAGAACACTGTAGGATACATCTGTATTGCAGAGGTTTGCTTAACTTTAAATGGAGATGGTGGAACTTGCTTTGAACTGTTCAAGCTGTGATTGCTACTAATGACATTTTCTGAATCAATAGAAGACTTTCATTGACATGTACTTCCCTTTACATATTGTAACCACATTGTCCCCAGCTTCCACCTGTCTAGGATCTCTGATGCAGAAACATTCAATATTGATAAACTAAAAAAGTCATCCGACCTAAGGTGAACTCCATTTAAACACTCTCTGACTTGTCAATAGCTTTCAGAGACTAGAAGACGTGGGGAGGAAAAGAACTGAAGAGGAAAGTGTAAAACTGTTTCCTGTAAATGAATTTCAGAAGATCTTTTACGAAGTGGAAGAAAGGGACAGGTGGACCAGTTAAGCCTGACCTTCCAGCCTCATCTCTAGAGGCCTGAGGTCTGATTTTCCTCTCAATTACCCCAATTCTTTATCAGCATTATAAATGCTCCCAAGTACATTATACATACAGTTATAAAAAGGTACATAGTAAAGCTATAGCACACAGAAGAGACAGAGAGAACTGTAAAGGTTTTAGAGTCACAATTCTGCAATGGCATCTATACTTTCAAGAGGATCTTGGTGAGATGCCCTGTAAGCTTGGAAGATATTTGGCTTCATCCTCCTAAAACACAAGATTTTGCATCACTCAGTATAATACCAAGACATCATTGAACTTCCAGTTTTGTTCAAGTTCTGTGGAAGTAGAACTTTACTGTCCTGACTGCATTTAAAGGGTGAAATCCTGGTTTCAATGAAGTCAGTAGGTGTTTTCCCATTGATGTCAGTGGAGTCAGGATTTTACCCCAAGTCTGTAATTGTTTTTCCAAGACATGAATGGATTTGAGATAAAAAAAAGACAAAGACATTTTGACTAGTTTAAATTGGAAGATTAATTTCTCTTAAGAACAAAGACAAGCTGTAGCCTCAGCACCAGCTGGTGTGGACTTCAGGCTGCTTGATGGAAAAAGGCCTAACATTCACAAACACTCTAACTCTCATGATAGCCAAAAAAAAAAAAAAAGCAAACTTTAGAGTCAGAAAATACCTGGGATCCCTTACCCAATGGCTCACAAGGTGATTTAATAATAGTTTCAAATACTAAATTGAGGCTCCAGTGTTCCATTGGGCATTGGATTTAGGGGCTTTGAAACCATGTTGCTTTCAGAATTTCGGAGCTGTGACTGAAGAAGCAGGCTAGAACTGGAAAGGAGGAGATGAATGGTACCCTTGGGCTGAGACTTCCAATGAACTACAGCTCAGACCATTATAAAAATCAAAACGAAGGAAATCCAGAATATTTTATGTGGACTGTCTCTGGGGAGTTCAGTTTCGACCTCATGCACCAAACATACCATGTCCTCCAAAAAGAAAAGGAGTACTTGTGGCAACTTAGAGACTAACCTATTTATTTGAGCATAAGCTTTCGTGAGCTACAGCTCACTTCATCGGATGCATACTGTGGAAAGTGGGGGGGAGAAAACCTGGATTTGTGCTGGAAATGGCCCAACTTGATTATCATACACATTGTAAGGAAAGTGATCACTTTAGATAAGCTATTACCAGCAGGAGAGTGGGGTGGAGGGAGAGAAAACCTTTTGTAGTGGTAAACACCCATTTTTTCATGCTTTGTATGTATAAAAAGATCTTCTATACTTTCCACAGTATGCATCCGATGAAGTGAGCTGTAGCTCACGAAAGCTTATGCTCAAATAAATTGGTTAGTCTCTAAGGTGCCACAAGTACTCCTTTTCTTTTTGCAAATACAGACTAACACGGCTGTTACTCTGAAACATGTCCTCCAAGTGTCCCTGTAAGCTTTGGTGGTGGACGGTTTTCTGTATTTGAGATCAAGCAGCTCTTGAACATACCCATATTCTGGGGTATATGACTGTCCAGATTCCATGCAGGGAGCCTCAGTTATTCTAAGTCCCTGTGAACACCTGTGCCCTTCAAGAGACTCTTTATTGTTGCTCTCTCTCACTGCTAGCATGATGTGACCAGTATCCTCCCTTGTGCACATTCCTATGTACACATACCATTTTCAGGCCAGACTTGCTCTTCCTGAAAATCCTTCTTCCTGTGCACTCATCTGAGGAGAAAGACAGAAGCCTGACAAAGCAGACAATGTTGTGGATGTATTTTCAAAACCCCTTCTAGAACACTCAGATCACCACCTTTGAAAATTCCCCTCCATATCTGTGTTACAAGCCACTCTATTAGTAGCCAGGCCATCAGAGAGAGGGTTCCCAGGTAGGGATGGATTGACATGTCTGCCTATTGAGCAATTATCCAAGACCAGATTCATAGCCTGATGGGGAAAAAAATTCTTGGCCATCTATGAGACAGATGAGAACTGTACTTGATGTGGCCTATAATAGTTTATAAAATGCTTGAATACCCTTCTCTCCTGAGCTTCACAAACACACACCTTTTAAATATCCTGGCTCAATGGGGATGGATGCCCAGAGCTTTGGAAAGGTAGTATTTTATTTTCCACACCTACCACTTCTACACCTCTACACTAAAAATAGCTGGCATATTATTTTCCAAAGCAGCTCTTGATTTTTATTATTTTATATGCTGAAACAAATGTCAAAAGAGATGGAAACACTAGTGTTATTCTAAACTTTAAAGATTTGGGCTATGTTTGGAAGGCTACTGCTATAATTATCCTAAAAGAAAAGCTGTTTGTTTGCAAGGTAACTCACACACTATTTAAATCCTCTATGAATTGTTTCAGTTGGCCAAGGAAAACAATGGGCAACGTAAGAATTAATTGGCTGCTAATCTCTGTGTTTTTCTTAGGATGTTTTTGCAAGCAATGGATTAAAATCAATGTTTAATGCTACACAGTCCCAGCTGAAATCATATTAGGAGAGCCTCAGCTAAAAATCTCTGCAAAAAAAGGACCTGTCCTCCCACTCTTTGCTATGTTTCCACCCCCTGCATATGTAGGTGGGAGAGTGGGAGCTTGGGAATGTGAATTTGATCCAGCACTGATCAGCCAGGCAGCAAACTCTTATTGTTCTTTAGATACCAAACATAACTAGGGATAAGCCCAGTCATTCTCCACATAACACAGCTTTTGTGCTCAGCAGTGCGATTAACAGAAAAGGGAACCACAAAGAGCTTTTAGAGCTTTATTAAACTTGTCATAAATAACATATTCTAATGCACAAATCTTAGGAATTCAGTTCACATTTATATTAGAAATGAAAAAAAATATTTAAAATAAACTTCCCCTTCAGGCCTTTTGCAGTTACTCATTCAGGTTTATGTACCATTTTTGTTCTCTGTTGTACATATATTATACTGTAAGAAAACTGAAAGGGAGAGATGAGAATCTTACTGTTTCTGATTTATGTTAGAGCAGGGATCGGCAACCTTTGGCACATGGCCCGCCAGGGAAAGCTCCTGGCAGGCTGGGCCGGTTTGTTTACCTGCAGCATCTGCAGGTTCGGCCGATCGCAGCTCCCACTGGCTGCAGTTCGCCATCCCAGGCCAATGGGGACTGCGGGAAGCAGCACGGGCCGAGGGATGTGCTGGTCGCCCTACCCGCAGCCCCCATTTGCCTGGGACAGTAAACCATGGCCAGTTGGAAGCTGCGATCGGCCGAACCTGCAGACGCTGCAGGTAAACAAACTTACCCTGATGGGCCATGTGCCAAAGGTTGCCGATCCCTGGATTAAACAATACTTGAAGTTTTTAGCAGGTCACTAAACTGAAGCCAGTGATTTATACTAAGGAGTCTCATTTAGTATTCATGGGTGTGAATTTTTTGGCATAATAACTAAAACTACTTCTTACTTCTCTAGCACTTTCTAATCAAGGATATGGAAACTGAGGCACAGAGAAGTTAAGGCCAACATTCTCAAACATGGCAGCTAAGGTTGAACACCTAAATCTATATTAGGCACTTGATTTGCAGAGGTGAGGTGAACTCATTTATTAATCTAAATGAGTTTAGGTGCCTAACATCAGCACCATATTTGCAAATTTTAGCCTAAGTGATTGCTCAGGTCACATAGGGAGTCTGTGTTATAACCATTAATTAGATTCTGTGCATTAACCAAAAGACCCTCTGTGATGTTACGCCCCATATTCTTTATAGAAATATGCTTATGATATGAATATGGCATAACTAAGATGTATTTTAAGCAAGATGGGTCTTGTGAGATATCATTGGAAAGATTATGATTTACTGAATGTGATTATCCAATGTATCATTTCTGTATCTGGAGTTAGGAATATTGACTATGTAACAATTACAACTGTGGTTATACCTGGGGAACACCCACCAGACAGTAATCTATCAGCCTGGATGGGCCATTAGGAAAGTCTTTAAAGATGCTGATCTCCCATCTTCTTGTAGTTCCTTCCTGTGGACATTACAAATAAGCCTTATCTCATGGTTGCTTTAACACTGCAAAAAGAAAAGGAGTACTTGTGGCACCTTAGAGACTAACCAATTTTTTGAGCATAAGCTTTCGTGAGCTACAGCTCACTTCATCGGATGCATACTGTCAAGGTTCCTCCCCCACTCTGAACTCTAGGGTACAGATGTGAGGACCTGCATGAAAACCTCCTAAGCTTACTTTTACCAGCTTAGGTTAAAACTTCCCCAAGGTACAAATTAATTTTATCCTTTGTCCTTGGAATATCCACTGCAACCACCAAACTCTAACTGGGTTTACTGGGAAACGTAGTTTGGACATGTCTTTCCCCCCAAAATCCTCCCAACCCTTGCACCCCACTTCCTGGAAAAGGTTTGGTTAAAATCCTCACCAATTTGCATAGGTGACCACAGACCCAAACCCTTGGATCTGAGAACAATGAGAAAGCATTCAGTTTTCTTACAAGAAGACTTTTAATAGAAATAGAAGTAAATAGAAGTAAAGGAATCACCTCTGTAAAATCAGGATGGTAGATACCTTACAGGGTAATTAGATTCAAAACATAGAGAATCCCTCTAGGCAAAACCTTAAGTTACAAAAAAGACACACAGACAGAAATAGCCATTCTATTCAGCACAGTTCTTTTCCCAGCCATTTAAAGAAATCATAATCTAACACATACCTAGCTAGATTACTTACTAAAAGTTCTAAGACTCCATTCCTGTTCTATCCCCGGCAAAAGCAGTGTACCGACAGACACAGACCCTTTGTTTCTCTCTCTCCTCCCAGCTTTTGAAAGTATCTTGTCTCCTCATTGGTCATTTTGGTCAGGTGCCAGCGAGGTTACCTTTAGCTTCTTAACCCTTTGCAGGTGAGAGGATTTTTCCTCTGGCCAGGAGGGATTTTAAAGGGGTTTACCCTTCCCTTTATATTTATGACACATACTGTGGATGAAGTGAGCTGTAGCTCACGAAACCTTATGCTCAAATAAAATTCTACACTTTCCACAGTATGCATCCGATGAAGTGAGCTGTAGCTCACGAAAGCTTATGCTCAAATAAATTGGTTAGTCTCTAAGGTGCCACAAGTACTCCTTTTCTTTTTGCAAATACAGACTAACATGGCTGTTACTCTGAAACCTGTCATTTAACACTGCAAGGTCATGTGATGATGTCACTTGGTATGAAATACCACCTTGGACACTGCTGGTACTTTTCCACTGAAGAAGGAGGGTAGCGATCAAACAGGGAAACAAAAGATTCCCGCCATATGTAAATTATATTTAAGGCTAGAAAGTGAATTAATCAAGGTCGCCAGTTCTTCACTGAATCCCCACCCAGGATGACTGCTGTAACCACCCAAGACTGATCTGGGAAGAAAGGACTGGGACCTGGGCTGAGACAGAGGTCTAGCCTGTGAAGAGAAATTTCTGGAACTCTAAGCTGCAGAAACTCTGCAACCTGCCTTAAACAACATTTAGGGTGAGAAATTACTATTTGTAACCAGTTTCTTTAGTGAATTAAGCTTAGGGTGCATGTTTGTTTATTTTGCTCAGTAATCTGCTTTGTTCTGTTTGCTATCCCTTATCACTTAAAATTTAACTTTTGTAGTTAATAAACTCGTTTCTTGTCTATTCCAAACCCCAGTTTGTGCAATTCATAACTGGGGCTGGAAGCAAAAAGCTGTGCATATCTTCCTCCACATTGAGAGAGAGGGCGAATTTCATGAGCTTACGCTATGTAGATCACTATACAATGCAAGACAATATAATTTTGGGTTTACACTCCAGAGGGGGTATGCACCAAAGCGCTGGGCAATTCCCTGAGCTGAGCCCTCCCACACAGAGCTGACTGCAGACTCTGTGTGATTATACAGCTGTGTGTGTCCCTGCCTGTGTGTGTGCTGGAGAGGGGGGCTTGAGAGCCTGACACAGCAGCACAGTGTGGGGGAGGGGACCCAGGCTGGTGGAATGCCAGCACATCAGGTGGCACTTCCATACATAATTTTCTATTATAAAATCATATGCAATAATGATCAGAATAAGCAGAGAATCAAAATGGCATATTATTTTAAATTTCTCCAAAACTACAACAGATTTTTTTAAACTTTGTGTGATATAACATACATCTTAACACTCTAAAATTCAAGTCTGGGGCATTTTTTACATTTAATTATTTATAATTATGTCTAAACCACTCAATAAACAAAATATGTCCATTTCTGGATCCTACCCTATTAGTACCTTAAGTACAGTCGGTAGAAACATGTAAGTGAAATTCATAAAATTACACTGTATGTGAAGAACCATCTTTAATTCAGATCAATGTAAGTCTTACCTACAAAATTAACATTTACCTACAGTATACTTTATATAATGATAACTTGCCAAATATAAAATAATATTGCCTGCATCAAATTCTTCATATACAGTAGTTAATTGACTTGGCTATTGTCTTCATATCCCTTTAAAAGGGCATGATCAATAGTAACAGTGTATAGAAACGTTTTGTTTGCACAATCTATCTTGGTCTGTTTCTGTTCATGATTCATCTGGATCTATGCACCTTACAATATGCTACAATTTGTTTCAGTGCATTTCTATACATCACAAAATCTCATCCTCCTGAGTGTTTATTTAGACGGCTGAAAATGAGATGGAGTGTTAACAGAACTTCTAATTTCTGAAATGACAGACCACCAATGAATTTTATTTTTAAAGGTTTGTTTCATCCTTATTATTATTAGAGATTCAACTAGCTAATTTATTGTATTGACCTACACTAATTTAAATACATTAAGAGCATTTTAAGGATCATTTAATTTCCCACTCTGCAAACAGTTTAGTATCCCAAGGTGACCATTATTCTTGAGGGCAACTATCTATTTTTCAAACGATATCTATCACCAAGCGTAAGTATTTTTCACATATAATTAGCAATTAAGATTTCTTCAGATTATATCTCAAAATATCAATTATATACTCTGCAGTGATTTGAAAATGCATGCACACGTCTCCGTGTTCTGTTAGGCCAAAAAATAGTTTGAGGTTAGTTATGTAGCAAGTTTGAGCATTAAAGCAACAGCATGTTATTCTTGGGACCAGTACTCACAAGATTTGAAATGAATCTAACAGAGTCACTATTCATCTTCACAGAGTGAAAAAAATCTAAAAACCCTATGCCAAATCATGGGGTTGAATAAACTTTGTCTACTAAGCAGAAGTCCATATTGCCAATGCCTACTCATGTACCTGACTGGCACAGATGGAGAGGATTTCAGTTGTTTGTTGCCTTCCCCATCAAATATTTACAAATATCACATTCAGACAGAAATCTTAGAGGTAAAACATGACAAGAAATACCAAGGATTAAGTTACATAGTTCAGTGGAAACACTGACCCTGAAGGAGTTACTTCTTTGCTGAATGCCTGTCTACACACACTGTAAAACTTAGATAAACAAATGATAACTATCTTCTAGAGGTGTAAGGGGAGCACTCCTTTTTAATGGCATTTGGATTTGGTCAGTTTGTTAGTAATTGACTGTTAACTATTAATTTATGATGCATCATCTATGCAGTCTATCCTAAGAGCCCCTTAGTCATCATTCTCTCTTAGTAATAGGAAACAGGAAATCTATAAAGTTTGTAAGTGGGACAACAGCCAGGAACTGGCCTTAGTAACAACCTATTATTCATAGTAAATAAAGGTGTTGGTGTAACATGCCCCAAAAGTTTATATAACCAATGAAAGACATTCCTTACATCAATTTTTGGCATTTCACAATTTATATTTTTCCTGGATTGTTTAACTGGCTCATGAAGTTTGGCCCTCAAGCTGGACAGTCTAAGAGCCAGCCAGATACAAAACCAGATACTTGCTGAAATAATCTAAACCATGTAGAAAATAGCAAGAACATGTAGAAAATAAAGAACCTTAACAACCATGAATAAACGAATATCAACTAGTGGAAGAATTTTCTTGACCTTACATCTTTGGAGAGCAGTGTGCACATGGTATATTCATTTTCAAACAACACTAGAAGATGGGTCTTAAATGACAGATTATGCATAGAATGCCATATAATTGTGAATGCTACTGAAAAGCATTTTCAGCCAAGAAACAAAACCAGCAGAGGAAAAGTAGGGAGAGGGATAGCTCAGTGGTTTGGAGCATTGGCCTGCTAAACCCAGGGTTGTGAGTTCAATCCTTTAGGGGGCCATTTGGGATCTGGGGCAAAAATTGGGGATTGGTCCTGCTTTGAGCAAGGGGTTGGACTAGATGATCTCCTGAGGTCCCTTCCAACCCCGATATTCTATGATTCTAAGGAAACAAAGGTTTAAAAAGACTAAAACAAACATGGCACAATTCTTAATAGTCTCTAGGAGGAGTTTATGTTCAGTTGTTCATTCAGAATTAGTGGCTCTATTCTGCCACTCATGCTCATGTGGAATACTGCATACTGGAATCAAGTAGAGCAAATGTGGAATAAAGTCCTAAGTAGGAACAGAAAGAGACAAGCTGGGCAAGAGGGCGAGAGAGCAGGAAGAAGGGTACTGTCAACGCATGCAATCTGATTGTGGTATTTGCTGTTTTGGCCACTGTATTGTTAGCAAAGAGCGAAGTTGAATGCAGGATAAGTTGAACAAGTAGAATTTTATTAGACTCCGTGCACTGCTCTGTCTACATAGCTGTGTTTCTTCTAGCCTAACTCCATTAGTTTCTCAGTTCCCCTGCTGTCTCACCCATAACAGTTCTTCCGGGGAACATGGACTCTCTGGCTCTGGCCCAGGCCTACACTTAAAATTTAGATCAAGCTAACTATGTTGTTCAGGGGTTTGTAAAAATTCACACCCTCAGCACCACAGACCTAGTTACCACTGCTCAGGGAGGTGGATTACCTACATTGACGGAAAAGCTCCTTCTGTCACTGTAGGAAGTGTCTATACTGCAGCGCTACAGTGGCATAGCTATAGTGCTGCAGCTGTGCCATTGTAGTCCTTGTAGTGTAGACATAGCCTTTAGTTCCACTGATCATGATTCAGCCACAGGTCACGTAGTCTTGTGATTACATAAAAATTTCAAATTTCATTTAAGGAACATATCTCACCACTTAAATATATTCAGTTCAAGTACTAATGGAAAATGTGTCATGAAAGAGCATATTGGCTACATATTTTGACTGAGAAAGAGATATTTTAATTTAATGTGACACTGAGGATGATCACTTCATCATGAAAGAGCAAGTTAGATTTTCACGCATAGTATCTTACCAATAAATAATGGTATTTTTCCTGTACTAAGAAAGAATTCAATTTCAACAGGAACAGGAGAAAATGGAGACAAATTGGAGGGCGTTCAGACTAGTGAACAAAACCAGTTGAAGGGGTGTAGGGATCATCTTATATATTGGTTGTCTAAACAACAGCTAAGGAGAGTTGAGGGTGGGTGAAGATAACTGTTTATATATATTTTTAAAAGCATTATTTATTTAGGGAGTAATAAGAAGTTCTAAGTAGAGTAATCAGATTACAAAGAAAAAAAATGCTGCAACTATAGGGAAATCTTCATCGACAACAAGCTCTATCAGACTGTGGTCTTAAGAAAGGTGTGGAGGCCCCATCACCTAAGACATTTAAAACTAGACAAGATAAAAACATGAGAAAATATACTTTAGAGAGCAATCCAGTAGTGGCAGAGGTGGGGGGTATTGAGTGGACTTATACATGCTTTCCAGCTCCAAAAGCTGCTGAGTGCTTCTCATTCCACTACATGTCAGCTTAACTCATTGACCAAAGTTACGGGTGTTACGTCATTATTAGCCTAGCACAGGATGCAAAGCTGCTACAGTCCTGTGGTGACTCACTTCTGAAACTTCAGTACATCCTGAAGACTGCTGATGCTCGATCTGATAAGTGGCAAATTCAACAACCCAGTACGTTTGACCTTATTTAACACAGCCACGGTATGTTTCTGGAAAAAATTATTCAGAAAATGAGTGGGTGCTGCAGAAATATGTACATTCATCACATGTACTCTATTATGTTGTTTTGTAGCCAGAAGATAGTCATGCTGTTCTGTGGAATTCTTCCACATCAGAAAGGATAGGCCAGTCATTACAACACATCCTCTGTTATATGACTTGATTTACACAAGTGCATGTGAGATCAGAAACTAGTGGTTACAAATTGGAGGATGCACAGAATGACTTTATTATGGGTGAGACAAGGTCACTGAGGTAATATATTTTATTGGACCAACTTCTGTTAGCGAGAGCGACAAGCTTTTGAGCTTACACAGAGCTTTTCTTCAGGTTTTATTATGGGTGTAATACTAATGGAGATTTGCTAGTATTCAAGTTTTGCTAGTTATATTTTACATGACTGTAGTGCCAAATCTCTGTGGTCCTGTGCAAAGACTGTAGGGGCAGGATTTGGGGTAACATGCTGGTTGTAGGCCAATGGCAGAAATAGAGAAGCTTCCACTACACAGATTTCCAGTCCTCTGCTTCATGGTAGAGAATTGTAAGGGATACAAAAGGCTAATTCTTCCAGTGGGATGAAGACACCTCAATAGGCCCACATCCACATCCTGGTATTCATTCCTCTCCACCACTTGCACAACTACCCAGCCGAGTTTCTTAAGATGGACACTGGCGTGAAGATTTTGAATAGGAAAAAAAAAAGTAATCTCTGGAGGTGCTTCTTGGATGTGTAATAACAAATTCCATAGAATATTAAGTGCCTGCAGGTTGTATGTTAGGATAATCCTGGAGGAAAAATCTTAAACCCATTTTAGTGGATAATACTGTAAACTACCTGGGATAGTGAAGTCTTTTTGTAATCTTCTCTGTATTCTGCGGCTGATGTGGGTTTCCTGAATGGAAACCAATAAAAGAAAAAAAATCAAATAGACTGGCAACAACTAGATCCACTATAAAAATTATAAAAACATGGAAGAAAGATGAAGGAGCCATTTTACTAATTCAGAATAAGCAGTAGGACACACACTAACCCTGGACTACTGGAAGTTGGAAGCTGTGCCAGGTGTTGCTGGAAAAGTAGTTTTCCCCATATTTGCAATACAGCTTTAGATTTTATGTATGACCAAAATATTTTGATAATTTGGGCATTCTCACTTTATGTTTCCTCCAAATAAATATCTACTGATGCATTATATGTTTTATCCTGAGTGATGTCAAGCCCTCTAATATGATCTGTTTAATATTATCAGCAACACTGCTGGCTTTTTTGTGCTTTTTTGTGCAGTGGGAACTTAAAGCTGGGGCACTCAGAATTTTGTGGGAGCTCTCAGATTATCAGGTTTATGAATGACTTAAAATATTACACTGTATTTCAGTGTTTTTAATATTGTGTTGGCAAAATAAAAATGAAAAGCAGAATGGGTCAGATTGTGAGATAATTACGTAGCCAGAATCGGGAGCAACAGGCGCATCATGGTGGTGAGAGTCACAAACTCCCTCTTGATCCCTTTAATGCTCATGGGAGGGATTAAACTACTCTGAGCCTATACCCATTCCAGCAGTACATACTGCCTGACAGTCTGGAGTAGCATTGTCACCCAGTCGATTGGGGCTGATGGGAATGGAACTTTAGTGCCATGTATTCATATGGAAGAGAACACAACAATTCTACAGAGCCTGGTTCCACTTCGGTGCTGCTAGCCATGATCCATGTAGCCAACACAAGGACATAAGGGGGTGGTTTGTGTCCCCATACAGCCCTGTGCCAGCACACTAGCCAGGCTACAATTTGCCCCAAAATGAAAACTGTCTAAACTACTACTAAATCAGTTCTAACATAATATATGAGTAGCTTTAGATTATAATTTATAATGCAAGTTACTAACATCTTGTGAAATGCTGAGCACCCTCAGATCCCTTGACTTCAGTGTGAATTGAGGATCCTCAGCTTGCAAAATTGACCTCTCACTAACTAAGGTGTCCTATTCACTGAATGACAGGAACTCCAGCTTCTTTCACTAAAGTGGAAACCAGTTCCTGCAAGAGCGTGAGAATTGCTAAAGGCAAAAAGGGTAAATAATCAAAAAAGTTATTGATGGAAAAGAGTGAGAGCGGGAAGAGGTCAGTGTGCTGTTCTCAAAGGAAGAAAGAATAGTAAACCAGTATCATTTTAGCTGGCGTTGTTGTTGTTTTTTACAGAACATCTGAAATCTCTTTGTTCTTTAAAGACAATCTATAGTAATTTAGACTCTGCTGGATTTGTAAATATTTTTACCACAGGTTTTGCCTATGTAGGCTCTTGCAACAGATATTGAAATGACTTGCTAGCAGTTCTGGATATTCTTAAGTACTAATCATAGTTAGGAAGACATATGCAGCTCAGTTTTCACACCAACCAAAAGTATTATAGATTTCTTTTGCTTCATTTTACTCCCCACCTTTTTCCATAATTTTTGGTGTCACACTCAGAACAATCCCTTACAGTGATGGATAGAAGTAAAATTCCACAAACCATTTAGTGGCTGATTATTGGTGTGCTGACTCAGTGGCGCACAATTAACAACACTTTTTTCTCCTTCCATCTGGATAACTGTTCTAAAAAGCAACCTTCTTGTTTGCTGTGTGGAATACAAAACTCAGCTAAATATGCCTGCTGTTATTCCTAATCAAGTCATAATCCTTTACAGCAAACTTTGCAGAAGAGTCTGAAAAGTCACTGGCTTGGTACCATGCCTGAAGTTTCTACATAATGCTCTCTAAATTCACTGACAAGAAACTTTGTTAATTCAGATTTAAACTTGCCCGATGGTGCCTCCTGCCCTTCCAGAACATTGAGTTCAGCTCTGAAAACCCAGAAATGAAGGCTTAAGGTATGTACCACCTCCACAATGAAACCTTAACTCTGCTCCATGGAGCTGGCAATAGCCACTGGGAATGGTTCAGTAAAGCTACTGTCATAAATTGACAGGAAGAAACAAAGAGAATGTGCCATTGTTTACATTGTGTGACAGATTTGAATTCCAGTATGTATTTGCATGCTCTCCAGCTGTGTTCACGTTAGGCAGAGTTGTACTGAAAGTTAGAGGGATTAGTTACAGCAGGTTGGAAGAGTTGTCACAAAACAATAACAGAAAATGCGGTAATAGCAGTAGTGCTGAATGACCAAAAAGATTAGTAGCGACTGGATGTCTAACATAGTGAATGCCATTGAAAATGAGATAGGATCAGAGGCTGAAATAGGGAAAAACAAGTTAAAAGTTACTTAGACAAGTTAAATGTCTTCAAGTCATCAGGGCCTGCTGAAATACACTCTAGAATACTCAAGGAGCTGACTAAGAAGATATCTGAGCCATTAGTGATTACCTTTGTAAAGTCATGGAAAATGGGAGAGATTCCAGAGGACTGAAAAAGGACAAATATAGTGCCAATTTATAAAAAGTGAAATAATGATAACCGAGAGAATTACAGACCAGTCAGCTTAACCTCAGTACCCAGAAAGATAATGGAGCAAATAATTAAGCAATCTATTTGCAAACATCTATAAGAGAATAAGGTGATAAGTAGTGGGCAACATGGATTTGTCAAGAACAAATCTGTCATACCAATTTAATAGCTTTCTTTGACAGGGTAACAAGTTTTGTAGATTGGGGGAAGTGGTAGATGTGGTATATCTTGACTTTAGTATGGCTTTTGATACTGTCTCATAAACAAACTAGAGAAATAAACTGGTTAGAAATCCATCCCCAGAGAGTAGTTATCAGTGGTCCACAGTCAAGCTGGAAGGGCATATCAAGTAGGGTCCCATAGGGATTAGTTCTGGGTCCGGTTCTGTTTAATATTTTCATCAATGATTTAGATAATAGCATAGAGTACACTTTTAAAGCTTGCATAATATACCAAGCTGGGAGGGGTTTCTAGTGCTTTGGAGGACATAAATAAAATTCAAAATGATCTGGACAAATTGAAGAAATGGTCGGACATAAATAGGATGAAATTCAATAAGGACAAATGCAAAGTACTCCACTTAGCAAGGAACAATCACTTGCACAATGGGAAATGACTGCCTAGGAAGGAGTACTGTGGAAAGGGATCTGGGGGTCATAGTGGATCACAGGCTAAATATGAGTCAACTTCATTCTGGGATGTATTAGCAGAAGTGTTGTAAGCAAGACACAAGAAGTAATTCTTCCGATCAACTATGCACTGATTAGGCCTCAACTGGAGTATTATGTCCGGTTCAGGGCACCACGTTTCAGGAAAGATGTGGACAAACTGGAGAAAGTCCAGAGAAATAACAACAATTATTAAAGGTCTAGAAAACATGACGTATGAGGGAAGATTGAAACAATTGGGTTTGTCTAGTCCCCCTCTATTCGACATTGGTGAGGCCTCATCTGGAGTACTGTGTCCAGTTTTGGGCCCCACACTACAAGAAGGATGTGGATAAATTGGAGAGAGTCCAGCGAAGGGCAACAAAAATGATTAGGGGTCTGGAACACATGACTTATGAGGAGAGGCTGAGGGAACTGGGATTGTTTAGTCTGCGGAAGAGAAGAATGAGGGGGGATTTGATAGCTGCTTTCAACTACCTGAGAGGTGGTTCCAGAGAGGATGGTTCTAGACTATTCTCAGTGGTGGAAGAGGACAGGACAAGGAGTAATGGTCTCAAGTTGCAGTGGGGGAGGTTTAGGTTGGATATTAGGAAAAACTTTTTCACTAGGAGGGTGGTGAAACACTGGAATGCGTTGCCTAGGGAGGTGGTTGAATCTCCTTCCTTAGAAGTTTTTAAGGTCAGGCTTGACAAAGCCCTGGCTGGGATGATTTAATTGGGGATGGGTCCTGCTTTGAGCAGGGGGTTGGACTAGATGACCTCCTGAGGTCCCTTCCAACCCTGATATTCTATGATTCTAGTCTGGAGAAGGGACGATTAAGGGGGGACACACATGATAACAGTTTTCAAGTACAATAAAGGTTGTTACAAGGAGACAAGAGAAGCAGCAATGGACTTAAATTGCAGGTTTAAAGGCTGGTTCAGGTTGGACATTAGGAAAAACTTCCTAACTGTCAGGGTATTTAAGCACTGGAGTAAATTGCTTAGGGACATTGTGGAATCTCCATCATTGGAGATTTTTAAGAGCAGGTTAGACAAACATCTGCCAGGGATGGTTTAGTTATGTAGTCCTGCCATGAGTGGACATGCAGGGGAGTGGACTAGATGACCTTTAGAGGTCCCCTTCTGTCCTATGATTCTAAGATATGTTCCTTGAAACATTAAGTATGTCTCATTTCAGTGCTGCAGGTTGTATCAGTAGTGATGACAGGAGTAATCTTATCATAGGGATCGTCAGCAGCCTGGTGAAGGGACTGTACCATTTAGCAAGCCTGGAGTGATTTGCGTGGAGTAGACTCAGTATGAGCATAGGCCAGGTGTAGATAGCACCACCTTGCTGCTCCTGACCTAAACCCAAGCTTTGCCTTAGCAAAGAGAAGACGTTAACAATTTGTCCTACAGTGCTCATGTACACTGTTCCCTTCATGTTCTGCAGCATCTAAAAAGGCTGAGTGCTAGTATGTATGTTAATGGCATGCTGGGGCATTGCTCAAAGAGGGCAGAGTTAAGATTGTGTTGTGGAACTGATGTTTATTTTAACTGTGTATTTCCTGGTTTTCAGAGGTTTGAATGCAGCTGTACTTAATGTTTTGGAAGGGCACCAGGCACTCCCTGGACAACCTTATCTCTGTGTTAAAGTATTTTGTCAGTGAAGTTCCTAGGTGTTTAAAAAGAAAAATCACAAAATCAAAAATATGTTGTTTTTTGTAGGAGATACTGTTAAATTAGGGAAGTGTAGTTACCGCTCTGGACAGCACTTTGAACTCCGATGCACTAGCCAGGTACACAGGAAAAGCCCCGTTATCTGATTTTTTTTAATTAATAAAGAATGCATGGTTTCAAAACAATAGATACTTTATTTCAAAGGGGGGAGGGTGGTTGGCTTACAGGGAATTAAAATCAACAAAGTGGGCAGGTTTGCATCAAGGAGAAACACACACAACTGTCACACCGAAGCCTGGCCAGTCATGAAACTGGTTTTCAAAGCCTCTCTGATGCACAGCACGCCTTGCTGTGCTCTTCTAATTGTCCTGGTGTCTGGCTGCTCAAAATCAGACATCAGGCGATCTGCCTCAACCTCCCACCCTGCCATAAATGTCTCCCCCTTACTCTCACAGATATTATGGAGCACACAGCAAGCAGCAATAACAGTGGGAATGCTGGTTGCGCTGAGGTCTGACCAACAGCACCAGCGAGCTTTTGAACATCCAAAGGCACATTCTACCATCATTCTGCACTTGCTCCTTACTACTGTCCAGGCTTCATGAGCCATGGGAACAAGGGGTAGGCTGGGGTAGGTGTGACCATGCAGTGCTGCCAGCTGGGAGAGCAGCCTGAGGCAGAAGCCTCCAGCTCACAGGAGAGCAGTGTTGCAGCAGAAGCAGTGGAGCCGAACACCATGCCCTGGAGGTTGCTAGGAGCTGGGCAGGGAAGACGTTCCCAGAATCCCCAACCAAGCTACATGTCCGACGAGGACAGCTACCAGTCCTACTTCACTGTCTGCTGCAGAGTTGCAGGAAAGCAGAGTTGCAGCGGAAGCGGTGGAGCCATACACCATGAACGAGGACAACTAGCAGTCCTACTTCACTGTCTGCTGCGAAGGCACACAAGAGCTGCTGCTGTGTAGCAATGCCAGCTGCTGCAGGTGCTTCTGTGTCAAATGCTTGGAGATCCTGGTCAGGCAAGGTACCTCGGGCAAGGCAAAAGAGCAAGAGCCCTGGAGCTGTTACATGTGTCAACCATAGAAGTGGTATGGGGTGTTACAGCACCAACCGGACTGGAATGTACAGCTGCAAGACTTCTTCACCAGCGACAAAGGACAGGAATGTGATGCACCTAAAGTCTAAAAAGGCACGCACATTTCCCAGAGTCACTACCCTTGATAACAGAACATAAATGATTGCATTGGCCACTTGGATCACAGCAGCCCCCACAGTAGACTTGCCCACAACAGCAGTGGTGACGGTGAGCTGAGCGGGCTCCATGCTTGCCATGGTATGGCATCTGCACAGGTAACCCAGGAAAAAAGGCGCAAAATGATTGTCTGCTGTTGCTTTCACGGAGGGAGGGGCAACTGATGACATATACCCAAAACCACCCGGGACAATGTTTTGGCCCCATCAGGCATTGGGAGCTTAACCCAGAATTCCAATGGGTGGCGCAGACTGCAGGAACTGTGGGATAGCTAGCCACAGTGCACCACTCCATAAGTCGATGCTAGCCACTGTAGTGAGGACACACTCCGCCGACTTAATGAGCTTAGTGTGGACATATGCAATCGACTGTATAAAATCAAATTCTAAAAATCGACTTCTATAAAATCGACCTAATTTCGTAGTGTAGACATACCCTAAGTCTGCAGCTACAACTTACTCTTAGCAGTATAGGAGGATCAGAGAGGTGGGAAGTGGCCCATTCATCTCAATTAGATGTTCTTAGCTAAAAGAGAATACCCAGTTAAGATGAATACAGCCTCAAAACAAGTTCTGAAAGGTGTGAACTGATTCACTCATCTCACTGGATGTTCTTATCTTCCCTCCCTTGGTTCCAGTGCTTGTGGCCAAACACCATGCACTGATTAGGCCTGTTCTCAACTCCTCATTTGGTTTCAGCACAGTATGCTTGGTGCATGCCCTGAGCATGTTCTCAACTCCCAAATATGATTTCAGTGCTGCATACAGTGCCAGGCATCTAACTTCCCCATTCCATTCCTCACCCCAGTGTCTTCATTGTATGCCTGTGCCATGGATCTAGCGCAGAGGTGGGCAAACTATGGCTGGCGGGCCACATCCGGCCCGCGGGACCATCCTACCCGGCCCCTGAGCTCCTGGCCTGGGAAGCTTGCCCCCGGCCCCTCCCCTGCTGTTTCCCCTCCCCCAGAGTTTCAGCTCACTGCACTGCTGGCACAATGCTCTGCGCAGCGGGGCTGTGAGCTCCTAGGGCAGCACAGCTGCAGAGCCACGGCCTGACCTGGTGCTCAGTGCTGCACGGCATGGCTGCCTGTCCTGGTGCAGCCGCGCCACCAGCTACCGGTGCTCCAGGCAGCATGGTAAGGGGGCAGGGAGCGGGGGCGGGGGTTGGATAGAGGGCAAGGGAGTTTGGGGGGTGGCCAGGGGTGTGGATAGGGGTCGGTGAAGTCAGGGCAGGGAACAGGGGAGTTGAATGGGAGCATGGGTCCCAGAGGGGCAGTCAGGAAGGAAAGGAGGGGTTGGGTGGGAGGTGGTGGGGGGAGTCAGGTAATAGGGAGCGGGGGGGGAGTGGATGGGGCAGGGGTCCCGGGGCGCAGTCAGGAAGGAGAGGGGGGTTGGATGGGGTGCTGGGGGGCAGTTAGGGGCGGTGGGTCCGGGCACGGTCAGAGAGAAGGGTTGTTGGATGAGGCAGGGGTCCCGGGGGGCAGTCAGGAAGGAGAGGGGAGGTTGGATGGGGCAGGGAGTCCGGGGGCGGTCAGCGGACAGAGAGCAGCAGGGGTGGATGTGGCTGGGGTCACCGGGGGGGGGCGGGGGCCGGGCCATGCCTGGTTGTTTGGGGAGGCACAGCCTCCCCTAACCAGCCCTCCATACAATTTCAGAAACCCAATGAGGCTCTCAGGTCAAAAATGTTTGCCCCCCCCCCGATGTAGCGTGTCTGTTCTCAGCTCTCCACTCACTCTCAGCATGCCATGCACTGAACTTGCTTCATCACTTTTCCCATCATGGCCTCAGCACTGTGGGAACATATAATGAAACAGGGAGAGAAATGCTGGGGGGGCGGGTAATAGAGATCTAGAGTTTAGGGGAAGAGCTGAAGCCTTCCTAGATCCCACACTGCGCAACTCTGATCTTCCTTCCTTTCTTCCCCTCATACTCCTGTGCTGCTCTGCAACCATCCTTTCCCCCTAGGAACAGCTGCGTCAAAGAGAGGGGTGAGCCTGGAGCCCTTTCCCCACTGTTGAAGTCAGCTATGGGGAAGGGAGGGAGTTCCGGGTTCTTTCATTGATCAGGGAGCAGTGAAGGAAAGGGGAGCCCCCAAGTCCCCTTCCTCAGCCTTGTGGAGATGCAACAGGGAGGAACTATGTAGGTAGGGGGTATTTGTAGGGGAGAGAGGGAGGCGGAGGAGGGCACAGATGGTTCTACTTCCCTTCTGAAGGGGAAGGTGCCCAATTTTTTCTTCTTATAGTTCTGGTGTCATGTTTCTGAGTTCCTAGAGAGCAAAAATCCTTAATAATTGAGGAACCAAAGCAAAACTACATTTTTCTTCAGCAGAACTCTGGTCATTGAACTGGGTTTTCAAAAACAGTGTTTAGATGATCTCTTGCATTAATAAGAGTAATTGTTTAGGGTGTGTGTTGGCAGCTCAGTAGCTATGGCAGAGCACAGCCCTAAGGATGAAGGTTAGCAGAGAGGCAAAGCCACCATCCTATACCTTCCCAACCCTCACACCTCCTGCACTGCTCTAGCACCCCCGCATTCCTCCCCCTCCCCACTGCTCCAAAATCACCATCACACCCAATATTCCAAATGTCAGGACCAAAAAGGTGATAAGAATCTGAAAATGTTATGAGCAGCTCATGTTAGGGGACCTGTCTATCAGAAACACCTTGAACAAATGAGCCAACAATTCGCTTTCTTTTGATCACACTCAGTTCCATTGTTCAGGAAACCCATGAAGAGTATGAGTTATGATTACATTACCCTAATTGATTACTATAGTCCTTCATCTTCCCTCTATTTAATTAATGCTGATTTCCTTGACAATACTTCTAAAGTAAAATCAGAATCTGCATGTGGATTTTAGAGTACTTTAAAATGTCTTGGTTTCAGGGTAAAACTTACAAAATGCACCCCTGCAGAATGCAGGCAAAAGGGCAGGGAACATACATAATACATTCTCTCAAAGCTGCCAATGGTAGTGCTCAAATTCATGGTGCATGGGTGCAGCTCATGTTCAATGAGCAGTGATAGTCACCCTGAACCGCCTAATTACTGAGATACCACATTGCCTGCAAACCTTCTGGCTTCCAGAGAGCCCTAATCTTGCTGTACACATGCATTTCACTTTTTGTAGGCACTTCAGTTTGGCATGTGCTGACCTGGAGTTACAAACTTTACCCTTAAAACCTTTTTCAATATTGCTTCCCCAAGGGGACAGTGGGTACCATGAACTAGTTTAGATATATCCCAAGCAACTGAGGTCAGTTTGGGAAAAATCAGAGCCAGAGGTTGAGCCTGAGGTGTGCACAAAAAGAGTTAGAAGAACCAGGTGATTTTGTAAAATTTTTTTTAAGCTGACTCTCAGGAGACCCTGGCTCAAATGACCACAAATTTGGACCACTAACACAACCAATCACCCTCAAGAGACACAGCAAATTCAATCTGAATAATCGTGCAGATTTTAGAGAACTTACAATAGTCAACCTTTCAAGAGAAGTAATGCTCAACCTTAACTAGAGCAGAGGTGGGACTTCTCTATAACACACATAATTCATGTAACAGATTGGGAAGATCTGTGATCATACTCAACATTCATGAAATATCAAAGTACAGATAATTTCATATTGGAAAGCACACTTTCCAATGATCACAATGTTTAATAATAAAATAAGGTTTCAAAGATTTTTCTTTTGGCAGCTTGTTTGCAATGGATAAAACTGTAACTAACAAAAAGGTGAGTCCCATTCTATACAGTATAAAGGCATGCAGAGCAGATGTCATCAAAACAGAGATTTATTTTGTGTCATACCTGTGATTGTAGAGGCAGAGATTTGAACAAACAGTCATTGTCTGAAATCTATTGAGAAAAGATACTTTGCATTTACCTTTGGTATTCCAGAAGTGTCAAGCCAGGCCCCGATGATATTTTCAACCGATAGTCCGTACCTTTAAAATAAAATTAAACTTGTTTCATGGAACATACATACACAAATATGTATATTTTCCAGAGAAAAACATGTAAAAATAGAATAAAAACCTTGTAGACTAAGCAGTAGTTTATAATCCAGTTCTTGTTCTTTTTAATTAACATTACCAGAGATGACACTTGCAAATTAAGACAGATCTGATTCTATGTTTTTCAAACTAAAATGATTAATTCAGTGACTATGAAAGCTGACAGAAAAAGTACAAGAAGCTAAGCTGCATTTATGAAACACATAAGCATGAGCAGGTGCTCTGTGGTTCTGTTTGTGTGGCTTTTCTGTTTCTCTTTTCTGAGAAAGAAACAAAGGGAGCAAAATTAACTGGAGATTGTCAAAATCAGTATTTTACTGAGGCAGCAATCAAAATGAAAGGAAAAAATGCCAGAGTTAAAACTGACATGAAGTCTGAACTGCCTTAGATGTACGGACTTTAAAATGTACTGCCGGACTTAAATCCTCCTTAAAGTTGGTAAGTATATATATTTGGATGTCAGCTTTTCTACACCTGTTTCTTTCCCTCATAACATTTATGGGTAAACTCACAATGCACTCTGAAACCATAACTGCTAAGAAAGGAAACAATCTGTTACATTTGAACTCAGTGGGACTGAGTTACTCAAGTACGTAAGTATTTGTATGATGAGGCCCTAAATTTGCATCCTAAGTTACATGTACGCTTGCATGCTTCCCTGGATACTTGTCCATGTATTGCTAGCACACGTACCCTGGTACCCATACTGAGCATCCACATATGCTGTGCTAGTCATAGCTGTACACCGTGCACAGGAATATACTCATACCCACACTGCCCATTTTCAGTATGTGATGGTAGTGCTACTATTTCAAGGACAATATCCCACAGTCCTTTCTGTCACAGGAGACACTCTGGGAACTGCCTTGCTACATGTAGCTGGTACTGTATGCCACATTTGTCGACGGCAACTTCTGATCATCTCTCCCTTCTGCCAAACTTCACTGAAGACATGGAGCAAATCCCTGATGGTATGATTCTGCTTCAGCTTGTAGGACAAATGTTCATGCAGTCCAGTACCAGATGTTGGACAGAATGGGCCCAGAAAAATTTGAGATGCCTAAGATGGCTGATCAAAGGGGTAAATAAAAATCCACTGGGGTAACATGGAACACATGTTGAATGCTGGGATTACAACAGTATGCCCATGTGGGGAGTGCTGCTTCTAGTCCTAGAGAACTAGCATGGTGTGGTGGGACCACATAATCTTGGAAACCTGGGATGAAGACCATTTGCTACAGAACATCTGAATGAGGAAGCAGACCTTCACGGAATTGTGCGAGCATCTTGCACCAACCCTCCAGCTCCAGACCACTCATTTTCAGAAAGTGCAAAAGTGGGTGGCTATTGCCCTTTGGAAGCTGGCAACAACCACAGGCTCCAACTTCTCCTGGCGCCGGTGGGTGCTCGCGCCCCTGCCCCACCCCTGGCCCTGCCCCAACTCCACCCTTGCCCCACTCCCATTCCAACCCCTTCTCCACAGTTCCCGCCCCAACTCCATCCCCTCCCTGCCTCCTCCCCTGAGCGCACCGCGTTCCCTCTCCTCCCCCTCCCTCCCACAGCTTGTTACGCCGCAAAACAGCTGTTTTGCGGTGGCAAGCACTGGGAGGAGAAGTGGGGAAGGCATGCTCAGGGGAGGACGCGGCGGTGAGCTGGGTCGGGGAGCTGCCAAGTGTGTGCAGAGCACCCACCAATTTTTCCCCATGGGTGCTCCAGCTCCAGAGCACCCATGGAGTCAGCGCCTACGGCAGTAACTGGCAACCTGGTTGTTGGTTGCAAACCAGTTCTTGGATGGGAAGTCAACTGTTGGGGTGATGATCGTACAGGTTTGACATACCATCAGTACCGTGATCTACCCACAGGGAGTTGCCATAACCAAAGTCTCTGAAATTATAGTGGGATCTCAGAGGATGGGGTTTCCGAACTGTGCCGGAACCATCAATGAAACACACATCCCAATACTTTGTTCACCAAAAGGGACCAGTGAATATGTGATCCACAAAGGTTAGTATTCACTTGTTCTTCAAGGCTTAGTAGACCACAGGGATGGATTCATGAACACCAACATTGAACACATAGAAAAAGTTCATGATGCCAGGATACTAAGGAGGTCGGGATTGTACCACAGTGGAGAAGAATGGGCTTTATTTCCCAGAAGCGATGTGGTTACATACAGTTTTGCATACCTGCCCCTCATAAAGCCATATGCTGACATCACTATCCCAAGAAAAAGTGAATTAAACTACAGACTGAATAGCTGCAGAATGAGAGTGGAGCGCACCTTTGTGCATTTGCAGGCTAAATACAAGGTCAACAGATAGTGTAGCATAAGTAGGTTTCAGAGTAACAGCCGTGTTAGTCTGTATTTGCAAAAAGAAAAGGAGTACTTGTGGCACCTTAGAGACTAACAAATTTATTTGAGCATAAGCTTTCGTGAGCTACAGCTCACAGATGAAGTAATACCCACCTGCTGAAGTAAAGAAACAGCTTGACAGAGCGAGAAGAGTACCCAGAAGTCACGTACTACAGGACAGGCCCAACAAAGAAAGTAACAGAATGCCACTAGCCGTCACCTTCAGCCCCAACTAAAACCTCTCCAGTGCATCATCAAGAATCTACATCCTATCCTGAAAGACGATCCCTCACTCTGACAGATCTTGGGAGACAGACCAGTCCTCGCTTACAGACAGCCCCCCAATCTGAAGCAAATACTCACCAGCAACCACACACCACACAACAAAAACACTAACCCAGGAACCTATCCTTGCAACAAAGCCCATTGCCAACTCTGTCCACATATCTATTCAAGGGACACTATCATAGGACCTAATCACATCAGCCACACTATCAGAGGCTTGTTCACCTGCACATCTACCAATGTGATATATGCCATCATGTGCCAGCAATGCCCCTTTGCCATGTACATTGGCCAAACCGGACAGTCTCTATGCAAAAGAATAAATGGACACAAATCAGATGTCAAGAATTATAACATTCAAAAACCAGTCGGAGAACACTTCAACCGCCCTGGTCACTCAATTACTGACCTAAAAGTCGCAATTATTCAACAAAAAAACTTCAAAAACAGACTCCAACGAGAAACTGCAGAAATGGAATTAATTTGTAAACTGGACACCATTAAATTAGGCTTGAATAAAGACTGGGAGTGGATGAGTCATTACACAAACTAAAAACTATTTCCCCATGCTAATTTTTCCCCTACTGTTACTCACATCTTCTTGTCAACTGTTTGAAATGGGCCAACCTGATTATCACTACAAAAGTTTTTTTTCTCCTGCTGATATTAGACCACCTTAATCGATGAGTCTCGTTAGAGTTGGTATGGCCACCCCCATTTTTTCATGTTCTCTGTATGTATATACATTTTCCTAGTGTATTTTCCACTGCATACGTCTGATGAAGTGGGCTTTAGCCCACAAAAGCTTATGCTCAAATAAATTTGTTAGTCTCTAAGGTGTCACAAGTACTCCTCATTCTTTTTCCTAAACTTGAGGAAGAGCTCTATGTAGCTCGAAAGCTTGTCTCTCTCATCAACAGAGGTTGGTCCTCACACCTGGTCTAAAGCTTTCTCTACACTGGACTTTTGTCGGTCAAACTTTTGTTGTTCAGAGATGTGAAAAAAACACACACATGAATTACATAAGTTTTACCGATCAAAACCACTGGTGTGAACCGTGCTTTGTCGGCGGGAGAACTCTCCTGCTGACAAAGCTACCGCTTCTCATTGGGGGTGGAATTATTTTTTTTCGGCAAGAGAGCTCTTTCCTGTCAAAAAGGAGTGGCTACTCTGTGCACATTTTAGCAGCACGGCTGTAGCAGCACAGCTGTGTCACTAAAAGGTGCGTAGTGTAGACAGAGCCTTAGGCCCCGCCTACACTGGCAAGTTTGTGCGCAGTAAAGCAGCTTTGAATGCTGTAACTCCTGAGGTGTACACACTGCCAAGCCACTTAGTGCGCAGAAACTGTGCAGATATAGTGCGCTAAAAAAACCACCTCTACGAGAGGCGTAGAGCTTTCTGCACTGTGGCTACAGTGCTGCGCTGCTAGTGTAGACACCGTGGTGATTACAGCACTGTGATTGGCCACTGGGAAGTGTCCCACAATGCCTGTTCTCACCTCTCTGGCCATCAGTTTGAACTCTACTGCCCTGCCCTCAGGTAACCAACCTTCAGCCCCACCCCATACATTCCTTTGCAAATTTGAAAGTCGCCTTTCTGTTTGCTCAGTGATGCATGTATGGTCTCAGCGCATCTTTCCAGGTGGCCATGCCTGCTCCATGCACCAGGCAATCCCCTGCTTGGAGCTCTGCCGAGCTGCTGGACCTCATTGGCATTTGGGAAGAGGAGGCTGTCCAGTCCCAGCTGCGCTCCAGCAGAAGGAATTATGATGCCTACTGTGACGTTACTGACTTGAACTGAGACCAGATAGATCATTGTTGCAACCAAGGTCCTGTAGTGGCACCAAATCCTACATAAAGGGGGTCATATGAGGTGTCTAAGATAAGGTTATGGTTTGCTGGTTATGATTATGCTATCTATATGTGTGTATCATTTTTGAAGTTAAAGTTAAGAATATTGGCTCTATACTGTCTGTATTTCAATCTTATGATATGCTTCTTGGTGACATCCCAGACAAGTTGGTGTCAGCTCTGCCTAGCCTGCTTGATGGCCCATTAAGGACTATCAGCTATACAACTGACCCATTGAGAGAAGGCAGACACGCCTTATGACTCAGCAAGATATGCAGGGACATGCCTTTGGACAGAATTCTGAGGTTTTTATGTGGACTTTATGTGTGATGTTATGATGCACTGTGCCACCAAGAAAAAGGAACTGAAGGAGTGGCGGGACAGCAAGAAGAGGTATCGAAAGGAGAATTCGGCACACCAGAAAGAAGCCACAGAGCAGCTCTTAAACATTATGGAACACCAAGCGGACATGCTCCAGGCGATACAAGCTCTTCAAACCGAGCAGCTCCACGCCCGCCCTCCCCTGCAGCCACTGTCACAAAACTCTTTCCCATGCGCTCCCCCACACACCACCAACACACTCTTATCAACCTCTTGGCTCCACTCTCTACCTGCAGCATTCCACTCCTCACAGTCCAGCAGTGTGGACTCCCACTACTCACTGCACTCAACACCCATCCATCTTCAGTTTGGCTCTACTGAAGTACAGCACCCGCTGCATCGTACTCCAAAGGAGAAGGTTGGGTATGATCCCTGGACATACACAAATCTGTAGTCATCCCGGGACCCCTCCTCCTCTTGAGACCTTCCATTTCCACATTCCTTCCATTCCCTCCTCCCTGTTGATGATTTTTTTCATTTGACTCTCTCCTCTGGTTGTTATCTTTCAATAAAATAATTGTGTTTATTCTTTACTCTATTAAGTGAAAGCAAATAGAGCACTGCAAAGTAACATAAAATTATGTTAAGGCCCCTTCTTGCATCACGTGCACCATTTACCTCCTAGCATTACAAGCACTGCAATCCCGAGCATAGCAACAAATATTAGTGGCTTTCAGCTTCAAATTGCTGCCTCAAAGCATCCCTGATCCTTATGGCCCCGCACTGTGCCCCTCCAATAGCTCTGGTCTCCGGCTGTTCAAACTCAGCCTCCAGGTGCTGAGCCTCTGCAGTCCAGCCCTGAGTGAAGCTTTCACCCTTCCCTTCACAAATATTATGGAGCGTACAGCACACGGCTATAAGAATAGGAATATTGCCATCAGCCATGTCCAGCTTCCCATACAGGCATCGCCAGCGGGCTTTCAAACAGCCGAATGCATACTCCACAGTCATTCTGTACTTGCTCAGCCTGTTGTTGAACTGCTCCTTGCTGCTGTCAAGTTGCCCCGTGTATGGCTTCATGAGCCACGGCATTAAGGGGTAAGTGGGGTCTCGCAGGATCACAATCGCCACACGCTTCTCCAGCAACCTGGCAGCTCTCATTCTCATGTCCTTGTGCCACAGGGGTTGGTACGAGCTCATTACACAGTCCCATGAATGTGGCTTTCCTCATGCAAAAGTTCTGCAGCCAGTGCTCGTCATTCCAGACGTGCATCACAATGTGATCTCACCACTCAGTGCTTGTTTCCCAAGCCCAAAAGCAATGTTCCACTGTGGTCAGCACCTCTGTGAATGCCCAAGTAATCTCGTGTCATAGCTACTAGATGTGGTGAGATCAATGTCGCACGCCTCTTGCCTTTGTAGTTTAAGGAATAACTCCATTGCCACTTGTGACGCGTTGGTCAATGCGAGCATCATTCTTGTCAACAGCTCTGGATCGATTCCACCAGCCAGGAAGAGGCAGGACATGCAGTACACAAACAGTTGAAAGATGGAGCCAAATGTGGATGGAAGCACAGGGATTGCTGGAATGAGAACCAATGCATCACAGGGTACTGGGACAGGACCCAGGATGCCCCGCGTCCCCTTCCGCCTTCCCACATGTCTTAGTGGCAAGAGAGAAAGAGGTACTCTGTGGGATAGCAGCCCAGAGTGCACCGCTCCAAATAGCACTGCAAGTGTGAACATGCTATTGCGCAGCCAGCTGTCAGTGTGAACACACAACAGTGGTTTTCCTTCAGCACTCTCTGAGTGGCACTGTAACTTTGCCAGTGTAGACATGCCCAAACTGAAAGAAGACATTTGAGTGAGGGCCCTCAGGGTTAACACCTTTGCCATGGTTTTGCACTGCAATGACTGTGCGTATATGCACTTTACTGATATCACTGAGCAAATTTTTTTATATGTTAACCTTGTTCAGGATTCTTTATGGGCAGCACTTAAGCATTGTTAAAGTAATGTAACAACAATTCTGAAAGATTTTTGGAGCGCCTTCACACATACTTTCTTCACAGTGTTTTCTCACACCATTGCTCACAGCACCTATTAGCTACTATGCATTAGTACTCCCTTTGCAAGTGGTGACCCTTTGGTTGGAGTAGGGGAGGAGTAGATCAGGAAAGCCATCATTCAATGTTAAGTATCTTCACTGTTAATTTCCTTTTGTTCCCTTTCTCTGTATTGTCAATTAAGTAATTAACAAAGCATTCTGGTGCTTTGGGCAGCAACAGTTATTTCACAGCTTAGTTCATGAAGCCTGATTTGGGTTTTTTTGTATGTTTGTTTTGTTTGTTTCACACTAGGAAATTCACAGATGTGGGGGGAAGGGATGGAAAGGACAGGATTCAATGCATTTCTTTGACACCACACATTTACAGAAATCACAGGCATGCTGTGAATCCTGCTGACCCATCCCAAACATGTGAGAAATATCACATTGACTATGCCAGTGAAGTGAACAATAAATTTTATTTACAGACATACATCGAACACAGAGCTAAAATGGTTTGTAAAAAGAGAAAATGAACAAAAAACCTGGTCAAATTTCCCGAGAAAAGGGCAAACATTACTGCCTGTGGACATGTCTTCTTGCCCTTGCCCTTCCCCTTCCCCTGACAAGAGGGGAGAACTGTGAAAACTGGGACATCTCCTGCATGGAGTTTGGGGGCCAAACACAGGCTGGGCTAGAGGGACTGAACTGGGCTCATCGTTCCCCTCTTGCATGCTGGGTTGGGGAGTTCCCCAGTGAGGGATTTCGGGTGCTCATGAATGATGTTATGCCAGGCATCCAGCATGCTTCTTCTTGGGGGACCGAGGGTGGATTCACCACCTCAGCAGTGGGCTGGGTGGCAAGAAGGAGGTACAGACTGTTCCTGGAGAGGAGCAGAGGCCATTAATTTTCTCCACATTTCTATGACACAGATACATATTGTTACACCTAGTTAGGAAAACTGAGACACAGAAAAGTTATCAGACTGCTTGTCCTGGAACCCACAAGGGTGAGGCAATCTTGATTTAGTCTTATACTGAGCATAAGATCTGGTCCAAGAGGTGAATATAGCAGAGCCACACAGTCATAGCAACCATAATGTAATTAAATTTAACATCCTTGTAGGGGGAAAAAAATGCTAAAGAAACCCATCACAGTAGCATTTAAGTTGAAACCGAGGACCAACACAAAAATGAGGAAGCTAGTTAAATGGAAATTAAAAGATACACTTCACAAGGGTGAAATACCTGTGAGCTGCATAGAGACTATTTCAAAACACCATAATAAACTAAATGTATACCCCAAATAAAAAAACCCAGTAAGACACCACTGTGGCTAAAAAGCATAATAAAAGAGGCAGTTAGAGGCAAAAAGACATAATTTAAAAACTGGAAATAAAATCCTAGCGAGGAAAATAGAAAGGAGCATAAACTCTGGCAAGTCAAGTGTAACAGTACAATAAGACAGGCCAAGAAAGAATTTTAAGAGCAACTAGCTAAAGACAAAAAAAAATGAACAGCAAATTTTTTTTTTACATATATCAGAAGCATGAAATCTGTCAAACACTCAGGGAAGGAAGTGAAGACCATTGCAGAGAAGCTAAATGAATTCTTTGCCTCAGTCATCATTGCAGAAGATGTGGGGGAAATCCCCTCACCTCAGCCATTTTTTTCAGATGACAAATCTGAGGAATTGTCCCTATTTGAGGTACGATAGAGGTGGTTTTGGAACACACCGTTAAATTAAATAGTAATAAAAGTCACCAGGACTAAATGGTATTCACCCAAGAGTTCTGAAGGAACTCAAATGTGAAATTGCAGAACTACTAACTGTAGTATGTAACTCATTGCTTAAATCAACCTCTGTACCAGATGACTGGAGGGTAGCTAATGTAACGTCAATTTTCAAAAAAGGCTCCAGAGGTGATCCAAGCAATTTCAGGCCAGTAAGCCTAACTTCAGTCCCAGGGAAATAGAAACTATAATATAGCACAGAATGATTACATACATAGATAAACATGATACGTTGGGGAAGAATTGACATGGCCTTTGTAGACTGGCCTCACCAATCTACTCAAATTCTTTGAGAGTGCCAACAAGCAAGTGGACAAAGGTGATCCACTTGTACTTGGACTTTCAGAAAGCCTCTGAAAAGGTCCCTCACCAAAGGTTCTTAAGCAAAGTAAGCAGTCATGGGATAAGTGGGAAGATCATCTCATGGATCAGTAACTGGTTAAAAGATAGGCAACAGAGGGTAAGAATAAATGGTCAATTTTCACAACTAAGAGAGGTAAATAGCAGGCTCTCCCAAAAATCTATACTGGAACCAGTACTGCACAACATATTCATAAATTATCTAGGAAAAGAGGTAAAGCAGTGAGGCAGCAAAGTTTGCAAACGATACAAAATTACTTAAAATAGTTAAGCCCAAAGCTGACTGCGAAGAGTTACACAGGGATCTCACTAAAGTTGGTGATTAGGCAACAAAATGGCAGATGAAATTCAATGTTGATAAATGCAAAGTAATGCATGTAATCCCGATTATACATACAAAATGATGGGGTCTAAATTACCTGTTATCACTTAAGAAACTCATCATGGACATTTCTCTGAAAACATCCACTCAATGTGCAATGGCAGTCAAAAAAGCTAGCAGAAGGTTAGGAACCACCAGGAAAAGAATAGATAATAAAACAGAAAAAAACATAATGCCACTATTTAAATCCATGGTATGCCCACCCTTGAATACTGCATGCAGTTCACCTCATCTCAAAAAAGATATATTAAAATTGGTAATACAGAGAATGCAAACAAAAATGATCAGAGGTATGGAACAGCTTCCATACAAAAAGAGATTAAAAAGAATGGGACTATTCAGTGGGGAGATATGATAGAGGTTTATAAAATCATGAATGGTGTAGAGAAAAAGTGCTACTCCTCCACTTAATACAAGAACTAGGGGTCACTCCTCGACATTAAAAGTCAGAGGCAGAGACTGGAATAGACCCAAGGAGCCATTATTCACAGTCTATATCTTAACTGCTTTGCAACATAAGGGAAACACCTTGACTGCTCATAAATATTTAGGTAACTAGCCAAGTTAAAAAGAAAAAGAAATCTTGGAATGCCCAAAGGCTTTAGTTGTTGATGCTACTGTTTATAACTGTAGCACTTTTCCAGACATGTAGGTTACTTCTTGAGTTAGATGCAACAAACCAAAGAAAATGTAAGAGGAAAGACTTTGCTTTCAGAATTTCTGGCTTACATGACTTCAGCTGCGCACCATCACATCTCAGTGCCTCCCAAGCATAGGAGGCAAAAAATGACTCCCGAGCATAGGAGGAAAAAAATGGTGGGTGCTGAGCACCCACTGGCAGCCAGCTCTCCTCCCCCCTACCATTCGCTGATCATAACCTCCCTATCTCTCCCAGGGCCTCCTGCCCACTGCAGATCAGCTGTTCTGCGGTGTGCAGGAAGGGCTTGGGGGGAGGGGAGAGGGCAGGGCGTGCTTGGGGAAGAGGGTGAAATGGAGCAGGAAGAGACAGGGCAGGGTAGGGTTTAAGGGGTGGAGTGGGGGCAGGGCACGGTGGGGGGGAAGGGGCACAGGTTTGGGGGAAGGGGTGGAGTGGGAGCGGGGCCTGGGGCAGAGCCAGGGTGTCGCGCACCCCCCAGCACATTAGAAAGTTGGTGCTGCTGCTCCCAAGTATTTATGAATTTACTCTCACAACACCCCTGTGAGGTAAGAAAGTATTATTATCACCATTTCTCATAGGCGGAACTGAGACACGCATACTCTGAAAATCCAGATGAGATTCTGCCACCCTTACTCACAATGCATAACATGTTATTGTGCAGAAAGTCCCACTGAAATCAGTGTGACTATTTGATGAATAAAGTACTGTTCACTGTGACTAAAGGTGGCAGATTCTGTCCCAAAGGGGAAGTCAATGAACTACTCATATGTAACCGTTCAACAATATGAATAGGAGGTTCACAAGCTGATCCTGACTAACGTCCTCACCGTCACATAGGAAGTCTATGGTAGAGCCAGGAATTGAACCCAGATCTCCTAATGCCTTACCCATAAGAGAATCCTTCCTCAGATTTGTCACTTTGTGTCTTTCAGTAGCTAGGGTATTCCCAAATACCTGGGATATCACAGCATGCGAATCATCTCTAGAAATTAATGGGAAGGAACTAGGGAAAAAGGGAGCAAGGTGGATGAAATTAAAGAAGTATAGATGTATTTCTGTTTCATGCCATACTATTTGAAAGCTTGTCTGCAATGCTTTAGTTATTTGCACAGGATGGTGAAAGGGGATGAAGCCTTTTGTGGTGGGAATCCACGGCCATCCACTCCCAAGAAAATGTTTTGATAATACATGCTAGTGAGAGCAATCTGGTACATTCCACAGCAAAAAAAAAAACAACTTTTCTTCAAAAGTTCAGGGATAAATTCACCCCAAGGCAGAGTGGTTTAGCAGTATTAAGGAGAGGGATGAACTCAGGCACAGGCAAAGATATCCCCCCAAATCAATAGAAGTATTGCTTACCTGTACTAAAATTTTCTTTTAACTTATAAGACAACAGACTGTGCTATGAACAGATATTTTTTGCTCAGATCATGTGGTTCAAATAATCACAGCAGTCAAACAAAAGCATTTCCACTTAGCCAGCCTGAACTTTCAAGAAATTACAATTCTTCATGTCCGATCATTACGGAAATTGATTTTTTTTTACAGATAACCAAGAGTACATTAAACATAGGCACTACATTTGTACAAGGTAGCATTCTACATTTAGGTTAATTATTTAAAACCAGATTTGACCAGCTTTTAAAGGTCCCTGGCTATTTGTTCACATCTTTTGGGTTTAGAGCATTTAACTGTTAGGTCCCTTAGACTCAGCATGCCCTTTCTGTCTGTCACTGGTGCTAACGTGATTCCAGCATTCAGACCTCACCTTCAACTCCTGTGGTTTGGATAATCCACAATAATCAGAGCTATTGTTTGCAATTATGTACACCCACATGATCCTATATTGTTGCATTATGTAGAAATTTAGGATGCAATATAGTACAAGTGTTTTATTATGAAAAATTAAATAATAAATACTATTCTGAGACAGATAAATTCAGAACATTGAAATAAGTGGGAAGCAATACAGTTTATTAAAGAAATTACACTGTATACAATTATTAACTTGAATTTCAGGCTGGTTAATTGGGAAGGCTGAAGGTTCCCTATTATGTTATTTCTAATTTTACATATTGATTTCATTTCATGCCCAACATTGGCCTTTTTTCTGTTTCTAAGAAGATAGCCAAGTATATAGTTGTGATCAGAAAAGTGACTGTAAAATTGGTACCTTCTAATTCAACAGATTTGCCTTCCATATATATATTATGGGTCAAATCTATTGTCTTTATTTTTACAGATTAAATTAAAATTTTTACTTTTTTCCTCAATCTTGTTAACACTGCAGAATCAACACAGCATTCGAAGAAAGTGAGCTGGATACTGTTATATCTCATGCATCATCATCAGAATTACTGACAACATTCCAACTGCAGAATCTTTATTACCGCTGTTGCAAAAGTCAGAAAGAGTACAAACTGACTTTTAGATTCTAAACTGAGTTAGGGAAAAAAAACCTCTTACTTGTAAATAGAGTATATTTGATCTGGTTTTCATTAACAGACAATAAACACAGAACCCCATAATGACAATTTTACAGCAGCTTTTAGAGAACAGCCATACTATAAGGGTAAGATTTTCTTGTAAAAATCAATGCAAAATAATGACATTTCATGTGCAGCAGCTTTACAGTGCCTATGTCTTAGTTTAGCTTTCTCTGAGTTCAGAGCCAGCAGCAGGACATTTCAAAACACTGTCTTTGAAATGAGTTTATGACACTGTTCAGCCACCATACTAATCTAGGGAAAAAATGAAGCTAAGAAGTTGCTCAGATTGTACTGAAACTCTAATGCTGCCTATTTTTAAACGTTACTACCGTGGCTGATCCTTTTGATTTGGGCTCCCCCCACATTTCAATTAATCCAGATAGCACATGTTAAAGTAGAACATGCCTTGTCTCCACTAGTTTTAGAACATATTAGCAACATATTACACATAGATTACTGCAGCACAAACCACATCTTAGAGGAAGCACATACACCATGATATTTATAGAACCCTCAATTCGATGCATCTGATGAAGTGGGTTTTAGCCCTCGAAAACTTATGCCCAAATACATTTGTTAATCTCTAAGGCTTGGTCTACACTGCGGGGGAGGGGAGGGAAATCGATCTAAGTTACGCAACTTCAGCTACGGTGTCTACACTACAGTAAGTAGACGGCTGATGCTCTCCCATCGACTCCGCTTGTGCCTCTTGCCCTGGTGGAGTACTGGAATCAATGGGAGAGCGCTCGGCGGTCGATTTATCACGTCTAGACTAGACGCGATAAATTAACCCCCACTGGATCGATTGCAGCCTGTTGATCCACCGGGTAATGTAGACAAGCCCTAAGGTGCCACAAGGACTTCTCGTTGTTTTTGCTGATACAGACTAACAAGGCTACCACTCTGAAATCAATTCAGAAAAGCATCCCTATTCAGAGAGGACACTTACCACATGTTTAAATCCCATTGTTATGAAGTCATTTAAGTTTCGTGCTTAAATGATTTCCTGAACTGGGACAAAAGAAAAGACGATGGGTGGTCTTGTGGCTAAGGTACTAGACTGGGACTTGGGTTCACTTCTCAGCTCTGCCACAGAATTCCTGTGAGATCTTGGGAAAGTCACAATCTCCATATACTAGGTTCCCCTTCTATAAAATGGAGGTAATACTTCCTTTTACCTACCCTTTTTCTATCAATTTAGACTGTAAAAGCCTCAAACTAGGGATGATCTATTAATGTGTACTTGCCCCAACAGAATGAGGCCCCAATCTAAGATGAGGTCCCTAGATACTACTGTAATACAATTATTAATCAGAATTAGTATTATCATAAAAAGGCTTTAAATAGCGGACTTTCATCCCAAAGCACTTTACAAACTTTACATATAGCAATCACTTCACTAACAAGGAAATGCAGCCACCCCTATGGTGGAACATGGCAGCTGTTAAAAGTGCACATTAAAAATATATAACAGTTTACTAAAGGAGGATAAGAAGTCTGCCATATCCAATTGAAAATACTGTATAAGTATGTCTTTTTATTTCTTCAACTGGATGTACAAATTCTTTGACATGACCATTTTCAAGATAAATTATTCTGGTAACATGACTAGGCAGAAATCCAAAAAGGAGCAAATCCAAGATCAGTGATTTTTACTACTACCCGCCGAGTTGTCCTGAAGGATTATTTTTTACAATCAGCATATGTACAGTAATTTACAGAAAAAATGGAGGAAATAAGACATTTTGAGGGAGATTTTCAAATATTTTCATTGGCAGTTACATGCCTATTAGTCAGTTGTGCCTTTGAAAAATCCCCCTCATCATGACTAGCAGTTTTCTAATCCAAGAAAGTAAGTTAATAAAAATCTAGGAGACAGGATCTACTTGTCTGGCCACGTATGTTGAAAAATTGGAAATTTATGAAGACATTGAAGGTGGTTACTAGGTCATAGTTATTAAAGTTACAAATAAAGTTATAAGCTATACTTACTCTGTAGTATATTATGGAAAATGTAGCTTTACTTTTTATTTTGTATTTGTTTTGCTGAAGCAAATAAAATAATAAAAAGCAAAAAAACCCAAACCCCAAACTAATACTCAAAAGTAATAGAAGTTAATTACAGTCACACAGAGCTCAAGCAACTGCTATTCTGATTTATCTGGAGCTGATGAAACATACCCTCTGTAACAGGGGTTTAAAAACACTGAGACTTTGTATGGCTCACATGTTGCGCAGATATGAACAGGATCAATTTACATTTGGGGCTAAAGATCACGAGTCCTGGAGGCAACAAGGCTACTGGGAGTTTTGATCAAATTTAATGCAGTATAATGCACAGGTACAAGAGAAAGCAGGGGTTTTTTTGTTTTTGTTTTTGTTTTTTTTAAACGATAGTAGTGGATTTTGAAGTTAAACAGAAGAAAATAAGATGCTTCAATCATGTGTGAGAAGCATTTCAGGTTTGCTGGGGGAAGGCCAAGACAACCTGAGCCTCCGGGACAGACCAGTCCACTCTAAACAGGAAAGCTCAGGAGGACAGACTCGGCAGACTGAGGCAGGCACTGATATTAAGGCCTGGTCCTACCTAAAACTTAGATCAACCTAGCTACATCACTGAAGGCTGTGAAAAATTCTGTGCCCTTAGCCCTGGTCTACACTAGGACTTTAGGTCGAATTTAGCAGCATTAAATCGATGTACACCTGCACCCGTCCACACGATGAAGCCCTTTATTTCGACTTAAAGGGCTCTTAAAATGCATTTCCTTACTCCACCCCGACAAGTGGATTAGCGCTTAAATCGGCCTTGCCGGCTCGAATTTGGGGTACTGTGGACACAATTCGACGGTATTGGCCTCCGGAAGCTATCCCAGAGTTCTCCATTGTGACCGCTCTGGACAGCACTCTCAACTCAGATGCACTGGCCAGGTAGACAGGAAAAGAACCGCAAACTTTTGAATCTCATTTCCTGTTTGGCCAGCGTGGCAAGCTGCAGGTGACCATGCAGAGCTCATCAGCAGAGGTGACCATGATGGAGTCCCAGCATCGCAAAAGAGCTCCAGCATGGACCAAACGGGAGGTACGGGATCTGATCGCTGTTTGGGGAGAGGAATCCGTGCTATCAGAACTCCGTTCCAGTTTTCGAAATGCCAAAAACTGACTTTGTCAAAAAAACTTTGACTTTGTCAAAATCTCCCAGGGCATGAAGGACAGAGGCCATAACAGGGACCCGAAGCAATGCTGCGTGAAACTGAAGGAGCTGAGGCAAGCCTACCAGAAAACCAGAGAGGCGAACGGCCGCTCCGGGTCAGAGCCCCAAACATGCCGCTTCTATGATGAGCTGCATGCCATTTTAGGGGGTTCAGCCACCACTACCCCAGCCGTGTTGTTTGACTCCTTCAATGGAGATGGAGGCAATACGGAAGCAGGTTTTGGGGACGAAGAAGATGATGATGATGATGAGGTTGTAGATACCTCACAGCAAGCAAGCGGAGAAACCGGTTTTCCCGACAGCCAGGAACTGTTTCTCACCCTGGACCTGGAGCCAGTACCCCCCAAACCCACCCAAGGCTGCCTCCTGGACCCAGCTGGCGGAGAAGGGACCTCCGGTGAGTGTACCTTTTAAAATACTATACATGGTTTAAAAGCAAGCATGTGAAAGGATTACTTTGCCCTGGCATTCGCGGTTCTCCTGGATGTACTCCCAAAGCCTTTGCAAAAGATTTCTGGGGAGGGCAACCTTATTGCGTCCTTCATGGTAGGACACTTTACCACTCCAGACCAGTAACACGTACTCGGGAATCATTGTACAACAAAGCATTGCAGTGTATGTTTGCTGGCGTTCAAACAACATCCGTTCTTTATCTCTCTATGTTATCCTCAGGAGAGTGAGATATAATTCATAGTCACCTGGTTGAAATAGAGTGCTTTTCTTCAGGGGACAGTCAGAGGAGCCCATTCCTGCTGGGCTGTTTGCCTGTGGCTAAACAGAAATGTTCCCCGCTGTTAGCCACAGGGAGGGGAGAAGGTTGAGGGGGTAGCCACGCGGTGGGGGGAGGCAAAATGCGACCTTGTAACGAAAGCACATGTGCTATGTATGTAATGTTAACAGCAAGGTTTACCCTGAAAGAGTGTAGCCACTGTTTTATAAAATGTGTCTTTTTAAATACCGCTGTCCCTTTTTTTTCCTCCACCAGTTGCATGTGTTTCAATGATCACAGGATCTTCTCCTTCCCAAAGGCTAGTGAAGCTTAGAAAGAAAAAAAAACACACTCGCAATGAAATGTTCTCCGAGCTCATGCTGTCCTCCCACACTGACAGAGCACAGACGAATGCGTAGAGGCAAATAATGTCAGAGTGCAGGAAAGCACAAAATGACCGGGAGGAGAGGTGGCCGGCTGAAGAGAGTAAGTGGCGGGCTGAAGAGAGGGCTGAAGCTCAAATGTGGCGGCAGCATGATGAGAGGAGGCAGGATTCAATGCTGAGGCTGCTGGAGGACCAAACCAGTATGCTCCAGTGTATGGTTGAGCTGCAGCAAAGGCAGCTGGAGCACAGACTGCCACTACAACCCCTGTGTAACCAACCGCCCTCCTCCCCAATTCCATAGCCTCCACACCCAGACACCCAAGAATGCGGTGGGGGGGCCTCCGGCCAACCAGCCACTCCACCACAGAGGATTGTCCAAAAAAAAAGAAGGCTGTCATTCAATAAATTTTAAAGTTGTAAACTTTTAAAGTGCTGTGCTTAAAGTGCTGTGTGGCATTTTCCTTCCCTCCTCCACCACCCCTCCTGGGCTACCTTGGTAGTCATCCCCCTATTTGTGTGATGAATGAATAAAGAATGCATGAATGTGAAGCAACAATGACTTTATTGCCTCTGCAAGCGGTGATTGAAGGGAGGAGGGGCGGATGGTTAGCTTACAGGGAAGTAGAGTGAACCAAGGGGCGGGGGGTTTCATCAAGGAGAAACAAAGAGAACTTTCACACCGTAGCCTGCCAGTCATGAAACTGGTTTTCAAAGCTTCTCTGATGCGTACCGCGCCCTCCTGTGCTCTTCTAACCACCCTGGTGTCTGGCTGCGCGTAACCAGCAGCCAGGCAATTTGCCTCAACCTCCCACCCCGCCATAAACGTCTCCCCCTTACTCTCACAGATATTGTGGAGCACACAGCAAGCAGTAATAACAGTGGGAATATTGGTTTCGCTGAGGTCTAAGCGAGTCACTAAACTGCGCCAGCGCGCCTTTAAACGTCCAAATGCACATTCTACCACCATTCTGCACTTGCTCAGCCTGTAGTTGAACAGCTCCTGACTACTGTCCAGGCTGCCTGTGTATAGCTTCATGAGCCATGGCATTAAGGGGTAGGCTGGGTCCCCAAGGATACATATAGGCATTTCAACGTCCCCAACAGTTATTTTCTGGTCTGGGAATAAAGTCCCTTCCTGCAGCTTTTGAAACAGACCAGAGTTCCTGAAGATGCGAGCGTCATGTACCTTTCCCGGCCATCCCACGTTGATGTTGGTGAAACGTCCCTTGTGATCCACCAGAGCTTCCAGCACTAATCGAAAAGTACCCCTTGTGGTTTATGTACTCAGCGGCTTGGTGCTCCGGTGCCAAGATAGGGATATGGGTTCCGTCTATGGCCCCACCACAGTTAGGGAATCCCATTGCAGCAAAGCCATCCACTATGACCTGCACATTTCCCAGGGTCACTACCCTTGATATCAGCAGATCTTTGATTGCGTGGGCTACTTGCATCACAGCAGCCCCAACAGTAGATTTGCCCATTCCAAATTGATTCCCAACTGACCGGTAGCTGTCTGGCATTGCAAGCTTCCACAGGGCTATCGCCACTCGCTTCTCAACTGTGAGGGCTGCTCTCATCTTGGTATTCATGCGCCTCAGGGCAGGGGAAAGCAAGTCACAAAGTTCCATGAAAGTGCCCTTACACATGCAAAAGTTTCGCAGCCACTGGGAATCGTCCCAGACCCGCAACACTATGCGGTCCCACCAGTCTGTGCTTGTTTCCCGAGCCCAGAATCGGCGTTCCACAGCATGAACCTGCCCCATTAGCACCATGATGCATGCATTGGCAGGGCCCATGCTTTCAGAGAAGTCTGTGTCCATGTCCTGATCACTCACATGACTGCGCTGACGTCACCTCCTCGCCCGGTATCGCTTTGCCAGGTTCCGGTGCTGCATATATTGCTGGATAATGCGTGTGGTGTTTAATGTGCTCCTAATTGCCAAAGTGAGCTGAGCGGCCTCCATGCTTGCCTTGGTATGGCATCCGCACAGAAAAAAGGCGCGGAATGATTGTCTGCTGTTGCTCTGACGGAGGGAGGGGCGACTGACGACACGGCTTACAGGGTTGGCTTCAGGGAGCTAAAATCAACAAAGGGGGTGGCTTTACATCAAGGAGTATTTCAGGCAGGACTTCACAGAGGGTTCCAATAAGAAATGGTGCACCTAAGTTATTGTTCTTATTGGAACAAGGAGGTTAGCTTGGCCTCTGATTGATACATGGCTAGATTTACCTCGCTGCAACTTCTCTGTGAGTGACTGCAGTGTGACCTAGAGGAATGAGTCCCCTAGACAGGGGAGGAGGCAAATGAGTACAAAACAAATCTGGTCTATTTCTTGTTTTGATCCACTCCATCTATCTTTTACATCTTTGGCTGGCAGCAGACGGTGCAGAAGGACTGCATGCCATCCACATCTCATGGCTGCTCGGCAGAAGATGGTACAGTACGACTGCTAGCCATCCTCATCTCTTGCCTGCCCGGCAGAAGATGGTACAGTACAACTGCTAGCAATCCGTATCGCCTGCCTGCTCACCATAAGACGGTTCGATAGGACTGACTGCAGGACTAAAGAGAATGACCTGGTCAAGTCACTCCAAATTTAGTCCCTGCGCCCATGTCTGCCCAGGCGCTCCCAGCCAACGTGGCCAGGAGCACCTCGGACACGACGAGGACGGCTACCAGTCATACTGCACTGTCTGCTGCCAGAAGGCAATGGGTTGCTGCTACTGTGTAGCAATGCAGTACCACGTCTGCCAGCACCCAGGAGACATAGGGTGATGGTTACCTGAGCGGGCTCCATGCTTGCCGTGGTATGGCATCTGCACAGGTAACTCAGGAAAAAAGGCGCGAAACGATTGTCTGCCCTTGCTTTCACGGAGGGAGGGAGGGAACGGGGGCCTGACAATATGTACCCAGAACCACCCGCAGCAATGTTTTAGCCCCATCAGAGTGCTCCATTGTGACTGCTCTGGACAGCACTCTCAGATGCACGATTGTTTGCCGTTGCTCTGACGCAGGGAGGGGCGACTGAGGACACGGCTTACAGGGTTGGCTTCAGGGAGCTAAAATCAACAAAGGGGGTGGCTTTACATCAAGGAGTATTTCAGACAGGACTTCACGGAGGGTTCCAATAAGAAATGGTGCACCTAAGTTATTGTTCTTATTGGAACAAGGAGGTTAGCTTGGCCTCTGATTGATACATGACTAGATTTACCTCGCTGCACCTTCTCTGTGAGTGACTGCAGTGTGACCTAGAGGAATAAGTCCCCTAGACAGGGGAAGGGGGGAAGCAAATGAATACAAAACAAATCTGGTCTATTTCTTGTTTTGATCCACTCCATCTATCTTTTACATCTTTGGTTGGCAGCAGACGGTGCAGAAGGACTGCATGCCATCCACATCTCATGGCTGCTCGGCAGAAGATGGTGCAATAGGACTGCTAGCAATCCGTATCACCTGCCTGCTCACCATAAGACGGTTCAATAGGACTGACTGCAGGACTAAAGAGAATGACCTGGTCAAGTCACTCCAAATTTAGTCCCTGCGCCCATGTCTGCCCAGGCGCTCCCAGCCGACGTGGCCAGGATGACATCGTGACCTCGTGACGACGTGACCTCGGACACGACGAGGACGGCTACCAGTCGTACTGCACCGTCTGCTGCCAGAAGGCAATGGGTTGCTGCTACTGTGTAGCAATGCAGTACCACATCTGCCAGCACCCAGGAGACATAGGGTGACGGTTACCTGAGCGGTCTCCATGCTTGCCGTGGTATGGCGTCTGCACAGGTAACTCAGGAAAAAAGGCGTGAAACGATTGTCTGCCCTTGCTTTCATGGAGGGAGGGAAGGGGGGCCTGACGATATGTACCCAGAACCACCCGTGACAATGTTTTAGCCCCATCAGGCATTGGGATCTCAACCCAGAATTCCAATGGGCAGCGGAGACTGCGGGAACTGTGGGATAGCTATCCACAGTGCAATGCTCTGGAAGTCGACTCTAGCCTCGGTACTGTGGAAGCGCTCCGCCGAGTTAATGCACTTAATGCACTTAGAGCATTTTCTGTGGGGACACACACACTCGAATATATAAAATCGATTTCTAAAAAAAGACTTCTATAAATTCAACCTTATTCCGTAGTGTAGACATACCCTAAGCATAGTAGATAGGTTGACCTTACCCATAGTGTAGATATGGCTAGGTCAACAGAAGGATTCTTCCACTGACCTAGCTACCTCCTCTTGGAGAGATGGATTACCTACATCAACAGAAAAACCTCTTCCACTGATGTAGTCATACCCTTAGACATCTGTTAGTTTCTTCGGCCCTTAGTCCTTCATACAAAAAGTTCCTTAGCAGAGAAGAGGCAAAGCAAGGAGCCTGCAAATATATAATGTCCTCTACCCTATCTCGTCCTGGCCTCCTCCTGCCATGGTCTGTCAGGGGATATTGCCCTGGAGAAGAGTTTTCAATAGCCAAGCTCCCTTCAGAGGAGCAGTCCTCTAAACCAGGCACTTATGCTATGCCACTCTTCTACTACACGTGTAGCTACACGCTGCAGTGAAAGGCAGGCTGTGTTCACAGTTGTCACTGTGGCAGTGAAAGGCTCCAGAAATGTGGAGACATCAGGGAAAAACTCCAGCGGCACCTTTCACTGTGGCAAGGAAAGGCTCTGGAAGGGGCAGGCAGTGGGCAAAGGCTCCAGCACTGGAGAGCTGCCAGAGCTTTTCCTCATTGCTGGAGCCTTTCATTGTAGCAGGGAAAGGCTTTGGCAGTGAGGAGGCAGCAGGACACTACACTGCTAAAAATAGAAGTGTAAATGTGCTTGGGTGTGTAGAAAGCTATGTAGGGTACATACCCTGGGGGGTCAGATGTGTTGGACATTCTACTCACAAAAGCCATGCCGCACCACTTACACTGCTATTTATACCCATGCTAGCTAGGTGTGCAGAGTCTGTACTCTACATGCATAAGTATAGATACACGTTGAAACGATCTCTTGTAGGTCTGAAAGGAAGACAAAAATCAACGGGGATGTCACTTGGGAGGCTGCATCTGAATGGAGAAGAGTCTCTTCGATGCAGTTGCCGATCAACGGGTATCAGTTGAAAAATTATCTGTAACTAAAAACTAAAGCCCTCCTATACTGGAGGGAAACTCAAACTTTGGTGCAAGAGTGCTTTAGACCTCACCTGATGTATCCAATAACAGAAAAATAATTAGCATTATTCCAACATATAAACTATATAAAATTGCCATGTTGTCATATGACTTTTTCAGCCAATGATAATCCAGGAATTCTCATTGCCAAAATCTACAATAGACCAAATTCTGTTCTCAGTTACACCAGTAAACACTATTGTCGACAGTACGGGCAGAAGTGGGGGCAGGAGTTTGGCCTAAATTTATACTATTAAGCATTTTTATAAGGGCCACCACTTCAGGACAAACATTAGGAGTTTAATATGGGTGTTTAATACCATCCAACTAAGGGGCTTTTCTTAGTATTAAAATGATAGTTGATTGAGTTGGGTAGATCTGCCATTTTTGTGCAAAGAGGCTTTTTAGATTTAGCTCTTATGTTTAAATGCATTTCATTCCAATCCTGGAAATCATGTGTGATGAAACATTCATCAATGGAAGATGTTTAGACAAATTTAATTTTGGAAGAACAATGAATCCCCCTCTGCCCTTGCTCTTTTACCCTAGTTATGAAGGTATATACAAATCATAACAGAGAATGTCCAGTAACAGAAAAGCATCATTACAACACACAAGGAATAAAAGCCTGCTCTATGTACAGATGACCTTTTGTTAGTCTTGGCGTTAGCACTGATCTCTGCACCCAGTGTGATTTTGGCAGTAGACAAATTCAGGTATATCAAATGTCTGGTTACAAAATAGATTACCATGAATCTGAAATTCTGCCTTTACATTCCATAGGGGTATGCAAGAGCAACTGGAGCCATACTTCATTTGCAGTGATCTTACTAAAAGTGAAAATATCCTGGCACATATCTAGATCGAAAATTGGTTTCCTTGTTCAAATAACACTTTGTACCAAATCTAAGAATAGGAAAAGTGAAAAATGGAAAAAAGAGGGTTTAACAAGAAATCTGGGTATTTTAATGTCATTAAAATGAACTAACTTCCCTAACTAGACTTTTTGTTTTTCCTGACCATTTTTGAGCTAGAAAACCACTTCTCATTATTTATAAAAGTATTATTCCTGAGGTATTTTTGGAAAAGTTTAAAAAAAAGAGCCTGGACCAGATTCATAGATTCCAAAGCCAGACCACTGTGATCATCTAGTCTGACCTCCGGTACAGCACAGGTCATAGAACTCCCTCAAAATAATTGCTAGAGCAGATCTTTTAGAAAAACATGCAATCTTGTTTCAAAAATTGTCAGAGATGGAGAGTCCACCATGACCTTTGGTAAAATCTTCCAATGGTTAATTATTCTCACTGTTTAAAATGTATGCCTGATTTCCAGTCTAAATTTGTCAAACTTCAACTTCCCACCATTGGATCATGTCATATCTTTTTCTGCTAGACATTAAACTCATGATGCAACATAACAAATAATCTAGTTAGAGACAATTTGTAAATAGCTAATATTTAACCCCTGGGTTACAGTAGCACATTCACAATGCCTTTGGGGGACCCACCTTACAAGGTACTTAAACATCCTGACTTACATGGGAAATGAGGATGCTCAGTAGCTCACAAGTTCTGGGATATGAAAGAATAGCAGAAATTGAAAGTTTCATTTCCATCATCTTTTCTTGGACTCTCCAAGGTGTGAAGCAAATACATAACCTTTGAAAAGCCAGTATCTACAAAATGTCCACGTATTTAAGAACACGTATCCCCCTACACTACATTTACTACACATACCTCTTTGGTAGTTGACTTGCATTCAACTGAAAATATGATAATTGTCAAGATGCTAATGCAAATGTTTGTTGGTGGTCAACAGGGGACATCCCCTTTATCTCCCTCACTCTATTATCTCCAATGATCCTAGGCCATGAAAATACGGTAGGGGGTGGAACAAACTGGCGAAAGTCATATGTCTCATCCAGCGTGCAGAGTGTACTGGCCCTTTATTTCGAATACACAGCAGAACTGTGATCAGTAAAATGATTCAAACACATTTTATTTTGACCACCTTGCAAAAACAAAGCAGTTTATGGTCAAACCAGCTCCCAAATATTTTACAGGACCTTATGGAATAATTAACCCCTTTACAATACAATATATCGTTCTCTCTCCTCCATATTTATGACTATGGAAAATAAAAGTCAATGACACCAAAAAGGAAAAAAAGGGTGCTTGGTAATATCATTTTTCTTGGTTGAAACGTAAACATTTTTTATAAAACACTTCAAACTTGATAAAACTTGGCAATATTTCTAACTTGTGTTCTCAAAATGGTTGAGAGTTGGCAGTTGGAAGACAGACTAGTTATCAAATTATTACTCCCCCTATCATGAGGTATAAAACTCCTGAGAGACTTTGTAATGTTGATACTGGATCTAACATACTGCTCATTATGAAGCAGGTTTAATCTGAAGTTTCTCAGATACTTTTAGCAGCTGAATATACAAGAACAAGAGAATTAAGACTTCCAGACCTTCTGATTAAACAGTGAACCAAGCAGTTATGACAGTTTATAAATGGAAAAATTAATTGACTGTATGAAGGGACACTGACATTCAGATACATGTATGCAACTTTCACTGACAATAGTGGGATTTGTGCAAATATCTCAGAGAGCTACCTTGGCCAATAGGCTTTACCAGCTATAGCCAACAATATTTCTTCCATTTCTGTTTTTCCTTTGGCTGTCTAAAATACCAAGCAACATCTTCTGTTTACTTTTCACAAGATCAATTTTTTGTTTGTTGCAGGCTGAACTGCAGTTATCCATTATATAACTATGAGTCAGCTTCTGATCCCCTTACACACTTTGAACAGTACCTTAGTCCTCAAGAAGTCCCACTGGAGACAATGGGGATTATTCGAGGAGGAGACAATGGGGATTACTCATGGAGTACGCTGTACTTGTACTTGAGTAAGGATAGAAAAATTTGACCCAGTATTTGGACACTGGCAGTTATATGGTTTTACGGATGGGTGATTTTGTAGCTAAAGTACAGAACAGATATTATTCAAAGCTCTGGTACAGACTTCCTTCTGTAAGCTAGGGCAAGTCAATTGGGGGAAAAATGTTCAAGGGTGTATAAGACAGTCAGGCACCTAATTCTTTAATGTTTAGGTGCTACATAAGTGTGATGTATCCTCAGTATTAACATAGCTTTATGCTTACCTTTCCTGTCAGGGTGTGTGTGTGATATTAGAACCACCCTACTGACATCTCCAGTTGGCACAACTCTTATTTACTGCTGATTTTTACTCCCCTTCCTTTATCTTTTCTAACCTGATTCTCACATACCCTTTTTGTTCTGGGATGTCCTCCAGCAGCATGTAAAGAAAATCCTGGAAAAGGAACAAAAGCACCACAATGAATATCTCTATAAAAGATTACAGTCTGTCTATGTCACTAGCAATAGAATTTAAACAGCTGCAGATAGGAGAACGATAAGGAAGAAATTTATGTTTCATCTATATTATTACTTTGTTCAATTGTTTAGACAATATATATTTTGTCTGTCAGTTTTCCAACCCAGTCAAGCTGAAAGGTTTTACAAGTTAGAAGAAAAAGAACCTGAAAATATTGCTCACTGTTTTAACACAATCCTACATTCTGACTTTATTGAATCTATTGCATACCACAACAAAACTACATTAAAAGAACTTTAATTAAGGTTCCAAATTCTAGCACCCAAAACTTAGGAAAAGTTAAGAATGCTGAAATTAAGGCTGCCTGTGCAACCTTACTTTAGCTTCCTGGTGTGTCTGCATTATGATATAGTCTTTAATTACATATTCACATACTTTTTTCCCCAAAAAAGGCACATCCTTGAAGTGTCAGGCAACCTTAATAATAGGTGTTGCAACCAGCCCTGCCTAGAATAATACAGTTCATTCTCTTTATAAAGTTACCCTTGGCATACCAGAGGTATTCTGGCACTCATCTCTTTAAACATAATCTCAGTCTTTATAACAATCACTTTGATACAACACACTAACTACTTGGGCTCCTACAAATAGCTTTCAGGAGAGAAACATTATTAAAAATAACTCTCCATTTTTACGGTCTATTTTTAACTAGCAGTAAATCAAGTTTGTTAATATTAAAAGTATCTTACTGGGGACAGGTCTATTAGCCTAGTGATGCTGTGCACTGCAGAACAGATTGCTTAGTATGATTCCGGAAAGTGAGCTCTTGCTCCCTTGGCAAAGAGCATTGTATTGAAGGCAGAAAGTTTGATTCCTAGAGAATGGGGGTATTCAATAATGACCCTGTTTTGCTGAATACTGATCACATTGTTAAAGGAGAGGGAGTACATAGTTCAAAGCATCAGTAATGGAATAAACCTTTCCACTTTAAATAAGGTCAAATTCAAGCCAGGTCAGTACTGTTGTCCAAAAGATTTTACCATTTTTTGGCATCATTACAGCTGTGACAGGGATGATACAAATCTGACTGAAAGTATTCATTCTATATAAATGGCATTGAATAACTTCAAATGTTAATCTAGCCAGATCCCTTGATCTGCTATCTCATCAGTGTTTTATAACCTATTATTAGCTGATATCTCTTGTCCTACTTGTGTTTTCACATTGTATATATTATAGTCTCAGTTACTGTGAGACAAAAATCTCTACTTTTTGATTCAGGCTCTTCTTGGTTTTCCAAGAAGATAATGAGAGGAAATTAAGAAGAAGAAAGACAATGCATATCCATCTATTAACAATAAAGCAATAGCTATCATTTTACAATCTTCCTTGAAATTAGGATGCTTCTATTGTTCTGTAAGTATTATACAAATATTTGATTTAGAATTGAAGTTTATAAAGCATGTATTTCAGGGTTCTAAAAATAGGTATTTAGAACTACAAAGAAGGGTAACCACAAATTAGCATCTACACTATATTCTACAGTAGGTGATGATAAAGGCACCACCCATTTCCCTCTGGCAGGAGTTCTCAAACTGGGAGTCGGGACCCCTCAGGGGGTCACAAGGTTATTATATGGGGGATCACGAGCTGTCAGCCTCCACCCCAAACCCCACTTTGCCTCCAGCATTTATAATGGTGTTAAATATATTTAAAAGTGTTTTTAATTTATAAAGGGGGTCGCACTCAGAGGCTTGCTATGTGAAAGAGGTCACCAGTACAAAAGTTTGAGAACCACTATGGTGTGGTAAACTGTGACTGGGAGCCAGAGAAGGAAACAGGTGGAGCGGGGACTGCAAGTCAGTAAGTGAGGAAAGACTGAGATGGGATGAGGAGCCAAGAGGAAGGCTAGAAGTGGCTGGGCAAGGAGATTGGGTACCAGTGGAGCTGGATGAAGGTGTTGGTGTATAAAGAAGACAGATCTGCTGAGGAGCCAGGGTTCTGGTGTATAACTGGGACTGGTGTTTAAGGAGTCTGGGACTGAGATGAGAAGTCCGGGGACTGGCTAGGTAAAGAGAATTGACTGGGATGAGGAGCCAGAGGTGGAGAAGAGACAGGATAGGGAAAAGGACAAGTTGGAGGTAGAGGACAGAACGGTCTGTGATCACTAGGGCACATTCCTTTCCAGAGCCAGAATTCCAGAATTCATTAATCTCACCATTCCTCTGCTATCTGCAAATATCTGTGAAACTCACTAGCAAAGTGTGTCTCATTCCCCTCTAGTGCCATCCACAGAGATTTGCAGTCTTTTACTGCTATTACAGGTTTTAGAGTAACAGCCGTGTTAGTCTGTATTCGCAAAAAGAAAAGGAGTACTTGTGGCACCTTAGAGACTAACCAATTTATTTGAGCATAAGCTTTCGTGAGCTACAGCTCACTTCATCGGACGCATCCGATGAAGTGAGCTGTAGCTCACGAAAGCTTATGCTCAAATAAATTGGTCAGTCTCTAAGGTGCCACAAGTACTCCTTTTCTTTTTACTGCTATTAGTTACTCTATTAGCTCAAGCAGCAGAGATCTGGCTGGTGAGTCCTACCATGCTGATTACTCATGTGGATGTCAAGATGATGCCATACAATGGAATTTATGTTTTTTCAGTTTTTTTTTAAAATGTAGAAAATTAGACACAAAACAAACATTATTAGGGTTGCAAAGTCAAGCACTCAATAGTTAGGAAATGTTCCAGGCAACCTTAATTCTTGCTTTTCCTAACTTTTGAGTGTTTGACTTTGCAATCTTAATAATGTTTTTAACATAGTTTTTGTGTGTATGATTATAAATAAAGTTCATGTTCACAGAGTTTATAGCAAGCATATGTGCAGAGAAAGAAGTCTTTAAAAAGCAGTGAACCGGAAGATAATCAATGTAGTCTACGAGCATAGCATAACATGATTAATTAGATTTAAAATGATAGTCAAATATTTTAGAACTAAAATGTAGGTTTTGCTTTAGAAAGATTTTGATAAAACTTGATTTTAATAGATTATTTCATTAAGTTTTAATTTCAGTAGGTTGTGTTTGAATATAAATATTCCCTTCACAGTATTAGCAATCAAAAAATGGCAACAATGTGTTAGTGAATGTGAGAATCAGAATATGAAACTAACTGGATTTAAGTGAAACTGACAACTATTTCTGTGTTCCAACCAGAATTAAGTGCAAAAAGCAAACAAAGGCTCCAATCCTGCAATCTGCTCTGCACAGGGGGTCCCCTGAACCTATGTCCAGCCCCATTGACATCAATGAGTATTCAGGCAAGCTCAGGGTCTTCAAACATGGAAAAGCTTTCAGGACTGGGGCCAAAGAGTATAATAAATACATTTTAGACCCCGATTTCTTTGAAAAGCAATCCAGAAGTGTCTATGCACAAAAATGCTCAGACACCGGCATGTCTACATTTCCACCTCCAACTTGCCCATTTGCTCATACAAATGTGGAAGACAGACACATAACTATTAACTTGCAGGTGTAGATACCCACCTATTATACAAAATTGTAGTAATTGTATGGGTATACCTAAGTGTGCATATGTATATACGTACACCTAGGCCTCTATTCACTGAAAGTTTGCCTTTTAAAACTTTGTCATAACAAAATCTGGGATTTAAAAAGAGTTGTTTGTTTGTTTTTAAGCAAGACTGTTTTTGTGCCACACCAAATTAGAACCGAAGCAGAATGGGGGAGTAGTACAGGTCCTGGCTATTATTATAGCAGATGGAACTATATGAAAATGAAACTTTGCAAACAACTTGATTCCTAGTGTGTTCTTTTTCCACCACCAAATTAAACAGTACAGTTAATTGCACGAGTGAAATCAGGAACTTGTACTCATTTCTATTTATTTCTACATCACTCCATTCATTATAAAATTTTAATTCAAAGCAGCTACTAAATGAATTCTCCCATAGAAAGTAAAACAGAAGATTTATTTTTAAATCCTGCTAAAAGATTCCAGACTTGCTTTACTCATCTGTTGCTACTTCAACTAAAATAAACAAAAACTACGATTAAAAACATACTAAGCACTGGCAATCAAAATGAAGGGAAAAAAGCAAACTGATTAATGTTTCACGTCTGAAGTCATTTCCTTGCACCTGCAGCTCTCATCTAGGAAAAATACTACAAATATCACTGAAAACAAGACTTGTATTCAGAAAGTAAATAATTATTTGCACTGTGAGATTTTACTTTCTCTCTTCCTCAGAACTCTTAATGCTGGGAACGCTTACAATTGTTTTGGACAAGGTAAAAGTACAACAACACAACATTTAAATTTACCACTTGTGCCTTTGTTTTAAACCTCTTATTGCTTCAGTGGCGACAGAATACAATACTTATTCAAGAAAGAACCGGAATAAGAAAAGTTAATATTAGAAGTAATTAATTAAAACTTTCTACCATGTATGCCTAGCTACAATTAAATGCCAAATACTTACACAAATGAAACATTGAAGTTGAGATTCTCAATACACAGAGTCAAGAAATTCAGAATTAACCATAACTCTGCCTCCTTGCATTTTTATTACATAGTTATACAACAAAGATGGACCAATAGAAAATACTACTTATGTGTGTGTCTAGAAATGTACACTGATTGCTACCTAAGGGTAAGATCTAACTCCTACTCAATCCTTCCAGTAACTTTGGCTTTGGCCCCCAATGAACTTCCGAGAAAGTACCAGAAGTGTTGCAATGGCATTGTGGCTCATTCCAACCACCTCTGATTCCCAAACATAGACACTCATGACCGTTCAAAGGATCAAACTTCAGTGTCTTTCTGGTGTAAGAAAATACACTCTGATTGATGCATTTTTAAGAAAACATCCATAACTTTATTATTTCAAAATCAAATATCTTCAAACAAAGAAAAGCACGTTTCTCAATCTTGACTAATCACATGGCCAAGTTTGAAGTTTTAAAACAAAGTCTTCTTTGAATTAATTATATTCAAAAAATGAGTCTTGAGAAATCTTAGATGAAAAATGACATTCACTCTCAACTCAAAAATGGCTCAACAAATTTTTATCAAACTACAACAAACATTTGCTTCTGGGATGAGAACAAGCATGAAATGTTTCAGTTTGTGAGAGAACAGCTGGATACATTACCAATTCACATTTTACTGCAGAGCATTGGAGTGAGAGGGGAGATTACTAGTAAATTAGTACTACCACCGCAATATGATCTGGCTAGGATGACTAATAGCTTAATGCATTGGGACCTTCCCACATTTTGCAATATTTATGCAATCCACTAACTTAATTGATTTCCTGTCAGGCTAGTAGATCTAACTGCAACAAGGCTGACTTTTTCTACCCCAATCCAATACTTTTCCTGCAGTCAAATTAAGGGCATTAGCCAGCTTTTTGCTTTCTTGCTATAATTTCCAAAAAAGCTTCCAGCTGGTGCTAACACTAGAGCACTGGTGTTCACAACTTGGTAGCCCTAGTGTAGACAAGTCTTCCACACCGATTGGTATTTTTTACTCTGTGCCAATTAAAACTTCTCCAAGGAAGTCTAATTGACCTGGTATTCAAAACAGTTGCAAGCAGTGGGAACCTTATCTACCTTAGGGTGCCCAGTGTTCCCTCAAGAGGTAAAGCTGCACCTAGTGTACACAAGACTAAAGAATGGGTATAAGTACTACTAACTTGTTCTTTTACTGGAGCAGTTAGAGTCATGGAATAGCTTTCCCCAGCTTTCTTCTTTGGCTGCAGCAAAGACTTGTAACTCTGCATAGAAATAGTTAGCAGTTAGGCAGCAAGTCTCTTCCCTTCTTCGGGCCTGGCTTTAAAAAGAATCTCCTTTCAGAGTGAATCTTAAGGCCACCCTTAGCAGTCACTATTTTTCCTGCACTTGCTGATTACCCAGTTTAACTCAGCACATAACTGCTGCAATGTGCTTGCAATGTTCCAAATACACATACAAGTCCAGAATCTTGAAAGTCCAAAGCAACAAATATAAATGCAGGTTTTGTTCCCATGCCACCTTCAATGTATTTAAATGAAATAATCTTTATCATGTCAAAGTCTGACACAGGTACTCGAACCTGAATAAATGGGTGCACATGAGTCAGTCTGACAGCAATGCAACTTCAAGGCACTCAGACAACGCCACAGTGATGACTGCACAATACAGTATATACTATTATAAGATCAGATACAGTATCTCATATCAATTACACTAAGAACTAATTTCTGTTTCCATTGATTTCAATGGAATATTTGCCACTGACCTCAAGGGAGCAGGATTGTATCCTTCCAGTATATACATAGTATTTAGTTTTTACTGCTAACAGCTAATGGGAATTTATATTTAGTTCAAGTTGCAGAGGTCTGTACTTCTGGAGCAGGATGATCTCAATTTATACCCCTTGTTGCCATGAAGTGCTGAATAATAATAATACATACATATCACTTGTAGAACACTTTTTATGCAAAGTTCCAAGTTTATAAAGGACAGTAAATATCGTCTCCATTTTACAGATTGGGAAAATGGGGCACAGAAGTGATGTGTGACTTGCTTTAGGAAAAACGGAGTTCATGTTGGAGTTTAAAACAGAATCCAAGTTTCCTGACTCGGTGTCCTATGTCCTAGCCACATTTTAAATTTCCAAAAGCAGTGATTTAAATAGTCAAACAGAAAATAAAAGTCACTTATTTTTCAAAAACTGGGCAACAAGTACCAGCAGAGTACCTGAGAAAGGATCAGTTGTCCATGAAACTTCTGCACAAACTTTCTTAAAAATTCAAAATATGTAGCCTCTCCAATTTTCTTGGCTAGAGATTGCAGAAGGAAATAGCCCTGGAAGAAATCAGTACCAAAGACAAAGATGATGCTATTAATTAAAGAATACACAAAAATAAGTGTTTATAAAATGTGTTAGTAACATCAGCTTCAGTTAGGTCAGTTTCGCACTCTTACCTTCAAGTAATGAACCTGCATGAAGATTTTTTCTGCATTAAGACCATGTTTGATTATGCATGTTCCAGACTCACTCACTTCTCCTGTGTTCTCTTTGTTTGGCCTAAAATGATTGCAAATCAATTAAATTTTTGATAAGTGAGTAAAGAACTAATGCATTACAAACTTTCATTGCCCAAAATGATGATAATAGGTTGGTATCTTCAGTCACTACTCACTAGTGCATTAGTCTCCATTCTACTCTGGAATTGAATTTGTGCTAAATAGCTTAGCAGTTCTCAGCTGGAGGTCCGCAACCCACTGCGGGACTGTGAGCCATTTCAGGGGGTCTGCCAAGCAAGGCCACTTGGAGCCCTGGGGCTGAAGCTTGGAGTTCTGGTACCCTGAGCCCTGACAGAAGCTGCCCCACGGGACTGCAGCCCTAAACTGCTCCTACAGAGCTAAAGCCCCAAGCCACCCCCCACCCCAAGGTGCTAAAGAGCTGAGAACCCATCCTGTGGGGCAAAACCCTCAAGCCTTCCATCCCACGGGGCTCCTAAGCGCCCCCTGCCCCAGCCCTGCAGGACAGAAGCACCCCCCTGAGGCTGAAGCCCGGAGCCTTCCTTCCTCTGGCTCTGCAGTTTTTATTTCATGTTGGGGGAGGGGGGCTCTGAAAGAAAAAGGTTGAGAATCCCTGAAATAGCTTAGCTAATGTGAAAAGAAGTAGAAATAACAAGAAATGTATCCCTCTAATGTGATTTTGTGTGTGGCTGCGCAAACAGCTGAGGTTAAACTGAAAGCCAACACTAAGCTGGGATATAGTACTTGCTCTTCCCTCCCAGACGTGACATCATATTGCATGGTATTTAATTAGGAGATACTACGTAGACAGCAGTGTTACATTATGAACAAAGGCAGACAAAAAAAGACAGAGATATTTGAGATGGAGGTATATGAGAAGGAAGGATATTGAACTCATTACACCCGGCTACATATTTCACTTTTCATACCTGAACACAGCTTAACAGCTCACAAGACTACACCTGCAAGAATGAATGGCCTCTTTCATCTACATTTAATACACTACAGAAAAGTATAAGCCTTCCATTCTTTTTCTTCTTTGGTTTGTCATTTTGCGTGCATGTCAGCAAAAAACAACCGGAGCTTTGAAAGAGAGAGCCTGCCACACAGAGCCTTGGGGATTCTCAGTCAGACAGACAGTAATATCCAGAACAAATTCAAACTATGTTAACTCTTTAGTACTGGGTCTTCAGATTGCCAAGCCTCAATAGGCACGACGGAAGTCTATACTAGTTATTAGTGCCTAGCAGTCCTATAAGTTTAATCACAGAGAAGAAAAACGAAAGACAAATTATGCAAAATTTCCCCCTCCTCTGTAAATGGTGTCTTCCATACCACAGCCACAGTATTGAAGTACTAATTCTTCCTCGCCTTCAAACTTCTTTCCAAGAGGTCCCACACAGGGTAGTCAAAGAGGACTAGACAGCACTTCTTTAGGAGTCTATCAACATGACTGAAAAAAATTCTGGAGACTTTAAATATAGTTTTAGTATGAGCGAAAGGTGGCAAACTAGCAGTTCTGGAAACTTCAGCCCTATTTTTCCCCTCCACAAAATAGGGACAGCACAGGAAGCAGCAGTCCAAGCTTCCTTTCAAACACCATTAATATGTCGCAGGGGGACCAACTCTAAGAGTCTAGTCTCGATACCCATTTAAACCTTGGTCTCTGCTTTTATTGCCAAGAAAGATGAATACAAGCAGCTAATTTTACTTAATCCAATGAACAGACAATAAATATTTTTGCTTACTAATAACCAGTCATTATTCACCAAAAGATGAAAGGGACATATCTCATTACTAGTCCTCTGAGCCATCCCCTCCCATAAAGTGTGTGCATGTGTATTTAAGAACAATTAAACAAACAGAACTTAATCCACATTCCATAATTCACATAATTCTGTAATACAACCTATCTCAGTGATTCCCAAACTGTGGTACAGGAGAATGTTGTAAGTGGTATACCAGACACTGTTGAAAAGAAATTGTTCAGTTTCAAATCAACAGTGGTTGCATGAGGTGCAGCTTGCCAGAAAGTGGTTGTGAAACAAAATGCATGTGCGTGGACAATTTTAGCCATAATGGGGAACAACATTCACCAACAATGCCAGCACAGTAGTTTTATTAGCCGTGTGTTGTGCACTGTGGCTGTGCAGATGAGCACTGTGCTCTGACCTAGTGCATAGCGAGCTGGATTTCTACTGAGCCTAGCCTTCAGCTTGTGCCACATTGCACAGCTCAAGACATGAGGCAAACTTGCAAAGGCCACATCACCAGAGCTCCTTTTTTCTGAAAAAGAACATGCATACAGTGCTAGTTCAGAGTGTAGGCAAAACTTGCAGCTGCAAGGACTCACAAGACTTAAAGGGCATGCTCCAGGAAGCTGCTGCAGGGCATAATCCATCTGTAACCTGTGCCTTACAGAGGCTGCAGCCTGACCCCTGCTAGGCTGCGAAGCAGGGGACACATGAGGAATTCTCTCCTGTCTCTGCAGGGAAGTTGGGGATGGGGATGATTGGTCGGTCTGCTGAATAAAAGCCTAGATGCAGGCCTGGCTCTTCAGGAGCAAGTTGGTCTGCTGCAGTTGGAATCTTCTCAGAGCAGGATGAACCCTTGAGCAATTTGCCCAGCACTGCAAGCAACCAGGGGGCGGGGCCCTGCTTGATTGGGAGTCAGACCAGCGGAGAAGCAAAAAAGGCTTCATTGAGCTGAAACTGCCTGATACCCAGGTAATACCCCTAACTTCCAGCCAAGACACCCCCAACTCTCTACTTCTTTCCCCGTCTGAGCTGCCTTCCATTTTACACACACACACCCTTCTCATTAATGGCACTTCCTTTGTTTTCTCCGAAAGCTACTCAAAATGCTTTGTATACAACGTCTGCATCTGTAATTTTCACTCCATGCATCTGAAGTGGGTTTTTTACCCATGAAGCTTATGCCCAAATAAATCCATTAGTCTTTACGGTGCCACTGGACTCCTTGTTGTTTTGTGGATACAGACTAATATGGCTACCCCCGATACTTGTCAAAATGCTTTGTATTTTTCTTGATTTAAATTTTGTAAAAAGAGAACCAGACTGAAATTTGGCTCAAATTCAGCAGTAATCAAGATAAGAATTAGCAAGAACTTCAAACTTAAATTAGACAAGTTAAAAAAAAAAAGATCAACCCATTGAATGTACTTAAGTGGCATACCAAAAATGTCAGCGGGAGGCTCAGGGCTTTAGCCCTTTGGGGTGGGGGGGGTGGCTCGGAGCTTTAGCTCCACACGGTTGGGGGTCTCAGGGCTTCATCCCTGCGGGGTGGCTTCTGCCAGGGCTTGGAACCCCAGAGCCTCAGAGCTTCAGCCCCATGGGACGCCTGGCAGACCCTCTGAAATGGCTTGCAGCCTCCCCAATGGGCGGCAGACCCCTGCTTGAGAACCACTGGGTTAGGGCACTCACCTAGGATGGGAGAGACTGAGGCTCAAGTCCTTGCTTCGCCTGATCCTGAGCAGGACTTCAACCTTGCTCTCTTACATCCAAGGTAATCTTGGCTATTCTGGGGAGGTCTCTGTCTTGCTCTCTGTTTTATTTTTGGTTTCACTCCACATCAGAAAGAAAACAAATATCAAAGCCTCACAATTTTTCACTGAACTGTATTCTTGTTTTTTGGATAGCCCTAACATTTTAAGCTTCTTCAGGCATTTATTTTACTCGTGAGTCCATGAGTAATTAAGGTAAGCCTATTAATGCCTAAAATAAACATGCACAAAAAGGAGAAATAAGCATGTGGTTCTTCAAACATCTATTTTTCAAGCAGCTGGTAATGATCTAGTAAAGTTTGGGAACCAGTGGTCCATCTAACCTAAAGTCATTTTTAATATGCAAGTATTCAGAGCATTACATTTCATACAGAACTAGGAATTATTGTAAATCAAAAGACAGTCCCCATTTTCTAACAGAAACATGCCTGTGGTTCAGCAGAAGTTCATCAAACCCAAAATGTGTTTGTGACACATTTCAGGTTTGATTAATTGGCATTTTCTAATGAAACCCCATTTCATCTGAAAATTCCTGGGTCCCACAAGGATCAATTCTCAGTCTGGTCCTATTCAACATCTACATACAGCCACTAGGTGAACTGGTCAGGTGACCTGGACTCAAGGACCAGAAATATGTAGATGACCCACAATTCTACCCATCCTTCCCCACATACAATCATACCACTACCACCAAGATAGCCAAAAGCTTGGATCAGATTGGGTCATGGATGAAGAAAAGCTGGTTGAAGCTAACCCTGGACAAGACAGAGGTGATAGTGGTGGACAGAGGAAAGCATTCTGAAGAGTTTAGTCATGATGCAGTCTCCTTTGGTTGAAGGTACACACCCACAATTGGTCAATTCAGTCTGTAGCTTAAGGAATGCTCCAAGACTTTTCACTGATACTCAAGATGCAGCTATGTGGGAGTTTAGCAAGGATCCTATTCTATCACGGAGGTCACAGATGCCGTAACTTTTCAGGACCTCTGTGACTACTGGGGAACGGCTAGAGCAGCGGCTGGGGTTGGGTCAGGGCCCCTGGGGCTGGAACAGCTGAGAACTAAATTCCCTCTAAGCTGCGTGGCTGTGCAGCAGGCTATCATTAGCCATGCAGGCACATAGCCACAGGGGCCTGGACTGGAGAAGAGAGAGGTAGGGGGCATGCAGGGCTGCAGCAGGGAGAGGCGCCTCTACCCCTGGCCGCAGAGCTGCCGTGGCTAGGGAGAGGGGCTCTCCACTAGCCCTGGGCTCCTGCAGCGGGAGAGGGCTGGGGGGGGAGTCCTCTCTCCATGCCACAGCCCTGGGGCAGCCTGCACCCCAAACCTCTCATCCCTGGCCCAGGGCACCGCCAACCCTCTGCCCCAGCCCTGAGCCCCTTCCCACAATCTGAACCCCTCGGCCCCATCCCTGCCATTCATCACCTCCATATTGGTTCACATAACAAAATTCATTCTGCACATGGATGTAAAAATTTAGAGAGCACATTAGTTGACAGGCAGTCGGCCCCAGGCTCACCGGAACAGATAACCAGTAGTCGGCTGCAGGCCCAACGGAATATCCCTGTGCCTGCTGGAGCGGTGGCTGGGGTTGGATCAGCCCCCCTGGGGCTGGAACAGCAGCAGTCAGCCCCTGCCACAGGAGCAGCTGCAAGTCCCCAGAAGTGCTCTATTTGTTCTCCCTGCCCTCCTACCCCAGGATTATCAGTAAAACTCTGGGACAGGTCGCGGGCTTCCATGAATGTTTGTTTATTGCCCACGACCTGTGCCTGAGTTTTACTAAAAATATCCATGACAGAATCTTTATCTTAATCATGAGTAACACTTTATCATCTCTGGTTAGCTAGGACAGTGGTTCTCAACCCGGGGTACGTGTAACCCTGGGGTACGCAGAGGTCTTCCAGGGGGTACATCAACTCATCTAGATATCAGCTCAGTTTTACAACAGGCTACATAAAGAGCACTAGCAGAGTCAGTACAAACCAAAATTTCATACAGACAATGACTCGTTTATATTGCTCTATATGCTATACACTGAAATATAAGTACAATATTTATATTCCAATTGATTTATTTTATAATTATATGGTAAAATGAAAAGGTAAGCATTTTTTCAGTAATAATGTGCTGTGACACTTTTGTATTTTCATGTCTGATTGTATAAGCAAGTAGTTTTTAAGTGAAGTGAAACTTGGGGGTACGCAAGACAAATCAGACTACTGAAAGGGGTACAGTAGTATGGAAAGGTTGAAAGCCACTGGGCTAGGAGACACCATCTCATCTTGGCGCATGATGACCCAGTGTTAGTTATTCAAGCCTTCATCACTTCTCAGCTGGACTACAGCACTGCAACATACCAGAAGCCCTCAACACTTAGGAAAGTCCAACTGGTGCAGAAGGTTGCAGCACATTGTCTGAGCAAAGCAGACGACCATGAACACAACAAAGCAATCCTGCACCCCTGACTCTGACTTCCCACAGAATATTGAAACAAGGTTTTGGTCCTCAATGGCCTGGGCCAAGGATATTAAAAAAGGCCATCTAAAGCTCCAGGATGAAGACTCTTGTTGACAGTTTTGTTCTTCTAGCACAATGGAACTCCCTACAATAAGGATAAAGGTCATTCATTGAAGAGACAGTGTTTTTTCAGGGGTCAACCTAGAACTGTGGAATGAATCCCTACAGAAAGAGGAGGTTACTCACTTGTGCAGTAACTGACATTCTTTGAGATGAGTCGCTGTGGGTGCTCTGCTGTAGGTGTCGGTGCGCCCCTGTGCCGTTGTTCGGAGATTTTTACAGCAGTACCCGTATCGGCCACGCATGTGCGGAGCCTGCCTCACATACCAGCCATGTCTTAATAGTGCGCATGTACGGCCCAACTCCTCAGTTCCTTCTCTGCAATGGAGGCCGCCCCAGCTCCAAAGTTGAGGGGGGGAAGGTGGGGAGTGGAGCACCCACAGGGACACTCATCTCGAAGAATGTCAGTTACTACACAGTTGAGTAACCTCTTCTTCTTCAAGAGGTGTCTCTGTGGGTGCTCCACTGTAGGTGCCTGAAAAGCAGCATCTCTCAAGGAGTCTGGAAGGAATACAGTAGATAGAACAGCTCTGCCCACATGTGTATCGGTGATGGGTCCCTGTGTAAGAGCATACTGTTTTGCAAACATTTTCAAAAGCCCAAATGGCAGCTCTGGACATGACCTTAAAAGGGGACGTTATGTAGAAAGGTCACTGAGGCCGCCATGGATCTGGTGGAGTGAGTCCTGATAAAGGTAGGAGGAGTCATGTTCTGTAGTTGATAACAGAGACAAATGCAACTTGAGATCCAGTTGGAAAGTCAGTGGTTAGAGATAAATGAGCCCTCAGAGCGTTCTGCAATGGGGATGAATAGCTTGTCGGATCGCCTAAAGGTTTTAGTCCTGTCGAAGTAGAAGGACAAAACTCTGTGCACATCCAAAGTGTGCATCGTAGATTCAAAGGAATTTGCATGTGGTTTTGGAAAAGATAGGGAGATGGATAGGTTCATTGACATGGAAAGATGAGTGCACCTTCAGAAAATTTCAGGGACTAAGCGCAGGGTGACTTTGTCCTTAAAAAATATGGAGTATGGCGGATCTACCATGAGTACTGCAATTTCTACTGTGCATCTTGCACAGGCAATCGCTACCAGAAATGCAGTTCTCATAGAGAGATGTAGGAGGGAACATGTGGCTAATGGTTCAAATGGTTTTGGGTTAGGCATGTTTCAAGGTTCCTTCCCCACTCTGAACTCTAGGGTACAGATGTGGGGACCTGCATGAAAGACCCCCTAAGATTATTCTTACCAGCTTGGATTAAAAACTTCCTTAAGGTACAAACTTTGCCTTGTCCTTGAACCCTATGCTGCCACCACCAAGCATGTTAAACAAAGAACAGGGAAAGAGCCCACTTGGAGACATCTTCCCTCCAAAATATATCCCCCCAAGCCCTACACCCCCTTTCCTGGGGAAGGCTTGATAAAAATCCTCACCAATTTGCATAGGTGAACACAGACCCAACCCTTTGGATCTTAAGAACAATGAAAAAGCAATCAGGATCTTAAAAGAAGAATTTTAATTAAAGAAAAAGTAAAAGAATCACCTCTGTAAAATCAGGATGGTAAATACCTTACAGGGTAATCAGATTCCAAATATAGCGAATCCCTCTAGGCAAAACCTTAAGTTACAAAAAGACATAAAAACAGGAGTATACATTCCATTCAGCACAGCTTATTTACCAGCCATTTAAACAAAAGGAAATCTAATGCATTTCTAGCTAGATTACTTACAAACAAGTTCTAATACTCCATTCCTGTTCTGTTCCCGGCAAAAGCATCACACAGACAGACAGACAGACCCTTTGTTCCCCCCACTTCCAGCTTTGAAAGTATCTGGTCTCCTCGTTGGTCATCTTGGTCAGGTGCCAGCGAGGTTATCTTAGCTTCTTAACCCTTTACAGGTGAAAGGCTTTTGCCTCTGGCCAGGAGGGATTTTATAGCACTTTATACAGAAAGGTGGTTACCCTTCCCTTTATATTTATAACAGCATGTTAAGACTAAGGGGAGGTCCCAAGATGGATTAGGCTGTTTGATATCTGGGTAAAGGGTTTGCGGTCCCTTAAGCAATCGCTTAGTAATGGGATGAGCAAAGATAGTCCTATTGTCGATGGCATCATAGAACACTGTAACTGCAGTCAAGTGGAGTTTGATGGGACTCGGGGAGAGTCCAGAGAATTTAATCTCTAACAGATAGTAGAGGATTAGCAGGAGAAGCATGGGAAAAGGGAGCGGTGTTTGTGAAAACCCACCAGTGTGTAAATCTTGTCCAGTTATGAAGGCAGGTGCTGCATGTAGAATTTGTTGTGCTAAGAAGGAGTACATTTTGAACCTGCTCTGAGCAAGTTCGCTCGGCATGAGAGAACCATGAAGGAGCCAAACCTTGAGGTGTAACATGGTTAAATTGGGGTGGAGTAGTAGACCCTGTTGGGACCAGAGATTCGGGCGGAGGGTAATGGGATGGGTGTGGAAGGCGACATCATAGTAAGGAAGGGGTATCATGCCTGTCTGAGCCATGTGGGGCTATCATTAGGACCCTGGCTTGGTGTGTTCATATTTTTATCAATAATTTGTGTATGAGTGGTATCGGGGAAATGCATACATTAGGTCAGTGTTCCATGGGAACATGAACGCATCCCCTGAGGAGTGTTTGCCTAGTCCCCACTCTGGAACAAAATCTTGGGCATTTCTTGTTTGCTGCAGTTGCGAAAAGGTCTGTGATTGAGTATCCTAGTATGTCTAGTACTGTATCCTCATTTAGTTCCCATTTTGTCTGAGACACCAGTTCCATCATTTCATCCCTTCTGTTCAAAGGGAGTGAGATCGCGCCCCCACTCCCTGCCTGTTTACATAGAACATGCAGGCAATATTGTCGGTCATTATCCTGACATGTTGGTTTTGTATGAAAGGCAGAAATTGGAGGCAGGCATTGCGTATCACTCAGAGTTCTAGACATTGATGTGAAGGGACGTCTCGGCAGGAGATGAAAGACCCTGGGTAGTGTATTGGGGCATGTGTACTCCCTGTCCTTTAAGGGATGCATCTGTAGTTATGACAACCGACGGGATGTCCTGTTGAAAGGGGACCCCGGAGCAAAGGTTGTGAGGCAATGTCCACCAGTGGAGGGAGTCCTAGACTCTGGGAGGTACGTATAAACGTTTGTTCAGACCATGGACATTCAGTCTGTAGACAGTGGAATCCAGCTTTGGAAACGCCTCATGAAGAGGTGAGCGTTCCTGACTACAAAGTGCAAGAGGCCATGTGGCCTCAGAGTTGTAGGCAAGCTCGTGCAGCCACTTGTGGACTGTTGTACAGCTTGGGAACGAAAAGGTTGATAGTGCTAAAAAGATGGAGTGGGAGAGATGCTATTCTTTTGCATGAGTCAAAATGTGCTCCTATGAACTCCAGTTGTTGGGTGGGAGTGAGTGAAGATTTTCTTTGTTCATTCACAGGCCAAGAGTATGGAAACATTGAACCGTCCATTGTGTGGACTGAATGGCTTCTTGGAGGGTCCTGGCTTTGAAAAGGCAGTTGTTCAGGTAAGTAAAAATTATGATTCGCTGCCTTCTGAGATGAGCTGTTATGACTGCGAGGAGTTTGGAAAAGACACGAGGCACAGTCGAGAGGCCAAAAGTTAGGAACCTGTACTGGTAGTGTTGTGGGCCCAGAACGAAGCGAATAAAATGTCTGTGGGCAGGATGTATGGTCACAGGAACATAAGCATCCTGCAGGTCGAGGGATGAAACCCAATCTCCCTGCTCCCGTGCTGGAATTATGGTTGCAAGAGTCACCATTTTGTATTTTTTTTATTTTATTTAACGAATTTATTGAGGTATCTGAGGTCGAGAATGGGTCGCCATCCCCCAGTTTTCTTTTGTGTTAAAGTAATGGGAGTAGAACCTTTTTCCTCTATGTTGGTCAGGCGCTGGTTGTACTGCTCCTAATTGGAGATGGTGGTGCACCTCTTGGTGGAGCAGTTGTTCGTGAGAGGAGTCCCTGAAAAGGGACATGGGGAGGAGGGAGAGAAAATGGCCACTGAAGTAGGGATGATATTTTCTAGACCCTTGGTCACATTTTCAAATTTGCTTATTAGTGGGAGGGGGTCAACACTGAACCAATGAATTGGTGCAGCGATGTTGATATCTTGACAGGTTTCAGAATGGTAACCATGTTAGTCCATATCAGCAAAAAAAACGAGGAGTATTTGTGGCACCTTAGAGACTAACAAATTTATTTGGGCATAAGCTTTCATGGGCTAAAACCCACTTCATCAGATGCATGCAGTGGAAAATACAGTCAGAAGAGAGAACATGAAAGAGAATATACAGGAGAACATGAAAAAATGGGTGTTGCTATACCAACTGTAACGAGGCCAATTAATTAAAGTGGGATATTATCAGCAGGAGGGAAAAAAAAACCTTTTCTAGTGATAATCAGGACGGCCCATTTCAAACAGTTGACAAGAAGGTGTGAGTAACAGTAGGGGGGGAAAACTAGCATGGAGAAATTGTTTTTCCTTTGCATAATGACCCAACTACTCCCAGTCTTTATTTGAGCCTAATTTAATGGTGTCCAGTTTGCAAATTAATTCCAGTTCTGCAGTTTCTCATTGGAGTCTGTTTCTGAAGTTTTTTTGTTGGAGAATTGCGACTTTTAGGTCTGAAATTGAGTGACCAGGGAGGTTGAAGTGTTCTCCGACTGGTTTTTGAATGTTGTAATTCTTGATGAATAATAGATATGTGGACAGAGTTGGCAATGGGCTTTGTTGCCGGGATAAGTTCCTGGGTTAGTGTTTTTGTAGATCTACACGATCCATTGTCTACAGCCAAGCTCTAAGATACAACCGCATTTGCTCCAATCCCTCAGACAGAGACAAACACCTACAAGATCTCTATCAAGCATTCTTAAAACTACAGTACCCACCTGCTGAAGTGAAGAAACAGATTGACAGAGCCAGAAGAATACCCAGAAGTCCTCTACTACAGGACAGGCCCAACAAAGAAAGTAACAGAATGCCACTAGCCGTCACCTTCAGCCCCCAACTTAAACCTCTCCAGCACATCATCAAGGATCTACAACCTATCCTGAAGGATGATCCCTCACTCTCGCAGATCTTGGGAGATGGGCCAGTCCTCACTTACAGACAGCCCCCCAACCTGAAACAAATACTCACCAGCAACCACACACCACACAAGAAAAACACTAACCAGGAACCTATCCTTGCAACAAAGTCCATTGCCAACTCTGTCCACATCTATTCAAGGGACACAATCATAGGACCTAATCGCATCAGCCACACCATAAGAGGCTCATTCACCTGCACATCTACCAATGTGATATATGCCATCATGTGCCAATAATGCCCCTCTGCCATGTACATTGGCCAAACCGGACAATCTCTATGCAAAAGAATAAATGGACACAAATCAGATGTCAAGAATTATAACATTCAAAAACCAGTCGGAGAACACTTCAACCGCCCTGTTCACTCAATTACTGACCTAAAAGTCGCAATTATTCAACAAAAAAACTTCAAAAACAGACTCCAACGAGAAACTGCAGAAATGGAATTAATTTGCAAACTGGACACCATTAAATTAGGCTTGAATAAAGACTGGAAGTGGATGAGTCATTACACAAACTAAAAACTATTTCCCCATGCTAATTTTTCCCCTACTGTTACTCACACCTTCTTGTCAACCGTTTGAAATGGGCCATCCTGATTATCACTACAAAAGGTTTTTTTCTCCTGCTGATAATATCCCACCTTAATTAATTGGTCTCGTTACACTTGGTATGGCAACACCCATTTTTTCATATTCTCTGTGTATAGGTATCTTCCTACTGTATTTTCCACTGCATGCATCTGATGAAGTGGGTTTTAGCCCACGAAAGCTTATGCCCAAATAAATTTGTTAGTCTCTAAGGTGCCAAAAATACTCCTCATTTTTTTTTGTTGACATCTTGGTCTATGACTTTGTTGAGTACATGTTGGATAGCGTGGATGTTGATAAGGTTGGTATCTATATTGTCTCCTCCTATTTGCAGCCGTTTGGATACCGAGAGACCGTAATGTCATTCTCAAGTCCTTCATGGAGTGAAGCACATTGTTGGTGTTACTGGCAAATAGTTTTTCCACCATCAAAAGGGAGATCTTTGATGGTATTCTGAACCTTGCAAGGAAAAGAAGAGGATGAGAGCCATGAAGCTCGATGCATTACTACTGCTGTAGCAGTCGATCTCACAGCTCTGTTAGCAACATCAAGCGCAGCTTGTAGTGCAGTACGGGAGATTATTTGTCCATCAGAGACTATGGCTTTAAACTGATGGTTTTTTGCCCTTTGGAATGTCATCAATAAAGTCCATGAGTTTCTCATAATTTCTGTGGTCAAATTTTGCCAGAATGGCCGCATAATTAGATATCCGGAACTGTAATGTGGATGAAGCACAGACTTTATGACCAAGCAGGTCCAGCCTTTTACTGTCTATCAGTTGGGGTAGACCTGGGAGCTGGTGTTTGTTCTTTTGGTTAGCTACCTCTACTACCAATGAGTTTAGCACTGGGTGAGTAAAAGGAACACAGATCCTTTGGAAGGAATAAAATATTTCCGGTCAGCTCACTTACAGGTAGGCGTGCTAGTAGCTGGTATCTGCCATATGGTTTTGGCAGGATTCATAATGCCAGGATTTATAGGTAAGGCAATCTTGGTGTGGAAGAAGGTTGCAGGATGTCAGTCAACTCATGTTGGTTTTCACAAAACTTCCTCCTGATTAATTCTTAACTCATTGGCGACTCTTTTGAAGAGGTCTTGAAATTTTAAGAAGTCATCCCTCAGTGTTGGAGGAGGAAGTATAGCCTCATCATGAGTGGATACGGGCTTGACAAGGGTTGGGGAAGCATGTGTAGTGTGTTCATCGAACTGTGGAGTAACAGCTTCTTGTTGTGTCTCATTCGTAGCCATATGCACTGGTGGTGGCGAGGTGGCATTCCTCCTATTTTTGGCATCTGGGTGATCATAGTGGAATCGCTTATATGGTGCCCATGGTCACCATATTGTCACTGACCAGGGAAGGGCATAGGTGGTGCTATCCAAGGGTTTGTATACCAGGGAGGGAGGTCTTTGATGAACGAAGACCTAGATTTTTCTGTGGCCAGTGCTGATTTGGCTCTGTGACTGGGAGAACTTGTGTGGTGAAAAGTCTCCCTGCACTATGGCTACCTCATCACTAGAAAAGTGAGATACAGCCAGAGACAGGTGTCCGGACCACATGCAAATGTCTGGAGAAAAATAGGTGTCAAGTAGAGGTAACTGTAGGTTAGGTGACACCTGTAGGTCCAGTGAATGAGTGAACTGCGATGCCGGAGAGCTTGTGTGAAATAAACCGTCCGTTAAGAGTGCCTGCAGCTCTGGAGGGTTGTTCGGCACCGACGTTCTCCGCACCATAGCGCTCAATGCATGTGCTGAGGTTGGTGGTGCCAGGAAGGTAAGCGCAGCCTGGGTCTGTTCTGGCAAGGTCCTCTATGCTGGCACCGTGTCCATTGCGGTGCCGGATAGTGCCATGAGAGAGGCAGGCAACTTGAAGCCTCAGCACTGGGAGCTTGCGTTGTCTCCACAGTCACAGGTGGGATTAGCGCGATGCCAGGGGAACCAGCACATCAAAGGTGCTGAGCCGGGGGAAGTCTACATAGAAGAAATAGACCTGCTCACTGACCTTTTTGCTTGCAATGTTTCCCTTCTGGCTGAGGGAGGCAGGCGTTTTCTTTTTTTTTTTTTGTCCTTTTTGGAGGCAGGAGGGCTGCGGTTCACTGAGGAGCCCGTACCTGGGTGAGAAGCAGGTTCTAGTGACTTCTGCCCAAGAATCATTTTCAGTAGGAGTTCTCTGTCTTTATGTGCCCTAGATTTTAATTTGAAACAATGGACACATTTTTGAGGAATGAGGGACTCCCCCAGGCATTTTATACACTTGGAGTGACCATCCGAGATAGGGATGGCAACCCTGCATGTAGTGCACCGCTTAAATCCTGGGGAGCCAGGCATATTAGCGTCGGCTGGAGGCTGAGAGGAAGAAGCGGGAACGAATTTTTTTTTTTTTAAAAGGGATGAACTTATCTAGTAACTAGAGTGCTAAAGTAAGGGGGAAAAAAAGGATGTAGAATGGGAAAGAGAAAAAATTTTAAATGAGTCTGCTATAGGTCCAACTCAGGCTGGGGATGGTAGAGAAGGAACTGAGGAGTTCGGCAGTGCATGCGCACTATTAAGACAAGACTGGTATGCGTGGCTGATACGGGAACTGCTGTAAATCTCCAAACAACGGCACAAGGGCGCACCGACACCTACAGTGGAGCACCCACAGGGACACCTCTTGAAGAAGAACTAAGACCATCACAAAACCATAACACGTTCCACTCCAAATTCAAGGCACACTTTTTGACCTTGCATTCTCTAACAAACATACATCAGTGTGTGTGTGTGTGTGTGTGTGTGTATAATTTAAAAAAAAATCCAAAACTAAACTCTTCATTTTACACACTTCTTTCCCTAAGGAGAGGATACGAGAACAAACATATGACAGATGTTAACCATGTTTCTTAATGTATTACTGGAATGCATAGGTGCCAACTTCCCCTCTACCCAGAGGGTACATGACCCCCCTCTGCCTGAGGCCCATGCCAACTCCAACCCTTCCTCCAAGCCCCCACTCTTCCCCTGGCCCCACCTCTTCCCCCAAGGTCACACCCCCTTCCCAGCTCTTCCCGCCCCACCCACCTCTACCCTGGCTCTTCCCACCCCCTCCCCAGAGGACGCCAAGTCCTCTCTCTCCCAGAGCCTCCTGCACGCTGCTGAACAGCTGATCGTGGCATTCAGGAGGTGCTGGGAGGGAGGGGGAGAAGTTGATTGACGGGGGCTGCTGGTGGGCAGGAGGCGCTAGGGGATATGGGGGAGCTTGGCTGCTGGTGGGTACTAAGCACCTGCAAAAAAAATTTTCATGGGTACTTCACCCTTGGAGCACCCACGGAGTCAGTGCCTATGCTGGAGGACACTCATTTCCTAAAGTGATACATGTAGTAAAATGACTGTGACTGACGACACCATCAACTCCATCCACAGCACCCAATCTGGGAAACTCTTGCCAACCCACAAACACCTGAGGAGGATGGCAAAGCAATTAAACAACTGAAGAACAAAAAAGCACTGGGTCCTGATGGCATACCAGCTAAAGTACTGAAAGTAGGGGAAGAAACACTGACTAACAAGCTTCATTTGCTGCTCCTCAAAATCTGGTGCTCCGAAGAAATCCCCACTGACTTATGTAATGCTAACATCATTACCATTTTCAAAAAGGGACACAGGGGCGACTGTGGCAACTATTGAGGCATTGCCGTTGTCTCCATCACTGGGAAGATTCTTGCTAGATTCTTACTGAATCACCTGCTCCCTCTTGCACAGAAAGTACATCCAAAGTCCCAGTGTGGCTTCAGACCATCTTGAGGCACCACCAGATCAGCCAGGCAGATCCAGAAAAAATGTCAAGAACAATACCAGGAGCTGTATATGGCCTTTATCGATCTGACCAAAGCCTTTGACTCTGTCAACCATGAGGCTCTGTGGAAAATCATGTTGAAGTTTGACTGCCCAAGCAAATTTATCACCATTGTAAGATTCCACCATGACGAGATGACTGCCTCCATCCTGTGCAGTGGCTCTACCTCTGAGCCCTTTGTCATCCAAACGAATGTAAAACAAGGTTGTGTACTGGCACACTTCTTTTTCTCCATTTTCTTAGCAGCTATGAAAATGTTAGCCCAAGACCGTTTACCACAGGGCATTGGCATCCAACATCAGATTGACGGCAACCTCTTCAACCTTTCCCTTCTCTGTGCCACAACTAAAGTAATATCAGAAACAATAACCAAACTCCAGTGTGCAGATGATTGTGCTGTAGTTGCACACTCAAAGGAGGATCTATAAACAGCCCTTAATTGCTTCTCTGAAGCTTACAAAAGCGTAGGACTAACTCTGAACATCAGCAAAACAAAAGTTCTCCACCAGCCAGCTCCCAGTCAATCACCAGACCCAGCAAGATCTACATTGACAGAGAAGAAGTGGAAACCAGAATACTTTGCCTATCTTGGCAGCCATCTCTAACAGAAGGCAGACATCAATGTCAAGATTCAACACAGAATCCGCTGCACCAGCCTTGCCTTTGGGTGTTCAACAGTCACACCAGGTGTTCAACATCAGAACACACACTAGACTTTTAGTTTATAAAGCGGTGGTAATCCCAACTCTCTTTGACAGCTGTGAGACTTGGGTGATCTATAGAAAACGCCTGGAAAACCTGGAATGTCAGCACCAGCATTTTCTTTGGAAGATCGTCAACATAAAGTTCACCGCACTAATGCCAGTGTCCTCACAGAGGCCAATATCTTCAGTGTTGAGGCCCTGATTATCCTGAACCAGCTAAGATGGAGTGGGCACTGTGTGCACATGCCTGATGTATGCTTACCAGAACAACTGCTGTACACCCAAGTCACCAAAGGAGAAATGAAATGGGGAGGCCAAAAGAAATGCTTTAAAGACATCCTCAAAATAAACATCAAGAGATGTGGCATTGACACCACACACTGGGAGACAGTAGCCCAGGACAGGGATAACTGGCAAAGACTTGTCAGGCAGGGAATATTCATTTTTGAGGAAAATCACCTTGCCCTGGTTGCAGAAAAAAGCCCAAAAAGACAAACAACTGTCACGCAGCAATCGCGGCCCAACCCTGAATTCCAACACCACCTGCAATGTTTGCCAATGAGTTTGTGGCTCAAGGATCGGACTCTTCAGTCATTGAAGGACCCATAAAAAATAAACACCTGTGAAAGAGATCATCCTTGACCTCGTGGAATCGCCAACACAGACACACATGTGGTAAAAGAACTTGAATGGATTAGAGTAGCCAATGGCTACTACTGGATAGGTGGTGACAGGGTTGGGCCAGATGGCTACAGGAGAGTAACAGAAGGCAGATATATTAGCCCCAGGTTAAGTAGGTCCCTTTTCCCTGGGTAAGGTAACAGAAGGTTCGAGAACAACCAGGAACCTTCTGGAGACAATTAAGACAGACAGGCTTATTAGAACACCTGCAGCCAATCAAGAAGCTGCTAGAATCAATTAAGGCAGGCTAATCAGGGCACCTGGGTTTAAAAAGGAGCTCACTTCAGTTTCTGGTGCGTGTGTAAGGAGCTGGGAGCAAGATGCGCTAGGAGCTGAGAGTGAGAATACATACTGTTCGAGGACTGAGGAGTACAAGCATTATCAGACACCAGGAGGAAGGTCCTATGGTGAGGATAAAGAAGGTGTTGGGAGGAGGCCATGGGGAAGTAGCCCAGGGAATTGTAGCAGTCGCACAGCTGTTCCAGGAAGCACTCTAGACCACTGCATTCCACAGGGCCCTGGGCTGGAGCCCGGAGTAGAGGGCGGGCCCAGGTTCCCCCCAAACCTCCCAACTCCTGGTTAGACACAGGAGTAGTTGACCTGGACTGTGGGGTCACGAAAACGGCCAAACTAAGGGCTGCCGTGAAGCTCCAAGGTGAGCAAATCCCCCAATAGGCGCAAGACCCTCCAAGGTAGAGGAGGAACTTTGTCACAGTGGTCAAGATTAACTCAGTTTATTACTGCCCAGGGATCTTTGCAATAACCACCCCATGATGTTGCCTTGAGTGGCAAACTTCTGCAACCATCTGTGGTTTTAAAGTGTGGATTTTCATATTAGGACATGTAAACTAAAAATAACAGACTATACCAGAAATTTTCAGCAGCCTCCTTGCTACATTAGCAAGGAGTGTAATCATAATTGAATAAGAGTTCTCTTTCACACACACAACTCAGGATTTCATTCTGATCGATCCTTCAAACACACACAAAACCCCATTGTGGTCTGCAGTCATGGAAATGGTTGCAATATCACAGTTCTGTAGACTTTACTGATGAATCAAGTAAGAGGAGATGAAATACAATTGGGAAAGGACTTATGTGAACATAAAGATCTCTTATCACTTTTAGCTTTTTGAAAATACTAATAAAAACAGACAAAAGTGATAACTGGATGGAACTTAATTAGATTTTTCAAAGCAACACTCACTAACATCCCCCTCTATGCAGGTGATGCACAGATCTGCCTCTCTAACCCTGAATTCTCCCCCTTTGGTCAGACTTGCATCTTTAACTGCCTTTGAATGACATCTCTTCTTGGATGTCTTAGTGCCAACTCAAACTCAACATGGTGAAAAACATAATTTCTGATCTCCCTTTCCTCTTCCACCCATTCAACACAGACAGCTCCACCATACTCTTTGTTATCATAAGTCAATGAAAATGCTTGACTGGTGCATATCTGCAGCTAAAAAGGCAAATAGGTTAGATTATCTCAGTCTATACCTAATGGGTTTAAGTTTGGTCATCAGATCTTTTCAGTCTTCACCACATATTTCTTAAATTGTGAAGATAAAAAAGCTATAGGCATTGTAGGACTGACATATAATGAACTATAATTGTAACAGCTATATTTATTAACACAAAAATAAGTCAGTGGGGACTTCACTAAGGTATCCTATTTATGATGGTAGGTTGGCGTTATGAAATCTGATTAGTTCTTCCTTTTACCCTGTTTTATACATCAAGATTAAGAAGAAATCTGAACCTGAAAAGCAGCACTTTTAGAACCAATGAAATTAAATACTTCTTACACACTGTGTAGCTTACCAGAGGAATTTGCTCATGCAGGAGGTTATCCAGACTAATTCTGTGGCTAGATATTATAAAGGACAGGATAATTGCATGATTACTAATATTATTGTGTAGCTATACAAGTTAATGGTAAGCGTACTAAGATCTTATGCTTGAAGGTGCAAGACAACAGTACTCTATATTTGGCTAATGATTAAATTCCAGTTTTTGGAGTACTGCCAAGGGTGGCACACCACAATGGCCAAGCTACTGCACATTAAGATTCTGCAACAACCACAAATGGGATCACAGCTGTTTTAAGGGATCTAAAGACCATTTGGTAAAGTTCTCAACCAATTTTTTAATTCCCTTCTCCAAATTAATCTGTGGGTACTCAGAATGACTATTTTGTTTTGGCCAATTGTAGAGATAGTGACAATCTTTAAAATTTAGATCCCGATCCTTGTTCCAGTTTTATCTCTGAAATAGAAACTGGTGTTCTATGTTTTAGGAGTTTTTCAGTATGAAAGTTCCACTTTAACAATGAGAGGGAAAGAATGGTTACTTTATGGTAACTGTGGTTCTTCAAGATGTTGCAGCCAGTGTGGATTCCTGGTTAATGACTGAGTGTCTGCAAGAAATCCACCAGGTTGTTGCTGACTCCTGGAAGGTGAAGAGCCATTGGGGTTATTCCATGCTTGTGACACCACATCCATAGCTTGATAGCTTCTTGGCACAGGGGTAATGATCAGGTTTCTCCTTGCTTGTTAATATAGTACAAATTAGATGTATTTTCTGTCAAGATCTGCATTGCAGAATTTAATTTCATAGAACAAAGATAAATGTCATGCATGGAAGCCTGATAGTTCTGAGCTCCAAGATGTTTGTGTCAAATTTCATGTCATCCTGTAACTAAGTCCCTTGCATCTGGAGATGGTTCAGATGAGTTCCCCAACTGGTTACTAATGCATCCATGATTAGTGTCATTGTGGGAGGAGGGGCAGAGAATGGTATTCCTCTTCATACATTCTTGGAGTCTAGCTACCAGTTTAGTTCCAAGATGACATAAGGTGGGATTATGACCTTATCATTCATCTGATGTCTTGATGGGGAATAGACTGACCTCAGCCAGAGTTACAGAGGCCATGGGTGAAGTCTGGCACATGATGTCACGTATGTGCATGCTGACATATGACCTAGCATTCCGAGGCAAGTCCATACCACCATGGTTGGATCTGATATTATTTAGTTCAGTATTGACTGCAGGGACAGGGACCTGTCCTCGAGTAGCTATACTTCTACTGACCATGAGTTGATCATGGCTCCTATTAATTCCTATTTATCTCTCATGGAGTGAGAAATGACTTGTTATAGTTCACCAAGAGGGCCAGCTGGGCAAACAGGAAGAGGATGTATTCCAGGGGTGTGGTGGTCTCCTGCCTTTGATCAGCCAGTTGACTAGGTGCAAGTAGTTGTGGATGCCTCTCCTCCTTAGGTATGTCATTTTATCTCACCATTCTATGGAGAGTCTGAATGACAGTATGTTGTACTGGTAATGGTTGGGCCCTACTGTGAACCCCAGGTATTTCCTGCGAGTTGAGTGAATGAAAATATACATCCTATTAGGCAAGAGCCATGAACCAGTCCTGAGCCTGCAGGGATGGAATAATGGAGGCAAGGATTACCATCCTGAATCTGAGACAGCATATGCATTTGTTCAGTCTTCTGAGGTCTATGATAGGATGAAGACCCCCTTTCTTCTTCAGAATATGGAAATATCAGGACCAGAAGCCTCTTCCATTCTAATCCTGCAGTACCTCATCTGTGGCTTCTAGATGACGAAACAAGGCAACTTCTGTTTGTAGAAAAGTATCCCTGAAAAGGGATGGCTGGGGGGCAAGGATTAGAATTTGATGGGGTACATATGAATTATGATCTCTTACATCCATCTGTCAGATGTGATGGAAGACCAAGCCTGGTGGAAACGGACAAGGTGACTTCCAAAGAATACATTCTGTCCTGGACTGATTTGGATATGGCTCCCAACAACCCCATCAAATCTGCTGTCTTGCAGCAGGTGGGGAGTGTGATACAGAGAAGGAAGAAGACGAGCAAACTTCATGAGTCTGATACTTGTAAGACTTACAATATGGGTCTGGTATGCAAATCCCCAAGGAGCACAGGGTGGCCCTCAAATCTTTAATGGAATGTAGAGCATTTGCTAAATATTCAATTCTTTCGAAGGGCAGGTCTTGTATTGCAGCTTGCACCTCCCTGGGGATGCCTGACGGTATTAAACACAAGGCTCTTTGCATTTTATAGCTCTAGCCATGTATCTGACTAGTGTCTGAGGTGTCCGTGGTCACCTGCAGAGCAGTTTTAGCTACTAAATGGTCCTCACTGATTATGTCCTGAAACTCTTCCCTACTATCTGGTAGAAGTTTGGCTAAGAAGGATGACACTGTCCAATGTTTAAAAAGTTGTACTTATAGAGAGTTCCAGGGAAGTGGAGGAGTAAGCTTTCCTTCCAGAAAGGTCAATTTTATTTTTTCTTTCTCCCTTGGGGTGCTCTTGTTGGAGCTAGATTTCTCCTGCACTGCAGAGACAACTCACAAGCCCAGGCTGGGTTGAACATAAAAATGTTCAAATCCTTTCTGTGGGACTTGGTACCATTTTACAAACCTTTTTGCTGTGGTAGGTGTCTGCCAAGAAGGATTTAACAGGGTTGAGTATCCCTTTTTTTAATTGGGAGAGCAATTCCAGCAGGATCCAATGCAGTCAGGATATCAAATAATTTATGGGACTTCTCCTGTATCACTGAAGACTGAATGTTCAAAATGTCTGCTATCCTCATTAACACCTCTTGGAAAGCTAGTTACTGCTTCATCTGGCAAAAATGAAGTGAAGTTCTTGGGAGGCTAAGGGGGATGGTGTTGCTGTCCCAATACTATGTCTGATGATTCGCGACATTCCTCCCTGCCCAATGTCAGTTGTCTGTCTAGGGATGTTGCTGGAGAATGTGATCTTCTAAGTTTTCTGGAGTGAGAAGGGAATCAACTTCCTGGAAGCCTGAGATGACGGTTTTCAATATGCCTTCAATATGGCCATGGTGGCAAGCCATAAAGATATGGTTGGCTTGCATGGTGGTGGCCAGTCCATTGCCAGTCAAAGTAAAGCTGTGACAGAGCCCTGAAAGAAGAGATTCCAGGTCTTTCCACTGGGTCCCTGATGACCTTGAGGGAGATGGATTTCTGCTTGATGATGGTCAGAAAATGTGACCTGGTGACAGGAAAGAGGCAGTACTTTCTCCCAAGGCAGTACCAAGGCATATGGTGTTCTCAGTACTGGGTTCTATTCCAGTGCTGGCAGTGGTCTCAGTACCAGGTTCATCATTGGGGTATATGTGGCTCCTCCAGTAGGATGTCTTCCAGTACCATGAGTGATTCTAATGGAGTTCACGTCAGTTTCTGCATGGTCATCATTGCTCATGGAGTCATTTCCTGAGGTATGCTTTGCCAGTACTGCAAGTATAACCAATTCAACTTCACTAGCTCTTATTTTTGTATGATGCTTAGTGGGCTTATCCCTGAAGGTATGCTTTGGCCTCTCTTTGAGGGATGATACCATGCTGTGCCTAGAGTCTCAGGTCCTATGCTCAGAACATCCTTTATCAGCACTGAACTTCACTGCCATGGGTGTCAGTGTTCCCAGTATGGGGCTGGAGTATAGATCCCCAGTTCTTTTCTCAACATTGAGGGTCTGTCAGCACCAGCTTTCAGTATCATACCTCTGCAGTAAGGGGCATTGACGGACATTGATTTCTTTGGTACCTGATCAGCCTCAGTATTTGCTTAGTCAGGGTCCGAAGAGACCTTTATCAGCTGCTCCAGCAAGTGGAACTTATGATGGGCATCTTTGATGAAAAGGAGCGACATATCATGCACCAGTCTAGCATGTGGCTTTTGCCCAGACAACCAGCATCTGGTGTGGCCATCAGTTAGCAGGATCAGGCTTTGCATGATGGACAGGGTTTGAAGCCTGCATATCAGAAGGGAGTGCTGAACACTTAACCACATGATATAGGTGGATAAGTACAGGGGCAATGTCTGTTTTCTGGGGTAGGAGGGGCTTCAAATTCATCATAGTAGGGGTTTTGAAGCAATTCCCTACCAGTGAGGCAGCTGACAATCCAGTAGAAGAATCTGCTAACTCGAAGGAGCAGCAGGTTGGACACTGCTGGATTTCGTCTCAATACCATGGGCAGCAAGAGGGAAGTAGGGGGTTGAGGTCACTCCCTGTTATGTCCTCACATAGGAGCGTGAGGAAGCACAGGGCACATGCATGTGTCAAAAGACTCTGATCTTACATGTGTAAGTCACATGCACACTTACAGTGGGATCTACACAGACAGATACTTAAAGCAAGGGACAATACAGAATAAACAATAAAAAAAGAACAATGGAGACTTACTGCAGGCTATACAGTAAGCAGCAGCAAACACTTAAATCCTGCTGTGTCCACTAAAATGTCTTTGACAACAGTTTAAATGAGCCATAGAAATCGAAGAGACAGGAATGATCACCAGACCAATGAGTTGCTTTTATGGCACCTACCCTGTAACATGTAATAGTGACAGAGTCTGTGAGGAGAAATGATTAATGATTGTTTCACATTCATATGGGAATACCACTGTGTGAAAGGCAAGCAGAATGGAAGATATAGAGAGACTGGGACATCCCAGGGAGAAGGGGAGCAGAGGGCAAAAGATAAGACAAATAAACTCTTCTCTGGTGTCAAATAGGAGACAGCATTTTGGCCCTTACAAAAAAAATTGGTTGGTTACACTACATGTGTACGCCCGCCCACACAGACGTTTTTAAAAAGCAACACTTGTATAATTAATGTAAAACAAGGCAAACATGATTCCTTAACACTGAAACAAAGGAAAGCAAATATCCAGATAAGCCACCTATCACCAGAATCCAGGTTCCTAGTCTAAAAATATAAACTGGTAATCAGCAGCTTTGTTGGTAGCAGCTGTATGGTAGCTAGTGATAAGGCTTGCTTTTGTGTTTGTACCTATCATCAAACTGCATACTTGCAAATGTGTAAATTGTCTGACCCTGCTTACAAGTCCGATGTACAATTCATCAGTAAGCATCAAAGCAGCTATTAAAGAGAGTAAAGTTATGCAGAGATGGTGAGACAGCCTGGAGCATAACACTGACTGGGACAACATGAGTCTAAAAGGTAGAACTTTTTCTGCTTCTTGTGAACCGCAGGAGTCCAAGAGGGAACAGCTCTCAGGTCCTAGTGAAAAGGTGTGTTGTTTACAATACTTTAAATCATATCCTACAAGCTGATATGTGGGGCAGCACAGGGCTAATGGGAGGTGGAACTGGCATGCCTTATTTTTTTGGCTACAGGGTGTGGTGAGAAAAGCTGTGCATTGTGGAAAAGTTAGACAACTCCTCCAGTTATCCCAAGAACATCACAAACCCCCAAGAAACCCATCAAAACAACCCCACAGTTTTTGTGCCATCGTTAGTGAGGCAAGAGCCCCCTTCTTTGATATGTCCATTGTTAGCTTCAATGCCTGGGACAAAACCCCCAAAATCTCAGTTATTACTACGCAAAGGATATATATATACATTTTATTACGCTTTGTCCTTTGGTTTTTAAGACTTTATTCAGCCTGGGGGTTAGATCAGTGGTTTTCAAACCGTGGGTCATGGATCGGAAGGCACTGGGTCGCGGCAGCTCTGGTCAGCACTGGTGACTGGGACATTAAAAGTCCCGTTGGCGGTGCTGCCCAGCTAAGGCAAGCTAGTTCCTACCTGTTCCGACACCACGCTGTGCCCCAGAAGCAGCCAGCAGCAGGTCCAGCTCCAAGGGGGGTGGGCCAGAGGGCTCCGCACGCTGCCTCAGCCCCGAGCATTGGTTCCACACAGTTCCTAGCCAATGGGAGCTGGGGGGTGGGGGCTGGCAATGCCTGCAGGAGGAAGCTGCGCAGAGCCACTTACGCATCTCTGCCTAAGAGCCAGACCTGCTGCTGGCCACTTCCGGGATGCAGCGCGATCTGTGGTGCCAGGACAGGCAGGAAGCCTGCCTCTGCACCCCTGCTGTGCCGCTGACCAGGAGACACCCCAATCCCCTGCCCCAGCCCTGAGCCCCCCAAAACCCATAGCCCCCTCCTGCAACCCAAACCTCTCATCCCCAGCCCCACCCCAGAGCTTGCACCCCCAGCCCTGAGCCCTGACCCCCTCCCACATCCCAACCCCCTGCCCCAGCCATGAGTCCCCTCCCACACCATGAACCCCTCATTCCCGGCTCCACACTGCAGCCATCACCCCCACACCCCAACTCTCTGCCTCAGCCCTGAGCCCCTCCCACATCCAAAACCCCTCATGCCCAGCTCTGTTGGGTCGCGGGCATCAACAATTCTCTTCAACTAGGTCGCCAGAAAAAAAGTTTGAAAACCACTTAGTTAGATACTGTACCTCGTCTTTGTGCTTGTCTTCAACCACAATATAAAGCAACTATTATGGCTTTAAACAAGGAACTTTGTTCAGGAAATGGCCTCTTGCTATTTTCCTGAACAGAAGCACTTATAAAATGTTTAGAAACATTTTATATCAAACACAAACCCACATTTTTGAAGCCTTTAAAAAAATTCACATAATGCAGAAGAGGAGAAACCTAGTTCAAATTAATTAGGGTATCTTTTTTCTTCAGAAAGAAATAAGGAAATGCAGTAGATGTAATCAGATGATTTGGGTGTATTTCCTTTGGAGGGGAATGGATGGATCGATGCAGAGGGGGAAATGGGCAGGAGGGAGAGAGAGAGCACATGTGCAAAGGAAAAGAATATGCCATTGTATTTTTACCTTAATACTTGCAGCTCTTCTTTAGAGTTCTGCACCTCATCTCTGAGCCGTCGCCAGCGCAGCAAAGCTTTCAACTCCTGCTGCTCTCTTGCTTCGTCATGTGGCAGCTGCTTAGTATAAAAATACGTAGTTCATTGTTTGTTGTTTTCCCCAATGGTCAATAATTTTCTGATGGAAAGACTTGTTTTGTTTCCCTTTAATATGTAGGAGGAGCAGACGATGGCACAAACATCCGCACCCTTGTTGAAAAATGCAAGCTTTACAAAGGGTTAAGACCAGCACAGGGAAAACAGGAGCCTCACTGGGAGCATCAAATCAATAGTCAGTTAAATATTTCTGCCTGAGGAGGGAGATAGGCAGGTTGTTTTCTCCTCAGAGATTGGCAATAAGTGAACTGGGCATACAGTACAGATACCTGGCATATCAGTTCTGGCTGCATCTTTATTCTTCCCAGCCTTGAAAGCAGAAAGCTGTTTTGTGTCCTGATTTCACTCCTCTTTCCTACTATTTCAGCTTTGCTGGTGAAAGCTCCCTGTTGCATTTCCCCCCCTACCAAAAGCATATTTACAGTGATGGTTGCTAATGATATGCCAATTTGTTGGATACAAATGAATTAACTTCTGATTTCTCCTTATGGAAATAAAATTTGACATTCTCTTGAACTACACTACTCTTGCAGTCTGAGCTGCAGTTACTGTGATGTAATATAGAGTATATTTATAACACCATTAATATACAGCAACAAAATTACCCGATGATTAAAAAAGAAATACTTTTCATAGCCTTGTAAATTAATAGGAATAAAATCATCCAGTTGTGATTTTTGTTGCCCATTCCCTGCCAGTTCTGCAAGATTTGCTACAGAGCAAATGCTTTCAGCTGGCTCAAAACAGACTAGAGGCAATGAATAGAAGCAGCTTGTAACAGAGGAGTGATAGTAAAGATGGGGATCAGAGAAGAGTTTGAGGATGGGAAGGGAAAGCAGTTGGGCAGGGCCTGCATCTTTCTTTCTTTCTCTCTCTAGAAATCTAGATGTGGTGGTGGTAATGATTTTATATAGTGCCATATATATGTCTGGTATTTTACAAAACAAACAAAAATAGAGTCCCAGCCCAGAAGCGTCCTTGGACACTGATGGACTCCACATGACCACATGGTGTTGTTGACTTAAGTGGTGCTCAGATATGGGAAAGATGATTAGATGGGTGGAAAGGACAAAAAAGAGCAATGGATTGGGAGAAATTGGGCAATTTTGAGTAGTGGGTCTTTGGGTGGATGATCATTGAGAAAATATGTTTCAGCTCTTATAATGCAATGACCTATACCTTTGAAAAGGTTCATGTTCAGTGTGGTTAGGTGTGGAAGTAAGGAATTTTAAACCAATTTATAGTGCTGCTGGAATCTGCATTCTAACAGACGTAGCCTCAGAATGTACTACTTTTAAATATAGATTTATAGTAATTTCCTTCCATTTAATACTAAGGCATTCAGTTAGAGAGCATCTTAATTTCTACATTATAAAACAAAATGGTGATCTGTCTTCGTACCTGTTGTGCTACTGCCCAAAATACATCTTCCAAGTAAGTAGCAAACCCTTCACTTATCCATTCTTCAGTCCAATCACGAGCACCAATGGCCAGTCCAAACCAAGCATGAGCAATTTCATGGCACAGACGTGTTCCACAGAGATGGCTCCCTCCAGTTAATACGCTCTGTGACAGGAAGATGATGTGTGGGCTGCATAATACGAAGGACAAAACACATTATAGTCCTGTTACAGCATGCATTGCGTGGCTATAGTAATATGTAGACTTTATTAGCCTTATCAGCCTGTTATTACTATATGCATGTTAGGTCATGACAGCTTGGGCGTTTTTGGGAATTAGGTTGCACTTTAATGTTGTCTGGCAGAGATTCAAGCTAAAATTCTGCCAAGCAGTTTTTTCATATTCAACCATCAAACGTATATTACCTGTAATAAGTAACTTAAACCAAAGTTTTACATTTTTCAAATTACAAGGCTGATTTATTTCAGTGGAAGCATTTATATTTAAGCTAGGATAATAAAAGAGCAGGTGTGAATACAGACAGGAGGTATTTATCAGTAAAATGATCAAAGTAGGAAATAAATACAGCAAAAATGGTTTCAAAAGAAAACAACTTGCTATCCAAAGGCAACAAAAAGCATGTAGGATAAAGCACACACATACAAGCCATATTTGATTTGTTACAATCCAGACAAGTTAACAAACATGATACAGTCTAAGAGCCCTATGCTTCAATCACTCTATGAGGTGCACAGGGAAGCAGAAAGCCCTTTACCACGACAGGTTTCAGAGTAGCAGCCATGTTAGTCTGTATTCGCAAAAAGAACAGGAGTACTTGTGGCACCTTAGAGACTAACAAATTTATTTGAGCATAAGCTTTCGTGAGCTACAGCTCACTTCATTGGATACAGTTGGGGGAAGGCAGAAGGGAAATGTAGATACGTGGTGTTTTCTTCCCCACTCTGCATAGTCCCCACTACGCCCCAATGAATATAACAGAACCCCTGTACTAAGGGAAGATCTGGTCTGATGGGGGAGGAGTTGGGGAAACATGCTTTATGCGGTATAATTCACTAAGGAAAATGCTTAAATTGTATTGCAAATTATGGCTGCTGTGCTCTGCTTTCTGAGATAGCTTCGTCTACACTTTTGTCAAGAAGAAATTCAATGATCCAGTAAAGTTACTGAACTACTCTTGTAATAAGGTGCCTCTTGGTGTGAGTAAGGGTGGCAGAATTTGGCTCGAGGTGATTATGATCCAAGGGATTAAAGGAGAATTACCAGCACAGTGCTGCCAGTGCTACAAATGGGCCTGGAAAAGGGACAGAGCTAGGCTCCTTTCATACATATGTAGGGTTGTCAACAGTAATCACACTAACCCAAACATTCTTGCCCTGCCCCTTTCCTGCCCCACACCGGCCCTTCTTTGAGGCCTCCCCCCCTCCATTGCTCACTCTCCCCCACCCTCAATCACTTTCACTGGGCTGGGGCAGGGGTTTGGAATGTGGGGGGAGCTCCAGGCTAAGCCTGGGGCAGGGGGTTGGGATGTAGGCGGAGGTGCGGGGTGCAAGCTCTGGGAGGGAGTTTGGGTGTTGGAGGGGGGTCAGGGCTGGGGGACGGGGGTGGGGTATGTGGTATAGGCTTTGGGATGGGGCTCAGGGCTGGAACAGGGGATTGCGGTGCGGGAGGGGTGAGGGCTCTGGGAGAGAGTTTGGGTGCTGGAAGGGGTCAGGGCTGGGGAGGGGGTTGGGGTATGAGGTATAGGCTCTGGGATGGGGCTCAGGGCTCGGACAGGGGATTGGAGTGTGGGAGGGGGTGAGGGCTCTGACCAGGTGGCGCTTACCTCAGGTGGCTCCTGGTCAGCGCCGCAGCAGGGCTAAGGTAGGCTTCCTGCCTGCCCTGGCCCCACGCCACTCCTGGATGTGGCCAGCATGTTCCTATGGTCCCCGGGAGGGAGGCAGGGGTCTCTGCGTGCTACCCGCTCCCTGAGCACTGACTCCACAGAAATGGGAACTGTGGCCAAAGGAAGCTCCGGGGGCAGTACCTGCTGGCAGGGGCAGCGCGTGGAACTCCCTGACCCCTGCCAGGGGTCGCAGGATCGTACTGGCCACGTCAGGGAATGGTGTGGGACCAGGTCAGGTAGGGAGCCTGCCTTAGCCCTGCTGCACAGCCAGACTTTTAGCGGCCAGAAAATCTCCTGGTTTGGCTTCAGTGGCCTCCAGGAGATGGAGCCAAATTCTGAGAGACTCCTGGCAAAACCGGGAGGGTTGGCAACCCTATAGATATGGATCAAGATCCAGTATTTCCCTTCTAATTTCAGGTATCTTCTGCCTCCACCTAATCCATATCCCAAACGTTTTCCAAGATCCATACCGTCTGAGGTGATGCAGCATAATGGTAAAGAACAGCAAGTTTTAGAGGTAAGTCTCACCTCCTGAACACTGGCCAAATGGCCTTACGACATTTCCAAGAAGTAGATTCTAGTAATCAAAGATCTTCTCCAACCTGCCATACCCTTCCGTTAGAAACGTTAAAACACCCACCATTCTCTTGCACTTAATCTACATGTCTGGATCTGACATCTTAATTTAAAACACCATGGCTTGTGGTTAAACAAACAACAACAACAAAAGACCCATACAATAATCATCATCTTCTAAAATAATAATAGTTCAAAAAAGCAGGTTAAATGCACTCAAATCAGCTAGTATCACAACACACATTGCAAAAAGTTGAAGTACTAGTAAAGGAATCAAGTTACAGAGAACAAAGAGCAAGAATAAATAGCACTTCTCCAAATCTCTACAAAAATCAACTCAGATTATCAAGAACAACAACAAAAAAGGGAGAGGAAAAAAGCACAGAAGCTGCTGAACATGATGAGACACTCCATTTGATTACCAAGCCCCTGTTGAGAAGAATAACTGCAACTTGGGGGTACTGCTTTGGCCATTTTTAAGTAAATGATCCCTAGCTGTGGCATGTGCAGTCCTACAAAGAAAAACCACAGAAATGTATCAAGTAAATAACATTCCAGACATATTGTTGACAGCGTTTCGACCATTTGGCTAAACAAAACAAGGGTAACTTCATGCCTTTTATAAACAGGCTCGGATTAGGGTATGCTTTTTAAGTATCTACTAAACATATATAGGGAAATAAAGGTATAACTTTTATTTCCCAGTGTCACAGTTTCTATTCTAAGTTACTTAAATAACAGGAAGGTCACACTTTGGCAATATGCATCTTTTGGGGAAAAAATAATTAATTTTTTTGGTGAGGAAATATATTCAAGGCAGATTCCGTCCAAAAGGAAAATGTGAAGCTTTCTAAACGAATGGAAAATAAAGGTGTGTAGGAGCAGAATTTCATTTTAGAGTATTTGTGCTCACCTTGCCCCCCTTTCTCTGAGAATACCTCAAATCCTCCCCTTTATTTTGCTTGCTGTCATCATGCCGGCTGTTCTTCCAGTTTAGGGCATCACATAATTCCCTTCTACAGTTTATCAACCCCACTCCTGAGACTGTCAGATGTGCAACCACAGAGCAATGTAGGGTGCTTGTTTATCCTAACCTCACTTTTTCTAAAGGCTGAACATGTAGCCTCCACAGAACTTCCAGTGCCTACTGATCCAGGAAGAAGTCTGAGTCTTCAACTATAGTGCCATGTATTTATTTTAGAGAAATTCTAGCTTTCCAGCATATATCTGAAGACCATATATTTAGGCCCCCTTAATCTCACAAGACACTACATTCTGTCAGATTATGTGGGATGTCAGCTGTACTCATCAATATTACCTACATTTTTTACTACCAGTATCATTCCCGAAGGGCTTGATAAATACAACAATGCTCCATGTGAAGCCTAGGATAACAGGGATGATGACAAGGTTGTAACATCTAGTAGTCCAACAGAATTATCCATCAAGGATATGAATGTTGTACCCTTGTCATCAACATGATTTACTGATTCTAAGCTCAAGGTTTGGTACCTGTTGTCAGGAGCTCTTGATGTCTACATTCTAGGATACAATCCAGCATTTTAGCCCATGAGGTGCAAATGTGTCTGAACACTACATTCCCGAATGAGTACAATCTTCACATTTGCCACCAACTCCTAAGGTTTGTACTAATATGCTGGACTTCTTCACCTGACATATTCCAGCACCAACTGTGTCAGCAATATCATGTCATTTTAACTACTATCATGCTGTAAGTACGGGCAGTCAGCCTTCAGACAATGAACGATCTCCAACTCAGTTGTTTTTCTTTCAGGGAAATGTGTTGAGTAAAGGAGATATACATTATTCCTGACCTGTGCTGTTACTTAGAACAATGGACTTTCTCTATCAATGATATTTTCAAACTGAAAATATTTCATCTCTGATCGGTCAAAATTCTGCAGTTTCTTTTCAGGCATTCAGGCAAAGCTCTTAACTAACACAATAGGGACTATCATAGGGTTTGGCCCATACTGCTAAAACATGAAATAGAATAACCAGTAAGAGAAAATAAATATTCAAAAAAATGTCTTAGAATAGCCATACTGGGTGAGGTCCATCTAGCCCAGGGTCCTGTCTTCCAACAATGACCATTCCAGAGGGAATGAACAGAACAGAGCAATTTTCAAGTGAGCCATGCCCTCTCATCCAGTCCCAGCTTCTGGCAGTCAGAAGTTTAGGGACACCCAGAGCATGGGGTTGTGTACCTGATCATTTTCAATAATACGCATTGATGGTCCTATCCTCCATTATCCAATTTTTTTAACCCAGTTATATTTTTGGCCTGCACAACATCCCTTGACAATGAGTTCCAAAGATTGACTATGCATTGTATGAAGAAGTACTTTCTTATGTTTGCTTTAAATTTGCTGCCTATTAATTTCATTGAGTGATCCCTGATTCTTGTGTTATGTGAAGGAGTAAATAACATTTCTTTATTCACTTTCTCCACACCAGTCATGAGTTTATAGATTTCTATCACATTCCCCCGGAGTCATTTCTTTTCTCAGCTGAAGTGTCCCAGTCTTTTTAATCCTTCCTTGTATGGAAGCTGTTCCATATTCCTAATCATTTTTGTTGCCTTTCTTGGTACCTTTTCCAATTCCAATATGTCTTTTTTGAGATGGGGCAACCAAAACTGCATGCAGTATTCTAGGTGTGGGCGTACCAAAGATTTATACAGTGGAATTATGATATTTTCTGTTTTTTTATCTACCCCGTCCTAATGATTGCTAACATTCTGCTGTACATTGAGCAGATATTTTCAAAGAATTATCTATGATGACTCCAAGATCTCTTTCTTGAGTGATAACAGGTAACTTAGACCTCATCATTTTGTCTGTATAGTTGGCATTATGTTTTCCAAAGTGCACTATTTTGCATTTATCAACATTTAATTTAATCTGCCATTTTGTTGCCCAGTCATGAAGTTCAGGGAAATCCCTTTGTAACTCTTCACAGTCTGCTTTGGACTAAACTATCTTGAGTAACTTTGTGTCATCTGCAAACTTTGCCATCTCACTGTTCACGCCCTTTTCCAGATCATTTACTGGTCACAGTACAGATCCTTGGGGAATCCTGCTATTTACTTCTCTCTACTGTTAAAACTGACCATTTATTCCTACCCGTTGTTTCCTATCTTTTAAGCAGTTAGTGATCCCTGAGAGGATCTTCCCTCTTATCCCATGACTGCTTACTTGGCGTAGGAGTCTTTGGTGTGGGACCTTGTCAAAGGCTCTCTGAAAGTCCAAATACACTATCAACTGGATCACCCTTGTCTACATGCTTGCTGACACCCTCAAAGAATTCTAATCAATTGGTAAGACATGATTTCCCCTTACAAAGCCATCTTCACTCTTCCCCAACATACTGTGTTCATCTATGTGTCTGATAATTCTGTTCTTTTCATTTCAACCAGTTTCTCCGGGACTGAGGCTTACTGGCCTGTAATGGTCTGGATCACCTCTGGAGCCTTTTTTAAAAAAAATCAGCGTTACATTAGCTATTCTCCAGTTATCTGGTACAGAGGCTGATTTAAGTGATAAATTACATACTACAGACAGTAGTTCTACAGTTTCATATCTGAGCTCTTTCAGATCTCTTGGGTGAATACCATCTAGTCCTGGCAACTTATTACTGTTTAATTTATGGTTTCAGAGTAGCAGCCGTGTTAGTCTGTATTCGCAAAAAGAAAAGGAGGACTTGTGGCACCTTAGAGACTAACCAATTTATTAGAGCATAAGCTTTCGTGAGCTACAGCTCACTTCCTCAGATGCATATCGTGGAAACTGCAGCAGGCTTTATATATACACAGAGAATATGAAACAATACCTATTCCCACCCCACTGTGTATATATAAAGCCTGCTGCAGTTTCCACGATATGCATCTGAGGAAGTGAGCTGTAGCTCACGAAAGCTTATGCTCTAATAAATTGGTTAGTCTCTAAGGTGCCACAAGTCCTCCTTTTCTTTTTGTTTAATTTATAGATTTGTTCCAGAACCTCCTCTACTGACAACTCAATCAGGGACAGTTCCTCAGATTTGTCACCTGAAAAGAATGGCTCAGGTATGGAAATCTCCTCACATCCTCTGCAGTGAGGATCAATGCAAAGGAGTACATTTAGCTTCTCCACAATGGCCTTTTCTACCTCGAATGCTCCTTTACCACCTTGATCATCCATTACAAATTTTTTTGCTCTTAGTTTTTGGGTCTTTTGCCAGTTGCTCTTCAAAATCTTTTTTTGGTCTGCCTAATTATAGTTTTACACGTGACTTGCCAGAGTTCATGCTCCTTTCTATTTTCCTCAGTAGAATTTGACTTCCAATTTTTAAAAGGATGTCTTTTTGTCTCTAACCATCTCTTTTACTCTGTTATTTATCCATGGTGGCATTTTTTGATCCTCTGTTGTTGTTTTATTTTGTCCTTCGGGACATACATTTAGTTTGAGACTCTATTATGGTGTTTTAAAAAATTTTCCATGCAGCTTGCAGACATTTCACTCTTGTGACTGTTCCTATTTGCTTCTGTTTAGTCAGCTTCCTCATTTTCTGCATAATTCCCCTTTGTGAAGTTAAATGCTACTGTGGTGGGTTTCTTTGGTATTTTTTCCTGTAGAAGCTCGTTAAATGTTATTACATTGTGGTCACTATTACTGAGCAGTTCAGTTATATTCATGTCTTGGATGAGATGTTATGCTCAATTTAGGACTAAATCAGGAATTGCCTCTCCCTTTGTGGGTTCCAGAACTAGTTGCTCCAAGAAGCCATTATTAATGGTGTCTAGAAATATTATCTCTGCATTCCGCCCTAAGGTAACATGTACCCAGTCAATATGAGGATAGTTGAATTCCCCCATTATCACTGGGTTTTCTGTTTTTGTAGCCTCTTTACAATCTCCCTGAGCATTTCACAATCACTGTCACCATCCTGGTCAGGTGGGCAGTAGTATATTCTACTGCTAAACTCTCATTATTCAACCACGGAATTTTTATCTGCAGAGATTCTACGGTAGAGTTGGATTTATTTAATTTAGATATTTCCTATATTTGACTATGCTTTCTTTCACTTATAGTGCCACTCCCTCACGAGCACGACATACTCTGTTGTTTCTATATATTTTGTACCCTGGTATTACCAGGTCCCCTTGATTATCATCATTCCACCATGTTTTTGGGATTCCTGTGATATCTATATCCTTATTTAATACCAGGCACTCAAGTTCACCCTTCTTATTATACTTCTAGCAATTGTATACAAGCACTTACAAAATTTGTCACTATTTAGTTGTCTGCCTTCACCTGTTGTCATATTTTGAAGATGTTATACTGGTTTAACAGTTAACAGCTAACACATATGAGATTTTTTTCTCCAAACCAGAGTCCCAACATCATTCAAATAGGTGTCTGCACTTTCTCAGCCTTCTGATCCCTATGCTGTCAGCTTTTCTCATTTTCTCTTGAAGGATGGGTGACATGGTTTCATATTAGAGAGACAAGGGGGGTGAGGTAATACCTTTTATTGGACCAACTTTTGTTGGTGAGAGAGACAAGCTTTTGAGCCACACAGAGCTCCACACCCTCCTTGTCTCTCTAATATTATGAGACCGACACAGCTACAACTGCACTACATACATATTCTCATGTTGTCAGTAAGAATGAAAATAAAGCTTCTTATTTATAACCAGACTACATAACATGTTGAACAGCAGTGTGTCTGGACAACCTCTTTCCTCAAGGTCAATGTAATGGGGTGCTAGCCATTTAAGACCAGAGGAGGCTGTTTAAGAGGCAAGCTATCCTGTTCCAGGTGTCCAGGAAAGGCCCGAAGCAGTAATTAAAATGGACACTGAGTGAGAGGAAGATGGTCCCGGGCAATAGTTAGTGTCTGGGGGGTGGGGGTGGGGTGAGATGAAGGAGTATGAAAGCCCAGACTGCTGTTCCTTTAGGGCCTGGGAGCAGGATCCTTTCTGAGTGAGTGGCACAAGGCTCCCCTCTCTCCCAGCCAGCCCAGACTAGTGTTTGGGGTAATTAGACCCACTGGAAATGTCAAGGGAGAGGTCAGATGACAGGGTGAGTGACTCAGAAAAAGGCATCAACCCAAGTCAGAGAGACTACATAGGTCAGGGTGGTCAGGCCTGAAACCACACAGTCCCAGGAAAGAGGGCTTTGGGGTCCTCAGCCTAGGGGTGAGCAAGAAGATTCTCTTTTGGGAACTGGACTATGTTTAATAAATCAGACTCCAAAAGAGGGGGAATATTGTTTTTAAAGACTCGGGTGTGAGTGGATTATTTCCAGGAACCTGAGGAGAATATGAGACAGAGGACAGCAGTGGCACTCCACGCAGCAAGGGGACATGCTTAGAAGCACCCCTCCTACCACAGGTGCCGACTCCATGGGTGCTCCGGGGCTGGAGCACCCACAGGTAAAAAATGGTGGGTGCTGAGCACTCACCAGCAGCCCTCCTGTCAGTTCTCCCCCACCCCACCAATGTCTCTTGCCCGCGGGCAGGCACTGCATATTAGTGCCTCCCTCTCCTTCCTGCCCACCGTGATCAGCTGTTTTGTGGTGTGCAGAAGGCTGAGCGGGGAGGAAAGAGGATGTGGCGTGCTTGGGGGAGGGGGCAGAACTGGGCGAGAAGAGGCCAGGCGGGGGTGGGGCCTTGGGGGAAGGGGTGAAGTGGCGGTAGGGCCTGGAGCAAAGCCGGGGTTTGAGCACCCCCTGGCACTTTGGAAAGTCGGCACCTGTGCCTCCTACAATTAGCATTGGACAGACAACCACCCGGAGCCTCTGCAGTTCCTTTGGTGCCCTGCTTTGCATTCATCTTTCCGTCCATCCCTAAGTTGAGGGTCCAAAGCCCTCCTTCATGGGACTGTGTAGTTCCAGTCCTGCCCTCCCTGTCCTCTCCCCTTTAGTCCAAGATTAAGTTTCCACAGCCTTCCTTCTGGGACTGTCTCCCTTTAAGTCTTGGCCTCCCTCGCCTATGAACTCTCTCTGATTGGGTTTGAAGTCTCCTTTTTGAGTCACCCAGTCATCTGATCATTTTCTTCTTTAAATTTCCCACATGAGTCTAACTACCCCAAACACCAGTCTGGCCTGGGTGGGAGAGAGGGGAGCCTTGCCCCACACACTGTACAAGGCTCTTGGTCTTGGGCCCCTACAGGGATTAAAGGCCTGGCCTTTTCTACTCCTTCCCCCTTTTAGACACGAACTATTGCCCAGGCCCATCTTCCTCTTACTCACTATCTGTTTTGGTTAGTTCTTTCACTTTCCCCAGACACCTCTCAAACTACTACTGTCTCTGGTCTTCAGGGGCCAGAACCCCGATACAGTCAGACACAAGCCCTGGTCTAAGAGTGGGTTTTCTAACTGGCTCTTGAGCTGGAGTCTACAACATACATCATTGTGCTGCCATATGTCAATCTAAAATATGCATTTAACAGAGAAGAAAAAGTTATAGCCATTCCTCACTGTGACGTTGCACCGCATAATGCTTTATGGAAATATGCTTATGAAAGTAAATATGACATAACTGGAATATGTTTTATGCTAGACATGCCATGTAACACATCTCTACAAAGGTTATGATCTACTGAATATATTCATCCTATTTGTATGAATGTATTATTTTTGTACTCGAAGTTATGAATATTGGCTGTGTACTTGTCTGATTTTAAGCAACCTTAGTAAGGCATTTGGTCAGCTTCTTTAGAAAGAAATTTGCAAGTTAAGTGCCCAATCAAGAAACACTTAACAGACAATGGATCTTGGAAGACTCCAATCCACATAAGAAGTCTACCTGAGAATGTTCAAAGTTGCATGTGAACAATGGCTGCTGCCTGTAAGATCTGAGTCATGCATGGACACGTGACTTGCCCATGTGACTCCAAAACTCTTGTGGCTGGGATTCTACACAGGGGGAGGGAGGGGTGTCCACCCACAAGAGGAAATCTATTTAAGCCCCTGGGAGACTCCTCCATCTGGTCTTCAGCTGGCTCAAGAGATAACCTCTCCAATCTGAAAGGATACCTGAAAGAAACTGGAACAAAGGACAGTAACCACGGGGGTGTGACTGATTGCTGGACCCAGACTAGAAGGAGGGTAGTCTGTAAAAGAAGCTTACTGGAACATCTCTGAGGGTGAGGTTTCATCTGTAATAATTTTCTTACTGTATTAGGCATAGGCTTGCGTGTTTTATTTTATTTTGCTTGGTAATTCACTTTGTTCTGTCTGTTACTACTTGGAACCACTTAAATCCTACTTTTTGTATTTAATAAAATCACTTTTTACTTATTAATTAATCCAGAGTATGTATTAATACCTTGGGGGGGGGGCAAACAGCTATGCATATATCTCTCTATCAGTGTTATAGAGGGCGAACAATTTATGAGTTTACCCTGTATAAGCTTTAAACAGACTTATTTGCAGTTTGGACCCCACTGGGAGTTGGGCATCTGAGTGTTGGAGACTGGAACACTTCTTAAGCTGTTTTCAGTTAAGCCTGCAGCGTTCAGGGGACGTGGTTCAGACCTGGGTCTGGGTTTGCAGCAGGCAAGCGTGTCTAGCTCAAACCAGGCAGTGTTCTGAAGGCCCAAGCTGGCAGAGGAAACAGCTCAGGGCTAGTCTCAGCACATCAGTTGGCAGTTCCCAAGGGGTTTTCTGTGATCCTAACTGTCACACTCACTATCCAACAGTTACAGGAATTTAACCTTCTCTTCCCTTATGTGGAAAAGAAGAACTTGATCTGAGTTGGGGATGAGAACAGTTAATTTACTTCTGCAATTACATTAAGACCTGACCCACTCTGCCCAACCTATACAGAACCTGAAGGGTTCTGAAGGTTTTCACTTGAAAATTTGTTGGCTCAATTTGCAAGTAACTTCTGCCAGCAGGCCAGAACAGGTTGCACGGGTGTGGTAAGAAGCACTGGTAGCCATACCCAGTGAACAAAAAATACAGCAATCCTTCCCAGAAAGCTGGAGTGGTTCCCAATGCCCATTATAGAAAAAGAAATTAATGACTTGCTTTCAACAAGTACATACTTGTGTACACTTTTCAAACAAAAAGGGCTTTATTCTGGCCAGAATCACAACCGTCAGAAGTTTGATTTCCACATAATTTGATTGAATGAGGTCTGCCTCTCCCAACAAAGCTACAGTATGTGAAATATGAAGACAAAAAGTATGGTATGAGGGAACAAGTCTGACACATAGGAATGGAGAATTGGCCCCAAAGGGAAATAATTATTTTTCATTTGGTCTGAGCAGCAGAGATACACTTTCCTTCATTAGACTTGATTGTCCTCGTTGTGTACTGAAGTCATCAAAATTTGCCCACTTGGATTTCCTTAACAAATGCTTACATTTTCTTCAACAAATAAAAGGCTTCCAAGAGGGACAGAGATCAGAACAGTAGTCTAACTAGCTGAGAAGCCATTTCTCTGTCAGCAATTCTGTACAACTTTGTCTCCAGACTAATTACATAGAGGTGCCCATTAGAACATAGCTGCAGAAATGTACCATCGCTGACTGTTCTCATGCAATTTTTAGTCAACAGGAAAAGAGCAGACACATGGACTCCAGTTTACTGCACATGTGCACACTTAATTAGTAGCTCTTTAGTTAGTGATCTGACAGTGTGCAAAGCACATTTCTAACAGACTTGTCCCACCCCTTTTGAAGCTTGAATAGATGGGATTAAGAGAAAAATTCTCATATAATATACAGAGTTATAGGTATAACTTCTCACTTATTTATCAAGATAACAGAAGAGATCCTTAAAGGGGACCCTCCACTCCATCAACTGGAAAATAACATCTCTACTTGAAAATTTTGCACCTTCTATCGTTAAAATGAACACCCACGATCACTATAATTGAAAGAAGTTAAAGAATAAAAATTTTGTTCAGCACCTTGTGTACAGTCAGTTTCACTCTCTGCTATTTAATGAACTAGTTAGTTTATCCTTTTATGCAAAACTCTTATTAAAATAATCAGAGGAATAAAATTAATCCCTTTAAAATATTTTTAAAGGAGTATTTTAAAAAATCATCAGAATGCGCTTTTTAAAGATTGCTCTACCAGAAACTGGAATTTGTAAAAATTAGTCAATTAGAAATTCAAAGTGACAGCATCTGTTTAAATGTAATCTGTAAGAAAATCCAACTTCTCATTAGTTTTTGAATATCACTGTATGTAACCTACAATTTCCCAGGTAAGTGATGCAGGGAACAGTCTTCTTCCAGTGTTATTTTTATTCAAGTCTGTCTTTGACTGTCAGTTTGCTGTTGTGATCCATCTTTCTAGTATCGTAGAGTAACATGGTACCTTACCAGTACCTACAATCTCCTGTATTACCTGTACATTTTATACAGTGTGTTAAACAACTACTGATGAGAACAATTCTCCCTATCTTGATCTGCAGGCATTTACTCCACCCCTTTGCCCAAAGCCTAAGGATATATAGTGATGTCAAATGAGATGTTGTGGAGGCAGGCAGTAGCTTTTAGAACATTAGAAACATCAGACTGGGAATATAAACAAAAGCTGACTACACAGAAACAGGTTTCTTTCCAGAAATTCAAACCATGGAACCAACAAGTCACTCATTTTATGGGTGAAAGTCACTCTGGTGCAGCCAGCTGACACATCTCTCTGTACCACATAAACCACATTGTGGTGCTGTGCAAGGGCAGAGCAAGGCAGATGCTAGATGGAAAAATGGTCTCTGCAACCCTTGCATGCCAAGAGTGTGTGCTCTGCTTCAGTTCATTATAGGCTGGCAGTATGGCCACAGGCTCCATGACTAAATGAATCCAGCATTCAAACCCCAAACCATAGAGGGGCAGCCTGCCCAAAGATTGTCAAGTGTGAATTCCATCCCCACTTAGTTCCCTGCACAAAATCAGATTATTTGAGCTTTTATACAGGTCTTCATAGGGTGACCATCCATCCCGTTTTTAACAGGATACTCCCGTATTTAAGCCCTATTGCAGGTGTCCCGCCTTTTATTTAAAAATGGGCAAATTATCCTGTGTTTTCTACTCACCCTGCTGGTCAGTCAGTGGTCAGTCAGTGCAGCCCAGCCATGTCTTGTTTGTGGCTGGCAAGTGAGGGCAGGCAGGCGGTGGCTCGTCAGTGAGAGCACATGGTTGCCTCAGGCTGGGTGGAGAGGCAGGAAGATGACACGTCAGGTAGGACGAGAGGCAGCCCTGTGTGTGAGGGATTACAGGTGTGTGTCACCCCTCGCTATGTGAAACCTTAAGCAGGGGTTCTCAATTAGGGTCTGCAAGCACTTTCAGGGGGTCACTGGGCGCTGATGCTGAAACCCAGACCCTGAGCCCCAGTGCCCCCTGTAGGGCTGCAACCCCAATCCCCAGCACCCTCCATGAGGCAGAAGCTGGAGTCATGGGGGGACTGAAGCCCCGATCTCTGGCACCCACGGTGGGGCTGAAGCCGGAGCCGTGGGGTGTGAATGTGTCTGTGTTAAAACCCTGATTCCTAGCACCCACCGCAGGGCTGAAGCCAGAGCCATGGGAGGACTGAACCCTGATTCCTAGTGCCCGCCACGGGCTGAAGCTGGAGCTGTGTGGCTGAATGCCTGAGCCCTGGCGACCTCCGTGAGGCTGAAGGCAGGAGCTGCGGGGCTGAATCTTGGATCCCCGGTGCTCTCTATGGGGCAGAAGCCCCCTGAGTCCATAGGCAGAGTTGGGGAGCACCGGGAATGTTGCCATCCCAAACTGCAGTGCACGTGAAGGGGTATCCTGGAGGCCGCCTTCCCTCCACCCCTGAACTCCTGAGGCCCCTCTTTCCTTGCTGGGCTCTGGAGTTTTTATAGCATGTTGGGAGGGGGGCTACTGAATAGTTCTGATTGATTGCTGCTGAATATGAGCAATTTTACAAGGTGTCCCGTATTCAGCATAGGGAAATATGGTCACCCTACATCTGGGTTATCTTACTCAAAACAGGCTGCCTTTCTTATTGATAAATATGGTATAAATTAGATATTTGGCATGAAGCTTTGTAGAAGATGTACAAGTGGAGAGAAAAAGAGATGTGAACCTAAATTCAGAGAGTAAGACCTGAAAATCAGCAGCGTTTGCAGGAGGTTTCTGGTTACTCCCTTTCAGTAACATCCAGATTATCCATTTTCCTTGCATACTCAGTGAACAGACTAAAGGTAAATCCTTGCTTAAAAGGAGAAGTCACTGTTTGTGTGACTCTATATTTATACAGCAGTTGCTATATATATAACTTGAATAGCTTTTAATCTGAGTTTAAAATTATTTTGGTTTTACAAATCAGCCATGGGTTTGATTCTTCCAAACATTATTTATACAGAGAATTCTGCAAATGTTCTTCAGGAACGGGGGTAACTCAAGAACCCCCTGATTAACAGTAATAAACTAAGCCATATTGGAAACATTTATGAGAGCTGACAAAATATAATTTTTATATGCCAGGACAGCTCTCCTAATGCCCATAGAAGGACTAATCAGATTAGCTTTAGCTGAAATGGACATAAAGTCTCATTTGATAAAATAAATTTTGATGCATTCCCAAAAGAGCAATAAAAGAGATGCACAAAAGAGAACTGAAACATCCCACACAATCAAGCTAGTCCCCCTGAATTTAACACCCCTTGCTTCATTTAACACCCTTTTTTCCGAACACAAATGAAAGACTAACTAAGTGCACTTCTTAAAGGATATACGTGCAAAATTCTGGCTGTGATTTCAACCACATGATTCATTTCAAAGATAAAGGAAGTCAGCACAGTTAAAAGTCTACCCAACACTTTGAAAATTTAGCCCTAAGCTTTTAAAAATTAGACTTCTAGCCTAGCCACACACAAAACACCAAACCAAACAACAACAAAAAACCTGAGAAATGTATTTTTCCTTCTTACACTGTATCAGGAAATCCTGCTATATCATGGATGATGGTCTCTATTAATCTAATATAGAGACATGTGCACCTTAAAAGGACATTCAATCCCATATACAGGACTGAATCTTCTAGGTAAGGAGTCCATATTTGAAAATAGGGTCCTTTATCTCAAGACCGCAAGTGTAAAAAGTACTGTTATAGTGACTAAAACAAAAACTGTCTTTAAATAGCCAACTAAACTACACGTAACAAACCACACATAGCAAAATCTTAGTGCATTTAAATCATGCACCAGTCTTACCAGAAATGAAACATTTTTCTTTCTTCTTCTTAAATATGTATTCAGTTTTGATGCTCCAGCCTCCTTTCAAGGATCAGTTCTCCTACTGTCTGGACAATGTACAATAGCAAGGCAGGAACTCTCAAAATTCTTTCACACAGAAGTTTTTCCAAGCCACTCTTAGGCCCTGACCTCATGCGCTTTAGACAAGAACAACATCCTAGAACAATCAGACCCATAATAGGGTTACTCATTTGTTTCTTTCTCCCACATATTGATGGTACCAGAAAAAAAGCTTTCTGTAAATTTTATTATAATCATAGTACCTACTGATGTTATGCTGTCAAAGACCATTCAATAACATCCAACACGGTAATAAACTATATCTTTGGAAATGCTCTTATTCGAAAGATGAGTCAAGTTAAAACCAGGATGAAATGACACCGTATTTTAGGTTTCTGGTTCAGCTTGGTCCCTGTAATTCAGGTGTTGGTTTTGAACAAACCACCTCATCTTGGGACCGTTTCAATATGAACTTTGGGCGCCAAATGCCACTTCCTTTCCACCTACCCAACAGTAAAGCTTGACTACGAATGGGGTCCAGAAATAGAAATCATCCTTCAAACCCTAACACTTGTCACAGAGAGGCTGTAGGGACAGATGAGGCCTCTCTGTGGGTTTAAGCATATGGATCCATATAGTGATGCCAGTCCCTCTCCATGCTTTTACAAATATGCATCACAGAGGAAAGCTACATAGCACAAAGGACTTTTCCTGCATAATATTCTCCCTTCAGAGTAAGAATAGTAGTACCACGGCATTTAAAGGCACTCTGTGCTCACAGGATCTATGGAGGGCAGCAAATGGATGGTCCTGTGAGTGGAGAGAGGTGAACAAAATATTAACGGAGTGCAGCACAGTCCTGTAAAATGGTTTATAGTATAAACCTATGTGTCAACTTTCTAAAGAAAAATATTTTAGAGGCTAAATGTTTCCATGCTTGATCTGGCAGAATGTGGTGAAGGACAGGATCATGTTACTGAAATTATTTTTGGGACATGTAAGGGAAATCCCTTGAGTCTTTTTGGAATGATGATTTCATAAATAAATACACCTGTCTCATTGTAAAATAATCTTTCTACATTTTGCTCATACAAATGACTAAAAAAAGGTACAACTTTTAAACTTCACCATCGGCATTCAACTAGCTCTCAGCAAGGACTACCCATTTTGCTAAATCTGAAAAGAATTGGTTTTGAATCAATGTCACTAATGTTCCTGCACTGAGTATTCACAGTAGGAAATACCACTAAATTTCACCACATGCCAAGTACTTCCAAGCAAGGAACTTACAAGTGCCCAATTTTCTTTCTTAAAGAAACAAACAGGGAAATGGAATGCAAAATCTACTTCTTACTGCAATTATAAGGCTGAGAAATTATGCACTAAAATGTCAGAATATTCCCAAAGCTAAGATTTCTCTGCCAATATTATCTCAGATCCACTGCATCTATGTAATATTTTGCTGTCCTTTTTTTGTTTGTTTGTTTACAGAGAAAGTAACTGATGCAGAGTATGGCTGAATTTGAAACACCTCTGCTCTAGCTGACACAAGAAGTAGCACTAAGGGTCTCCAGAGGCAGAAGTGTCCCATCTGAGATGCAGGGGCAAATTGTTCCCTGAGATGAATGTATAATGTTCCCACTTACCTCAATGTGAGTTGTATGCACACATCTACGTGCAGAATTAGGACCATACTCCTGAGGATAGAGCGTTCTCCCAGATTTCATGTGGAATGATTGCCATACATATTGCTTGCTATATCCTTGGGGGCAACAGTTTTAGGAAGAAATCACTGGAGACAGAGAGCTGTTAACCTTAAAAGCAGCCATTTATTGCCACACGCTGAACTAACTAAAACCCAGCCAAAACTGGCTGGGCTATCCCCTAATAATCTAACTCAGTTGCCATAGCAACAACACGGTTCTATTACAACGACAACCAAATACACAACACTGCTGATACTAAGTTAACATTATTTCCAAACCAAAAAGGGTGTAGATTGCTACATTATTCCACACACAGCTGGTAAAGAACATTCAAGCTGCAAAACTAACCGTTTGGAAATTCTCAGTTAATATTATTAGTTAATATTTCTTCTCATTCATTTACGTAACTTGTAAATTTAGTCGTACCAAAGTAAAGACAAAGATCACTTCTTAAGAGTATGTCTACACTTCAGCTGCGAACATACTTCTCAGACTGGATGGACAGACATGCACTAGCTCTGCACAAACTAGAAACCTTATATTTGAAATGCACACATTGCAGTTGTCCCTTCACAGAATCTTCAAACTATTATTTGTACTCTTGCTAAAATGATAAATATGATGAACAGTCTCTAATGGTGTTTCTCATTTCCAGTCTGAATGCTGATGTTTGTCATTGATGGATGTTATTTGATCATGGATGAATTTCATTATTTGTAGCTTTCCAGCATGGCTGTTACTGGAAGCCATGGATTTCCTGGTTACATTCTGGAGCTTCTGACAAATATTAACAGAGCTAGGAGCCAAAGTGTGAATAATTTAGTAAGATAAATAGCCAGACTACAGGGGCAAAATGCATCTGCTTCTCCATATTCAGTGAAAATTTATTCAAGGAGGCCTGATTTTGAAAGGGGTCTCAAAGGTGACCTGCACAAGGAAAAAAAATGGAATTTGTGCCATTATTTGCTTCTTTATGATAGAGAAGAAAAAGTGTGAAAGCAGCTCCCCCTACAACCCCACCAATACACCAACACAAAAAGAGCCAAGAGGAAGGATTCGGCTTGTTTTTCACCCTTAAAGATCCCATGGTTGACTGGAGAACTTCTAGGATTATTACATCATAAGAAGCAAGGAAGTGAAACTTGGTTGAAGGAGGAAGTAATTTTTATTCCAACTGTTTCAAATTATTTGTTTTTGTTAATACTTATTTAACTAAAAGTTTGGGAGAAAAGCTCTCATTCCCATATCATCATCATCAACTGAGGACTGAGAAAGCTCCAAAAATACTTTGCGTCATCCAAGAATAAAAGGAAAAACATGGCTTTACATTCCTAATATTTTTCAATTAAAAAAACACAAATAATTGTGGACATAAATGGTCCACAATTTAGGATGAATCTGTCTAACTATCGCATCTGATGTATACATTTTTGTTCATATGTAACAGCACCCGCAACTTCAGGCTTTTAAGACTCAGGGCCTAAGAATCTGCTTTTTAGCCCTCTTCTTCCACATAAAGGAAATCACAAAAGGCCTGACTTCAGTGCTGTCTAAATCCATTTTGATATTCCATACTCCGTTCAGTATATACTAATTCTGTTCGACTTTTACCCTTTGCATGTAGTTAACAGGTTTCATAACACACTATATTTCTTATCTTAGATCTCTATTGCCAGAGCCTATTTTTGTAACACACCAATCCTGGTAACATGCATTGTTTGTTTTTCTTATTTTTATCAACTTCTGTAAACAATACATGAACTGCATATGTTGTGAAATGGATGCTTTCAATTTACTGAATAAGCATCCACTACTACTTATTATTTTGATTAACGAGGTACAACAAAAAAGAGAGAGAACAACGTAGATGAATAAGTAATGGCCCCCAAATTATTTTCTTAGTTTATTTTGTGCAGCAGCTATTCAAGCCTTCCTTTTTTGTGTGTCAGTCAATAAGATATCTGTTGTGCTTTTTGTACAAAGAACAAAGATGTCTTTATCAATTCTCAAAAGTCTGTAGGACAAACCATTCATGGTGTCAAACCTCCTAAAACCCTTTCAGCAAATAATGAAATCCATCAGTGATAAATGTCAACATACTAATTTGTTAAATACAGAACAAAAGCAACATTCAGGAGAGGTGCCTCATTTCATGTTATATCAGCCTTCCAATTTGTAACAACTTTGTGGCAGCCCACAGATCATACAATATTAAACAGAACAGTATTATAAAGACTAAAGCTAGAACAATATACTCTCCACAGAAGAAATACTTAATAGTTCAACAAAATTGTAAACAAAGTGTTTTGGAACATTAAATTCCTTGCAATGTAGTCATTTTTCCTCTTTTTAGGAAGATTGCTTTCAAAGTAAAAAAAGAAAATAAATAGAAATGAAGATTCTGTTTGGGACAGAGTTTCATTTATTAAGTTGGTGGAAAAATGAGATCAAATGACATTATGAGTTATAACCAGTGAAAACAAAGTGGCTATGTGCATGTGAATTACTGTATGTATCATACAAGAGCTCTAGCCACCGTTCTCTGATTATATCACTAAAAGCAGTTAAACTGCAGATGTCTAAGGCAGGAGACGTCTAAAGAAACGCTTAACTTGTCTGTCTAGTAATAGTGAGTGCCAACTGCTACTAGTTTTTGTTTCATTTTTAATCTAATTTAGTTTTGCATGCATCTTCAAACCTGTATCAATCGTTTAATGACTGAGCAATTCCTTTACCTGCTTTATAGTATATTAATGCAGACTATATTTACCTGCATTTTTCAGCTGTTTCAAATAGAAGTAAATCCCACTGAACTAAAATACTGTTGCCTCTGTCAAATCTTTTGTAGGTTTCAAAAGGTTTGTAGCATTCTGTTATCTAGTGTTCTGTGAATCTATATAATAAAACTATGAAAGTAAAGAAGAACTTTGAAGTTGACGAGTAGTTTTTTTTAAATGTCAGATTCTATATCTGGCAAATGACAGATTAGAATAAAGATCGTATTAACACATATTTTACTAATTTCAGGAGAGGGACTGTTACCACTTTCTGTAGTTTGGTTTTATTCAAGAAAGAATTCAAAATAAAACAATAAAAAAAAATCAGCCCAAGCCATCTCCCCAAACTTGACCTCTTCCAATGTTCCTTTCTGAGGACTGCTCAGCCCACACCCTAGATCCTCTCTCTCTCTCTCACCATTCCTACCTCCCTTATAGCTGTGTAGGATTAAGAAACATTTGTAAGAGTTCATTAGAAAAACATACTTAACATTTTCCAGAAGCATCATCAACTCTAACAGGAGGAGGTAAATACTGGCTATCTAACTGGTAAAATCTGTTGCATATTTTCCATCCAGAATATAAATCATTACATTGGATCTCATTTTTATCAAATCCTGAAATTTTGTTTCTTTACTACTCATATTTTGAACATTTATAATATGAAGCTATTTAAACTCTCAGTGACTGCGTACACATTTATATCACATTTGGATGAGTAGCCTTGAAGACAGAAGATGTATTTTTGTAGGGAATTTATTGGTGAGTGATTTTTTTTAAAGTGTTTATTTTTTCAAATCATTGACAGAATACATATGCATTGTGGAGTAAAATTCATCCCTCAGTTACACTGGTGTAAATCTAATGCATTTGTGTCAAGGTTCCTTCCCCACTCTGAACTCTAGGGTACAGATGTGGGGACCTGCATGAAAAACCCCCTAAGCTTATTTTTACCAGCTTAGGTTAAAACTTCCCCAAGATACAAACTATTTTACCTTTTGCCCTTGGACTTTATTGCTGCCACCACCAAGTGTCTAATAAATATATAACAGGGAAAGAGCCCACTTGGAAACGTCTTTCCTGCCCCCCCCCCACCCCAAAATCCTCCCAAAACCTACACCCCCTTTCCTGGGGAAGGCTTGATAAAAATCTTCACCAATTTGCATAGGTGAACACAGACCCAAACCCTTGGATATTAAGAACAAGGAAAAAGCAATCAGGTTCTTAAAAGAAGAATTTTAATTGAAGAAAAAGTAAAAGAATCACCTCTGTAAAATCAGGATGGTAAATACCTTACAGGGTAATCAGATTCAAAACATAGAAAATCCCTCTAGGCAAAACCTTAAGTTACAAAAAGACACAAAAACAGGAGCATACATTTCATTCAGCTCAACTTATTTTATCAGCCATTTAAACAAAACAGAATCTAACGCATCTCTAACTAGATTGCTTATTAGCCCTTTACAGGAGTTCTAACCTGCATTCCTGCTCTGGTCTGGGCAAAAACAAAAAACAGACAGAGAGAACCCTTTGTTCCCCCCTCCCCTCCAGCTTTGAAAGTATCTTGTCTCCTCATTGGTCATTGTGGTCAGGTGCCAGCGAGGTTATCCTAGCTTCTTAACCCTTTACAGGTGAAGGGGTTTTTCCTCTGGCCAGGAGGGATTTAAAGGTGTTTATCCTTCCCTTTATATTTATGACAACTTGGCTTTATTATCACCAGAGAGACATACTAAATGCCTCAGATGGAGACTTATTTGCCTTTCAAAGAAACAAATATCTGTAATCTGGCACCACTGGAAATATTTTGTTATTAAGAAGACAGACAACTACAGGACTTGTCCAAATTTAAAACCCATTCCTAGAACACTGTAAGGAACAGTCAACAGCAAATATAAGCAGTAACCATTGATTCTGTTGTATGGTCTATGATTTAAAACACTTGAATTAACAATTGTTCCGCATCTAGTATGCTTTTTTTTCAATAGAATAACTGCTCAGTACATAAACATAATTTTGTTAAGAATCCTGTCTTCAATGCCTATGGCCCCTTCGTCAGAAAATAATGCCATATGTAACACAACAGACTTACAGTATAATGTTCACCTGCTCCTGTTCCTCCTTTCTTCTCACTATTAAATCACCAGCAAAAATAGTTTTAAAATAGTTTTAAATCAGTTTCCCTTTAACTTATTTGCCAGGAACTTAGTATAGGATTCCATGTTTGCTCTGCAACAGCTGCTGACATTGTAACTAAATTAAGCGGCCCTCCCTGCACTGTTTTAGGGTAGCTATAATGTCTTCATCAGTTATAAAGGAAACACCGAATTCTGAACTCAGCTCTTGGCTGCTGAATAGAGGAGCTGTTTCTCTGTAAATATTTTGTTATAAATGTAAAATGTATGTGTTATTTTTAAGATTACACATAAATTCTGTTAAATCAAATACATGAGCAGAAACACCAGTCAAGAGTACTATGCATTACTGGTTCTGCAAGGCAGTGGAGAACAGGAATCTTTCCCAGGCCAGGCCACAGGGTTGCTACACTTGCCTCTTTGGACTCAACATGTTCCATCCACAGGGGAGATACTGCACTCACATGCCCCGCCTTTTTTTTTTCTCTGCCATGCTGGGCCCTCTGTAGAGTTTAGCTGAGATACAAACTGCACTGCGAGATGCACAGAATACACAAAATCCTGGCAGCTCACTTTTAAAACCATGAGCACATAGTCAGCTCAGCTAAACTCAAGTCTAGAGGTCTGATCAAAAAATGATTAAAATAAAAATCCAACTAACTATAATGGAGTTTGCTGATATTTTAATATGTTTTTCTGTTGTATTTTCAGCATTTGCATTTTGGTTAATGGTAGCTGTCCCTCTAAGAACAGGTTGGCAGATATTCCACTACTCGTGTGCTTACACCCACTGTACTCAATATGGATTATTTGGTCAGCAGTGTCACATCTGTGCCCTGCATGTATCGTCGTGCCCCCAGCTAAGCACATAACAGGCATAGCCACCCCAACTGCCCCTCAGGTCCTTCGCTACTGAATCTTGATGACTCCATAGTAGCAGGGATGAGAACCAGGTTGTAGAACATAGACAACACACATCTCAAAGAGCCACAGCTACTGTAGGATAAGTAACCATTTCTTCTTCTAGATAGAGACTAACACAGCTACCCCCTTTCTTCTTCTGTGACTGCATCTACACTATGAAGTAGGAGGGCAATTCCCACGTTGTGTACACATACTCATGCTGACTTTCTTCTGACCCAGCACAATAAAAATAGTAGTGTAGCCATGGTAGTATGGGCAGCAGCAGCTTATGCTAGCAGCCTCAAGTACATACCCATGCGGTTCAGGTGAGTTTCTATTCAGTACTGCTAGTGCAGGCCGCTGCTTCTGCTGCCCACACTACCATGGCTACTCTACTATTTTCAGCATGCTAGCTCAGATGAGAGCTAGCATGAGTACAGTATGTCTGCACAAGCTGGGAAACATACCCCTAGCTTGTAGAGTAGACATAGCTTTTGAGTGCTTGCCCATATGTGTATTCCATTGTTGGCAACTCCCAAGCAATGATCTACTTGCAGGAGGTGAGTACTAGTAGTCTACCTAAATAATGACTGTAGGTCAGCTATGCCTAAGTTTGTGACAGATCTGGATGACTCTAAAGTAGGATAGCACTAGGTGCGCGTGTACTGAAGACCATGCAGCTGCCCTTCAAATGTCTATGATTGGTACATTTCTCAGAGAAGTGACAGAGGTTACTTGTGCTCTAGTGGAGTGAGTTGTGACCTTTTACTGTGGGATTATATTAGCCAATTTGAAGCAACATTTAATATTGGCCAACATCCAGTTAGAGAGTCTCTGTTTTGTCCCAGCCTGTCTCCATTGGCTATGAAGTCTGGAGAATGCTCTGAATTCTGTACAGTTTTCTATATACATCTTTGTTCAAAAGTGCTTTTGGAAAGAATATTGAAAGGTGAATAATCTGATTTAAATGGATATCAGACACTATTTTCCGTTGACTTTTTGGGTGGTGTCTCAATGGACACTCTGTCCTTATGAAAAATTGTATTCCAGGGACCTACCATCAAAGCTTTTAACTCCCCCAAACTTCTGGCTCACGATATTGCTACGAAGAAGGCTATTTAATGGAAAGGTGAAACCGGGCGCATGTGCGCAAAGATTCATATGGTGGTCCTATATCCCCCCTCAAACAATATTTAGATCAGAGGGATGGATAGGGTTGTAACTGAAGGGTAAACCCTCATAATTTCTCTAATAATCTAGCCACTGTGGGGTGAGAACATGTTGAATATCTGTGAACTGGAGAATGAACCCAGCATAGCTTCTAGATGAACTCTCAGTTCACTGATAGTCCAAAGTTTTTGTTTCAGAGGATGATCTAAAATGTCTGGAATCTGTGTTTGAGAAGGTGAAAATTGACACTGTTGAATCCAGACTTCTCTTCCACTTAGCAGAATAAGTGTGCCCAGTAAATTCGTTTCTATTATAGATGGGGATGTTTTGAACCTCTGACAAACATGTTATCTCTGAGTAGGTCTACCAACTAACATCCACGCCATGAGATGAAGGACTTGGCCACAATTCTGAGATGTCAGGTCTGGTCACAGATGTAAGTGTAACAGAGGCTGGATAGAGAGATTTTAGGGATTCTGGGCACCAAAGTTGCCTCACCCAGACTAGGGCTACCATGATTACCTTGGTAGAGTTCTGCTTGAGATTCCTAAGAATTCTGAGCATTAATGGAATCAGACAGTATGCATGGAGAAGGCCAGAGAACTATCGAATCAGGATTGAATACAGACTGGATCCTGGACTCTGAGCCTTTTTGGAACAGAAATGATGACACTTCCTGCATAAACTTTTTTGCCAATAAAGAAAACAGGAAGACCTTTCCTGCGACTTTTAGGTCTGAAATTGAGTGTCCAGGGAGGCTGAAGTGTTCTCTGACTGGTTTTTGAATGTTATAATTCTTGACATCTGATTTGTGTCCATTTATTCTTTTGCGTAGAGATTGTCCGGTTTGGCCAATGTACATGGCAGAGTGGCACTGTTGGCACATGATAGCACATATCACATTGGTAGATGTGCAGGTGAACGAGCCTCTGATAGTGTGACGGATGTGATTACGTCCTATGATGGTGTCCCTTGAATAGATATGTGGACAGAGTTAGCAACGGGCTTTGTTGCAAAGATAGGTTCCTGGGTTAGTGTTTTTGTTGTGTGGTGTGTGGTTGCTGGTGAGTATTTGTTTCAGGTTGGGGGGCTGTCTGTAAGCGAGGACTGGCCTGTCTCTCAAGATCTGTGAGAGTGAGGGATCGTCCTTCAGGATAGGTTGTAGATCCCTGATTATGCGCTGGAGAGGTTTTAGTTGGGGGCTGAAGGTGATGGCTAGTGGCGCTCTGTTACTTTCTTTGTTGAGCCTGTCCTGTAGTAGGTGACTTCTGGGTACTCTTCTCGCTCTGTCAATCTGTTTCTTCACTTCAGCAGGTGGGTATTGTAGCTGTAAGAACTCTTGATAAAACCAGTCAGAGAACACTTCAACCTCCCTGGTCACTCAATTACAGACCTAAAAGTCTCAATTATTCAACAAAAAAAACCTTCAAAAACAGACTCCAACGAGAAACTGCAGAACTGGACTTAATTTGCAAACTGGACACCATTAAATTAGGCTTGAATAAAGACTGGGAGTGGACGAGTCATTACACAAACTAAAAACTATTTCCCCATGCTAATTTTCACCCTATTGTTACTCACACCTTCTTGTCAGCTGTTTGAAAAGAGCCATCCTGATTATCACTACAAAAGTTTTTTTTCTCCTGCTGATAATAGCCCACCTTAATTGAATACTCTTGTTAGAGTTGGTATGGCCACCCCCATTTTTTCATGTTCTCTGTATGTATATATATTTTCCTAGTGTATTTTCCACTGAATGCATCTGATGAAGTGGGCTTTAGCCCATGAAAGCTTATGCTCAAATAAATGTGTTAGTGTCTAAGGTGCCACAAGTACTCTTTGTTCTTTCTACTAATCACAGTACTACACACTTACACCTGGAATAAACATGTGCAGGATCAGCCATTAAGGTTGCTCTGAATGCTCTGAAGTCCCCTTCTGGTCTATCTTCTGTTCTCGTCAAGCTGCTGCATTTTCCCAACACTTTTCCCCCTGCTGCATTTTCCTGACACTTTCCCCACTTCATCTCAATTTTACAGCAATCAAGCTTCTCCGTCATAGCTCACAATCTCTCACCATTCTTGATTTTACTCCTCTATACCTAGAAGGACAAATAAGGGGCTTTTAATTCTTTAAAGCAGATTGTAAGCCCTCCTGCTACATGTGGTAGAGGTAGCAAAAGGGAATCACAGTTCTCATACAAAGTGGGGTAGATAACCATTTTCTCTTTCAGGATTAATAAAGCAATCTTGTGAGTTTTTTGGGCACTTCTAGGAACCACTCACCTCCAGTGCATGTTACTTTGTTCCACTCAAAAAGCTCATGATAGAACTTTGTAATCCCAGAAAGAAAAATTGGGGGAAATTCTTTATGCTTTCACAGAAAATGTATTTTTTCATGAAGGAGCCATTCACCTGAAATTCTCTTATTTTGCTAAATACCATCTTGTGCTAACCTTTGAGAATTAGGGACACCTGATGACTAAGGAGGTTAGTTTTCCTGAGAGCTGAATAGTTTCACTAGGTGTTTTCCCTACAAAACCATAAAAAAGCACAGTAGGTAAGTGGGTAGGTTAACAGATAGGGTAAATGCAGAAAAGGTATAGCTTAAATACATTAAGTAGGTAGTTAAATGATTTGTAATACCTTAATATATAATTCAGAGATTAGATTCATAGATATTTAGGTCAGAAGGGACCATTATGATCATCTAGTCTGACCTCCTGCACAACACAGGCCACAGAATTTCACCCACCACTCCTGCAAAAAACCTCTCACCTATGTCTGTGCTACTGAAGTCCTCAAATTGTGGTTTAAAGACTTCAAGGAGCAGAGAATCCTCCAGCAAGTGACCCGTGCCCCATGCTACAGAGGAAGGCGAAAAACCTCCAGGGCCTCTTCCAATCTGCCCTGGAGGAAAATTCCTTCCCGACCCCAAATATGGCAATCAAATTGGAGGATTAGGCCAAAAGAAATCTGATGAGGTTCAACAAGGATAAGTGCAGGGTCCTGCACTTAGGACGGAAGAATCCAATGCACCGCTACAGACTAGGGACCGAATGGCTAGGCAGCAGTTCTGCGGAAAAGGACCTAGGGGTGACAGTGGACGAGAAGCTGGATATGAGTCAACAGTGTGCCCTTGTTGCCAAGAAGGTCAATGGCATTTTGGGATGTATAAGTAGGGGCATAGCCAGCAGATCGAGGGATGTGATCGTTCCCCTCTATTCGACATTGGTGAGGCCTCATCTGGAGTACTGTGTCCAGTTTTGGGCCCCATACTACAAGAAGGATGTGGAAAAATTGGAGAGTCCAGCGAAGTGCAGCAAAAATGATTAGGGGTCTGGAACACATGACTTATGAGGAGAGGCTGAGGGAACTGGGATTGTTTAGTCTGCAGAAGAGAAGAATGAGGGGGGATTTGATAGCTGCTTTCAACTACCTGAGAGGTGGTTCCAAAGAGGATGGTTCTAGACTATTCTCAGTGGTAGAAGATGACAGGACAAGGAGTAATGGTCTCAAGTTGCAGTGGGGGAGGTTTAGGTTGGATATTAGGAAAAACTTTTTCACTAGGAGGGTGGTGAAACACTGGAATGCGTTACCTGGGGAGGTGGTAGAATCTCCTTCCTTAGAAGTTTTTAAGGTCAGGCTTGACAAAGGGCTGGCTGGGATTATTTAATTGGGGATTGGTCCTGCTTTGAGCAGGAGGTTGGACTAGATGACCTCCTGAGGTCCCTTCCAACCCTGATATTCTATGATTCTATAATCAGCTAAACCCTGAGCATATGGGCAAGATTCTACAGAAAATCTACAGCCAGATACTACAGAAAATTCTTTTCTGGGTAACTCAGATCCCACCCCATCTAATATCCCATCACAGGCCATTGGGCCTATTTACCATGAATATTTAATTACCAAAACCATGTTATCCCATCATACCATCTCCTCCATAAACTTATCGAGTTTAATCTTAAAGCCAGATAGATCTTTTGCCCCCACTGCTTCCCTGGGAAGGCTGTTCCAAAACTTCACTCCTCTGATGGTTAGAAACCTTCGTCTAATTTCTAGTCTAAATTTCCTGGTGGCCAGTTTATATTCATTTGTTCTTGTGTCCACATTGGTACTGAGCTTAAATAATTCCTCTCCCTCTCCGGTATTTATCCCTCTGATATATTTATAGAGAGCAACCATATCTCCCCTCAACCTTCTTTTAGTTAGGCTAAACAAGCCAAGCTCCTTGAGTCTCCTTTCATAAGACAAGTTTTCCATTCCTCGGATCATCCTAGTAGCCCTTCTCTGTACTTGTTCCAGTTTGAATTCATCCTTCTTAAACATGGGAGACCAGAACTGCACACAGTATTCCAGGTGAGGTCTCACCAGTGCCTTGTATAACGGTACTAAAAACTCCTTATCCCTACTGGAAATACCTCTCCTGATGCATCCCAAGACCGCATTAGCTTTTTTCACGGCCATATCACATTGGCGGCTCATAGTCATCCTGAGGTCAACCAATACTCCAAGGTCCTTCTCCTCCTCTGTTACTTCTAATTGATGCGTCCCCAGCTTATAACTAAAATTCTTGTTATTAATCCCTAAATGCATGACCTTACACTTCTCACTATTAAATTTCATCCTATTACTATTACTCCAGTTTACAAGGTCATCCAGATCCTCCTGTAGGATATCCCTGTCCTTCTCTAAATTGGCAATACTTCCCAGCTTTGTATCGTCCACAAACTTTATTAGCACACTCCCACTTTTTGTGCCGAGGTCAGTAATAAAAAGATTAAATAAGATTGGTCCCAAAACCGATCCTTGAGGAATTCCACTGGTAACCTCCCTCCAGCCTGACAGTCCACCTTTCAGTAGGACCCGTTGTAGTCTCCCCTTTAATCAATTCCTTATCCACCTTTCAATTTTCCTATTGATCCCCATCTTACCCAATTTAACTAATAATTCCCCATGTGGCACGGTATCAAACGCCTTACTGAAATCTAGGTAAATTAGATCCACAGCGTTTCCTTTGTCTAAAAAATCTGTTACTTTCTCAAAGAAGGAGATCAGGTTGGTTTGGCACGATCTACCTTTTGTAAAACCATGTTGTATTTTGTCCCATTTACCATTGACTTCAATGTCCTTAACTACCTTCTTCTTCAAAATTTTTTCCAAGACCTTGCATACTACAGATGTCAAACTAACAGGCCTATAATTACCCGGATCACTTTTTTCCTTTTCTTAAAAATACGAACTATGTTAGCAATTCTCCAATCATACGGTACAACCCCTGAGTTTACAGATTCATTAAAAATTCTTGCTAATGGACTTGCAATTTCATGTGCCAATTCCTTTAATATTCTTGGATGAAGATTATCTGGGCCCATTAAGCTGTTTGAGTTTCTCTTCTACCTCAGATATGGTAATATCTACCTCCATATCCTCATTCCCATTTGTCATGCTACCATTATCCCTAAGATCCTCTTTAGTCTTATTAAAGACTGAGGCAAAGTATTTGTTTAGATATTGGGCCATGCCTAGATTATCCTTGACCTCCACTCCATCCTCAGTGTTTAGCGGTCCCACTTCTTCTTTCTTTGTTTTCTTCTTATTTATATGGCTATAGAACCTTTTACTATTGGTTTTAATTCCCTTTGCAGGGTCCAACTCTACTTGACCTTTAGCCTGTCTCACTTTATCCCTACATGTTCTCACCTCAATAAGGTAGCTTTCCTTGCTGATCCCTCCCTTCTTCTACTCCCTGTATGCTTTCTGCTTTTTCTTAATCACCTCTCTGAGATGCTTGCTCATCCAGCTTGGTCTACAACTCCTGCCTATGAATTTTTTCCCCTTTCTTGGGATGCAGGCTTCCGATAGCTTCTGCAGCTTTGATTTAAAATAATCCCAGGCATCTTCTATCTTTAGATCCATAAATTCTTCAGTCCAATCCACTTCCCTAACTAATTTCCTTAATTTTTGAAAGTCAGCCCTTTTGAAATCAAAAACCCTAGTTGCAGATTTATTTTTGTTAATCCTTCTGTTCAGTTTGAACTGAATTAGCTATATTTCATGGATCAAGAACATCATTTTATCTATACTAGAAATAACAGAACTATTCAAAATTATGTCACAGATACAATGTCAATGCATCATACCCACTACTCCCAAGTTGGTGTTCATACCAAAGATGTACTCCTGATACTGTAGTATGTATTAAACTAATTAACCATTTCCCTCCCCAAAAAAGTTATGTATGCTGCAAGTAGGAAAGGAAATTGTAGTGAATTCCCTAAATTTCTCTGCTAAAGTTTCAACACTAACCTGAATATAGCCTTGGAGCTATTCTGAGAAGAAACTGCTAATTATGTCCATGCAAGACCAAAGACACTTGAAACAGTTTCATAACGTGGACTGAGAAATGAACCTATAAAACTAGCACTGTTTTTTACCAAGTGAAGGAACTGAAATCCGGAAAAAGAAATACCCGAACAGCTAACCAATGAATTTAACATACAGTCAGAGCTAAACGGTTTCAAGTAAGAACTGTTCAAAGACTTCTTGGGCAAGAATTCAATTTTAGGCTCATCTTCTACATATAGATGAGATGAGAAATAATATATGATTGACAGAATATTACATACTGTTAAGTTATTTATAATAAAGAATGCTAATTTTAGAAATCTATAAATATTAACATGTAATTATGCACAGTAAACTTGGCTTCCAGAATTTTGGACAACTTGTACAAGATGTTTAAAATGACTTTCTGGGATCCTCAAAAAACATCCTAATTTTTTTCATCCAAGATTTTTTTTACACTGGGCCCATTTGGAAATGAGGTCACAAGAAAATCAATTGCTAACTTTGAGCTCAATCCACTGAAATTAGTGGAAAGACCTCCGATAAGGTACTTAACATTTTTAGACTATTCTGATATGGGTGCAAATTCATTTATTTTTAACAAAGAGTACAAAAGGCCTAAATGAGCTCTCACTTATTTATAAAAAGAAAAGGAGTACTTGTGGCACCTTAGAGACTAACCAATTTATTTGAGCATAAGCTTTCGTGAGCTATAGCTCACTTCATCGGATGCATTCGATGAAGTGAGCTGTAGCTCACGAAAGCTTATGCTCAAATAAATTGGTTAGTCTCTAAGGTGCCACAAGTACTCCTTTTCTTTTTGCAAATACAGACTAACACGGCTGCTACTCTGAAACCTGTCACTTATTTATATTGGTTTAAACAACATAAAATAGACCTACCCCAGGTCCTAGCTGATTTGCCATCAATTAAAAGTACAATCCACGTAAACTAAAATAGCAATAAACCCACCCACATAAAACAACCAGTCAGCAAGAAAAATACTGTAAAATCTCCCCATCCATCAAATTAATGCAAAAGCCCCAATATTCCACTGCTCACTCTTCATCCATTACCTGTTCAAAAGGTGGGATTTACAGCATGCCATAGTGGTCAACAAAATTAAGTTATTTCTGACCACTGTAGGGAGTGAATTCCACAGTTGAGGGACAATCAAAGGGAATTTCCCGCCATTCTTCTTACATACCAAGAGGCCTCCAGATTGAGCCCCTCTATTAGTCTCAGCTATGCTAGCATCGCACAGGGAGAAAGGCGGTCCCTCAGGTAGACAGGGCTTTACTGGTCAACTTCAACACAAACTAGAGTTGGAGGCCAATAGGCAGCCATCACAATCCGGACCCCGCCAGCAGGCCAGCAAATGGATCAATCTAACTAGTGACAGAAAGGAAATCAACTATTCCCTTTATCACCCAGGACACCAAGAAAATTCAGGAACCAAAGCAAAAGGGGTTTCCTATTAACAATCTAATAAATTCCTCCACCCACCCTCAAAATCCCCAGGCTCCATTGTGGTATTCCCGCCAATTCCCAGTGACCTCGTCAGCAGAAACAAAAAGAAACAGCAGAAACTGTTCTCTGAAACATTGCAGCTGCTTCTGGGCTTTTAAAGGACCAGCCACTTACACAGGTATAACACCAATGATTTCATTAGAGTAAAACTCCTGATTTAAAGGATGTAAATGAGATCCAAATTAGGCCCAATGAGCCACAGCTTTTCTATTAAAAATAACAACCACCATAAATGGAGAGAAAGAGAACATCCATGAGTAAACAACTCACACAGCAATGTATCTTGCACCAATATTTGCAAAAATGAACAAATGTTTTTTACATGTCCAATCAAATTTAACGATCCAAAAGCACAAAAACTGCTATCCAATTATGAAAGGACAAACTACAGTACTCTGAGACTAAAATTTAGAACAATTTACTCTGAAGTTTTTATGTGCTCCAAGCTACTATTTCTCTGTAAAAGTAAAATACCATTCCTCATCTAAATATACTGGGAAGAAAAGAATTTATTCACTGAGCTCTCAAAATAGAATGGTGACTATAATAGTTTCCTTTTAACCTACCTTGGCTAGAAGCTTACACAGGAAAATTAACACAAATATTTTTGAAGTTGAGTGATAATTTTTTACTCTCTCTCTTTCAGAAATAAAACAAAACATTGCAATTAGGGCTGTCAAGCGATTAAAAAAATCAATCACGATTAATCGTGTGGTTAAAAAAATTAATGATTAATCGCACTGTTAAACAATAATAGAATACTATTTACCGTACATACTCATTCATAAGCTATTTTTTTTTGTAAAAACATTAAGCATCAAAGAGTGGGGGTCAGCTTATCAACAGGTCTACACCAAAAGTTGATGATTTTAAGCTCTATTGAATTGAATATCTAATAAACTGTCATTATAGATCAGGGGTCGGCAAACTTTGGCTCCTGGCCCATCACTGTAAGCCGTTAGCGGGCCGGGACGTTTTGTTTACCTGCAGCGTTCGTAGGCATGGAAACCCTGCAGTTCCCACTGGCCACAGTTCGCCGTTCCCAGCCAATGGGACCTTAGGTCAAGTTACCACGGGGTCTACACTTACCTTACTTACCTTCCTCTTCTCATCAGGGGTAGAGTACCTGGGTCGACTGGAGAGCAATCTGCTGTCAATTTGGCAGGTCTTCACTAGACTCGCTAAATCAACCACCGGTAGATCAATCTCAGAGCATTGATCCTGGCTGTAGTGTAAATGTAGTCAGAGTGTTGCTCTTTTAAGACTTCTGAAAGCATGCTCCACAACTCATCCCTCTCAGATTTTGGAAGGCACTTTAGATTCTTAAATCTTGGGTTGAGTGCTATAACTATCTTTAGAAATTTCACTTTGGTATCTTCTTAGCATTTTGTCAAATTTGCAGTGAGTGTTCTTAAAACGAACATGTGCTCGGTCATCATCCAAGACTGTTATAATATGAAATATATGGTAGAATGAGGGTGAGATGGAGCAGGAGACATAAAATTCTCCCCCAAGGAGTTCAGTCACAAATTTAATTAACGCATTATTTTTTCAATGAGCATCATCGGCATGGAAACATGTCCTCTGCAAAGATGGCTGAAGCATGAAGAGGCATATGCATCTTTAGCGCATCTGGCATGTAAATATCTTGCGATGTTACAACAGTGCCATGCAAACGCCTGTTCTCACTTTCAGGTCACATTGTAATTAAGAAGTGGGCAGCATTATCGCCTATAAATGTAAACAAACTTGTTTCTCTTAGTGATTGGCTGAACAAGAAGTAGGACTGAGTGGACTTGTAGGCTCTAAAGTTCTACATTGTTTGGTTTTTTAGTGCAGTTATGTAACAAAAAAACTACATTTGTAAATGCACTTTCATGATAAAGAGATTGCACTACAGTACTTGTATGAGGTGAATTGAAAAATACTATCTTTCGTTTATCATTTTTACAGTGCAAATATTTGTAATCAAAAATATGAAGTGAGCACTGTACACTTTGTATTCTGTGTTGTAATTGAAATCTATATATTTCAAAATGTAGAAAAACATCCAAAAATATTTAATAAATTTAAAATGGTATTCTATTGTTTACAGTGAAATTAATTACGATTAATTTTTTTGAGTTATTGGCATGAGTTAACTGCGATTAATCTACAGCCCTAATTGCAATAGAATAATATAGGAAAATAATAAGTATAAAAATACAGCAAACTGACATTAAAGCACAAGAATTCAAACACAATGGGAGTTCAGGTGAAGGAGGGTTCTTTTTAGAGGGTAACTGAGGTATTTTTAATTTTGTTGGAAGCTCAGACATCATCATGAAGGATGCTTTACAAATGTGTAATATATCACCTTTTCTAAGTAAATATTACTGTACTATAAATATACATGAAGAAAGTTATAAAAAACTGTTTATTCCTTTCAGACATCAAAAAACTCTCTTTCCTAAAGAAACAAACCAAAAATCAAATAAAAAACAACCACTATTGCAAATAGCCCCTTTTATCTCCAAATTGCTCTACAAATATGAATTAATCTGGTTTGGGAGGGAAGTATTACCACCTTTATTTTAAGGTTAAGTGATCTCTCTAAAGCCACAGGATTCAGTACTTAATTATTTCCCTCCCTCATCTCTACCCTGATGAATATACATAAAAGGATAGAAGATGATCTGGAAGTACCTGGTTCACCAGAGGATTCTATGCTGTAGAATAAAAACCTCAACAAAAATTAGCAGTGGAAAAGAAAAGAGAAAATAGCCACATGCAACATTTTTTTTTTTTAATAGGAAAGAAGTTTCTCTGAGGCCTGGTAAAACCCTAGGAATCCCTCCCATTTTATCTGCTTTATTACTGCCTCCACAGCAGAAGTGAGTCCAAACCAGGGAATCAAACCAAAAGCTTCACCGTGACAGTACTGTCGCTACTAGCCAATGAAGCTTACCCTTGAGCTTTTTAAAGTTTTCTTTTTTCCTCTCTAACACATTCTTTAGTCAAATGTATAATGAATATTCTTCATGTATGCTACCAAGCAGCTAAATGTTGGTCACATCACAGACATGTTAGTGCACTGCAAGTCAGTCAACTTCAAATAGTCTTCTCTCTTTATATTTATTTATCAAATGGAAAAATAATGAAAATCTGAATAGTTTTCAGTATAACATAAAAGAGAGACGATCTATTGCCAAGGAGGCCTAAAACTGGTTAAAGCCTGAATAAGCAGACTATGAAGATTAGCTGAAAGGGAATGGCAAAGTTGGTCAGAATCCTGGCTTGACATTTGAGCATTAGTGATAACAACAGACACATAACAACAGCTCTACATTCTTAAATCAAGCAATCTCTGCAATGAATAAGAATGGATCAAAATATCAAGAAGTGGATGTCACTGTCTGAGGAATGTATCAGATTTATTGTCACTGTGAAGATTAAAATCCCTCACCACTAAGAACTGTGTGTATGCATCACATTCAGATATGAAGAATCTTGATATAAATCCATGGTACACCCACATCTTGAATAGTGCATGCAGATGTGGTCGGCCCATCTCAAAAAAGATAGATTGGAATTGGAAAAGGTTCAGAAAAGGGCAACAAAAATTATTAGGGATATGGAATGGCTGCCATATGAGGAGAGATTAATAAGACTAGGACTTTTCAGCTTAGAAAAGAGACGACTAAGGAGGGATATGATAGAGGTCTATAAAAAATGACTGGCGTGGAGGAAGTAAATAAGGAAGTGTTATTTACTCCTTCTCATAACACAAGAACTAGGGGTCACCAAATGAAATTAATAGGCAGCAGGTTTAAAACAAACAAAAGGAAGTATTTTTTTCACACAACGCACAGTCAACGTGTGGAACTCCTTGCCAGAGGATATTGTGAAGGCCAAGACTATAACAAGGTTCAAAAAAGAAGTAGATAAGTTTATGGAGGATAGGTCCATCAATAGCTATTAGCAGGATGGGCAGGGATGGTGTCCCCAGCCTCTGTTTGCCAGAAGTTGGGAATAAGCAACAGGGGATGGATCACTTGGTGATTACCTGTTCTGTTCATTTCCTCTGGGGCGCCTGGCATTGGCCACTGTCAGAAGACAAGATGCTGGGCTAGATGGACCTTTGGTCTGACCCAGTATGGCCATTCTTATGTTTCTTATGTTAAGAAGTTTGAAAATTATGTGATCAAGAAAGGATAGTTTCTAAGTGGATGATAAAAAAAGGACAGGTTTAAAACAAAAACTGAAAAATGTCAAAAGAATTGCATATTAAGGAACTGATCCTGTTCTCATTGAAGTCAATGCCATCATCCCTATTGAGTTCAATGGGAGTAGGATCAGGCTCAAATGTATTACAATAGGAGTATGACATCTTTGCCTACAGCTTAAGATAGCAAAGCTAAAGATAGCAAGATGAACCAAGGTCATATGAAACTACCATATTAGCAGAAGTAAGCGAGCTCACTGACACATAGCTAGAATTATGGTGTCAGCATAGGTGTCTTTATGTTCTCAAAGTGCTTTCAAGTTTAATGGGTAAATACTGAGCACAGTCATTTATTTCCCTGAGTAGAGTAGTGAGGGAGAAAAGGAATTCTTTTTTACAGTGGGATTTTCAGGATGTCATCAACATATTCCTGTGCAGCAGGAATACTACATTGTTTTAAAGCAATGATAACTACTGCAAGTAAAAGAAAAATCAAAGCTGCCAGTTCCTAACAGTTACTACAAAGTGTTGTCAAAGAGGCCTAGCACAGGATTTTGATACCAAACAATGTTTCAGTGAACTGTTGCCCGTCCCCTGCCTCAGATGACCCAGATTTGGAAGAAACTTTGGTCTTGTCTACAATGCCTTGCAATTCAGCCTATGGGGGTGAATAGCAGTACGTAGCAAAGTGCTGTGCTATAATTCCACTGTATGAGTGCTGCAGGAGTGAACTAAAAGGTTCCGAGTTCACGTTAATGTAATCCTCTCAAACAAAAAGAAAAGGAGTACTTGTGGCACCTTAGAGACTAACCAATTTATTTGAGCATAAGCTTTCGTGAGCTACAGCTCCCTTGCATCCGATGAAGTGAGCTGTAGCTCACGAAAGCTTATGCTCAAATAAATTGGTTAGTCTCTAAGGTGCCGCAAGTACTCCTTTTCTTTTTGCAAATACAGACTAACACGGCTGCTTCTCTGAAACCTCTTCAAACAGGATCATTTTAATGCAAACCAGGAACCTTTTTGTTCACGCTCATGTCCACACAAGGGAGTTACAGTGCAGCATTTTGGTGTGCACTGCTATTCACACTCCCACAGTTCAAACTGCAGGGCAGCGTAGACATAGCCTTACTGACCTTCAATTCTGTGGTTCTCCTTCCATCTTTCACTTATCTTAGTGCTAAATGAGAGGCAATGCAAAACAGCAGTTACACAAAGGAACTGGCTCTTCATCTGCAACATGATTCTGAACTACCAGTTGCTTCCTTCAACTCTCTTCTTTTGTACAGCTTGATCCCATATCTAAGAACATGTGCTAGTTGGATGTATATGAGAGGAGTGCAATACGAGTGCTTGTGTTTGCATTTATTACTATTTTCACACATTTATTATGTTAAAGGTCAAGAACGGAGAATTGTCTTGGGACTCCCAGTGCACAGGCTGGTGTAGACTGGGTCCCCAGTGTGATACCCCTATAATCAAGCCATAAAAGATTTTAACAGTTTCCTTTTTCATGTAGTTCTGATACTCACAAGGAAGATTATCAACCAAAACACTCTGGGAAATGTCAGGTGCTAATCTAATGTAAAACAAAACAAAATCTATACAGTACCATGTTTAAGTATAGATGCACAGGGACGCACAAAAGGAGTGAGGTCAAGAACTATCAATATTAAACTTTTCTAAGGGTCATAATCTTCTCTCAGATACATCTCCTACTGAAATCAATGAGAGCCACATGTGCATTTGAAAACAGGATCTGGGTTTAAGATGTCAATAAAAAGGTAAAGTCCTAATCAATTCTGCAAAACTGTTTATTCAGAATGTCATGCACCATTGCTTTTTCCAGTGGAGGTGATTATTTTTATTAATTTGCTGATCCATTAAGTAGTTTTTTAAATATCTGAGGATTCCCAAGCACTTGCAAATACACATACCCTCTATCCAATCTACAGCTGTGTAAACTGATGTGAAAAGAGGTTAAATTAAGCTGATGTTCAAGGACAAACACCAAATCAGCAGCAAAGCCAGAACATGAACTCTCCACCATCTGTCCCCCCAAACTGATGAGACTTGTTTATTTGTTTAGCTGGTACTTCCATAACAAACAGACCAAATAAAAAAATAATCCTTTGGTTGGTGCGCACAACAGCAGCATACCTTGAACTCATTCATTGGACGGGCAAAATGAAAATATGCCAGCAGTTCTAAAACTGAAAAACAGGAAGGGTTTAGATTATAAACACGTTACTGTCCAAGTCTCTTACTTTAAATGTGATGCTGTAGTGGTATTCAGTAATTTGACATAGAATGAATTTTAAGCTGGCCCTGTTAGCAAAGCAGCAACAGGACAAATGTGCTGTTATGTAGGAGACACAGATGCCAATTGATTCCTGCTCTTTAGAGCTATGGGGACTAGACGTATCACAGGTGTGATAATTTTGTTTATAAGCCATAAGATGTCGATCATACCACTATGCTTGATTAACTGTGGTCTCATGACAGTGATGCATTTTGCTGGTCTGGCTGCAAAGGTGGAACCTGAATAAGGAGGAAGAAAGAGAGCTGGAAAACTTACTGGGAAACATCTACAGTCCCAGATTACAAGCTGGAGTTTGTCAATATTCAGAGTGCTTTTGGAAAATCCCATGCTGGAAAACAATAGAAAATTAAATTCATACAGTATACTAGCTTGATAAAATGCATAGAGCTAAATTCTGCCCTCAGATGCATGCATGTGGCTCTTCTTGTTTCAATGGGACATGTGCATGCATAAGAGACCAGATTTTTTTTTTTTATAAAACATGCATGCATAAAACAATTATCACATAAACTTCTGGATGAATTTACAATTTAAAAAAGATTCTAGAGTAACTGACATGAATGAATGGCACTTGGCATATAATCCCCAGAAAAAGGGTTTATCTAACTCCAATTGACATGAATGGGAATCTTTCCATTGACTTAGACTTAAAGAGAGCTAGATCAGGTCCTAGACTACTAGTGACCACCATCCCCAGCTAGCTATTTAGACACAAGTTAAAAATGGTTACTTGCCTTTCGGTAGCTGTTGTTTTTTCAGATATGTTGCATATGTCCATATACCATAGGTGTGTGGATGCCCTGTGTACTGGTGCCAGAGAGATTTCACAGCGGCACCCATGAGGCAGCCCAACCCATCCCTGAACTGCTCATGATGCAAAGAAAGGATATAAAGGGCAGAATTGCCACACACCCTTCAGTTCCTTCATATCAGAATCCAATGGTAGAGTCTAATGCATCGGGCAAGGAAGCTGGGTTGTATAATAGACATATGCAACACATCTCGAGGAACAACAGTTACAGAAAAGGTAAGTAACATTTTTTTCTTCTTTGAGAGCTTGCATATGTCCATTACACTGTAAGTGACTCCCAAGCTGTTACCCTAGGCAGTGGGGCTCGGAGTCTTACCGGAAGAGGGACTGTAAGACTACCGTGCCTACATTTCAATCCTCTCTTGATTGTGCTAATAGTGTGTAATGTCGGGTGAAAGTGTGGATCAAGGACCACATTGCTGATCTGCCAATGTCCATAATTGGGACATGCACCACAAATGCTTCTGAGGTCAACTGAGCTCTGGTCAAGTGCAATGTGAGTCTGTCAAAAGGTATTATCCCTGTGGCAGAGTAACACACTGTAATGCCACTCGTGATCCATTTTGAGAATCTTTGAGTAGTGATTTGACTCCTCACACATTCTGCATATGAAACAGAGAGCTGGGATGAGACTCAAAAGGGCTTAGTCCTATCTAGGTAAAATGCTAATGCTCGATGAATGTCTAGGGTGTGGAGCCTTCACTCATCCCTGTGCAAATGAGGTTTCAGGAAGAATGCTAACAAGTAGATAAAGAAAGTCAGGAGGAAGTCAGAAATCACTTTCAAGAGTAACTTGGGATGTAGTCTCAGCTGCATGGTGTCCTTATAGAAAACGATATCCAATGACTCAGTGATCAGTGCATTCAGTTCACCTGATAGAAGTGATGACCACCAAAAATGCTATCTTCACTGACTGGCGTAAAAACAAGCTTGATGCCAACAGCACACAGGGAGGGTCCATAAAGGCAGACAATACCAAGTTTACAGCCCCAGAAGTCTTATGTCTCTGATGAGTGGAAACAATCTATGTAGTCCCCTCAGGAATCTGGTCACGATGGGGTAAGCAAAAACCATGCTGAGATGGCCACTAGATGCATCCTAATGGAGCTAACACCTAACCTGACTCCTTGAGTTTCAGAAGACAGTCCAGAGTCATTTGAATTTTTGTCCAAGTCAGACACACATCATGGGAGGCTGACCAGGTGGAAAAATATGTTTCCACTTACTTAGGTACACAGCTCTCATGGAAGGTTTCCTGATATTAAGGATCACATTCTGGATTGCAGCTGCGCAGTGTGCATCCTCTACATTCAGCTATGCAAATTAATTCCAGTAACTCTACGTGTAAAAGAATAAATGGACACAAATCAGACGTCAAGAATTATGACATTCAAAAACCAGTCGGAAAACACTTCAGTCTCTTTGGTCACTTGATTACAGACCTAAAAGTGGCAATCCTTCAACAAAAAACCTTCAGAAACAGACTCCAATGAGAGACTGCTGAATTGGAATTAATTTGCAAACTGGATACAATTAATTTAGGCTTGAATAAAGACTGGGAGTGGATGTGTCATTACACAAACCAGAACTATTTCCCCATGTTTATTTCCCCCCCTACTGTTCCTCACACGTTCTTGTCAACTGGTGGAAATGGCCCACCTTGATTATCACTACAAAAGGTTTCCTCCCCTCCACCCCCCCGCTCTCCTGCTGGTAATAGCTCACCTTACCTGATCACTCTTGTTACAGTGTGTATGGTAACACCCATTGTTTCATGTTCTCTGTGTACATAAATCTCCCCACTGTATTTTCCACTGCATGCATCCGATGAAGTGAGCTATAGCTCACGAAAGCTTATGCTCAAATAAATTTGTTAGTCTCTAAAATAAAATAAGAGACAATTAAACATATAATGAAAATAATAAAATGAGAAAACAAAAATAAGTTTTTGATTCTATGGATGAAAGAGTACCACTAGGTAAGTAGTTCACAAGGAATACTAATGCTCTGACCATGGACGGTGAGAAGAAAGTGAGGGAGATTTGGGGCAATTCCACCCATTATACTCTGCTTCACAGCAAGAGATGACGGATGCGCGGGGCTGTCCCTATTGGTACCACTAAGGAAAACTCTCAGCCATTGGTACACAAGGCACGCACCCACCTACAATGTAATGGATGCATGAAGCACTCAGAGAAGAAACTCGTGTCCAAAACCTCTCTTGGGCAAAGGCCTGGGCAAACAGATAGACTTTGCAATGTGCTCTGTGCATTTGGACTCTGGCAGATAACCAATGGAGAGAGTTCCAGAGACAAGGCCAACAGACTAGTAGATGTAATATAAGGATTGTTAATCTGAGTGTTTCTGAAGTGTTGTAAATGGGTACACAGAGGGAGAAGCAGTCTTAAAATAATCTATAAAGCCCTACACAGTCTAGGACCTGGTTAATGCTAATGATGTGAATTACTATGATAATCCTGTCAGTACTGGGTCCAGCACCTTTTGCACTGGTTTTCACAGGACACGGGTCCATCTCACAGTTTGTCGGTGGCTGCTCTCCCAGGACTTCCAGAATCCCAATAGGCAAGATTTTACAAATTCAACCAGAGAGTATCTGTCCCTTCTTGGCATGACCCTAATAGCATAGAGGCAACCAACCTAATCCATCTGCAAAATGTTTGGAAATTTTTTCACACTGAGGGATTGTGGATTCTGTAATCAAGCAAAGGCAGTCTGGCTTCAACACACTGCACACTACCGGAAACAGTTCTATTTATCTAAATGTCATTAATATTATTACGGGGGGGTAGGGAAACAAGGAAAAAAAAACCCCGCAAAAAGCTTGCTCGGCCTCCATCACAGCTATGGCACAGAACTTCTAATACCATAGTCACTCAGAGTATGACAACTGCGTCCCTATATTCTTAATATTTCACAGTTCATCTATCAACCAAGGTAGGGTGACCAGACAGCAAGTGTGAAAAATTGGGACGGGGTGGGGGGTAACAGGAGCCTATATAAGAAAAAGACCCAAAAATCAGGACATCTAGTCACCCTAAACCAAGGTGACCTGCAAGAACCACATGAGATGAGGGGATGACTAGGAACTAGTTATTTGTGTTTAAGGCCATCAGCAAAAAGGTCCAACAGTTGAACAACTACTTCCCTAGACAATTCTAGAAGTACACTTTGTCCATAAGTCTCCAAAGATGAACCAACAAAGATGCACTCAGTGCCCTGATGAGAGCATAAGTTGCCTGTCGTCAACCATAAGAAGGTGGTGATATGACTACAATAAAGGCAGGCATACCACTTCCTTTATTTTTACTCCGGTCTCTCAGCTAAAAACCAGAGGATACCCACCAACTTCTGTCAGACAAAAAAATATCTTTGATAGCTCCATAACTTTCACGGTGACTGTAAAATGGATTACAAATAATCAACAGCAGCACAGATGTTGTAGTCATTCAGAACAATAAGCCAAAATAACTCCAACTGCACCAGACCAGTACTCAGTGAACTCAGATGGGAAACTTGAAGCGGTGTGAAGTGGTCAGAACACCAACACAATCACAAGTTGAATCTCATCCTGAGAACTTGTACACAAGATGGGCGCACAAAAATTAAACAAACTTGGAAGTAGGCCCCACCTCTACTTGAGGTCAGATGCAAAGAGCACATCTATATTCCCTCACCCACCTTCTCTTGAATCGTTCAGAAACAAGTCCCTGTCCGGCAAAAGCTACATCAGGTTAGAGCAGGGTCAGCTGCATCATCCAGCCAGATCTCAGTAATACAATGCGTCACCCATGAGAGAATTTGGCCCTACATTTAAATACTTAGGCTGATGCTTAGAATTTTTCTACAATGCCCATCACAACATGGATAGAAAGGGCCAAGTCCCCAAAGTCTATCCTCCTGCAAATCACCAGCCGCTGGCAACACTGCTCTGTGACCTCAGCCAGTTGACAAAGTGGTCAACTTAGCCATTACATATTATTTGTAGCTTTTATTGTACATGCAACACAAAGTATATGCAGTTTGGCAGATATAACACTGATGTTCCCTTCCAAAAAACCCCAAACACACACCTGTTATGTTGCCCAAAATTTAAGCTCATTCCAGCCAAGCATAAAACCACATAAAGTTGACTGTTCTAAATTACAAGGCAATGTACTGCAAATATGTAGAAAAAAACAAGAGACTAACAAAAGGTTAACATGGTTTGAGAGTATAGTCTTGAATACAATTTTTAAAACATCTGACATTTTTAACAAATTCAAATATATAGCCAGAAAAAAAATCTGTATGGTAATACTTTAAAAACAGGAAGGACTTATTCTCTTATCAACTTTGAATGGTAGAAGCAAAATCTAATCAGAATGAAAAGAAACCGACCAGCAGACTGAAAAAACCCTAATGTAATACAGCCATTTTTCTAATGTGATATTATGAAATTACCTTCACAATAAGATTATAGCACAACAGTATTACATTCAGATCTGGATAATTTGTGCTTGATTATGTCTGGGTATGCAAAAGATATAGAGCACAAGGCAAGCTTTCTAGCATATCCATCGATCCACTGAGACGTTTTAAATTTAAAGTTTGGGGTTTTTTTAATCCAAATAAAAACTGAATTTATAAACTTAATCAGGGACTAACTACATCTGTCACCTTATTAAGAAACAAAATCAGCATCCTCAAAATTCCTTGCAATTTGAGCCACATGGTGGTAAAAATTACTGTTACATAAAGCCCCTTATATTTTTAGGCAATCCATCTGTTTCTTTTTTAGGTATTTTTGTGGCTCCTATAACCTTCATAATCTAAGCATTATTCCATATGTAATGTAGGTAAAAACAAAGGGCTATGGTTTTCCAGGTATGAAAGAGTACCTCCCACTCATGTCAATGGGAACCTGTGAAGAAAATCTGAAGCCAGAATACAACAACCCTAAAGGTTTCAAAAATAACATCACTGGGCTTGTCTAAATCAATGGCTCTCAACCTTTCCACACTACTGGACCCCTTTCAAGCATTTGATTTGTCTTATATACCCCCAAGTTTCACCTCACTTAAAAACATCCAAAATCAGACATAAAAATACAAAAGTGTCACAGCACACTATTATTGAAAAATTGCTTACTTTCTCATTTTGCCCTATAATTATAAAATAAATCAATTGGAATACAAATATTGTACTTACATTTCAGTGCATAGTATACAGAGCAGTATAAACAAATCATAGTCTATGAAATTTTAGTTTGTACTAACTTTGCTAGTGTTTTTTATGTCACCTGTTTTGTATATAAGCAAATATCTGGATGAGTCAATGTACCCCCGGTAGACCTCTGCATACTCCCTGGGGTCTACGTACTCCTGGTTGAGAACCACTGGTCTAAATCACAGACAATTGAATACTTTTTCTTCTCTGTGAATATGTGATGCCAATTAATGTCAATAAAGCGCAAGAGAGCAGAACAGGCACCTTAACAATCAAAGCTTCCCAAGCTGGTCATGGTACATCAAATTTCCTAGTTTGCCACAAACTAAAGATAGGGATCTGAGGAGTGCTGAGCACCTCCTGCAAAATTCTGAGCACATTCGACTCCTGCTAAAGCTAATGGAAGCTCAGACTGTTAAGCAAAACAGTAGGATCAGGCCTTGGCAGAAACAATTAGGGAACAATATTTTTTAAAACTGATTTACAAATCCTGCTTTCAGACACTTCAACTTCCATGGAATTTTTCAAAAACAATTATCAAATATTAATCGTGTTACATCAAGAATAAAAAAACTTTTTTGTTCTTTATGAGACAGATACAGTATTATACATAACTCTGCATGTGGATTAGAAATGTAGAGAGGAAAAGAGTATGCAACATCAGTACACTGAGCTAAAAGGATACCAGCAGTTTTCTTCATTAACAGTTTTCTTTTCAGGTTTTCATGCCATCAGTATTTTAAGTAATCTCTGCTTCACTCACAAGAAAACTATGCTCAACTTCACAAGAAGAAATAAATCAAAGGATATTAAAAATATATTTTCATGGTTTGCATAGTTTTTAATGCATAACTGTCATGATAATTTGATTCATACATGAACTTAATTTTTAGTACTGGAAACCTGAAATAAAATGCCAAAAACTTGATAACTTCTTCTGGATCATCTCACAGTACTGGGAGGCCTGTTTCTTCCCCTGCTTTCAAGGTGGTTATTGTTGAGAAAAAATTGTGCTTTGACATGTTTGGCATTCCTGTCTGGCAGTAGGCTAGACTGTTTGGAATGAGTTTTTATATAGAAGTTACCACATCTGTCCATTTTAGGTCAAATTACTGCAAAAGCCTACAAATAAGAGCCTATAAATAAATGCAGTTGCCACAAATTAAAAGAGAACAAACCCTTCCATCACTCTGGTAAGAAGAGATCATATTTATGACACAAAATATAGGACTGGAGAGAAGAAATGAAAATAAAATGCAGCTCTTATCTTTAATATGCAGAAAAAGAATTGAGTTTTTGCTTTCAAAACTGTTTAAGCACCATATTCATTAGCAATTTATAATACAAAAACAAGAGATTAAATACAATGTTTCAGTTCAGTTACCTTAATTAAATAGTTCCTCTGTTATGAGATGCCAGATCTTTAGAAATCTAAAGTACTTAGCTGAATGCTGCATAAAAATTATAACCCACCCTTAATGTCAAACATATGGAAAGGATTAAAAAAATCAGTTAAGGTTTGACTCTTTTAACAAGAAGCTACACTGTAGACACTGAAAAGTTGTTTGGTACATTTATTAACCCACTTTCTTTGAAATGTTGCCACTTACCTTCCCCCATTTCAGTTACGTTCAAGAAATATTTTTAAAACAAAATCATTTTAAGGTGCACAGAAAGATAACTATAATAGGTTGTGCTTTATTAATAGTACTTCAAATGTTCATTTTTACCAGTTGCCAATTACTAATACAAATTTCCTGATATGTAAATGCATAACAAAAATCACAACCGTAGCATTGTACTGATGCACTGCTTGTTGACTAACTTTGGTATTTTTAGTTTACATTATGCAATTAACTATGACAAAATACCAAGATTCTCCAAAAAAGTCCCTTTTTGAAATTTTCCATTTGGTTCAGTTACATTAATGGACTTTTCATAAAATGTGAAATCACTTGTGGTTATTTTATGCCCTGTTATACAAGAGATGATAAGCCCTCTATCGAACTGTCAGAACAGATACTGCAGCATTACTCAAGTGAAGGTTAATGAAGCATTGAAAAGACATTTTCAGCATAATAAGCATCAACTGATCACGAAAGAAAAGAGAATCAAACACACAATAACTGTAAAAAAACCAGTGTGCAAACACCAAGAATATACAGTGCAAATAGTAGAACAAAAATGTATTCACATAATTTGAACAACTGAATTAAAAACAGACTGGAGAAATAAAAATTCCTAGGTTAAAAAAAGTTATAAAACGTTAACATTCTCTGTTTTATAAATTGTTTCTTTAATGAAGACATACTGTTATACTCATCATCTCTGAAAACTTTCCTTTAATGGCCATTACATGTTTAAATAAATTGCTTCTGAAAATATACATTAACAATGTATAAACAAAAACCCTGAATTGAAATGGGCTGCTTTAATTAATATAAATATATAAAAACATAAAGCTTTTGGAAAGTAATCTTAAAACCTTCCAATCTAAATAAAACATCTGTGTGAACAAGTCCGCAAAGTAATTTGTGGGCCAAATTTTATTCTGTTTTACCTGTATAAATCTGATTGAGTTAAGTAGAATTAAACTACATTTATACTACTGTAACTAGCCGAGGAATTTGACCCCAGTAATTTGAGTTCTTTAGCAGAGGAGCAAAAATAAAACTAAACATACCCTCTTTTCAGATTAGTGTTTTGTCTTTACATAGCAGGCTAAAATCTTCAACTGATTTAGCAGGCTAAAATCTTCAGCTCTGGTGGAGCTCCACTGGTTTACATCAACTAAGAGTCAGACCCAAAAAATACAGCAAACAAAATATACATCAAATAATTCTTTATTGCAAGAGCAGTTCTTATTGTAGTTTATCTGCATCTTTGAAAGACCGTCTGGGAAGGGGACACAAGCTTGCCTGGGCCAGGGAAAGAAGTTGCCTAGCTGCCTCTGGAACATGGCTCAGAGTGTGAACTGCTAGAGCTGAGGCTGCATTTTATTCTGAGTTATGAACATTTCAGAGTTAAGGACAACCTTCATTCCCAAGGTGTCTGTACTCTGAGGTTCTACTGTATGTTAGAATTTGAAAATATTAACAGTTAATACTATAGGTCTCACTACATACAACGTGTAGAGCTGATTAGCTATGTTACTTCTAGGTTATTACTAATACAGCACTTATCTCTTGTAACCGTAAGTGCCTCTTCGCACTCCTTGTTTCTGTCACAACTAAAATCACAAAGGCCACAAAAGTGGCTCCTGTCAGCTCATCCTCTCAAAGGACTCACCACTTTAGCTTTCTGTGGATTCTGGATTACCTTTTGTGAATCAACAGGTTGACAGCTTCAGATGGAATGGGATGGGATGGGATGGGATGGGATGGGATGGGATGGGACGAAGGAAAGTATGTGAGGCAATCAACCTTGATATTTAAATTGTTTGTTTGATATAACAATATTGGGGGAAGGGAGAGAGTTTGTACACAGTTTTAAAGCACAGAAGTTGGTTCTGAAACAATATTACACATTTCTATCATTTTAGACCCACATTTATTTCTGCCCCACACAGATTGGTTATTTTCACTTTTGCTGGCCTAGAAATACAGAATTATGAGATTCACAGATTTCAAAGCCAAAGGAGACCATTGTGATCATCTAGTGTGACCTCCTGTATAAACACAGGTCATAGAACTTCCCCAAAATAATTCCTAGAGCAGATCTTTTAGAAAAAAACATTCGATCTTGATTTAAAAATTGTCAGGGATAATGCAGCATGACCCTTATTAAATTTTCCCATGGTAGCTAGTCTCTTTCTTAAAAATGTATGCCTTATTTACAGTCTGAATTAAATTAAAATTATAAGCATTTATTTATTCTAAAGAAATTAATCCCACTTTATTTTAATCTTCCTGATTAATTTGTCTTTGCTTTCATTTTAGGTCTTTGCCCCACATTCTCTCTTTCATTTGGGCATTGGTAGTTGTGAGCTAAACACAAAGTTGAAAGGACAATGGCTCTCTCAGATATAACCTTCAAGCTTTACCCAAACCTCAATGCAATTTCTCTAACAAATGTAGGGGTAGGTCAATGAACAAAAATGGTTACCTACTTGTACTGTAACTGTTGTTCTTCAAGATGTGGGTGCAACATGTATTCCGCTCAGGTATGCATGTGCCCAGTGCACAGAAACGGGAAAAAAATTTGCTTATCAGTACCCATCAAGATGGTGCTCATACCCCCGGCCTTAGAAGCCCCTCCCATGGCTGTTTAAGGGCAGCTCCAACCCAACTCCTCTCAGTTATTTTGCATGGAATCTAAGACTGGAGACTCCGATGTAGAGGGAATGGAGGGTGGGTCATGGAATACACATCTTCCCTAGCAACATTCAGTAAAGATGAAGAGGGAAAAAGGGCCAAAGGGATCTGCTGAGACCCTACTTGCTCCTGCAATAAAGGCTCAGACTGAACCAGCTCAGCAGGAGCAACCTCACCACACATCTCCAGTCTAGTTGGGTCAGGACTTGAGACAGCAGGAGGATTCATAGAATTTGCCCTGGAATGAGCTATGGAATGAGACCCTGAAGATCAAGTGACATCCCAACAGTTCCATGAATGCCACTGAGGAAAGGGATATGGCATTGATGACCACTAGGAACCCAGCCCCACTGACAGTACTGGAGTTGACATCTGACAGTACTGACAGTTGCTGGAGCTGACAGTACTGGAGTTGCTGGAATGATGTGCCTTGGTACCGAAGAGCATGTAGACAGCCCTGCTCTATCCTGTGTACTTGAGGAACCCAGTGCTGGCTCGCACTCCTCTTCTAAGAAGATAAGAATTTCCCCTAGCCTTAGAATGACTACAGTCAACTTTATGCATCTTCTTTCTCGGGGGAGGAGAGGAACAAAAACATCTCTTCTTCTCTTTGGATAACCATCAGAATCTTGCAGCTGCACCAAAGCCCTCTGAGGGGCTGGACAATCTGACCCCAGCACTGAAGCAGGGCCCATGGTTCGCTTCATAAGGTACTGCTTCAAGGTAAGTCTCTAGCCACCTGTGTCCTCCTTTTGAAGGACTTCTGCATGGAGAACTTCTTCTTAATATGCTCCTCTCCCAGGCACAATAAGCACTGAATATGGGGATCTCCATTACAAAGGACTACCCCGCACAAGAGTGTTCTTCAAAGCCAGTAAAGACATTGCACCAGGAAAAAACAAACTATTAAACTACTAACCAATCTAATACTAAGGGTACTAACTATAAACAAATAAAATAGAAAACTGAGATAACAACACAACTGTGCGGCAAAAACCACATAAAATGCTCTGACTCAAGACGCAGGTGGTGAGAAGGAACTGAGGGGAGTTGAAGCGGAGCCGCCCTTAATAGCAATGGGAATGGCTTTGGAGGCCTGAGGGCACTAGCATCGCCTTTATGGGTATTGCTAAGCAAAGTTTTCCAGCTTCAGAGTTCTGGGCACACGCCATCTGAGTGGAGTATACCTCTGCAACCACTCAAAAAAGTTTTCTTTTCCCCATAACCCACTTATATACAGACCAATTTTAAAAATAATTAGAGAGCAGCATTAATTTTGACTTCAATTATTCCTAGTGTGTTTATATTTTAAATCTCCTGTATAGAGAAACTCAGCCAGATTAATCCCTGGTATAACTTCATGACTGGAGTGGAGAAAGTAAATAAGGAAGCGTTATTTACTCCTTCTCATATCACAAGAACTAGGGGTCACCAAATGAAATTAGTAGGCAGCAGGTTTAAAACAAACAAAAGGAAGTATTTTTTCACAAAACGCAGAATCAACTTTGCCAGAGAATGTTATGAAAGCCAAGATTATAACAGGGTTCAAAAAACAACTAGGCAAATTCATGGAGGAAAGATCCATCAATGGCTATTAGCCAGCACGTGCAGGGATGATGTCTCTAGCAGCTGTTTGCCAGAAGCTGGGAACGGGTGACAGGGGATAGATCACTTGATGATTACCTGTTCTGTTCATTCCCTCTGAAGTACCTGGCATTGGCCACTGTCGGAAGACAGGATACTGGGCTAGATGGTCCTTTGGTCTGACTCAGTATGGCCGTTCTTATAAGGCATTATAGCAAGCACAGATCTACCAATGGAGGTAGCATTAGTCATTGTGTGTTGATCAAATTCGTTGAGTACTTGCATGCAGCAACCATGTTCAGGAATGTGAAACCCTCTGTTGCTTCCCTTTACCTCCTGCTGAATGCCACAATGCTTCCAGTTGGAGCAACACTGGACACATTTTGCTCCATGTACAAGGTTATTAGACAGTGCTCAAATTATTACATTTTGTGATATGTGAAATCAGTTTGTAAAAAAAATAAAAACTAGTAGCAAGTTTGTGGTCAGTGGGAAGAAGAGGACTGGATGACTCACAGGACTGGCAGTAGGATGCTGAGAAGCATTTTATTTCTAGGTCCCTGCTTTAAATCTAGCCTAGGTCAATAGTTACCAGCTGACAACGATTCAGTGACTTGTGAAATAAGTTTGGTGATCTCAGTGCAGTTTCCAAATTATAAAATTAATTATTAATACCTTAATTAACACCTTCTTTACCCTCAGAGTAGATCCTCCAGGTCACAGTTTGAGGCATACTGGCAAGACAATGTATGAAAGCTTGTACTCTCCATATCCTAACACTTCTGTAAAAATGAGACTTCATTCTCCAAAGCTCTCGATACAATGCCTCTCAAAGAAAAATTAAAACTAAACTAAAAATACACATCCCCTCCTAAGCCCAAAGGTCCATCCATCCCCAAACCTTTTTCTCAGGATTGAATAAGGATTGTTCACGTCTCCACCACTGACTCCCAACACAACCAATGCTCTCACCTCTCCCACAAACTTTCCAACAACTCCCATTTTCTCTATCTTGGAGGCACCCTATTATGGGGTCCTTCAACTATGGAGAGCCCCAGCATTATTCTGTTCAAATTCTGACAACTATGGAGAGCCCCAGCATTATTCTGTTCAAATTCTGCAGGAATTTCTGAACTCTGTGAAATATCTGTCATTCGGACTTCAAGAAATCCATTCACCAGTGCCTAGTAGAAAGTTATGATACCAAAAAAATGACAAAGTCAAGAGTGGCAAATAGATGGGAAATAGAGAGACTGTGTGTTGAGAGAAAAACTGATTCTCAGAGATCAAATTCAGCAATGGATTATACAGTATGTGGAGAAGAGAGACCACAGTGAAGGGATAAGAAGAAAGGGATGATGTAAAAATGAAGTAGAGGCACAGAATTTGAAAGGGGACAGAAAAGTGGTAGAAATACAGGCCTCTTGCTAGAGGTTTTCAAAGAAGATACAGTGATCAATAAGATCAAAAGCTACACTAAGGTCAAGCAGGATGAAGGATCCATGATCACAGGCAATGAGCAAATCATTAAGCACCTAAAGAAAGTCAGTCTAAATGTTCCAAAAGGGTGAAATTCTATGACTAGAGGTCATTATACCTACTGAGTTATGAAAAGCCAAGGCCCTAACAGCCGATTTTGTCTGTAACAAACAAGCACTTCTTCAGCAGAATTGACTAAGAATTTGCTGCAGGATTCTCATATTCTTTGAAATATAAGCTGGTTCTGAAGTGTTGTAAAATTCTATGAGGTGCAAATTATCATTGCATTGGAGTTTAATGAGGAAAGTACCGACTAACATATACCAAGCTACTAACCACTCTATATAAAAATGTTATCAAGACATTATGGTGGCATAGGAAGTTGGGGTGGTGGCAGTGGTGATGATGGGGGAGGGGTTATTTTTAATTGCCAACAGAAAAATGGTTCCATTGTACGTGGAAGATGGCTGTGATACAATACTCTTTCTCCTGCCAAAGAATGTGTCAGTAGGAATGTTGGTACTACAAACGGGCCTATATATATTTATATTTGGGAAAGCCCATGGAGAAACAGGGCAAAAATGGATAGCTATAACAAAAACAATTCATTGCAGTGAATGAACTATTGTTCATCACTTCTCAGTCTGTGTTCTAAATGCTTTATTTGCATAATTTCCAGCCTACATTAATTTCCGCTTTCTTTCCTTTTCTATTTGGCTTTCTTCATGTACTTTTGGGCGGGGAAGGAGTGTTTCAAATACTTGCGCCATGGTCAATGATTCATCTCTATATTTTGCTAGATGTAAAGGCCATGTCTGTTACACAGGTAAATTACCCCTGGCAATTGCACTTAATTGGGATTGGGGTGGGGGGTGGGTGGTTGGGAGGAAAAGGAACACAATCAACAGAAGGACCTCAACCAAATCCAGACAGGAGAGGTATAAATCTTATCTGGAGCTCTTTCTTTTGCTTGTAAACATTTCATGCTCCTTGCATCCACTTGACAATCTTCTGCATCGTAGACCTGAATTTGCTCACATCCGTTTTTTTTGTTTTGAATGTTACTTCGTTACAAGGGAGGGAAAGGATGGAGTTGGAAAGGGACCAATATTAGAAATATACAGGTGCTTTTGAAACCAAACAATAGTCCTATGAATCCATTCAAACAAGCCATGTGCAAGGAAAAATGAAAAGAACTGCAAATGAAGTGATGGTGTGAAGCATATTCTCATGAGGATTTCAAGTTTACGTCACAGATTGAAGTAAAATTTTTATGGTATTAGGGTTTGTTTTTAAAGTTGAAAGACATTTCAGTATTTTCATGCAGACTTCTTTTAAAAGATCCCCAGGCCTTCTGCAGGCTATTCAAATAATCTTAAAGTATAAAGAAACAGTCGGTAATTGGCTGCAATCAACATTTGCCCTCAAGGCAGCATCAGGATCATGACAATGGGCTTGCAAGGTGCTGAGATTCCTCACATCCCATTCACTTCAGCGAGTTCAGGACCTCAAAACCATCCAAGACTGCAATGTGCAAACAGTTACTAGTAAAGTCCAAGCAATGCTTTTGATCCACATGTAGCCAGTTCATCTGCAAGTCAACAGAAACTACACGCATATCCCATGACAGAATGTAATCCTAAAATTTATAAATGTTAGAAATACAGTAGTTCAGCTGCCTTCATCTTGCAAGTTCAGACTCCAAAATACTGCAATATGATAATCTGTAGGGAGGAGGCACATACTCCTATGGAGTTCTGTAGCACCTCCCACAATGGGGGCTGATTAGGGCTGCTGATTAATTACAGTTAACTCCCGCAATTAACTCAAGAAATGTTATCGCAGTTAAAAAATTAATTGCGGTTAATCACAGTTTTAATTGCACTGTTAAAGAATAGAATACCAAGTAAAATTTATTAAATATTTCAGATTTTTAATACATTTTCAAATATATTGATTTCAATTACAAAACACAGAATACAAAGTGTACAGTGCTCACTTCATATTATTATTTTTATTACAAATATCTGCACTGTAAAAATAATAAACAAAAGAAATAGTATTTTTCAATTCACCTCATTCAAATACTGTAGTGTAATCTCTATCATGAAACTGCAACTTACAAATGTAGATGTTTTTGTAAATGTTTTTTTTTTGTTACACAACTGCAGTCAAAAACAAAACAATGCAAAAAATTAGATCCTTCAAGTCCACTCAGTTCTACGTCTTGTTTGGCCAAAGACTAAGACAAACAAACTTGTTTACATTTATGAGAGATAATGCTACCTGCTTCTTATTTACAGTGTCACCTGAAAGTAAGAACAGACGTTCGCATGGTGCTTTTGTAGCCAGCATTGCAAGGTATTTACATGCCAGATATCCTAAACATCCGTATGTCCCTTCATGCTTCGGCCACCATTACAGACATGCTTCCATGCTGATGAGCCCCACTCCCCCTGCACCTGGACTACCCCAACGAGCCACCTGCACCCGATCCCCACCCTGTTGAGCCCCAACCACCTTCACTGGACCCCCCCTGCAGAGTCCTATTACCGTTGCACCCAGAACCCTCCAACAAGCCCCTTTGCATCCAGATCCGCATCACACCCGGATCCCCCACTGAGTCATCCGCACCCAGATTGCCCCACACAGAACGCTCTCAACTCACCCGTTTTTCTACTTTTTCATATATATTGTATTCTGTGATGTAATTGAAATCAAAGTGTATATTATTTTTTATTATAAATATCTGCACTGTAAAAATTATAAACAAAAGAAATAGTATCTTTTAATTCATCTCATACAAGTACTGTAGTGCAATCTCTTTGTCATGAAAGTAAAACTTACAAATGTAGAATTTTTTTTGTTACGTAACTGCACTCAAAAGCAAAACAATGTAAAACTTCAGAGCCTCCAAGTCCACTCAGTCCTACTTCTTGTTCAGCCAACCTCTAAGACAAACAAGTTTGTTTACATTCACAGGAGATAATGCTGCCCTCTTCTTATTTACAATGTCACCAGAAAGTAAGAACAAGCATTTGCATGGCACTTTTGTAGCTGGCATTGCAAGGTATTCACGTGCCAGATATGCTAAACATTCATATGCCCCTTCATGCTTCGGCCACCATTCCAGAGGACATGCTTCCATGCTGATGACACTCGTTAAAAAAAGTGTGTTAATTAAATTTGTGACTGAACTCCTTGCGGGAGTTCTCTGTTCTGTTTTATCCACATTCTGCCATATATTTCATGTTATAGCAGTCTCGGATGATGACTCACCACATGTTCATTTTAAGAACACTTTCACTGCAGATTTGACAAAACACAAAGAAGTTACTAATATGAGATTTCTAAAGATAGTTACAGTACTCAACCCAAGGTTTAAGAATCTGAAGTGCCTTCCAAAATCTGAGAGGCATGAGGGGTGGAGCATGCTCTCAGAAGTCTTAAAAGATCAACACTCTGATGCGGAAACTACAGAACTCAAACCACCGAAAAAGAAAGCTGCTTTGGATTTTTATTAAGTAGAATCCGTCATCAGCATGGACGCATGACCCCTGAAATGGTGGTTAAAGAATGAAGGAACATATGAATCTTTAGCGCATCTGGCACGTAAATATCTTGTGACGCCAGCTACAACAGTGCCACGAGAATGCCTGTTCTAACTTTCAGGTGACACTGTAAACAAGAAGCGGGCAGCATTATCGCCTGCAAATGTAAACAAACTTGTTTGTCTGAGCGATTGGCTGAACAAGAAGTCGGACTGAGTGGGCTTGCAGGCTCTAAAGTTTTACATTGTTTTATTTTTGAATGCAGGGTTTTTTTTGTACATAATTCTACATTTGTAAGTTCAACTTTCATGATAAAGAGATTGTACTACAATACTTGCATTAGGTGAATTGAAAAATATTATTTCTTTTGTTTTTTAAGGTGCAAATATTTGTAATAAATAATAAAGTGAGCACTGTACACTTTATATTCTGTGTTGTAACTGAAATCAATATATTTGAAAATGTAGAAAACATCCAAAAATATTTGAATAAATTAATATTATTTGAATAAATGAATATTATTAACAGCGCAATTAATCATGTAATTAATTTTTATTAATTGCAATTATTTTTTTTATTGCCTGACAGCCCTACTTAGAAGTGTAGCACATGTGTTTCTTTGTATAAAGATGATTCTGATATAAAGCTACAAATGCAAAGAAATTCAGAGAAAGGCTAAAGTTCTACCTCAGCTTTAATTTGAATGTTTGAAAAACAAGTCTAATCCCACAGATTACGGAGGAGAGAGAAATATATATATACGTCCACTTCATATGGGGGAGGTATTTATGTACCATAGTGATGGACACCATTCTGAACCTATATAAACCACTAGAGCTACTCTTGTGAACTGTAAATCAGACATTTGTAGAACACCCTGCAATAGTTAAACACAACAGGACTCAGAGCTGGCCTTTAACCAAGGTGGTCAAAACCCAAGAGCTCTACAAGAGCTATAGATTAATATTTGTCTCCAAGCAATTATTTTTGGAGAGTGTCAAATTCTGTCTTGTCAAATGCTAGCACTACTGCTGTCAGTATGAGCTCAGTTTATATTCCAACCTTAACTTTAAAAACAAATACTTAGAAAAGTGGTCATGACACACACAGTTACAAGCACACAATACTAAAGTGTCCTTCACTGTAATCTCACTGGACTAAATGAGTTCCTAGCTGAGCAGGGAACTGAAAAACAAACTAAGGTTTGCTGCTTTCATTGAACCAAACCAGACAGCCAGATGCATGACTTAACACTGCTAGATAAGGATGTGCTTCTGGCACCATTAGCTCCAGCCAGAAAAAATACTCTATTGAACTTGGGTGGTAATTAACAATGTCTTCTTGGACTGAACTAATACAATTTATGTTACAATATGGGCTGAATGGAATAAAAATCAGACATTTTTCCAAAAACCTAACCACATTTTTAAACAAGCTCCCAAAAAGAGATGGAAGAATTTCTTACTGCAGAAAATGCCACAGAAATGTGATAACACAGGCAATTACATGAATTTCCAGGGTACATCTGTTATGCCCTCTATAGACTAAGGTTTCCCAAGCATTTTCATTCTGAAAACTTTTTTCTGTTGCTTATAATATCCTCAAACTTCCAGCTGTGGGAAAGAAATTTTCTAAGACTAGAGGTGATTTTTTTAAAAGCTTGAGTGAAAACAGTTCTAATGTTTTTGAGAATCAGGAGAGTAAAATGGAAAACGTATACATATATTTTTGAGAGAGAGAAAGAAAGTACACACTAGTAGCAGGCCAGAAACTGTGAGTACAAGTTCAAAGCTTGGCAGGGCAATAGCCCCTTAGATCAAAGATAAAGAGAGGGCAGAAATGACTGTCCAATAGATAAGGCACTGAAGACCTCCATTCAATTCCTGGCTTAGCCACAGACTTTGTGAGTAACCTTGGACAAGTAACTTGGGAGAGTTAGTATCTCTCCTTTGTGTCTTTGAATAGATTGATCTTAATCCACCCTGACCCCCACTTTCTCACCTGTAAAATAGTAATAATCATAGTGCCGTACTTCACAGGAGTGATGTGAGAATAAAATCTATTAATGACTGTAAGGTGCACATGTGCCATGGTGATGAGGGTTGTAGGTACCGGGAAATACCATATTAGATCTCAGCTTGACAGATAATGAGGAATTGATCACAGAACTAAAAATTAGCGTAGTTCATTTACAAGTGATCATGACTTGATAACATTTGTAATGTGCAAAGAGAATAAAGTCCAGATAGGTAATATATACTTGGTGCTTTAAAAAGACTAATCTCACAAAGCTGAAAACAATTATGGGAGAATGAATCTAAACAGACGTGAATAACTGGGAATTGTTTATGAACTTTTTACTAGATGTCAAAAAAAGCCACAATCCCATAATCAAGGAAGAAGGCCAGATTGGATTTAAAAAAAGGGCTTAGAGGGAAGGGAAAGCTGCTCTAAAAAGTAAAACAAGCATAAGAAAGAGGAAGTTGATAATAATCAATATAAATCACGAGCTATGAATTATAGTCAATTGATAAAGGAAGCAAAAGGACAACTCTATGGCCAGCAGAATTAAGGACAATAAGAATGGGTTTTTTTAAGTATATTAGGAACAAAAGGAATCCTAACAATAGTACTGGTCCATTACTAGATGGAAATGATAGAACTGTCAAGAATAATCCAGAAAAGGCAGATGTGTTCAATAAATATTTCTGCTTTGTATTTGGGAAAAAACAAGAGAATGTGTTCATATTATATGATTATGATGGAAATACTTTTAATTCCATTCCAACAGTAACTCAGAAGGACATTAAACAGCATCTACTAAAGATAGTCATTTTTATATCAGCAGGTCAAGATAACAGACATCCAAAAGTTTTACAAGAGCTTGCTGGGGAGCTCTCTGGAACATTAATGTTGTTTTTTAAGAAGTTGTGGAATGCTGGGGAAGTTCCAGAGTACTGGAAGAAAGTAAACATTCTCCCAATATTGAGAGAGAGTAAATGGGACAACCCAAGTAATTATGAGCCTGTCAACCTGACACCAATCTCAGGAAAAATAATGGAATGGCTGATAAAGGACTCGATTAATAAAGAATTGAAGAAAAATAATATAATTAATGTCAATCAAAATGGATTTATAGATCTATGAAAAATATATTTGATATTTTATTTTGATGAGATCATAAGTTTGGCTGCTAAAGATAATAGCACTGATGTAATATACTTAGACTTCTGGAAGGCATTTGACTTGACTTGACCACACAACACTTTGATTAAGAAACTAGAACAATAAAAAATCATCATGGCACACATTAAATGGATTAAAAACTGGCTAACGGATAGGTCTCAAAACGTAAATGCAAATAGAGAATTATCTTTGAGCAAGTGTGTTTCAATTGGGGTCCTTTAGGGATCAGTTAATAGCTCTATACTATTTAACGTTTTTATCAGTGACCTAAAAGAAAACAAAAAATGATAACTGATAAAGTTTGCATATGACACAAAGATAGGGGGAAATGGTAAATAATGAAGAGAAAAGGGCACTGGTACTGAGCGATCTGGATCACTTGATAATTGGTGAGCAAACAAACAATACGCGTTGTAATATGGCCAAATGTAAGGCCATACATCTAGGAACAAAGAATGCAGGCCACACGCCCCCAGATGCAGAGTTCTATCCTGGGAAGCAATGACTCTGAAAAAGACTTGGAGGTCATGGTGGATAATCAATTTAATAAATTCCCAGGGAGACACTAATGAGCTAATTCAATCCTTAGATGTATAAACAGGGGAACAGTGAGTAGGAAGGTTATATTACATCTGTATTTGGCAGTAGTGTGACCACTATTAGAATATTATGTCCAGTTCTGATGTCCACAATTCAAGAAGGAATTTGATAAATTGAAGAGCATTCAGAGAAGAGTCACAAAAATTATTAAAGGATTGGAAAACATACTGTATAGTGAAAGATTCAAGGAGCTCAATCTGTTTATCTTACAAAGAGAAGGATAAGGTATAACAATCAGTTTATCTTAACAAAGAGAAGGATAAGGTATAACAAGAACCAATGGCTAGAAGTTGAACCTGGACAAATTCAGGCTTGAAATAAGGTATACGTTTTTAAGAGTGAAGGTGATTAGTCCTTGGAACAACTTACAAAGGGTTGTGGTATATCTCCATCACTGGATGTTTTTAAATCAAAATTGGATGTTTTTCAAAAAGATATGCTCTAGATCAAACAGGAATTAATTCAAGTAAATCGTATGGCAGGGGTAGTCAATAGGCAGACCACAGGCCAAATCCAGACCACCAGACGCTTTTGAATGGTCTGTGAAATCTTTTTATTTACTTATTATCATTATTGTTATTATTTTTCTCTCTGGAGTCTGAACCTTGACTATACCTTGACCAAGAAATAATTGATTGCCCCTGTTTTATGGCCTGTGTCATACAGGAAGTCAGATTAGATGATCATAATGGTTCCTTCTGGTTTTATAATCTATGAATCTGTGAGTACCTATACAAATAGAGACGATCAGTGTCCTGGTGAAAATCAGTTTTAATTTGGGCACGTCCTATGAGTTAAGAACATCATGAATGTTCTGGATCTTTTTTAACAACAATCTAATTTTAACATCCTAAAGCAAAAGGGAATGTAGTGAGTATTCATGCATGTGCAATTTTGTGTCCTGTTAAAATATTTGTTGAACCCTATGACAAACCATTTGATTACATTTTGAAGGAAGCAGGATCCCTGCCTCATTCCATAGAAAATATGTAACATGTACAGTTTGAGTCAGTCTTTAGGTAAATTGCACATAGAGTAAAAGGCACCTCCTACTGCATTATGCATTAAATACACAGAACAAGGGGGAAACAATTAAAGTATTTGAAACTTAAAATTTAGTAAAACCTCACTTTAATAATTGTCTTTATTCCATGCTCCTTTAGTCGTATGAACTTTTATGGGGGGAATCCTTAAGGCTTCTCTACTTGGCGACACTCAGGAAAATTAATCTGAATTAAGTAAAGGTGTGAATTTAAAGTGGATTCGTTAAACTGCATTAAACATCAGTGTGGAGACACTCAGCCCTGTTCTACACTAGGAGTTGAGGTCGAATTTAGCAGCATTAAATTAATTTAACCCTGCACCCGTCCACACGACGAAGCCCTTTTTTTGGACTTAAAGGGCTCTTAAAATTGATTTCTCTACTCCACCCCCGACAAGGGGATTAGCGCTGAAATCGGCCTTGCCGGGTCAAATTTGGGGTACTGTGGACGCAATTAGATGGTATTGGCCTCCGGGAGCTATCCCAGAGTGCTCCATCGTGACCACTCTGGACAGCACTCTCAACTCAGATGCACTGGCCAGGAAGACAGGAAAAGGCCCGCGAACTTTTGAATTTCATTTTCCTGTTTGGCCAGCATGGCAAGCTGCAGGTGAGTGCAGAGCTCATCAGCAGAGATGACCATGCAGAGCTCATCAGCAGAGGTGACTATGATGGAGTCCCAGAATCGCAAAAGAGCTCCAGCATGGACCAAACGGGAGGTACAGGATCTGATCACTGTATGGGGAGAGGAATCCGTGCTATCAGAACGCCGTTCCAGTTTTCGAAATGCCAAAACATTTGTCAAAATCTCCCAGGGCATGAAGGACAGAGGCCATAACAGGGTCCCGAAGCAATACTGCGTGAAACTTAAGGAGCTGAGGCAAGCCTACCAGAAAACCAGAGAGGCAGATGGCCGCTCCGGGTCAGAGCCCCAAACATGCCGCTTCTATGATGAGCTGCATGCCATTTTAGGGGGTTCAGCCACCACAACCCCAGCTGTGTTGTTTGACTCCTTCAATGGAGATGGAGGCACCACGGAAGCAGGTTTTGGGAACGAGGAAGATGATGATGATGAGGTTGTAGATAGCTCACAGCAAGCAAGCGGAGAAACCGGTTTTCCCAACAGCCAGGAACTGTTTCTCACCCTGGACCTGGAGCCAGTACCCCCCAAACCCACCCAAGGCTGCCTCCCGGATCCGCCAGGCGGAGAAGGGACCTCGGGTGAGTGTACCTTTTAAAATAGTATACATGGTTTAAAAGCAAGCATGTTTAATGATTAATTTGCCTTGGCATTTGCAGCTCTCCTGGATGTACTCCCAAAGCCTATGCAAAAGGTTTCTGGGGAGGGCAGCCTTATTCTGTCCACCATGGTAGGACACTTTACCACTCCAGGCCAGTAGCACGTACTCAGGAATCATTGTAGAACAAAGCATTGCAGTGTATGTTTGCTGGCATTCAAACAACATCTGTTCTTTATCTCTCTGTGTTATCCTCAGGAGAGTGATATCATTCATGGTCACCTGGTTGAAATAGGGTGCTTTTCTTAAGGGGACATTCAGAGGTGCCTGTTCCTGCTGGGCTGTTTGCCTGTGGCTGAACAGAAATGTTCCCCGCTGTTAGCCACGGGGAGAAGGGAGGGGCTAGTCACGTGGTGGGGGGAGGCAAAATGCCACCTTGCAATGAAAGCACATGTGCTGTGTATGTAATGTTAACAGCAAGGTTTACTGTGAAAGAGTGTACCCATTGTTATATAAAATGTGTCTTTTTAAATACCGCTGTCCCCTTTTTTACCTCCACCAGCTGCATGTGTTTCAAGGATCTTCTCCTTCCCAGAGGCTAGTGAAGATTAGAAGACTAACAAAAACGCACTCGCGATGAAATGTTCTCTAAGCTCATGCTGTCCTCCCACACTGACAGAGCACAGACGAATGCGTGGAGGCAAATAATGTCAGAGTGCAGGAAAGCAAAAAATGACCAGGAGGAGAGGTGGCAGGCTGAAGAGAGAGCTGAAGCTGAAAGGTGGCGGCAGCATGATGAGAGAAGGCAGGATTCAATGCTGAGGATCAAACTAATATGCTCCAGCATATGGTTGAGCTGCAGGAAAAGCAGCAGGAGCACAGACCTCTGCTACAGCCCCTGTGTAACCAACCACCCTCCTCCCCAAGTTCCATAGCCTCCACACCCAGACGCCCAAGAACACGGTAGGGGGGGCCTCTGGCCACCCAACCACTCCACCCCAGAGCATTGCCCAAGCAATAGAAGGCTGGCATTCAATAAGTTTTAAAGTTTTCAACTTTTAAAGCGCTATGTGGCCTTGTCCTTCCCTCCTCCACCACCCATCCCAGGCTACCTTGGCAGTTATCCCCCTATTTGTGTGATGAATTAATAAAGAATGCATGAATGTGAAGCAACAATAACTTTATTGCCTCTGCAAGTGGTGATCGAAGGGAGGAGGGGAGGGTAGTTAGCTTACAGGGAAGTAGAGTGAACCAAGGGGCGGGGGTTTTCATCAAGGAGAAACAAACAGAACTTTCACACCGTAGCCTGCCAGTCATGAAACTGGTTTTCAAAGCTTCTCTGATGCGCACCGCGCCCTCCTGTGCTCTTCTAACCGCCCTGGTGTCTGGCTGCGCATAACCAGTGGCCAGGCGATTTGCCTCAACCTCCCACCCCGCCATAAACGTCTCCCCCTTACTCTCACAGATATTGTGGAGCACACAGCAAGCAGTAATAACAGTGGGAATATTGGTTTCGCTGAGGTCTAAGCGAGTCAGTAAACTGCGCCAGCGCGCTTTTAAACGTCCAAATGCACATTCTACCACCATTCTGCACTGGCTCAGCCTGTAGTTGAACAGCTCCTGACTACTGTCCAGGCTGCCTGTGTACGGCTCCATGAGCCATGGCATTAAGGGGTAGGCTGGGTTCCCAAGGATAACTATAGGCATTTCAACATCCCCAATCATTATTTTCTGGTCTGGGAATAAAGTCCCTTCCTGCAGCTTTTGAAACAGACCAGAGTTCCTGAAGATGCGAGCGTCATGTACCTTTCCCGGCTATCCCATGTTGATGTTGGTGAAATATCCCTTGTGATCCACCAGCGCTTGCAGCACTATTGAAAAGTACCCCTTGCGGTTTATGTACTCGGCGGCTTGGTGCTCCAGTGCCAAGATAGGGATATGGGTTCCGTCTATGGCCCCACCACAGTTAGGGAATCCCATTGCAGCAAAGCCATCCACTATGACCTGCACATTTCCCAGGGTCACTGCCCTTGATATCAGCAGATCTTTGATTGCGTTGGCAATCTCTACGCAAAAGAATAAATGGACACAAATCTGACATCAGGAATCATAACATTCAAAAACCGGTAGGAGAACACTTCAGCCTCTCTGGCCACACAGTAAAAGATTTAAGGGTGGCAATTTTGCAACAGAAAAGCTTCAAAACCAGACTCCAATGAGAAACTGCTGAGCTTGAATTAATATGCAAACTAGATACCATTAACTTAGGTTTGAATAGAGACTGGGAGTGGCTGGGTCATTACACATATTGAATCTATTTCCCTAAAGTTAAGTATCCTCACACCTTCTTGTCAACTGTCTAAATGGGCCATTTTGATTATCACTCAAAAGTTTTTCTCCTGCTGATAATAGCTCATCTTAACTAATTAGCCTCTCACTGTTTGTATGGCAACTTCCGACTTATCTGTATGTATATATATTTCTTCTTACTATATGTTCCATTCTATGCATCCGATGAAGTGGGCTGTAGCGCACAAAAGCTTATGCTCTAATAAATTTGTTAGTCTCTAAGGTATCACAAGTACTCCTGTTCTTTTTGCGGATACAGACTAACATGGCTGCTACTCTATGTGGCATGCTGTTTCTGTCAGCACCATTTATCCTGCAGACTTCACTAAGTGAGCAAAGGTAGTAGTCTGCTATTTAGTTAAGATGCTTCCAGGGTGGGACTGCCAATGAGGAGGGTGATTATGCATTGTGAGATGCTGAGAATGCGCAGAAAATCTGGTATGGCGAGTATCATAGGACACAACTGCATGACAGGAACTGCATGAGGCTCCTTGAGCATTTTTTTTTCCCTCTCAAACAAAACTTTTATTATGTCCAATCATTTTAATGCTTCATATATTATTCTTATTATCCATTTATGGCATATGATGTAACAGCTCATTGTAGTAAAAATAGTCTCATACTGTGATTCAGAGAGTGAGTTAAAGTGTATGCTGTGAATACATATTAAGAATAGCATGGGCTAGCTTCACTACTGAACTATAACAAAGCATTTTTATCATATTACAGATCTATATTGCACAAAAAAAATCACTTTTAAAATTAGTTTCAGTGTCATAATGTCAGCCTTGATCCTTCTTTCTCCAGACAATACAAAATGGTAGCTAATCCTCACTGCTGACAATTACTGTTTTCGTTATTTTTATTTATTCTTTAAAGACGCTATTTTTGCTTTTTAATCCTTCCGTGACACATACAAAGCCAAAGATTTTTTTTAAATTATCAACTTAAATTATTTTTGTATCTATACACATTACATATAACTTTCTCTGTGGCTATAATAGTTTATGCCAAGTTTAAGCTGGAAACAAATTTTTTATTGCCAAGTTATAAACCACTGAAATAGGAGTTTATATTGGAAATGCTGAGACACCCTTAACTATAATGGCACTAGCGGGCGCCTCCATAATTCCAGTCTCAGAATTTAATAAAATGTAGCCACTATTCTACAGTAGGATCACAAAGAACCCTATTAACTATCCAATTACTAAATGAAGAAATAACATTTTCTATAACTTAAGCCAAGGGAAAAAAGAACACTTCATGTTCCAACTTGAAACTTTACTTTAAACTAGCAGGACATATTAGGAGGTCCATTACATACAATGCACTGTTTATTTCATTCTGTACAAGAGCCCATTAAAGAATGTTTGTTTAATAAATAAAGATGTGTATTTTCTTGAGTGTGGTTCTAATTGCAATGTAGGGGTCTTACCTCTTTAGAAATATCAGAAACTAATACCTCCAGCCAAGATTCCTTTCAACAATTCATGTGTCCTACATTAAAAGGGGTGAATGATTCCTTATTCATCTCATAAAATTACAAAGCTTGTGTATTTAGAGTCTATGGCAGAACCAATAAATTCAAATGATTTTAATAGGCTTCCCACCATTAACATTTATGTGTCTGAAACACTGTGACATTTGGTGTTCTCTTGGTCTTATTCTACCATTCAGGAAAGGAAGTACCACTAGATGATCAAATCTTGCATCATTTTGACCCCATAAATGACTTCCAGAAGCATTAAAAAAAGCCAGTGAAAAAACACAAAAATGCTAACAAACACAGATACCTGGAACACAAATAAAACTCTACTAGGTACTTATATGGATTATTTATTATAATTTATTTATTTATATTTATTATAGCATTTGAGCCCCATGTGGAGCTTTTCAAGGACATGTGGATTCCATCATAGAATCATAGAACTAGAGCTCGAGAGATCATCTAGTCCAGTCCATGGCACTCATGGCAGGACTATGTAATAACTAGACCATCCCTGATGAGTGTTTGTCTAACCTTCTCTTTAAAATCTCCAACGATGGAGATTCCATAACCTCCCTAGGCAATTTATTCCAGTGCTTAACCACCCTGACAGGTAGGAAATTTTTCCTAATGTCCAACCCAAACTGACCTTTCTGCAATTTAAGCCCATTACTTCTTGTCCTGTCCTCAGAGATTAAGGACAACAATTTTTCTGCCTCCACCTTGTAGCAACCTTTTATGTACTTGAAAACTGTTATGTCCCCTCTCAGTCTTCTCTTCTCTGGACTAAACAAACCCAATTTTTTCATTCTTCCCTCATAGGTCATGTTTTCTAGACCTTTAAGCATTTTTGTGGCTCCTCTATAGACTTTCTCCAAATTATCCACATCTTTCCTGAAATGTGGCACCCAGAACTGGACACAATACTCCATGGAATAACAAGGAATAATTACTTCTCGTGTCTTGCTTACAACTTCCCTGCTAATGCATCCCAGAACGATGTTCACTTTTTTTTGCAACAGTGTTACACTGTTGATTCTTATTTAGCTTGTGATCCACTATGATCCCCAGATCCATTTCTGCAATACTCCTTCATAGGTAGTCATTTCCCATTTTGTATATGATTGTTCCTTGCTAAGTGGAGTACTTTGCATTTGTCCTTATTGAATTTCATCGTATTTACTACAGACCATTTCTCCAGTTTGTCCAGATCATTTTGAATTTTAATCCTATCCTCCAAAGCACTTGCAAGCCCTCCCAGCTTGGTATTGTCCGCAAATATTATAAGTGTACTCTCTGTGCCATTATCAAAATCACTGATGAAGATATTGAACAGAACTGGACATAGAACTGATCCCTGCGGGACCCCACTTGATATGCCCTTTCAGCTTGACTCTGAATCACTGATAATTACTCTCTGGGAACAGTTTTCTACCCAGTTATGTTCCCACCTTATCATAGCTCCATCTAGGTTGTCTTTCCCTACTTTAAGAGATAGTCATGTGAGACAGTATCAAAAGCCTTACTAAGGCCTACATAGTTTTGTTGACCAAAATCAGCTTTTGTCGACAAAACAGTAGAGTATACACACTGAAATTCTCCCACCAATGAAACTCCCCTGCTATGCCAACATAATAAAACCACCTCAATGAGCAGCATAGAACTTTTGCAACATACTTAGAGTGATGGAATGTCAGTGTAGACACTGCGCTTGGTTATGTTGTCTTATTGGAGAGCAGCACACAAGTGAGCAGCGTATGGAGCTGGTCTGAAGGCACATGCATGCAGGAGATGCACCCTTCCACCCTGGGTTACCCTGAGGAGTAAGATATTAGGTTTGATTACCGTAGTCTGTGGAAAAGGATACCAATATTCAGAATAGTCTCCCTAACCACTTGTAGTAACCCCCTTCATAAACCACCCTTTGTCTTGCCCTTTCCCCCTTGCCACCCTCCCCAGCCCCCAAACTCACCATATTTGGAACTCGTGCCAACCTGTGTGCTAGGCCAGGGACAGTGAGAAAGGGGTTTGTGTATCTTTTATGATTCACGGCTGTGAGTGCACTCACCATACGGTCTTTGTTCATGGGCATTTGCACATCCCCCATTAGAATCTTCTGGTCTGGAAATAATGTCCCAGTGTGCAGCTTTCTATACAGTCCAGTGTTCCGAAAGATGTGTGCATCATATCTCTCCTCTGACCACCCTACACTGATGTCAGTAAAATGGCCCCGGTGATCCACCAGCCCCTGCCAGACCATGGAGAAGTAGCCCTTCTGATTGATGTACTCCGTCACAAGATGATCAGGGGCCAAAACTGGGATACGTATTCCATCTATCGCCCCACTGCAGTTAGTGAATCCATTGCCTCAAAGCCATCAATTATTTCTTGCACATGACTGAGAGTCACAGTCCTTTGTAGCAGGAGGCAATTAATGGCCCCGCAAATTTGCATCACCATAATCCCCATGATGGACTTTCCAATCCCAAACTGATTTGTGACTGCCCAGTAGCAGTCTGCGGTTACCAGCTTCCACACAGCGATTGCCACTTATTTTTCCACAGTGAGGGCCTCTCTTATTCTGGTGTCCTTGCACCACAGTGCTGGGGCGAGCTCTGCACACAGTTCCATGAAGGTGGATTTGTCTTGTGCATCCAAAAGTTCTGCAGCCCCTGCTTATCGTCCCATACATGCATCATGATGTGATCCCGCCAGACAGTACTTATTTCTCTAGCCCAATATCGACAATCCACTGTGGCAAGTTGCTCTGTGACTGCCAGCAGCAATCTTTAATTATTTGTGTCCAAGGAATACAGCAGGGAAGGCATAACCGATTCACTCTCTGTTTCGCAGCTCATGAAATACTGGAGGGCAGCTTCACTGTGTTCATAAGGCTCATCACCAGACTGGTCAGAAACTCAGCAGCATGCTGTCAGGCACAGGTGGTGGGCACAGTATACAAGGACAGTTGAAAAATGGCGCAAAACAAATAGGAAGCCCATTTCTCAAGCGTTAATTGTCTATAAACCTAGACCATCTCCACTCAATCTCAGAATACAGCACTTCTTTCTGAGAGGAATTATCATTTTATTTCAAAGAGAATGACTATCCAAAAGCAAGACCAAGAACGCAATATCTTTATCCGAAGAATCTGATCCATACTCACAAGTAGTAATCATTGAACACACAAGTTATGAGGAGAGACTGAGGGAATTGGGGATGTTTAGTCTATGGAAGAGAAGAATGAGGGGGGATTTGATAGCTGCTTTCAACTACCTGAAAGGGGGTTCCAAAGAGGATGGCTCTAGACTGTTCTCAGTGGTAGCAGATGACAGAACAAGGAGTAATGGTCTCAAGTTGCAGTGGGGGAGATTTAGGTTGGATATGAGGAAAAACTTTTTCACTAGGAGGGTGGTGAAACACTGGAATGCGTTACCTAGGGAGGTGGTGGAATCTCCTTCCTTTGAAGTTTTTAAGGTCAGGCTTGACAAAGCCCTGGCTGGGATGATTTAATTGGGGATTGGTTCTGCTTTGAGCAGGGGGTTAGACTAGATGACCTCCTGAGGTCCCTTCCAACCCTGATATTCTATTATTCTATGATTCTGTGATTGAAGTAATGGCAATCAACCTGTGACTCTGAACCTTGCCCTTCTAGGACGGTAAAAGAGAGCAGAGAACACCTGAGACCCATACTAAAAGAGACTATCTGCATCTCCTTTGAAGGGAAAATCCTATTTGCCCTAAGATATATGATCATCTGACCAGTACTTAAGAAGCCATCTCTAAACAGCTGAGACTTTACAACTACAACCTCTGTATAAATTTACTTTTGCAAGAAGCATCTAGATAAAGCCTCTTCAGGGCCACCTCTTGGTTATAAGTATCCTGGATCCCTCTCAGTCAGGCTGCAGACCTTAGGCCTGCTACAAGAGAGACAGCGCCTGTTGCTCCGGTGGACGACCTTCAGCTATCCTTATACAAGGGAAGTACATCCACAGTTATTGTGCAAGACCCTTCTGTGGTATTTGATACCAAGTGATCTCCAAATACTTCTTTCCTGCCTCCAAGAAGCTACAAGGAAGAATGGAAATGCCCTGACATGGTTGAGATCATTCTGCTCAAACTGAAACCTGTAGGTCATTATCAAATCGTGATATGTAGGGAGAAAGTGACCTTGAGAAGTCATCTAGTCCATCCCCTTGTACTGAGAAAGGACCAAGTATACCAAAACCATCCCTGACAGGGGTTTGTCTAACTTGTTCTTAAAAACCTCCAGTGATTGGGATTCCAAAACCTCCCTTGGTAACTTATTCCAGTACTTAACTATACTTACAGTTAGCAAGATTTTCCTCAATCTCCCTTGCACAGATTAAGCCAATTACTTCTTGTTCTGCCTTCAGGGACATGAAGAACAATTGATCATGGTCCTCTTTATAAAAGCCCTTATGATATTTGAAGACTGTTATCAGGTACCCCTCAGTCTTCTTTTCTCAAGACAAAACATGCCCAGTATTTTAACCTTTCTTCAGAGGTTACACCTATTACCATTTTTGTTGCTCCCCTCTGGACTCTGTAATTTGTCTATATCTTTCTTAAAGTGTGGCACCCAAAAACGGACACAGTACTCCAGCTGAGGCCTCACCAGTTCCGAATAAAGCAGAACAATTATAGGCAACTGCACTTCCACCTTCAAAATCCTATAAACATTAGTCTTCTCTCTCATATTTGGCAAGCTGTTGCAACAGGCTGAAGTACCAGCAGAATGTAGCTAAAACCCAACCCTACATATCCTTGACATCAAACAGTCCAGTGTTTTTAAAGTGTATCAACACTTGGATAAACAGCAGCTGGCCAAAGTTGAACCAAGGAAAAACAAGTAGTGATGTGAGAAAGAAGGAAGCATGTTAAAAAACTATATTTCTGTATCACCCTGTCCCCTTCCCCTTATGAAGAGCCAGATTGTTAAATTGGTTTGCAGCCATGGGATCCTGTTAGAATCCTTACTGATCTTGGATGTCAAAATAGCCATGCTGGCAAAAAAATACCCTCTTACATCTTCCTGGTCAGAATAACATTCCATGCTATTGGACATAGGCCTGGTCGCAGTGATCTAAGCATTTGTGATTTGTCCAAGCTTCATTGTGAAACTCATCATATCAGAGTTTTCCCCAAAAAGGTTATTAGCGATGAGATATCCAACATAGTGAATGCCAGTGAGAATGGGGTAGAACCAGAAGCTAAAATAGGGAAAAAAGTTAAAAATTACTTGGGCAAGAGATGTCAAGTCACAAGGACCTGATGAAATACATCCTAGGATACTCAAGATGCTGACTGAGGAGATATCTGAGACATTAGCGATTATCTTTGAAAAGTCATGGAAGATGGGAGAGATTCCAGAGGACTGGAAAAGGGCAAATATAGAGTCCATCTATAAAAAGGGAAATAAGGACAACCTGAGGAATTTCAGTCCAGTCATCTTAACTTCAGTACCCGGAAAGATAATGGAGCAAATAATTAAGAAATCAATTTGCAAATACCTAGAAGATAATAACGTGATAAGTAAGTCATCTTGGTGCGGTGCGACTTTCCTCAGTCTATGGCACAGGAGAAGTAAGCTCTCTTTGCCTCCTTCAGGCAGAGGCATACATTTGTAGAAACTTTGTGTCTGAGTCTGTCCTCATCAGAATATGTTTTCTGATAACAATGCTCACATTTTCTTCCCACTTTCTCTGATGCATGTCACCTGAGATCTGTGGCAATCTGTGCAGGTGTTGGGAGGGGGGACAGCACTTTGGTACTAGTGTGTCTAGAAGAGTAGTCAGGGATTGGTTGAAATGCTTCACCAATTCTTCTACTCTGAAAACAAGTTTTGGAATTTAGCAGAGTTCAAGAGTTATCAGGACAGAACATGGTGATGGTTCTTTTTCCCTTCAAGGGAGAGTGTTCTTATTACTGCCTAGAAAAGGAAGAGGTCTTACCAGGATACAATATTGGTTCCATTTCTTATTCCTATCTCCAGTGCAAGGGTTCAGTCTAAGGCATGGGCAACTGTTGTGTGCGGGTCCAGAGATTGCCTGTGAGAAACCCGAGGTGAAGAATTAAGATAGGAAGTTTACTTAATCAGAAACATCATCAGCCTCGATATGAAGTCTCCCAAGACAATGAGTCTTGACCTTTATCAGCATGTCAGACTGCTTCTGCCAACTCTTGTGATAATCCTTTGGTTTCTGGCAGTTTACAGATTAGCAAGGTGCCCAAGTTAGTCTTCTTTATGGATAAGAGAGAAAATGGATGCACTCGAAGTATTGTGTTTGGTGTGAGTTTTCTTCATTTGAGTCTGGAAGAGAACAGAATGGTTATTCCACATCCAGATATGTCCTTCCTGGGTGTGGATCTGTGGTAAATGGAATTTCCTGGGGAACAAGGTGATTAAATGCTGGGACTGCAGTCTTAACCACAATCATGTGTCTGTGTGATGCAGCCCAGGTCAGGCACCTCAACAGCAATAAAACCATGGATGATGGACTAATTCAGGATGACGCTGAAGTCGTGGTGTCTGTCTGTTTTGGACCCATGCAAGATAACAGATTTCTGTTTGCACTGGACTAGGTGTAACTGCTTAGAGATCTTCTTTCCAAGTACTGTGAAGAGATATTCTGTCCTTCGGGCTGCTGCTGTCACACTGAAGTAGAAGGGACATCTGACATGAGTCAAGTTACATGGTTAAATCTTTGCAGAATCAATCCTTTATTAGGAACAAAGTATACTACAGCTATATTAATTGCATTTATGGTAAGAAGGACGTATGGGGAAAACAGTCAAACATTTGTAAACTCATCTTGTATGTAGATAAAATATAGTTAATAAAAAAATTGTCTGGGGTGTGTCCCAGTCTAAAGGAAAAATATATCAGCCTACATTTTCAGAAGTGACTAGTGATTTTTGGTACCTCAATTTCTGGGTGTTTAACATGAGATAGCTTAAAGAAGCCTGATTTTCAGAGAGACAGGTGCTCAGCACTTTCAAGAAATTCAGGACTTAAGATGTCTCACATAGGGAGCACATGAACTGAAGCACCCAAAAATCACTTGTTCCGTTTGAAAATTCAGGCTAATTTTGTGACTGTCAACTTATATGGCCCTGTGAGAAGGCGACATGCCACACTCATCTCATCCACAAACACAGACTGCTCTGAGACCTTCTTGCTTATAAACACCCTGGGGTAGCATATTTACAGTTGTTTAATCCCTCCACCAATACACAGCAGTGTCTCTACACCTTTACACACTGTATCTGAACTTTCTAACCCCTTCTCCAAAAGGGAGGTGGGGAGGGACATGTCTCTACTCAGAGATCTCTATTTGTCAGGCTCTCCTAGCCTTCTGTCTTTCTGTTTCTCTCCCTCTCTTCCCTCCTGAGCACTCCTTCCAGCGCCCTTCTATACAGCTTCCTTGTTAATGGGCTTATTGGCTCATTGACTCCCTAGCCCCAGTCTGGCCTGGTAATCAATACACCTCTGTCCAATTAGGCCTTCTCCAGGGGAACCTAATTAAAATTAATAATGACCAGATTGCTGGCTCAAGTGCAAGCCCTCAGCACTCTATCACAGGCCCATGTCATTGGAGTCACCAAGTGTCTAGTATATTGCGTCTCCTCTCCTGTCTTTTCTGCACTAGTAAAAAAAAAACAAAAACATAATTAATGCCACTGAAGATGGTGGTACAAAAACAAAAATTAAAATTTGATTTAGGAAAGTATTTTATATAAAATTTGAAATGTTTCTTAAACAGAAACAGCTATTTTAATTTCAGTGCCATTCAAAACACAGGAAAACATATTCGCTGAGTGAAAAAAAAAATGTTTACCATATGGAAACCAGTTGTATTTTCAAGAGCCTGAAAAGAAATTATACAAGAGCTAATAAAAGGTAAGTAATCTGTATAACATTCTTTTTAAAAAATCCTGAAACGCTGTTTGGAATTGTAGCGGGGTGGTCACCCACTCCTGCCTTAAAAGGCTTAAAACAGCCTGGGGAGAGGGCTATGGCAGGGAAGGAAAAGCGGGGCTGATTGGGGGAAGCAGCCTTAGCTGGGAGCAACACCCCAATTGGGCAGCTGCTAGCTTAATCAGGGCCCAGCTGGCCTTTATAAGAGGGCAGTGGGCCAGGAGCATAAGGAGTCTCCTCTAGCTATAGAGGGAGATGGGTCTGGCTGTTGGGGAGCGTACCAGAATACCTGAGATGGAGCAGGGCTGGGGAAAGGCCAGAGGACCTGGGGAGCTGCAGCCTGGAAACCCCCGAGGCCGCAGGCCTAGGGGAAGGCCAAATAGGTACTGGAGTTGCAGAGGGCAGTTCAAGGGGTAGGCAGAGGCAGCAGGTCCAAACCCCCCTTGCCTATGATGACTGGCTTATACAGACTGCAATTGGCCCCAGTGAAAGGGGGCTAGATGGTCACTGGCAGTAGCCCATAGGCTGAGACAAGGTGGGGACGGACGGGAAGGGTCCCTGGGGAGGGGAAACCCAGATCTGTGAGGTATTGCCTAGAGGGGCAGCACCCCAGCTATAAGGGCACCGTGGTCTGGGAGGGACATGAGGGCCCAGCGATGGCGAGACACCAGTAGAGGGTGCTTTGGAGCTGGTAAAAAGAGCTAATTCCTAGACAGCCAGCAGGAGGTGCAGCTGGGTGAGTCTGTGCCCCATTACAAGAATATTTTAAACTTTCTTTTCTTCAGTTTAAAACAAACACTATAATCCCCTACCATCAAATTCAAATATCATAATTTCACTCCTATACTATCAACAAGCAACAATGTTTTAGTTGCACCAAAAGGTGATTGCTGCATACTCCAACCTATTTTGGGTTTGTGCTCAAGAGATATCTGTTAAAACTTTATGGACTAACAAACCAGCTCAGCATAATAGTAAGGATATATCTTGTGCCTGATGCACTCCAAATTCTGTTCTGATCCCAAACTGACAAGTGGGAGGAGAACAGTAATTGCGATGATAGCAATTTTCACTCTAAGCGCCAGCTCAGAGACAGAAAATGTTCTTGTTACCGAGGGTTTTCAGAACTGAAAGCAGTGGTAACTTAATTGCTTTACTTCAGGTGGTATCAGGAAAAAGTCTTTCAAAATAGCTTCAGAGAACTGCTTGAAAGAACACTTTATTTACTCTTTTTATAACAAATTTTTACATAATAAACAGCTCATAGTGACCCCTACTGGGTCACTTTAAAAAATACTTTATTAAACTATTTATTAACAAAACATTTTAAACATGAAAAGCTTTTATTATTAAAAGGGCCAAAACTCAGGGTCTTTATTTGTTTATGGTCTTAATTTGCAGACTTTTTTTCCCATTTAGATTAACGGAGGCTGCAAGTTTGCAGCTAGCGTTTGACCTTGCCTCCAGAAGCCCTGCTTGTTCAAATTAACCATTAACTAGGTAGTGTTCTATTTTATTAATTCATGGTGGCTGAATGCACACAATATGGTTGCAATTACCCAAAATATTATCAAACTAACACACCCTTCCATTCCAGGTCAACATTCTCAGTGTCTAAGTACCACTGAGTTCATACACATATGGGATGTAGACATAGGCATCAACTCCGTGGGTGCTCCAGGGCTCGAGCACCCACAGAAAAGAATTAGCCAGTGCTTAGCACCCACTGGGAGCCCAAGCTGCTCCCCCTCTCCCCAATGCCTCCCATCCGCCGGCAGCCCCGCCGATCATCTCCTCCTGGGTCCCTCCTAGCACTTCCCGCCCACCACAATCAGCTGTTCCGCGGCATGCAGGAGGCACTGGGTGGTAGGGGTAGGTGTAGGGATGGGGTGCACTGGGGGAGGGTGTGGAACTGGGTGGGAAGAGGCAGGGCGAGGTGGAGCAGGGATGGGGACTTGGGAGAAAGGGGGGGCAAGGGTTGAGCGTGGTGGGAACAAGCAGGGCAGGGGTGGGAGCTTGGGGGAAGGGGTCAGGTGGGGATGGAGCCTGGGGCAGAGTGGGGGAGTTAAGCACTCTGGGAGCCCAGAGGAAGCTGGCACTTGAGGATGTAGACACACACTTTGAATTATTATCATCATTGCTGTGGCTTCATTGTAGACAGTCTTTGGATCATTTTGTTATCTTGGCATACCCAAGAGTGAAGAGACCATGGAGCTGGAGAGCAAAGGTGAATTAATGCACAAAGGTGTTTATTATATGCTTAAACCCCATAAACAGCCAAATATTAGTCATTTAAAAGTACTAAATCCTATAGCACTGAAAACTGGATCCAAATTCCTAGGATGACACATTCAGAAATGGGGTTCAGATAGAAACGGTGAGAGAATGGAAAGATCATGAGCTAAGTTTCTATGTGGCTGGGAGACAACCCGATAGCATTAAAAGCTCCCTGCATAGATAATGAGCAGCTCTGAATGCCATGAACTCCAGACTGACCAATTCCTCTAGGGGGGAAAAATGAATGCTTTAAATAGATACCAAACTCCCTCAAATACCCCAAATCTAGTGATCATATGTCTGCCTCAGGCCACTAAATAAATCCAGAGAGCCCTCTCACCAAATCTTGGTCTTTTAGACATTATTTGGAGTTGGCTTTGCTATTTTGCAATGGAGTGTGCAGGACTTACAGAAACTTCCAAAATACTTAATTGAACAGTTATTACTCAAATGAAGGGTCATATTTAATCCATGCCTATCTAATCAAAAGGGGGGATTGCAAACTGAATGAGAAAAAATTGACTGGGAATTTGAAAGAGTGGTTTGAAGAATACAAACAGCCATGAAACCAGTGTAACTTGTTCTTCGCTAGAAGTTTTTGGCCCACAGCCTGCAAACACGGGTGTTACTTTGCTCACATGAGTAGTCCTATTGACTTCAATGGGACGAGTCATATGGGTGACACAGCTCCTGTATGCAAAGTTTAGTGCTAAAATCTTTAGGTTGTGATATCTTAATCACAGCTAGAGTAACAAACTTTGATGTCCTATTCCTGATGGCTTAAGACTACTAGATTTTTGGCTCTCAGAGTACATGGATGGTGCTCACCTTTCAGGGTAAGAGGAACTGATCTCCTTTCACGGAAAAAACTAACTAGAAAACTTATATTGTTATGTCTTCTGTTATCACTGTTGGAGGGGCAGCTACTTATTTTTTTAAGAAAACCTGTTGAAATTTTTGAAAAACATTCTCCTTCAAGACCATTCTCCCCATCTCTCTTCCCCTGTTATGCTTACTGAAAACGTTTGGTTTTTATATAAAATGTCCTCAGTAGAAAAAAAAAAAACAAGGGAAGAGACTTTGACAGAATAGTCTTTAAACAGAATCAACTTGCTATCAGGCACCAGCAATTCTTTAAGAAAAATGAAGCTGAATCTGTAGACATGGCTGCTAAAGATGCAGACGGATACCTAATGGGATTTTCAAAAGTGCCTAGCTCACATTTAAATCATTTTTTGGGTTTTAAATACCTATAAAGATCTGGCCCATAATTCTTTGTCACAATTTTTTTTAATAGGGATTAACATGTTACTAATGAGGGAATCTGGGCCAGATTCGCCTCTCATACTGGTATAGAAATCAGGAGAAATGCCACTGAATCACTTATTGTGAATATTATTCTAAGCAATCATACCCCTGTTTCAACACAACTCCATAGTAAATTTAGAAACATGATAAGACATGAACAGAAAATGAGCAAAATAAATGGTCTTTCAGCCAGAATTTTTCCCATAAGGCATCAGCAGGTCTTTATGGAAAATTCTTCTGAATTTGGAAGAGAACAACTTAAGGCTCCTAATTAAGTCATTCTGTGCAAGAATTGTTATAATTTCATACCATTCTGGAATGTAGGGCAACATCCCCCTCAAGTAAAATAAAGTACTTTGTGTAGAAAACCCAAGTAACTATAGGCTAATGAGGAACAGACAAAGAAAAATGCCAAATGCTGTAAAGCCCAGATACTTAAGATAATGACTGAAATTTATGACTGCTTCCTTCCCTGGCAGACAGGAGTACAATTAGAATTCTCAAAACAACAGTTTCTTTGTGCTGGCAAGCTATGTCATGTTTATACTACTACAGATATGCTGAAGATAAAAAATTAATGGTACAGCACCCTTTATAACTCAAGGTAATAGTCAAACTTGTTATGAGGTTCTGAGTACGGGTTTGCACTTATTTTACTCCTAAACGTAAGTTATTTAGGTAATTATGATTGGAATGGGCAGGAATTAACCATTAAAGCAACTTGCAATGTACACAGGCCTCAGTTTGCACAATCACACAGAACAAGAACAAGCAAACTATTATGGGCCCCATTATCATTTCTTTTGCTGTGCAAATATAACCTGAAATTTAAATAACTGAAAACTATTTCTTTTAAAAAATATTAATGTCCTTTGCTTGACAAACCTCTGAATGAAAACTGTCAAGAAATGCACATGGCCTTTCTTTCATCATTTACTTGTATCACGGATATGGCTCACTTAGCACTGACAACCATTAGAGACAGAATAAGCATAAGGAATTATTAGCACAAATTTTCTCATCTCCCCCACAAAGAGGGCACAATTATAGCTATATTTTGAATACACCAAACATGACCCAAATAAGCACAGATGGTTTTGCAACAGACTAGCCTAAGGGCATCTTTTCCCTGAGGAAGGGATATATGGCATTGGAGGCTCTGATTTCCCCAAGGATATTATCAGGTCCACAAGAACTTTTGGGCTACCCCTCTCTCCTTTCCTTCCTTCACTTTATGTAAGGGGACTGTTGCCCCCTTACTAACATTCAGTGGGGGTGTTTTGGTTGGCTAACTCCCAGTACCAAAAGGGGAAGGGTCTATGGGAAATCAGGACCCTGAGACTGATAGTCCCCAGGAACAATGGGGAGAGGCCAATGCTCCAGGTCAGCCTGAATGACAGGGCGGGCAGGCTAATCAGGGAGTCAGGAGGCCAGGGGGGTGTCGTCCTCAGTGTGAGCTGGACTTGCCTGGGTCAGACAGAGTGGGGCTGAGCTAAGGAGAAAGCAGGGACCCAAGCTAAGCTGAGGAGCAGAGGTGTGCCAGATCCAGAGGGACCAGAAAAGCAGCCCAGAAAAAGCAGACCCTGTCCTGGGAGCAGAGCTTCAGCAACCAAAGCCAGAGGGGCCAGAAAAGCAGCCCACGGAGCAGGTCAGTGCTGGGAGCAGAGTCACAGAAGCAGCCTGCAGAGCAGACCCGTCCTGGGAGCAGAGCTGTAGCAACCAGAGGCAGAGGGGCTAAAGAAGCAGCCCAGGGAGCTGGAGGCGGAGCAGCAGTGCTGAGACTGAGTGGTGGAGCTGGAGCAGTCCAGAGCTGGGTGCGGTGAGCAGCTGGGGAAAGCGAGGGGGACCCTGGGCAGCGGGCCCAGCACAGGGAGACGCCTCAGCCAAGAGGCTCTGCAGGCCAGGCTTGGATTGTAACCCCGACAGGGCAGGGGCGACACTGGGAAGAAGGGTCCTACCACTTAGAGCCTGAGAGCTCTGGTGGTGGCCACACGCAAGTGTCCAACACACAGCATCCCTGCAGCATAGCCAGGGCCTGAGAAGAAGGCCTGGGACTTGCAAGGAACAGACTGAACTGCCCTGATATTCCAGAGACACTGTTTGTGATGTTCCCTGCCACAGAGCAGGTTGATGTGTTTCCTTTAACCTTTCCCATTTTTCCTTATTCTTTTTAAAATTAATTGTTGAATAACTTGCATTTGCTTTAAATTGTATGTAATGGTCAGAGACCCCGGAGTGGGGACACCCTAGCCCTGTCCTAGGTGACCACAGCAGGGTTGGGGGTCAAGCCCCCAGGAATCCTGGGCCCAGCCTTGTTGTGATTACGAGGACTCCCCTTCCACTCTCCTGTCTAGCAGAGTCCTCAAGGGCCAAGCTAAGGAGAAAGCAGGGACTCAAGCTAAGCTGGGGAGCAGAGCTGTGCCAGATCCAGAGGGACCAGAAAAGCAGCCCAGAGAAAGCATACCCTGTCCTGGGAGCAGAGCTGCAGCAACCAGAGCCAGAGGGCCCAGAAAAGCAGCCCACGAAGCAGGTCAGTGCTGGGAGCAGTCACAGAAGCAGCCTGCAGAGCAGTAACGGAAGTGGGAGCGAGGACTCGGATCCTTTTGCTAGCCTACTTCATTGGAGTAGTGCAGAAGCCAGAAAAGTTCCCCACAATAGCGGGACTATTCCCCCACTTACATTTATATATTTCCTTTCCCCTATAGCAGTGGTTTTCAACCTTTTTTCATTTGCGGACCCTTAAAAATGTTGAATGGAGGTGTGGTGATAATTTAATTCTTAAACTTTACTTTCCATTTTTAAAAAAATATATTTATAAAACAGAGCAAATCTATACCATGAGCTATATAATATTACATGCTAGCTAAATTTTTCTCTTCCCCTCCTGCACACAACGAGGTCAAAATTAAACAAACATTCTCTCCCTTTTTCACACAAACTGTAAATATAAATCTACATGAATAGGTATACATTCAGCAAAATACAGAACAAAATGCAAGATTTACTACTTAACTAAGCTTTCCTACGATAAATTAAAAATGAAATAAAAATTAGAAACCTATATGGGGTAAGGAGATGAACTTAAGAAGCAGAATCTTCGGAGCCTGTCCGGAGGCTGGTTGAGAGCTGTTCTAACTCACACCTGACCAACAACAGCCCCTGTGGGTCTCACTGGCTGGTGAGGATTGCTGGAGCACAACAGCAACCTGGACACACCGCTGCTCTAAGCCATGCCCCTTTATATCTATCCTTATGTGCTTTGTCTTTATATTGGTCTAAAAGCATCTAAGACACAGTCGTCACTATACAAATAGCAGCAGCATTTGATCTTCTGCTGTTTGCAAATATTGCCTCTTTACTGATTTAAGCAGACTTTAGAAAATGTAAAGGTAAAAGACGGATTTTAGTTGCTAGGTATTCCCTTGTTTGTTCTACAGAAACACTTCATATAGTTAAATCATTTGAAATTATATTGTAGATATAAACAAAATAATCAATTTTTAAATATCCATGAACTCCATAAATACTAGCTTATATCTGTCGTCACAGTTTGCCCTTATTCTGTTTTCAGGATTAGTAGTTTTGGCCAGATAAAACCACACAAACCCCATGAAGCTTATGAGTCAGCTTTCTAATATGCCCTTGTTTTGCTGAGAAATAATGGGGAAAACATTACTAGAAGAAAACACCTAAAATGACAGAAACATCAAAGTATAGAAATGAATGGGAAAGAGAGATGAAATTTAATTTGGATAATGGGGAAAAACTCAGAGGCAAATGCTCAGTGAGCTTACATTTCCCTTCCCTATGCCTTATTAAAGAGGAAGATCATAACAAGAGATGCAAATAAACTGTCACTGCATGAAGCAAAATTATATCTATAACATCAGTTCAGTGAGAATAGTGGAGCAAGCTAGTACTGATGGGAAGCTGGCATTGTTACCTACTAGATAAAAGGAATCCAGATGCAGCTATTTACACTAACTCCATCAGTGCAAGCAGGAACAAATAAAGGCTTGCTATCATTTGGTCTAATAGCCTACAAAATACATAAGAAAGCTTTCAATTTTCAAATCATTACAGGCTGACCACACCAGAGGAGTATCCTTCAATGTCTAAAAGGGGAGCAACTGGTTCACGACTAAGGGTGAGTACTTTGCCCATGCCATCTGAGGAATAGCACAGATGACAAATGCAGATGTGCCCATGAAGAGTATGTCTACACAGACCACAGAAGCGAACCCCCCAGCCTGGGGCTGACGGACTCTAGAGCTCTAAAAATAACTGTCTAGGCAGTGCTTTGAAGTTGTGGCTTGGGCTGGAGCCTGGGCTGTGAAGGTGAGGCAACCTCAAAGCACTAACTGTACAGCTGTTCTCAGAGAGCTATGGTGAGCCCCACTAGACCAAGTCTGTTGAACCAGGCTGGGGGGCTCTCTTCCAAGGGCTGCACAGATATACCCCAACTTACCCTGTCTGACTGGTAGACAGGCCAAGGTGCAATATAGAACAGTGAAATGATGCTGCAAAATAAGAAAGTTATACACAGAAAAACAAAATAATTATATTAGAGAAGTTTCTGTACCTGGCCATTCCCAGACTGGAAAAGTTGGAAGGGACTATCAACACATCAATCCTGGAAAAGGGGTGGGTACCCAATATAGCATGAGCAGCTGACAGGCACTGAGGAATCAGCTCAAGAAGGATCTCTGCACAACGATCCTTAAGGCACCATGGAGCAAAGACTCGATGAGGAATGACTAGCTGAGAACTGGCATCAGGATTTTGGAAACGGCAAGGATATGCCACATGACCACAGCTCCCTTCGATCAACCTGACAATACCACAAAATAAAATGGTTTAGTTTGACATTACAAATACATGTAGTTAAATATGTGTGCAGGAGGTGAGGAATTTCTGCAGACATCAAGGACCTAAAGCTACAGATAGGTCACATGCAAAGTTGGCTCTTTTGTATGCTCACACTGTTCATGTCAATGCAGTAGTGAAAAACCGCAGGCAAAATTATTATTGATATGCTTGGGTAGAACTGATTTGGCCACTCCAATCTAAAATAAATGAAAGTGGTAACATCTTGTTTTACAGATGTCAAAAGAACATGCTTGCAAAATGCATTCACTATTCAAGACAAAACTTTGTGTATGTTTGCATTTTATAAAAAATAAATACAGAAAAGTAAATGGGATACAGCTCAAACTAAAGCAAAGATTCAGAGAGTTCCTAAGCTAAATATTTTTGAAACACTTAAATATTTAACCAAGTTACAAAGACAGGATTTACTTTTGTCAAAGAAAAGAGATCTGATTCATACTAAAATCAAAGTTCAATTTTTTAAATTAAAAATTCTTCAGACAAACTGTAAAAAATTGTTCCTATTACACAAAATAGCAGATTTAAATTCAGTCATAGCACAACACAAACCCTCTCTTTGGTTTCAAGTTGCAACTTGGGAGGCTGATTTATTGTAAGCACTAGGAACAGTACTATTTGCAGGATCAGCCTCCAAACTAGTACTTTTCTGTAAGCTATTTGCTGAATTGATGGCATGTAGCTAGCTGAGTTAATAACAATGAAATAACACCAAGAATGACATTCTTTTAAATCTACTTGGTTAATTTACCTAGGTCAGAGCACAATTAGTAAAGTTGAAATTTGACAAGGTTTTCTTTTTAGGAGGTTTGCTTTTAAGATATATTGGATATATTTCACATTTCAGAGGAGTTTATACAATTTTAATGTCCAATGTATCTAGAGCTTGAAATACAATGTGCTCGGGTAGCAAAATCAGAATAGATAAATCCCATTTTAAAATTCACTTCTTTAAGGAATCCTTCTTTACGGTCCTTCTCACCAAAATATTTGCTCATTGTTCAGTACCTGACCTACTGTCCCATGATTTATGTTTCTCTTGTCTACCTTTGGCGCTCCACTCCGGAAACTGTTGTTACTCTAGGGAGGGCTGGCTAGCGAACACTGTCTCCCTTCAGGCAGTGTCCTTGTGTCTTTCTATCATTTGCAAAGCAAATAATACATACAACTCCTTCAAGAGCAGGTATCTGAACTGGAACTGACACTTGTATCCAGTTATTTATGAGATATTCACTTTATGCCACCTACAATCAAAATATTTTAACATCACTTTATAAAGTTTGATAGAAAAAAATATTAAAGATGTTTGAAATGGTGGAGCAATACGAGGAAAGAAAAGTTATGAACAGTTTTAGTTTTCACATCAAGAAGAAGCAAATTAATACCTCCAGAGGGGGATAATGACTTGGATGAGAAGGAAATAGATTATAAAGTTGCTTATAAATAACAGGAGGCATATTTATGCCTCTTTTCCCCTTTTTTATTGAGAACCAGTGTAATTGACTAAATAGCCAGCTGATGTTCCATTACATACAGGGACAGCATTATCATAATAATTATTTGTGTCTGATAGCTCCCACTATGTGCTAAAGGTGCTATACAAACACAAAAAAGACAAGTGATACAGACGGTGGGGAAAAGGTATACAACATCCAAGTCAGGAGGTGGTTGGCTACATCCTCATAATATATGTTTTAATAAAGTGAGGATTCTAGGAGGAAACTGAGTGCAAAAAGGGATAGTTACATTGTGGGCCAGTTCAAGGAGGACAGAGTGGCAAGAAGATAACTGTGAGAAAAGCAGACAGCATATTAAGGGTGGCAGGGGGATCACTGGTGGAGCAGTGGGGACAGGATAAACACATCTAATATTCTCAGCAATGTCAAATGTGAGGAATGAGATATTGTTTGGAGGTACACAGAACATTCATAGAATCATAGAACTGGAAGGGACCTTGAGAGGTCACTTGTGGCAGGACTAAGTATTATCTAGACCATTCCTGACAGGTGTTTGTCTAACCTACTCTTAAAAATTTCCAATAATGGAGATTCCTCAACCTCTCAAGGCAATTTATTCCAGTGCTTAACCACCCTGACAGTTAGGAAGTTTTTCCTAATATCCAACCTAAATTTTCCTTTCTGCAATTTAAGCCAATTGCTTCTTGTCCTAACCTGAGAGGATAAGAAAAACAATTCTTCCTCCTCCTCCTCGTAACAACCTTTTACATACTTGAAAACATATCATGTCCCCTCTGTCTTCTCTTTTCCAGATTAAACAAACCCAATTTTTTCAATCTTCCCTCATAGGTCATGTTTTCTAGACCTTCAATCAGTTTTGTCACTCTTCTCTGGACTTTCTCCAATTTGTCCACATCCTTCCTGAAATGTGGTGCCCAGAACTGGACAGTCACATCAGGAAAGCTTGCTTTTATAAAGAAGGTAAAACATAGGCCCCAGAGGATTTTTCATTAGTGAAGAAACTTCTCTATCGTTCAGATACAATTTGCTTGTTTCTAAATTGCTGTGATTCAGCCTCCAACTGACATGGAACAACTGACTCCCGTGGCCTGCAGCTGAACAACTGACTCCCATGGCCAACATGACTGAACTCCCATGAGGGAGAGTAAAAAAAAAAAAAAAAAACAAAACTACAAATGGAAAATACTTGCTCTTGCAGACTATTGCACACAAAACTCTTTACTGAAAAAAAAAGCTTCATGTAGTCCTTAAAGCATCAAGAGTCCTCTTATCTATTCCTTCCCTTACCACTAACTATGTGACCTGGGGCACATAGCTTAAATTCTCTGTGCCTCAGTCTACCCATTTGTAAAATGGAGATAGTAATGTTTACCTATCACACTGGGTTGTTGTGACTCTTAATTTATGTCTCAAATGCTATGAAATCCCTGGATCAAAAAGGGAAAAACAAACAAATAAAATCATCATCATATTTAAAGGTACTTGAATAACTGAATTTTCCCTTTGTCACTACAACTAACAACATATTTTATTGCCGCAAATCAGCAACAGTTACAGATCATAAAGCATTATATATATTAAAGCAGAATGTACACTGTAAAATAATTACAGCATATGCCTTTCTATAGAGGCAATATACAACATATCACATTACAAATAGTGTGACAAAGTTCCTGCTCTACCTTGGTGGGTCTTGCACTTATTGGTGGATTTGGTTGCCTTGGAGCTTCACGGCAGCCCTCAGCTTGGCCATATTTCTGAACCCACAGTCCAGGTCGACGACTCCTGTGTCTAACCAGGAGTTGGGAGGTCTGGAGGGAACCCAGGCCTGCCCTCTACTCTGGGTTCCAGCCCAGGGCCCTGTGGAATGCAGCTGTCTAGAGTGCCTCCTGGAACAGCTGTGCGACAGCTACAACTCCCTGGGCTACTTCCCCATGGCCTCCTCCCAACACCTTCTTTATCCTCACCATAGGACCTTCCTCCTGGTGTCTGATAATGCTTGTACACCTCAGTCCACATTCTCACTCTCAGCTCCTAGCACCTCTTGCTCCCAGCTCCTCACACACACCACAAACTGAAGTGAGCTCTTTTTTAAACCCATGTTGGGGACACTGGGGCATGGCCACTAGGTAACTCGAGGGGATGGAAGACCACAATTGTCGATGAAGCCCCCTCGCACTAGGCCCAGGTGTCCTTGGCCCCCCTCCCGCCTGGAGGCACTCGCAGCAGCTCTGCGTACTAGGCCCAAGTGTCCTTGGCCCCCCCACCTGGAGGCACACACAGCAGTTATGCTGAGGATCTGCAACAATATGTTGCAGAGTCAGATTGCCTGAAACTAAGCAAGGCCAAACAGGGCAGATATGGAAGAACAATGCTGAATAAAGCTGCTTTATGTATAGTTTAACAAATGATACAGAGAATCAGGGAACTAGCTGGGAACTGGATTGGCTGGCTATATGGATACTTGGGGCAGCTTGCTTTGGATAAGTACGCTGGGAAAAAGGATGTATAAAAGCCTGTGTAACTTCCTGCTCTGTGTGCAGGATTTGAGATTTTATTCTCCCTGTACCTTTTTGCAGCTGCAAATAAACTTTTCTGCTTCTCCACCCCGTTGTGATTATTGGGTGTAGCACACCGGGTAACGAACCACTCAAGCTGTTGTTCAGCCTCTCGGCACTGGGTGCCGGCAACAGCTTTTGGCGTCCCTGGGTGGGCGACGAGGCTGCAATTTAGCCTTGCCTGGACCCTTCCTGGAGGTCTAGGATTGTGGCGAGAACCGACGCCCAGCGCGCACCGGTTCATCGGGGGCCTCGTAGGAGACGCGATTTGATCGACCCCAGAGGGCACAACGGTGCAACGCACTCATATAGTGGAGAAGCAGTTGTGGACGGTGGTGAAGAACCGGTCCCTTAGACATGGGGGAGGAGCAGCTGCAGGCCACGGTGAAGAACCGGTCCCTTGGATAAGGTAGGAACCTTTTAAAATCCGGATTATATGCTCTGTTGGAACCTGGGGACGCCCAGAGTTACCCTGTAGGTATGGGACAGGGACAGAGCTCAGGGGTTAGGGCACGGTGTATGCCCCTAGAGTGCATTCTAGCAAACTGGAAGGTATTTGGTGCAGATCCGATGACTAAGAGCCAATTAAAACGATTCTGTACAGTTGACTGGCCTCAATATCAACTAGAGGACCAGGAGTGGTGGCCACCAGGAGGGTCAATTAATTACAACACGATCCTTCAGTTACTCCTGTTCTGTCAGAGAACAAGGAAATGGAATGAACATATGTATGCGCATTTGTTTCTGACTTTATGTACTCAACCAGATATTTTACAGCGCTGTAATCTGACTCCGACTGGTTCGGTAGCAGCTAATGTTAGTCCCCAGACCCCAACTGTAATGGCAGAGCCGGTGTCCCCTTCGGCCCCTACACCCACACCTTGTAAGTCCCCAATGGTTGGCCTATACCCCTTAATCACCGAAACTAAAGTCGCCCGGTCTGGATTGGACAGGCATCTGGCCACGACTATGCAGGTTTATACTCATGTGCCCTTTAGTCCTGTGGATTTGGCTGCTTTCAAAGCACAGGCAGGAGAGTTTTCCACCAACCCAAGCAGGTTTATATCAGTCTTTGAGGGGTGGCTCAGTAGTCACAAGCCGGACTGGGATGATTGTAACATCCTCCTGCAAACCCTTTTGTCTGAGGTTGAAAGACAACAGGTTGTGTCCAAGGCAAGGGAGGAGGTGCAGAGACGGTACGACCAGGATCATATTAATGTCCCTGACCCGGATGCACAAGTCCCCCGAGCAGACCCCAGGTGGGATCCAAATGATCATGGGGATATGACCCGCCTTACCTTCTATAAGGAGTTGCTTTTACATGGACTCCGTCACTCGGCTGTCCGACATAATAATTGGGCAAAGCCATATGAAGTAATGCAGGATTTAAAATTAAGCCCAGGGGCCTTTCTACAGCGTATTCGGGACACCATTCGACAGAACACTAATGCAGACCCCGATGATCAGGCAACTGAGTCAATTATTAAGGGAATTTTTACGAGCAGAGCAGCCCGATATTAAGAGAAAGTTACAAAAAAAGGAGGATTTAATGGACATGACCATGGCACAAATCTTAGAGACTGCAAACCGAGCTTATAGTCTGAGAGAGACAAAGAAGGAGAGAAAGCAAGTGAGACTGATGGTAACAGCGGTACAGCCCGGCACTAAGAGAAGTGGCCGGGGAGATAGGGGCCGTGGACGCGACCGTCCGGGCCCGCAGGAGAGATGACTGGGTTGCAACCAGTGTGCCCTGTGTCGACAGGAGGGACACTAAAAAAATAAGTGCCCAAAAAGAAAAGAAAAGGGGGGTGCCCCTATGATGGCGATGGTGGAGCAGGAATAGGGGTGTCAGGGGAGACGGACCACCCTACCCCCAGAACCCCAAGTAAAGATGGGGTGGGAAGCTCAGAAATAGATTTTTTAGTGGACTCTGGAGCTGCCCGAACTGCCATAAATCAGCCTCTTCAGTTGCCAGTAGCAGATTCCCTTACTGTGGTGGGAGCCACAGGCAGGGACACCAAGTGCCCAGTGTATGCCCCAGCGGAATGCGCTTTGGGAAACAGGACTATATCCCACAAGCTGGTATACCTCCCTGAGTGTCCAACACCTCTGCTGGGACGGGATCTACTTTCTCGCCTCGGTGCCACCCTGCATTTTACCGAAGACGAAATAACCCTTACCTTACCCCCTGAGAATGCATGGATCATGACCCTTGCAGTTGAACCCTCAGCCATGCAAGCCCCAGAATGGAGCCCGTGGGAAGACCAGGTGTACCCCCTTGTGTGGGCATCAGGGATTCCAGGAAAGGCCACCCACCACACCCCCATTACTATTCAGCTTATACCAGGGAAAGGCCCAGTGCAAGTAAAACAGTATCCAATCAAGAGGGAAGCCAGAGAAGGTTTACAGGAAACTATAGATCGATTCCTAATGTATGGTATTCTCCGGGAATGTCAGTCAGCCTGGAACACTCCCATTCTACCCGTACAGAAGCCTGATGGCACGTATCGGCTGGTACAGGACCTAAGGGCAGTCAATGAACGGGTTAAGACTCTGCACCCTCTTGTCCCTAACCCGTACACCTTATTGGCTTCTATAGGGGGACAGTATACCCATTTTTCAGTCCTTGATCTGAAAGATGTTTTCTTTACCATCCCAGTTGCCACCCCGTCACAGGAGATGATCTCCTTCGAGTGGGAGGACCGAAAAAGGGTTAAAAAGCAACTTTGCTGGACAGTGTTGGCCCAGGGATTTAAAAACTCCCCCACCCTCTTTGGCCAGACTCTGGCCAGGGACCTACAGGAGTGGGATAATGAGGAGGCCCTCCTTCTGCAGTATGTAGATGATTTGTTAATTGCCACTGTGGGCCAAACACCCTGCCTTAAAGCCACCGTGAGCCTCCTGAATTTTATTGGACTCCGGGGATATCAGGTAGCACGGAGTAAGGCTCAAATTACCCTCCCAGAGGTACGGTACCTCGGGTTTCACATACGGCAAGGGGAGCGTCAGCTTTCAAGCGAAAGAAAGGAAGCTATCTGTCAAGTTCCTACCCCAAGTAACCGTAAGCGGCTCAGGGCATTTCTGGGTATGGCAGGCTTTTGCAGGATATGGATCCCAGAGTTTGGACTGTGGGCTAAACCCCTGTACGGCTGTGTAAAAGGAGCGGATCATGACCCCTTCTATTGGACCCCAGAAGCTGATAGGGCATTTAAAATCCTGAAAAGAAAATTGATGGAAGCCCTGGCTCTGGGCCTGCCGGATCTCTCTAAGCCGTTTCAGTTGTATGTACATGAACGAAGGGGGGTGGCCCTAGGAGTGCTTACACAGCTGTTAGGAGCATGGAGACATCCCGTGGCTTATTTTTCTAAGCAATTGGATCAGGTTGCAAAGGGTTGGCCGGCACGTTTACAGGCAGTCGCAGCTACTGCCCTATTGCTTGAGGAAGCCGAGAAGCTAACATTGGGAGGGGTTATGCAAATCTATACTCCCCATATGGTCCGAACCTTATTGGATGTAAAAGAAGAGCTTTGGCTCACCCAGGCTCAGATTCCTCGGTACCAGGCTAAGCTGTTAGAGAACTCTGAAGTCACCTTACAGCCTTGCCCCTCCCTTAACCCAGCCACCCTCTTGCCAGAAACAGAGGAACAGAAACATGACTGTTTAGAGATCATAGATGTCCAGTACTCCAGCCGTCCGGATTTAAAGGATGTACCCTCCCAAATGCAGATTATGAGTGGTACACTGATGGTAGCAGTACTGTAATAGATGGGCAAAGGAGGGCGGGTTATGCTGTTGTGACCTTCCATGACACCGTGGAAGCTGAAGGTTTGCCTGCTGGGACCTCTGCCCAGCTTGCTGAACTGATAGCCCTGACCCGTGCACTTGAACTGTCAAAAGGAAAGCGGGTCAACATTTTTACTGATTCAAAGTATGCTTTTGGTGTGCTGCATGCTCATGCTGGCCTATGGAAGCAAAGGGGAATGCTGACAGCCCAAGGCTCCGCAGTCGAGTACGGGCCCCAAATCCTCCAGCTCCTAGAAGCCGTACAACTTCCCTCGGAAGTGGCGGTGGTACACTGTAAAGCCCATCAAAGGGAGGATCAAGATGTGGCCAGAGGTAACGCTTGGGCAGATAGAGAGGCTAAGCATGCTGCCACCCTGCCATCCCCTCAGACTGAGAACGCCCATATGCATGCCCTTATCCCATCAGTAGGGGAACTTCCAACCCCTCAGTACTCTGGGGAGGAGAGACAGCTAACTGACAAACTCGGTCTCCGGGAAAAGGAGGGATGGCTCCATTCCCCAGAAGGGAAGGTCCTCTTACCAAAGGGCCTAATCCAGCCAGTGCTGCAGAAACTACATCAAACCACTCATGCTGGCAGGGAAGCACTTATCCAACTAATGGGAAAATACTTTATCACTTCCGGACTCCGACCCCTGGCTGCCCAGGTACAAGCAGACTGCTTAGTCTGCCAAAAGAATAACCCCCGACCGGGACATCCTGTGCCACCAGCTGCCCTAGAACCCACTCCGGGCCCTGGACAAGTGTGGCAAATAGACTTTACTGAGTTTCCCCGGACCCAAGCGTTCAAATATCTCCTTGTTATAGTGGATCGGTTCAGCGGATGGCCAGAAGCCTTCCCATGCCGTAACTGCACTGCCAGAACAGTGGCCCTCAAGTTTGTTAAGGAGATCATTCCTCGCTTTGGACTCCCCCTGTGGATGGAATCTGACAACGGGACACACTTCACGTCAAAAATCATTCAAAGCATCTCACATGCCTTACAGATCCCCTGGAAACTCCATACGCCCTGGAGACTGCAAGCCAGTGGTGTAGTGGAGCGTACCAATCAGACCCTTAAACGGCATCTCTCAAAAGTGTGCCAAGAAGCCTCACTGCGATGGCCTAATGCTTTGCCCCTCGTCCTACTCCGTATCCACGTTCTCCCAAAGGGTAGATTAGGGCTCAGTCCCTTTGAAATTATGTTTGGAAGGGCATGGCCTATGAATGGCTCCCCAGTTCTGTCAGGGGAATGGGAGTTGGGTAATGTTTTTTTGTCACAGTATATGTGTTCCCTGTCTGCTGTTCTCTTGTCTCTTCACAGGTATACCAAGGATTCCCAGCCTCTCCCCTTGGACACTCCCATCCACTCATTACAGCCTGGTGACTCTGTGCTTGTTCGCACCTGGAAAGACGAGCCTCTCCAGGAAAAGTGGAAAGGACCCTATACCGTCCTGCTGATCTCCCATACAGCGGCAAAGATCGAGGGACACAAGAACTGGATCCATCACTCTCGTCTGAAGGCAGTACCCGCCCCCTCGTCAGCAGAACAGTGGACCATCCAACCTGCTGACGCCTCATCTAGTGCCTATCTCTGGCTAAAGCTACTGTTTAAAAGACACAAATAGCGGGCACCTTAATGCTAAAATGGGCCCACCCAGGTACTGGAGACCCTGGGTTGGAAAGACTCTGGTGATAATTAATTAGGTAACATTGTTATTCTCTGTATTGGTATTTCCAAACTGTGCACATCGGGAGCATAACTCCTTTGTTTTGCTTGCGCACCATGTTGCTAATTTAACAAACCAGACTGATTGCTGGGTATGTGCTCCAACTCAACTATCCCCCAAAACGGGAATGTCCCTTGACATGCTGCCCTTGACCCTAGCAGAATTAGCCACCACCAAAGAGCAGTAAAGAACGGACTCGCCGTTCTGGAACAAGACCTCTTTACAGCAGGCCGCCTATCAGGACCAGGAATATTCAGTTGCAGTACTCACTGAGGGAGTGTTATGTTTTACCCGAAACCAATCTGATCACTATGGGCATCCTGTGGGAAAAAGCTCCTGTGTTATTACACAGTGGGCTGATGGGTATTGGATAAAGACCAACAGGGGAGGCTAACAGTGTGGGTGTAATGGTTCCTCCCCTTTTAGGGAAACTCTTACAAATAATCTTATCACAAAAAAGGGGTTTGGAAATGTAACTTGCCGTCCAGTTAACATCTCCAATGTAGCAAGCCAATGGTGGGTTTGTAGTGGTCCCTATGGCGAGTGTAATTTGAACGGCACAATTAGAAATGCCCCCACTTATACCCAATCAGGAGGATGGGATGCCCCCCTAGGGGCATATGAACTGTTTGGAAAAGCAGCCTTAAATATCCCAGGAATCCCCTTAAGAAACAGTCCTTACTGGGCCCTACAGGGTCACTATTTTGTATGTGGCCGAAAGGCTTACAAGGTGCTGCCAGCCAACTGGACAGGTAGTTGTTATATAGCTCATGGAGTTCCTCATCTTTCCATAACTGCCACACTGCCCAAGGGAAAAATTAGAAATGCCCGAGACACCTCTGTTGAGTCACGAGAAAAGACCCTGCGGCGACTGACTACAGCATTGGAGGGCAATATGAAGAATCCCCTCACAACCGAGAAGCTTGTAGGGTGCTCTGTACGGGGAATAGCGCCACTGTTTACCGGGCCAGCCATGGCATGCATAGGCCACTATACTATAAGACTGCAGATGGTACTTGAGAAGGTGGCCTTAGAGTTAGAGGACTCGGTTAGTGATTTAGGGTCAGCAGTAAAAAAATTAAATAAAGAGATACAGCAACTCAGGACGTTTTCCCTCCAAAACAGGCTGGCTTTGGACTATCTCTTGGCATCCCAAGGAGGGGTTTGTGCCCTCATCGGGCCCCGATGTTGTGTATATGTAAATGATAGCAGTTAGGAGATCTATGAAAAGGTGATACAGGCTGAGGCCCATGCCCGAGCCGGAGCACAGGCTGCTTATACTGCCCCAGAGAATGACTGGTTGCAAACCTTGTTTTCAGGCTGGGGTTTGTCGTCTTGGCTTGGTGGTTTATTTAGCCTGCTATTGAAAATTCTCTTTCCTGTATTGCTTGTATTACTGGTATTATGCTGTGCAGTATCATGTGTTAGGGCCCTTTTGCAAAAGTTAATAAGTCACTCTCTTCAGGGCTATCACAAAGTGCTTATGCAAAGTCCTATTGTAAAGAAATAAGTTGCCCAAGTGAGAAAACTCAGAGCCAAGGTTGTTGAGTGTTCTCAAAGGGGGGAGTTGTTGGGGACACTGGGGCATGGCCACTAGGTAACTCGAGGGGATGGAAGACCACAATTGTCGATGAAGCCCCCTCGCACTAGGCCCAGGTGTCCTTGGCCCCCCCCCTCCCCACCTGGAGGCACTCACAGCAGCTCTGCGTACTAGGCCCAAGTGTCCTTGGCCCCCCCACCTGGAGGCAAACACAGCAGTTATGCTGAGGCTCTGCAACAATATGTTGCAGAGTCAGATTGCCTGAAACTAAGCAAGGCCAAACAGGGAAGATATGGAAGAACAATGCTGAATAAAGCTGCTTTATGTATAGTTTAACAAATGATACAGAGAATCAGGGAACTAGCTGGGAACTGGATTGGCTGGCTATATGGATACTTGGGGCAGCTTGCTATTGGATAAGTATGCTGGGAAAAAGGATGTACAAAAGCCTGTGTAACTTCCTGCTCTGTGTGCAGGATTTGAGATTTTATTCTCCCTGTACCTTTTTACAGCTGCAAATAAACTTTTCTGCTTCTCCACCCCCTTGTGATTATTGGGTGTACCACACCGGGTAACGAACCACTCAAGTTGTTGTTCAGCCTCTTGGCACTGGGTGCCGGCAACACCCAGGTGACCTGATTAGCCTGTCTTAATTGATTCTAGCAGCTCCTTGATTAGAACACCTACAGCTAATCAGCCTGTCTGTCTTAATTGTCTCCAGAAGATTCCTGATTGTTCTGGAACCTTCCCTGTTACTTCGAGGAGCGGTGGGCGCTGTCCGGGGTTCTCTGCTCGGTGACCCCGTCCGGTTCCCTCCGTCTGACCCTCTGATTGAGGGAAAGAGCGAGAGCCGCCAGTCACAGCCGTTAGTTGCTGTGAATACCATCATTATTGTCTTCTAGGAGGGGTCCTATAATACATGGGTGTACCTCCCTCCCTCCCAACCACCCACCCCGCAGCCGTGCCCATCTTGTCGGGCACTCTCAGGAGAGGGAGGGTCGGTGACCCTGGGCGCGGCACTAGGTAACTCGAGAGGGTGGAAGACCACGAGTGTCGAGGAAGCCCCCCCGCTCTAGGCCACCAGGTAACTCAGGAGGGTGGAAGACCACGAGTGTCGAGGAAGCCCCCCCGCTCTGGGCCTGGGCTAACCTGAACACCTCTCCCTCCTGAAAGCTGTTGTGTTATACCTTATGATTGCGTTGTTTTGTTGCTAAGTTTTTTTTTTATCCTTTTGTATTCTTTGTAATTGTTACAAATAAATTTCCTTTCTGTTTCAAAAAAAAAAAAAAAAAAAAAACCTTCCCTGTTACTTCGAGGAGCGGTGGGCGCTGTCCGGGGTTCTCTGCTCGGTGACCCCGTCCGGTTCCCTCCGTCTGACCCTCTGATTGAGGGAAAGAGCGAGAGCCGCCAGTCACAGCCGTTAGTTGCTGTGAATACCATCATTACTGTCTTCTAGGAGGGGTCCTATAATACATGGGTGTACCCCCCTCCCTCCCAACCACCCACCCCGCAGCCGTGCCCATCTTGTCGGGCACTCTCAGGAGAGGGAGGGTCGGTGACCCTGGGCGCGGCACTAGGTAACTCGAGAGGGTGGAAGACCACGAGTGTCGAGGAAGCCCCCCCGCTCTAGGCCACCAGGTAACTCAGGAGGGTGGAAGACCACGAGTGTCGAGGAAGCCCCCCCGCTTTGGGCCTGGGCTAACCTGAACACCTCTCCCTCCTGAAAGCTGTTGTGTTATACCTTTTGATTGCGTTGTTTTGTTGCTAAGTTTTTTTTTATCCTTTTGTATTCTTTGTAACTGTTACAAATAAATTTCCTTTCTGTTTCAAAAAAAAACCTTCCCTGTTACTTCGAGGAGCGGTGGGCGCTGTCCGGGGTTCTCTGCTCGGTGACCCCGTCCGGTTCCCTCCGTCTGACCCTCTGATTGAGGGAAAGAGCGAGAGCCGCCAGTCACAGCCGTTAGTTGCTGTGAATACCATCATTACTGTCTTCTAGGAGGGGTCCTATAATACATGGGTGTACCCCCCTCCCTCCCAACCACCCACCCCGCAGCCGTGCCCATCTTGTCGGGCACTCTCAGGAGAGGGAGGGTCGGTGACCCTGGGCGCGGCACTAGGTAACTCGAGAGGGTGGAAGACCACGAGTGTCGAGGAAGCCCCCCCGCTCTAGGCCACCAGGTAACTCAGGAGGGTGGAAGACCACGAGTGTCGAGGAAGCCCCCCCGCTCTGGGCCTGGGCTAACCTGAACACCTCTCCCTCCTGAAAGCTGTTGTGTTATACCTTTTGATTGCGTTGTTTTGTTGCTAAGTTTTTTTTTATCCTTTTGTATTCTTTGTAACTGTTACAAATAAATTTCCTTTCTGTTTCAAAAAAAAAAAAAAAAAACCTTCCCTGTTACCTTACCCAGGGAAAAGGGACCTACGTAGCCTGCTCTCCTGCTGCTGCCCTCTGGCCTGGGCTTTCCTTGCTTTTTGCCCCTGCTTTCGGCTTCCCCCCTGACCGGGCCAGACGCTCTCCCCTCTTTCTTTTCTTTTTGTTGTTTTTTTTCTCTTTCTCTGCTGTTCCTAGAGTGCTGGCCGGCTGCCAGCCGGCTGTTAGCCCCGCCCCGCCTACCCTCGGACACTGCTGCTGCTCCAGCTGAAACCCCCCACCCCGAGAGTGGGGGGGGCCTGCCGACCCGCTTCCCTGAAGCGGGGGAGTGGAAGGACCCAGCCCCCAGACCCAGCCGCTTGCTGTTTGTCTGTGGATCCGTCTCCTGTCGAGAGGACTCTTATCACTTGCTCCGGCATTTCTGGAATGCAAAAAAGAAAACCTGGAACAAACAAAGAAAAAGCAGTCCACTAGAGGAACACCGCCCAGGGAATCTACAAATCGCCGTGGAGGAGGCCTAAGACTGAGTAACTTTCGAACTGTGCTCTCACGTGGGGGGAGGCCTTGACTGTGTCTTGACTGTGTCTTAACTGTGTTTGTAGGGACACGGGGGGTGTGGCATGGAGCTGCCCCCCGATCCATCTGTGTCCTCCCAACCCCCACAATACGATCTTCACCCCCCCAACTCTACCATCTTTGCTGGCTAACATCTGCCTCTGGACTCAGCTGCTCGCCCTGATTTCACTGTGGGCTAGAAGCACCAGCCAACCAAACAGGACTCTCTGGACAAGCGTATGGTGGTTCATGTGCCCCCCCCCCGAATTGTCCACCCCACAGCTTGTCCCTTTCTACCTGACCCCAACTCCTGTTAATCACCTGCCACCGCCCCTGCTGGGGCATCGGCAATGGAGGGCACCGGGGTGACCTCCGCCACGGCCATGCCCATCGCTTCCCCACATTCTAGGGAACCCCCCAGCTGGCGGGAAAGGCCAGGGCAAGAAGAAGGGGAAGGGCGACGCTAAAACCACGGGGCCCCCCATGGCAGGGGCCACCCCCACTGCTGCAGTCCCACCACCGACCATGGCGTCCTCCCCGGCTACCCCCTCCACCAGCTCTGCAGCTGTCCCTCCCTCAGCCCCCAGGATGTATGCCTGGACGGCGGCAGCCCCCCCGCCTGCCGCCTCATCATCTCTCCCGCCCACCATCTCCACCACCATCAATAGCGGCCGGGGCCCCTTTCCCACCATGACAAAGAAGCACGGTGTCTGATGCCTTCTGGTGCCCGCCTCGCCCCACGTTGAGACCTACATGCGGGCGTTGGCGAGGGTGGTGGGGCCCTCGGCCATTGTGGCGGCCTCCAAAATGTATGGGAAGGTCGTTTTCTTCTTGGCATCGGAGGCTGCTGCCCAGGAAGCGATGGAGAGGGGCCTGGCAGTGGGGGGTGGTGTTTGTCCCCCTAGAGCCACTAGAGGACCTGGGCATCCACCTGGTCCTGACCTCTGTCCCTCCTTTTCTCCCCAATGCTGCCTTGTTACCCGCCCTTTCCACCCTGGGGAAACCTGTTTCTGTTATCAGCCCTCTCCCGTTGGGCTGCAAGGACCTCACCCTTCGTCACATCTTTTCCTTCCGCCGGCAAGTGCAGCTTCTACTGCCGTCGGCGGCGCGTGATGGAGAGGCGCTCGAGGGGTCCTTCCTAGTCCCCCACCAGGGGGCCCGTTACCGGGTGTATTTCTCCATGGGGGAAGCCCGGTGCTACCTCTGCCGTGCATCAGGGCATGTCCGGAGGGACTACCCCTTAGCCCGGCAAGGAGGGGCATCTGGGATCCCCGAGACCCGGCAGGACATCGGCCCTGTCATTGCCGCTGCCCCTGGCCGCCCGATACCTGAACCCGCCCCTCCTCCTCTTCGGACCACCGCTGCTCCCACTCAGCCCCAAGGGGCACCTCCCCCACAACGCCCAGATGAGCGGGAGGCTCTGGTGGGGCCTATAGAGGAGGGTGTGGCAGAGATACCACCAGGCATGGGAAGAGCCTGCCCCAGGGAGAATCCTCCCTCCCTTATGCCGCCCCACCATCCCACCCCTAAGTCCCTGAGCCATCGCCTTTACCCACTGACAGGACCCCTGCTAACCAACCCCCAGATGATGCCATGGAGGGTTGGGCCCTAGTCCAGGGGAAGCGAGGCAAGCGGAAGGCTCGAGCTCCGCCTCATTTACCCGAGGCGGAGGCCCCCTGGAAGACCAGGAAGGGGGGCACCGATGCCGAACCTTCCGCTTTGCCCACAAGTGCATCCCATCCACCGGTGTCAGCCGGGAAAGACGTGGTAGCACCGGAGCGTAGTGTCTCCCCTCCACGGGAGACCCTGCCGTCCTAGACCCTTGAGGAAGCCCCTTCTGTCCTGACACTACCCGAAGCCCCTGTGAACCCTGAGGCAACCATCGGGGCGGGTGCCAGCGGGGAGAACCCCGGAGTGACGGAAAGTGTCCTCTCTTCCATGTTCGAGGAGATTGAGGCCCTAGATCTGACCCCGGTTGCCCGGGGGAGGACGACCTTTTGCCAGCAAACCTCGATTTGGGCGACTTCACTCCACTCCTCTTTTCCCCATGCTCCCTCCCCCTAACTACTGCTTCTGCTCCCACCTCCGAGGAGCCCCTGGACTCCTTCATCGACCTGGCCGCTGACAGCACCCCGCTGACGACCACCGAGCCTGCTCAGGTGGCAGCCAGCGCCACGCGGCCAGGACACAAGTTGCCAGGGGCACCCCCCGTTGGTGCGGAGCAATCGCCTTCCTTCCTAGGTGGGGACCCAACAGAAGATAATCCACCTCGTGATGCTGTGGCCGCTAAATCCACCATAGAGCCCCCACCCGGTATCACTGAGAGCTCCCTCCCTACCCCTTTAACCCTCGAGCCTGATCGGGACACACCACCATCCAGCTACTTGCCTCCCGAAACCCAGAACCTCGCCTCTGCCCCTGCCCCTATCCAGTCTACCTCCTGCGATGTTATCGCTGCCCCTGGGGCTGTCTCTTTCCCTTTTCCAACCGATGACCCCCAGGGAGCGGCCTTTGTGTTCTCCTGCCCCGACCCATTAAGGGCTGCTATTTTCCCTCCACCGCCCCCTATCGCCCCAGGGCTTGAGGCGGGCCTAGAAGCTCCAGCCCATCAGGCACCCCGTCAGGGGTCTACACCCTGCTTGCCCATTTTAGTGGGCCACAGGGCTGCACCAAGGGCGCCGCCGGGGAACAACTGGGAAACTGTAACTCCACCCCACCATGAGCTGCGAGGAGAGCTGCAGAAGTTTTTAGAGGCTGTCTGTGGCTCCTGCAGCAAGGTACAACTTGCTCTCCAGCGATGGGGGGACTTTTTTCAAATCCTCCGGGCCACAAGGGCCCTCATGGGGGAAGGTAAAGGGACGGAGAAGCAGGATGCCGTGGCCTACTGGCGGGTCCATATCTTCCGTGACCAATTACTCACCTAGGAGATGGGTCAAGGACTGTTGCGCGGCCCACTGCGGGATGCGAGCAGCCCTGCCAGTGAGGATCCCCCCCGGCCCTCCCCATGACACCTCTCATCATCGCAACATTGAACACGCGGGGTTGCAGGATGGCTCTCCGCAGGTCCCAAGTGCTCTCCTTCCTTCGGGAGGGAGGGTACTCTGTGATTTTCCTGTAGGAGACCCATACGGATCCGAACGCTGAAGATAGTTGGCGACTGGAGTGGGGGGATAGGGTCTACTTTAGCCAAGCCACTGTTTCGCAGGCTGGAGTGGGGACCCTGTTCTCCCCTGACCTAATGCCCGAGGTGCTAGGGGTCGCCGAGGCCGTGCTGGGTCGCCTGCTGCACCTCCGGGTCCGTATAGAGGGGCTCGTGGTTAACCTCGTTAATGTCTATGCCCCGACGTCGGGCCCGGAGCGGCTGCAATTCTATCAGCAGGCGTCCACCTCCCTCGGCACCTTAGATTCTCACGAGTGCCTGGTCCTGGGAGGGGATTTTAATACTACCCTCGAGGAGCAAGACCGCTCAGGGACCGAGCAGAGCCCGGCCGCCGTGGACACCCTCCGGGAGATAGTTGAACATCACTCCCTAGTAAACATCTGGCATGACCACCACCCAGATGACACTTCCACGTTCACCTTTGTCCAGGTGGAAACCCATTGGTCGAGCCACTCCCGGTTGGACTGCATTTATTTATCACGCTTCCATCTCTCACGAGCCCACTCCTCCAGCATTCGGCTGGCCCCATTTTCTGACCATCACCTAGCCACCATGACAGCCTCCCTCTGTGCGGAGAGGCCGGGGCTGGCCTACTGGCATTTTACCAACAGCCTGTTGGAGGATGAGGACTTTGTGACGTCCTTCTGGGAATTCTGGCTGGCCTGGCGAGGGCAGCAGCGTGTCTTTCCCTAGGCGCGGCGATGGTGGGACCCGGGGAAGATGCGCGCCAGGCTTTTCTGCCTCGACTACACCCGGGGCACCAGCTGACGGAGAAATGCGGCGATAGAGCAGTTGGAACGGGAGGTCTTAGAGCTGGAGGCGTCTGGCCGCCAACGCCAAGGACCCGCTCCTCTGCGGAGTGTGCCAGGAGAAGCAGGAGGAGCTCCGGGCCCTTGAGGACCATCGGGCCCGGGGTGCCTTTGTTCAATCCCGCATCCGCCTCCTTCGGGAGATGGATCGCGGCTCCCGCTTCTTCTATGCCCTGGAGAAAACGAGAGGGGCCAAGAAACACGTCACCTGCCTCCTGGCAGAAGACGGCACCCCCTCACGGAACTGGCGGAGACATGCAGGAGGGCCCGAGCCTTCTACGCAAGTCTTTTCTTCCTGGATCCGACCGACCCTGGTGCTTGCAGAGTGCTCTGGGAGGAGCTCCCTACGGTCAGCGTGAGCGACCGAAACCGGCTAGAGTTGCCTCTGTCTCTGGCCGAGTTCTCGGAAGCCCTCCGTCGTATGCCCACTAATAAGTCTTCAGGCATGAACGGGCTGACCATGGAGTTCTACCGCGTGTTTTGGGACGTCCTCGGCCCAGACCTAGTCACTGTCTGGGCCGAGTCTCTGCAGAGCGAGGTCCTCCCTCTTTCGTGCATGCGAGCTGTGCTCGCCTTACTGCCGAAGAAGGGGGACCTCTGCGATTTACGAAATTGGCATCCTGTCTCGCTCCTCAGCACGGACTACAAAATCGTAGCGAAAGCAATCTCGCTGCGGCTAGGGTCTGTGCTGGCAGATGTGATCCACCCAGACCAGACCTACACCGTCCCGGACCGCAGTATCTTTGATAACCTATTTCTGGTTCGGGACCTTTTGGAACTCAGGCGTAGAGACGGTCTGTTGTTTGCCCTCCTGTCCCTAGATCAGGAGAAGGCGTTCGATAGGGTGGACCACGGGTACCTCCTGAGCACTCTGCGAGCGTTTGGCTTCGGACCCCAGTTTGTGGGTTTTCTCCGGGTGCTGTATGCCTCCACAGAGTGTCTGGTTAAGCTCAACTGGACCCTGACCGAACCGGTCAGCTTTGGGCGAGGAGTACGGCAGGGGTGCCCCCTCTCGGGCCAGCTGTACGCTCCGGCGACCAAGCCCTTCCTCTGCCTCCTCTGCAGGAGGTTGACAGGGTTGGTGCTGTGGGAGCCGGCTGGTCCTGTTGGCGTACGCTGATGACGTGCTCCTCGTGGTCCAGGACTTGGGTGACTTGGCACGGGTGGAGGCTTGCCAAGCCATCTATTTGGCAGCCTCCTCTGCCCGGGTCAACTGGGTCAAGAGCTGTGGCTTGGCGGTAGGAAAGCTTCCCTCCCACCCACGCTTCAGACCATCCGGTGGAGCACGGGTCTGCTGCTCTACCTGGGCGTTTACCTTTCTGCCACGCTTCCCTCTCCGCCGGAGAACTGGGAAAATTTAGAGCGCAGGGTGATAGAGCGGCTCCGGAAATGGACGGGACTACTCCTATGTCTCTCCCTTCATGGGACAGCGCTGATGCTTAATCAACTAATCCTGTCCAAGCTCTGGTACCGGGTCAACACCCTGGTCCCCGCCCCGGGTTTCCTGACCAACCTCCAGACATCGATTCTGGGGTTCTTTTGGTCAGGAATGCACTGGGCCCCTGTAGGGGTTCTTCATCTACCCCTGAAGGAAGGAGGACAGGGAATGAAGTGTCTGCACACTTAGGTCTGCGTCTTCTGCCTCCAGGCCCTACAGAGGCTCCTTTATAGTGCAGGCAGTTCAGCGTGGAGCATACTGGCGCACGCCATCCTGCGCCGCATCCGAGGACTCCAATATAACCGGCAGCTGTTTTATCTCTGTTCAGGAGGTCTTCTGCGAGACCTCTCCAGGCTGCCGGTCTTCTACCAGGACCTCCTCCGGACTTGGAAAAGGTTTTTAATGACCAGGTCCGTGGCGGCCACTGAGGGGGCAGATCTCCTCGCGGAGACCCTGCTATACAACCCCCAGTTCCATGTGCACGTGGCAGAGTCCTGCTCGGTGTGCCAGAGCCTGATCCTGGCAGAAGTCATGAGAGTCGGAGACCTCCTGAACTATGACTGGGGAGACTGGCTGGATCCCCTGACGCTCGCTCAGCGCATGGGGCTCTCCAGACCTCGTACCCCCCGGCGCAAACTTCAGGAGGTGAAGGCTGCTTTGCCGCCCGCTACTCGAGCTTACCTCGACCGGGTCCTGCTCGCAGGCACGCCCTGCCCACCCTCTATCCCAGGCCCGCCGGACCTTTTAATTGGAACCCTGCCCTGCAGATCCAATCGACCCCCTCACCACTTTACGGCGAGCCGGCTGCATGAACTGCAGCCAGTATGCTTCCAAACCTCACCAAGGAAACATCATTACATGCTCGTACTCCACACCCTTCACGCCCTCACCCTAGTGTCCTACCCCGACATAGAGTGGCGAGACCTTCTGCCACCTTTGGAGGGTGAGCAGCCCCGGTGGGCCAGCCTATATTCCACCTTGGTTCCAAGGCCCATCGGGGATATCAGTTGGCAGCTCCTTCACAGAGCTGTGACCACGGGCACGTACTTGGCGTGGTTCAACCCCATCCCAGATACTTGTCCATTTTGCGGTGTGAGGGAAACCCTGGTGCACATATATTTGGAGTGCGCCAGGCTGCAGCCCCTGTTCCGGCTCCTCACAAATCTTTTATTATGTTTTTGGCTGAATTTTCCCCTCGTCTTTTTATTTATGCACTCCCCATCCATGGCCTCACAAAGTCGTGGGATCTCCTAGTTAACCTCCTCCTGGCCCTGGCTAAAACGGCCATCTATAAAACCAGAGAGAGGAGGTTAGCCGATGGAGTTTCCTGTGACTGTGGGGCCGTTTTCCGATCCTCAGTCCGTTCACGTATCTGGGCGGAGTTCCTCTGGGCGGCATCCACTGACTCCCTTGATGCTTTTGAGGAGCGGTGGGCTCTGTCCGAGGCTCTCTCCTAGGTGTCCCCATCCGGCTCCCTTTGTTTTGACCCTTTGATTGGGGGAGAGAGTAAGGAGCCCCAGCCATTGCTGCTGCGGACACCACCACCTTAGAGGGGTCCTTTCACATGAGGGTGCATGTGGCCCCCCCGCGGGTTGTACACCCCACAGCGTGCCCCTTTTGTTGGGTGCTTTCAGAGGAGGGAATTGTTGGTGACACTCGTGCATGACGCCAGGTAACTCGAGGGGGTGGCAGACCTCGAGAGTCGATGAAGCCCCCTCGGTCTGGACCACTAGGTAACTCAGAAGGGTGGACGACCATGAGAGTCGAGGAAGCCCCCCGCTCTGGGCCCAGGCAAGCTTGAACACTTCCCTCCCCTGAAGCTAATGAGAAAACAATTGTGATTGGTTGCTGTGTTACACATTGCATATGCTGTTGTTTTGTTTTGTACTTGTGTTATGCAAATAAAAAAACACTTTTGCTTAAAAAAAAAAATTACTCTCCTATAGCTGTCTAACCCGACCCTGTCACATTGGATAAACATGTAATATTTGTATTGATTTATGTAATGTGTGTAATTTTTCTCTCTTTCACAATATTTAATAAAAACCTCAAAGAATCAGGAATTAATAAAATTACTCTCCTATAGCCATCTGGCCTGACCCTGTCACAATAGGTAAACATGCAATGATTCCTAAAACTTATCGAAATGCATAAAATTTCAAAGTTTCAAACTGCATTTTTCATATCTCACTTTTGGGAAGAAAAAAGAAAAAGAGAAAAGCTCCATCTCTAAAGTTTCACGAGGAAGTGCTGTTAGAATTAAGAGAGCACTGACCCAGCAGAAATGCTTAACCTAAGAGCCCCTTAAGAAATCACCATTTTATCCTCAATATGCAGAGTCTGATTACTGTATTTAAGCAGTGACATATTCACAATCTGTATGGAAACAGAAGTAACTGGAACCAAAACAGCTTGAGTAACCTACAAAGCAATCTAACAGGCAAGAAACTTTTTATTCAGTTCTTAACTGAATGAAAACAGAAAGGATGTCAGGATTTTGCAAAGCAGACGGTTATAGAAGAGGAGATAATGTGCAGAGCTTAAATATTCTGTTAACTAGGCTGAACACATGTAGAAACTAATTGTCATATTCCATTAACCTAATTTTTTCTACATAAGCAATACCCCCTTGGCCCATCCTTTGCCCCTTGACTTACTTGCCTACGATTTCTTTCTACTCTGATTAGACATGTTCTGCTGTGGTCCCTCTGCTAAGACGATTCACTTTCATGGTTCACAGAATAAATGGAATGTTCACTCAAATGTTTATTTTTTAGTAATATCCTAATTACCAACCTGAGATCGGCCCTTGAAAACAGAGAGGAAAACTCATTATTTATCTGGACGTCAGCTGTGTGGGATTCCTGTTTAACTTCTGTCCAACACCCAACAGCAATAGTAAAGGTGGATGCTGGCATTGGCATGGTCACATAATAGTACCAACTTAAGAGACCTATGAGTAAAAAAAGCAAATTACCTTCTAGGTTAGAGAACAATTTCCCAGAATTTGAATTTCAATGCAGTTGAGATTTTGAGCCAAACCTCTCCTCCCACCTCCTCACTGGTTTTTTTTTTTTTTGTTCAAGAAGGAATGAACTTGTTTTTATTCAGGCACACTGTTTACTACATGATAGTTATATCTTACTTACCTTGGAGATTGAAAGGGACATTAGCAAATAATATAGACCTAAAAACTTACATTCACACTGCTAGCCTCAGATTCTAGGCACCAACCAAAAATTAAATCTAGCATTGTAACAGTATGATGGTAAATCTCATGAAAACATTCTACACCAATGGTCCAACACACTCAATCTTACCATCATGAGTGGAGTCAAATAGGATCCTTAGGTCCTCTAAGAAAGGACATTTTTTAACGTAAAAAAAAATTGATTGCAGTCCTTTAACAATAGCCTTGCATAATGCTGTTTTTGTCTTAACAGTATAGTTTGTTTACTTCAGATTGCAAACTCCTTAGGGGAAGGACCATGTTTTCAGTATGTTCTGCACAGCCCAGAGCACACTGTTAAAGTCTAATAAAAAACAGTAACACTTATGATCCCTGCCTGGCAATCTGAAATGGTCCAATGCATCAGCACGTCAATGAGAAGTCAAGAATCAGATTCAGTTTTGGTGTGAGTGCTGAATTTGGCCCTATGGGACCATCTGGGAGCTGAGGAGACGGAAAAAGGAAGTGAGTTTACCAGAGGAAGATCAGCTTAGTATAGAGGGACAATTAAGCAGAGTCCATTTAGAGAAGTGGGAGAAAGTTGTTTTGGGGAGCCATGAAGTTTTTATGGATTTAACCTACATACAGGGTCTTTTTTTTTCTTTTGCCTAGCTATTTTTCTGTTATTGTTAAAGGCACCTTAGGCACACATGCAAGGACTCAACTCCTTTTCTTTTTGCGAATACAGACTAACACGGCTGCTACTCTGAAACCTGCCATTTATAAATACAGTTACCACAGCTGCATACCCAAATTGGGTGATTTCATATGCAGCAGTCTAATTAGATACCTGCATGTGTATCTGATTTGTGAGTAAAGCAGTCATGGTAATTTTGAATGCTAACATAGGCATACAACTGCAGGCCAACCTCAAGCCTTTTTTTTTTTTTAAATAGTCTTTGGGTTACAATTATGGAGCCCTACCATTTTTTTTTTTTAAGAAAAATCTAAGGAGAAATAATCTGCCACTGCCTGGTCCTAGTAGCCAGGCCAGGTACTAGCAAATACAAGAGGCAAATCTCCCCCTCAAGGCAGAGAGAGACTCCAGACAGTAGAAACAGAAGCACTAGCAGCCAAATCGGGGGTGGGTGGCGGGAAGGAATGGACGACGAGGAGTGGGGCCAGCCAGGGCCACCCCTCTCCACAGCACCCTCCTGGACCCCGAACTGTGCATGGGAAACCTACACACACACACTCTGGGAGCACTAGGAGTGGTGCCCTCTCCCTTGTGGCCTGGGGAAGCGGGTGAGGGGAATTGCAGAGACTCCATTTGTAAGAACATAAGCGGCCAAAGCAGGGATCACTGAATTTTCAGAGAACTTTCTACCTTTGTCTGGACTTTCTCTGGCCTGTGCTGACTGACTGTTTATTCTAGCCCTCCCCCTCCCCCACAGTCTCTTCACCTCAGCTTCACTCCACACCTACCCCTCTTAGCCTCTTCTCCCTGACCTTTCCTTTTCTTTCCATCCCCTTATCCCCTTCTAAGTAAACCCACCTAAATAAATAAATAACATGGAATTAATGTGACATTTGCCACCATCACATTTTCACTCTGTTTGTGGATCCTGCCCCTTCCTTCACCCTGTCTTGTTTATTTAGACTGTAAGCACTTCAGGACAGGGACCGTCTACTACTCTGTGTCTGCACGGTGCCTAGCTCAATGGGGTCCCATTCTCACTTGGCCCAGAGACACTGCCTTAATAAATATGAATAATAATATCCCAACCCCATGTCTGTACAGGGGTGGTGGGGGATGAAATGGTGTTCTGTAGTGTATCTCTGGGCCCTGCATGGTGCTGCAAGGCCACCACTGGGCATCGTGTCACAAGTCAGATGAGCACTTCCCTGCGTGACCACTGGGAATTTTGCCCCCACCTGCTTGTGCAGTAGAACTCCACCAGTCCCACTGCAAATGGAGCCTCCACAGAGGAAAAGACAGGATTTGACCCTAAATATATGCACACTCAAAATGCCAGATTAGGGATCCCCACCACAGAAAAATACATGAGCTGCTCTTGTTGGCTCTGAATCACAAGTTAAACATATAAGATTCCCAGAGCTTTGCTGACCTCACAGATAACATTGATATGTGAACAGAGACTGCCATGTTCACAACTACATAATTAGAAACAAAGAGGAAATAAATTATTACTGCCAAAGGAAAAATGTTTTGAAATCCCAGCCTGTGGAAGCTGAAAACCAGCCATGGCAGGCACAAGCCCATGTATGGGAAGAGGCCATCCAGGGAAGTACCATTTATTTTATTATTTCAAAAGGTTGATGTTGAGAGCTCCAGTAATGTAAACTGTGGCCACGCCTGCCCACAATGAATCCAATGGGAGCTTTTGCCATGGACTTCAACGGGAACAAGAGCAGACCTGGAGGCAGCGTAACACAATACTTCACTGTGAGTAGCATCTGTCACATAAACAATATTCCAAAATGCTCCATACAGTTCACATAAAGAGTGCAACTTCCAGGTCAAACAATAGAAAAGGAAGAAAGACAGGAATGGGAGAAAGTGATGTATTTTCAGCTGAGTTTTGAAACAAGACTGAGAGTCAATGAGGCAGGGAGACAGAAAACTGTTCCAGACGGCAGCGGGTGAAGGCTCCTTCTCCTATAAAGAATAAGGCTCTCACAACAGTAAGGAGATTTCCTAACAGGAAAGAGAGAAGGCCAGTGATGGACAAAACAGAGTGAGGAAGAGGAGCATAGTAAGAAACAAATTCAGTGAGGCAGACTCGAGTAAGCAAGACTGTGAAGTGTTTTTAAAAGACGAAGGCAATTTAAACAGAATGCTGAAATGAAAGGGAAGACAGCTTAGCAATCTAACGTGGTGGTGATATGTTTATGTTGCTTCTTAGGTGAGAGGAGATGGGCAGCAGTATTCTGCATATGCTGGAGTGTCGAGAGCTTTGACTTTTGTAGTTTTATTTTACCACCCTCCACATCAAGAGGGGGGCAAAGCATTCCGCCCTGAGTGAATCACACAGTCTGAGGGCCAACAAACTTCACAAAGCTAGAAGATCAGCAGCAAGTAAGAGGGCAGGGGGCCTTCAAAACAAGCACCAAATTGGGACTGAAGGGCAAAAATAAACTTTTTCTCTCTTCACATGAGCTTTCAAACACCTATAGATTCATATTTACAAAATTCAGCACCTTCTTCTCCCTTATCCCACATGCCCTTTCTTTGTGCAGGTTCTGTAGAAACCATGCCTACGCTGGACATCCCCATCACTCCACCCTGAGGCTCCTATTACGCTTATAGGTGCTGCTGAACCCCAGTCCACTGCTCACAAGGCTGACAGGGGTCTCATGTACTTGTAGCCCAGAATGGACTGAATTGACAAGAAGTCTCAGAGCATACTGTGAGGCGAATGAGGTTTCACCATCGTGGTTCCTGACGTTTCCTGGTGACTGAACTGGCCTTTATGCAGGTAGTGCTTCCTGCCAGTAACCAACATGAACAGCTGTTACTGGTAGGAGAGATAATTTGTTTCTCAGGTTTTCTTCTTCCTCCCTTCACTCTTACTTTCTCATTTTCTTCCTTTTTTTTAATGTCTGTCACCTGTTCTAACTTTTTTTCTTTTTGTCCCTCCTAATTCCTCTGTCTCCCCTCTTTCCCCTGCGCTTGCTTTCTTCTTCTCCCTTATCTTTCCTCTCCTCCCTTATCTTCAGTGTTTCCCTTTCTACTGATTCCTTTTGTGGCTCTCCTCTCTCTCTCACTCCAATGCCTTCATGTAACTCTCTTGGAAACAGCACCACCTATAGGGAAAGGGAAAGCAATGCATATGAACTCAGCACAGGGCTTCCTCCTTGTAGTGCAAGTAACACTCCACGTCACTGAAACATTTCTGTGCTATGTGAGGGCTCACTGGCAAGACAAGGAAAATAGCTGGCGTTTCCTGCAGAAAATGGAGGAAGAGCACCTGCCCCATAATTTCTGATTCCTAATCACCCATACACGTTATCCCATCCCATAGGTGAGAGGTTTTTTCGCAGGAGTAGGTGGGTGAGATTCTGTGGCCTGCGTTGTGCAGGGGGTCGGACTAGATGATCATAATGGTCCATTCTGACTTAATATCTATGAATCTATGAATCCCTAAAATCAGCTGTGCTTTAAAATTACTTATTTCCTATATGTACAAACAGATTGTAAAACCATAATACTTTTAAACAATTTTCCAGTAGGTTATTTTTGAAGATCCATTTCCCAATTGGACATTTGCTTCACAACTGTAAGACAAGTATTTACTGTATCATGCCTGATAGCTGCATAAATTGCGAAAACAAAAATCCTATTAAATAAAACTGCATATTTTCTAACTCACGTGTTATCTATTTAGGACTCAGTTAAAAAAGGCTGGAAAAGTGCAATCTATTTATAAGTGGGAAAAGAAAATTTTAAAAAGCAATTTATTTTTTGTATTTCAAATAATAACTATGAGATAATGACTTTGTTTCTTCATGCATATTAACTGTCTTTGAAATGGTTATAAAAACAGTTTTGAGTACCAATTCGTGCATTATAACTAAAATAAATATGAGTGTCAGTGTATCTTACCATCTGACCTAATAAAAAGGAATATTTTCTTATATTTATATAGCACTTTTCACCACAAATAATTCTTTAGTGTTTTAAATACAAACTGAGGTACATATTACACACACACACATACACAGGGTTACTTCATCCACCACTGAAATTCAGCCACTTCTGATGGGAAACACTATTATGTTTAGTAATGCATAAAACCATTACACAACACTTTCAGAAAGAAAGTGAAAAATAGCGTAGCAAAACAAAATGTAATTACCCAAATTATTATTTGTCTGGGAAATTGGGATTAAGAGCCTTGCCCATCAGAAAAGTTCCAAGACATCTTTAGTGACTTCTAGTGATCAGCACCTTGATTTCACATCTCATTTGGAAGACAGAGTAGCAGAGTGCCCCCTAGCACCTGAGTGCTGCAGTATTAGTTCAATACTCAGATACTCTGATAGGTTTCAGAGTAGCAGCCGTGTTAGTCTGTATTCGCAAAAAGAAAAGGAGTACTTGTGGCACCTTAGAGACTAACCAATTTATTTGAGCATAAGCTTTCGTGAGCTACAGCTGAGCTGTAGGTGCCACTAGTACTCCTTTTCTTTTTGCAGATACTCTGATGAATCAGCAAGAGCACTTGCTGCAGCACTTGTATCAGATGCATGTTGGAGATCTCCGACTCAACTACTGAACTGACCTAACCTGCTTAGCTTGTGAAATCTGACTTGAATGCAGAACAAGCTGCTGTGGTTGCAAGCTATGAAAGGGAAAGTAGGTGTTTCTCCATGGTCACATTTGTTCTCAGTAGTAACACTAATCTTGAATTAAATTATTTCTACATGGATTTAAGTGAATGAAAGGGGAGTGTGGAAATCTTACTACTTTAAAGGGAAAAAAATACCGAGCTATGTATACAACCCTGGATCATAGCAGCCCTAATGTGCTCAAGATACAGATGCTCAAAAATAAATCAAAATGGATCTAAAGGTGTTTTTTGATTAAAGAAGTTTGTGTACTGCAGGCATGTGGGATGGAAGAAACCAGTGTTAGCAGCTAAGTGTTGAATAACAAATCCACCCACCATCCAAGGCTAAATGACTTGGACACTTACTATCTCAAACACCCCTGAAAAAAACCTAGAGATCATAAGGCTTACAGAACACTTTGAATGTACCTGGAATTTATCAACTCTGTGAAAAACTTTTCCCATTCCAAACATTTCATAAAGTATGTACTACCATTTTCAAAAATACTTTCACACCTTATTAAAATGCCTCAGTATGTATGTATGCCTAAATGTGCAACATTTTGGGAGATTTATGATTATTGTTTTTTGAGAAACTGATCTGTCCCATCTGTATTTCTAAATGATAATAGTATGGGCCATATTTTTCAAAAAGGAGGCCTGCAAAAAATGTGTGTTCAACTGGGTGCACGCTTTTGCATATCCATTTACCAGAACTGCTATTCAGGAAACTATCCATTTGCATACACAATCAGCTAGTCTCTGTATGTAACCATGAAAATTGCACGTATACAAATGTAGGTATGCACCTGAGAGCACAGGTCTTCCTTTAAAAAATGTTGCTTTATTATGTCTGGTTGCTTTTCTTGTTGTCTGTTATTCATTTAAACTTAAACATTTTTTTAAAAAAAAAAGTATATCCAGCTAAATTGAATGGCTATTAAAGATTTTAGATTGTCTATATGCAAATCAAAATGCTTCTTCAGTCCTATAAGTGGTATTTACGAGGGCTGTCGATTAATTATTTTTTAGTCAATCGCATGAGTTAACTGCAATTAATCACAGTTTTAATCGCACTGTTAAACAATAGAATGCCAGTTGAAATGTATTAAATATTTTTGGAAGTTTTTCTACATTTTCAAATATATTTGATTTCAATTATAACACAGAATACAAAGTGTACACTGCTCACTTTATATTATTTCTGTTATAAATATTTGCACTGTAAAAATGATAAACAAAATAAATAGTATTTTTAAATTCACTTCATACACTTGTACTGAAGTGCAATCTCTTTATTGTGAAAGTGTAACTTACAAATGTAGATTTTTTTTTGTTACATAACTGCACTCAAAAACAAAACACAAAACTTTAGAGCCTACAAGTCCACACAGTCCTACTTCTTGTTCAGCCAATCGCTAAGACAAACAAGTTTTTTTATATTTAAAGAGATACTGCTGCCTGCTTCTTATTTACAACATCACCTGAAAGTGAGAAAGGCATTTGCATGGGACTTTTGCAGCCAGCGTTGCAAGGTATTTACGTGCCAGATGTGCTAAACATTTGTATGCCCCTTCATGCTTCGGCCACCATTCCAGACAACATGCTTCCATGCTGATGATGCTCCTTAAAAAAAATAATGCGGTAATTAAATTTGTGACTGAACTCCTTGGAGGAGAATTGTATGTCTCCAGTTCTGTTTTACTTGTATTCTTCCATATATTTCATGTTATAGCAGGCTCGGATGATGATTTAGCACATGTTCGTTTTAAGAACACTTTCACAGTAGATTTGACAAAATGCAAAGAAGGTACCAATGTGAGACTTCTAAAAATAGCAATAGCACTTGACCCAAGGTTTAAGAATCTGAAGTGCCATCCAAAATCTGAGCGGGATGAGGCGTGGAGCAAGCTTTCAGAAGTCTTAAAAGAGCAACATTCAGATGCAGAAACTACAGAACCCGAACCACCAAAAAAGAAAATCAACCTTCTGTTGGTGGCATCTGACTCAGATGATGAAAATGAACATACATCAGTCTGCTCTGCTTTGGATCGTTACCAAGCAGAACCCATCATCAGCATGCTCACTTGTCCTCTGGAATGGTGGCTGAAGAATGAGGGGACATATGAATCTTTAGCGCATCTGGCACATAAATATCTTGCAATGCCAGCTACAACAGTGCCATGCGAACTTCTGTTCTCACTTTCAGGTGACACTGTAAACAAAGCGGGAAGCATTATCTCCTGAAAATTGTAACCAAAATTGTTTGTCTGACCAATTGGCTGAAGTAGAACTGAGTGGACTTGTAGGCTCTAAAGTTTTACATTTTTATTTTTAATGCCGTTATTTTTTTTACCTAATTCTACATTTGTAAGTTCAACTTTCATGATAAAGAGATTGCACTACAGTACTTGTATTAGGTGAATTGAAAAATATGATTTCTTCTGGTTTTTACAGTGCAAATATTTGTAATAAAAAATAAATATAAAGCGAGCACTGTACACTTTGTATTCTGTGTTGTAACTGAAATCAATATATTTAGAAATCTAGAAAACACCCAAAAATATTTAAATAAATGATATTCTATTATTGTTTAACAGCATGATTAATCCCAATTAATTTTTTAATCACGCAAATACTGACCTTAGGAGTATGCAAAGACAGCTCAGAACTAACCCTGGGAAATTACCTCTGTGCAGTCATGCTTGGCACCACCTTACATTTGCTTTTCCCTTTACCCTGTGCATGGAGGCTGTGATGAAGAAGTGCAGCAAAAAACAAAGGGAAGACAGCACTGAGATATACCTTGCATAACTCTAAGCAGGTAGGCAGTAGTGAGCACTAGGAGCCATGCACTGGTCCCAAAAGAAGTGGAAATAAAGAAGATCTTTTATGGACAGTTGGCACCAAACTGAGATCATCAACTCATTTCACATTGTTCACCAAGCAGCTATGATATGGGTAACAACCCTCAGTCACTACCAGCCTTGCTAAACTGAACTGGCAACCTCAAACCAAAAATCTATATCCTGTTATCAGTGCCTTCAGCAGTCTGTGGGCTGATCTGCCAAATATTTAGCTGTAGATTGATTGAAACTAAGCCAATTAGTGAGCTGTGTGAAGTTTACACCCGAAAAAAACAGATGCCAGTATATTCCAGTGGATGAGGTACCAGATGGGAAGTTAGAACACCGAAGTACTCCCACCAGCTGTATGACTTTGGGCAGGTCACTTGGCCTCCCTGTACCTTAATTTCCCTCTCTATAAAATGGAGATAATAATGTGTACCCATCTTTGTAAACTACTTTCTGGCACTTTGCTAGCATCATTTTGTACAACACATAATTAAGAATATATATACTACACCTTCTTGAAGTTGTGCTGGTTCTGCTGAATTTTCACCACTCATTAAGACAACAAAGGAAGAAGCTGTTCGGACTGTGGTTTGCCATGTTGACATGGCAACCGGTGGCTCCTGACATGGAAAAAGGGCTCTGTTGTTTATTGGAGACCCCATTGTATAAACACATGGCCTATAGGGAGGGAAAAAAGATAAAAACAAGAGTGACATCATTGTTACTCTAAAACATGAAATAGTGAAGGCTGAGTAGAACTTCCCATTATAAAAAGAAATTCAAACCTACTAACTGGTTTTCAACATCTCACTTTGTCTGGGTTTCAACCTAACAGGATATGAACCAACCAAGATATCAAACCTTGAAGTTTTGCTTTTATCCATCCTAACAGATTAATTTATACGTAAGAGGCAGTAGAGAAAAAAAATAGCAGAGATATTCTCATCCTTTCTGCTCCCTTGCTCATGCCATGACCTTTGGACCTCAGGCAACAATTCCCCAGCCACTGGGAATTGTGAACCCAAGTGACCAATGTGAGTATTTCAGAATGACCACTAATACACTGTTGCCAACTCTCGCTATTTTATCATGAGTCTCACAATCCCTGGTGGTTTTTCTTTAAGCACCAACTACTAGAAACAAGTGACTATGTGACAATCTCGGTTTTCAACTACAAAAAAAAAAGTAAATTTACAAACCTCATAATTGCAGAGAAAAGCTTGAAAATGTGATCGAAGTGTGCCCTAAAGCAGAGGTGGGCAAATTATGGCCCCCGGGCCACATCTGGCCAGCAGGACCGTCCAGCAAGTCACTTAGACGGGGCGAGGGCGCCGTGCCCCCGGCCGCAGCGGGAAGGGGAAGCCCCAGCCCTGGGATGTTGAGCTGCCAGGGCCCAGCCACTACCTGGGGAGGAGAGGGCGAGTCCTGCTGGGGAGCCGGGGCTGCGCTGCTTCATCTGCGCACTGGCTGCTGCGCTGCCTTGTGCCACCCCTTATATTGGGGCTTCTCTGCGCAGCCGGGTGAGGGAGGGGGTAAAGCCCCTGCAGGCACTGGGAGAAGGTGACATCACTCCCTCCGCTTCCAGCGCCGCCTGTGAGCCGCAGCCCCACCTGAGCTTGGGGTGGCAAATTTTTTGCTTGGGGCGGCAAAAAACCTAGAGCTGGCCCTGTCAGGCAGGTCACTTACTCTCTAGAAGATACTCTTTGCACCCCAAAAAATCTCAGAAGTAGAAGACTAGTTAGTAGCCCTATAGCATCTGTGGGCAAAGGGGAAAGAGAAGGAGTAGAGGATGGTTCCAGGTACATGGAAACCACACAAAAACCACAGGATTGTAGGAGGAGAGCCCAGGTACTCCAGGGAAGAATTCCTATGAGAAAGGTAATGCTGATATTCAGATTTTTAGCCAGAGCCTTGGCACTGCTAAGACTGTTTTGCTCTGCTCCAATGATCTAAACCAGCCTCAAGAGGCCCTTGGAGGATTTCCCAGCATGAGGAACTCTTTGAGTGGTATAGCATGACTGTAGTGGCTTCCCTGCCAACCCACACTCTCAAACTCTGGCAAAGAGAAGACTAGGGGGTGCCTACCTGCTGGCAAACCCCAGCTGCTAAAACAGCCACTTAGGCCCACAGGTAGTCAGCAAAACATATGTGTTCCTACATGCTGGTGAACCCCAGCTGCTGAAAAACCCCTTGGACCCACAGGCAGTAGGCATAACATACAGCAGTTGAAAGCCACTATCCTTTACGCTGGGGTACCAGACTGCCACCAGCAGCTTAAAGCCTGGGATCTTACCCCCACTTTTGTGCCACACCCACACATACACATAAGCTGTACTGAGAACACAAAGCCCAGACCCCAGGATCTGGCCCTATACTCATATTCCAAATGTCCAAATGTCACACAGATATTAGGACATCTGAATTTCAGTATCATCTGAATATCAGCCTATTCTCTACTGGTTAATATACGGAGCTCTATAATTTGGTACATATACATTATTATTAATAATTAACTAATTAGGCTGGTACTCAGAGATCCCAACCAAAATTGGGGCTCCATTGTGCTAGGCATGGTAAAAACACATAGTAAGAATCAGTCTCTGCCTCAAAGAGCTTATAATCTAAATACACAAAACAAACGAAGGATGGGAGAAAAAAAAATAGAGGTACAGACAAGTAAAGTGGCTTGCACAAGGTCAAACAGCAGGTCAGTGGTAGAACTGGGAATAGAACCTAATCTCCAGGCTCCCAGTCCTGTGCTACTAATATGGAAAATAAATACAAAATAGCATATTGTGCATGTGCAGTTTCTAATTTTCAAATACCTCTACATATATATTAAATTGGCACATAAATATAGCGACAATTACATACAATTAGATCCTACATACAAAGGAAAGTCGAAAAGTTAGAGAAGGGTTATAATATTTGGTAAATCCAGGGTTTCCATTTTTTCCATAGCTGTTTTTATGCTATTTTTGTTCAGATATACTCAGAGCCCTCCCTTGGGTAGGGCGACTCGGGGCGACCGCCTCAGGCCCCGTGCTTTGGGGGCCCCGCCTTTTGATAAAATTGGGACTGTCCTGATATTTAGCCCTTTGTCCAGCATCCTGACCGATGTATGATTGGGACGCGATTTGTCCCAATATTCAGGTGAGGAGGTGGGTGGGGAGGTTAGGTGGGAGGCAGGCAGGTAAGCGGGGTGAGGAGGCAAGCGGCGGGCAGGTAGGTGAGGAGGTGAGGGTGAGGAGGCGGGAAGGGGGTGCAGAGGCAGGCGGACGGGTGGATAGTGAGGAGGAGAGCAGTGGTCGGGTGGCACATTGGACAGATGGCAAGGAGGCGAGCAGCAGGCAGCTTGATGAGGAGGCAAGCAGCAGGTGGGCGGATGGCGAGGAGGAGAGTGGTGGATGGGTCGGGGGGGTTTAGAGGGCAAGTGGCGGCCAGGCATGCCAGCGAAGAGAGGCTGATTTGTCCTGGGCCCCACGACCCGCTACGGACAGCCCTGGATATACTGAGTAACTTATCATTCCTAAACCAAATTTCTTCAAATATGTCAAAGTCTGCCATGAAAATAGCAACAGATCATACAAAGCCCTATTAAAGTTTGCGCGGGAACGTCAGAACAACAGTTACATCAGCTTCTTGTTAGATATTCATATATTCATGGCACAATCGCCTGGAGATTAGCTGATTGACAGGTTGGCACTAGCTGAGGTGTCAACTAACACTGAACTGTCTCATTCTGTCAGAGAGGGAAGAGTTTAGAAGATTTACAAAAAGGAAAACTCTGCCATGATTTACACAAAAATATTTTTTCTTCTTTCAGTGAAATTTTTAACCTGTTTTGTCCATATTTTTAGAAAAACAAAATCAAGCATTATTGGGTTCCTTCTATTCCTCTGAATCACGTTTTACTTTCTTTGCTATTTATTTTTCTATACTTAATATACATTAGAGACGTGTTAAAATGTCAGCAGTGTGATGGTGCTACACAATTACAGAGTATATTGTAGTTGGCAGTATTCCCCACTTTAGGTCAGGGCTGCTCAATTCCAGCAGATAAGTGGACCAGAAATACAGAATTTCGACCTGAAATGATGGTTCTGCACTTCCCTTACCGCATCAGGGAACTGCTATCTACACAGGATATGTCACATAGTGTCTATGTTAAATAACCATCAGTTCCAGACTGCTGTTATCAGATACCGATTTTTTTTAATTACCATTACCACAGCTAGTGAGAGACATGGCAATTCTCCTCCTTTCTGTCCTCCTCCCTAGCTCACCATCCTTTCTGTATCTCTCTTCTTCCTCTCTTAATATAGTCTCTTCTCCCTCTTAAAGTTCACATAGCCATCACATTTTCAAGTCACCCCCACACTTGGCCATTCTTTTTCTTCATAATTCCTTACCTCGGTAGCCTCAGACATTTATATGATCTATCTGACCCCACTCCTAACAGAAGTAGGGGGAGTTAGAGAACAGAAGAGAGATAAGCAGTTAGGCAGTCCAGTTCTCTGTGGCTCCTACCGTGATGTTACCACAGAGATTGAGTTACTATGGAAAGACAGGTCCCAGCAAAATGTAAAGGGCCTAAGGTTTGAAAAGGAAATAATAAAATAAATATGTATTGGGTGACCCACAATGGCCAACTTTATGACTGCTAGAACTTCAAACTCTTATGTATTTGGAGAGCTTGGAATATAGGACATGAGCTGCAACCCACCCAGATTCTGCTTCCAGAAGTGAGTGAGCAGTGACGATTGTGGTGGGAATCAGTCTGAGAGTTGCTTAGACTCTTGGGTTCTATTCACTAATCTTGCTTGTGTGCAAGGCTACCCTGTTAATTGCATTCCCTTTTTTGCGGTAATGAGTGGGAAATTATCCTAGTTAGAGATGTTTAAAAAGTGAAAACCTATTTTCATAAAAAAATTTCTGATGTTGTTTTAGTTTCAAAGTATTTGAAACTGATCCATTTTTCATTTTTAAAAATATGTTTCAGTATTTTTATATCCCCAATATTTGCATAGAAATCATTATCAAAAATATTACCAAAATACTGTGAATTCCTAAAACCCTCAGCACAGCATCAGAGCAAGTAAGATTATATTAGAGAACTTTCTAATCTAATTTGTTCCTTCTTCCTCTCCCCGATTCCATCTTATCTCTTCCTCTTCCCCTCCCTTTCTTTGGGAACAAAAGCTCATTGGCTGAATGCTTCTCCCTTTTCAGAAATCCACAATAAGCAGATACAGAAAATGAACACTTGGCTAGATTAGACAGATCTGAAGACAGTAATCTACCCAATAAGCAACTGCCAGACCTGCTAAGCCTCAGACTGGATTTTGAGGGCTATCATCAAAACCCCGGGGCACATTAGACACAAACCAGATTTTGGACCCAGTAGGGAGGAATATTTTACAGAACCAATCCAAACTTTCAAAATGTTTTGGTTCATAGTTTGGATTGGCTCTCATTTTATTTGAATCAGTATATCCCTTCTTAGATTTTTTTAAGTCTACTCAAAGTGTTGTTCCAAGCCTGGCCTATAACCATGACAATGTCTAACTGAATGATGGAAAAGAGCTATTTCTCATTTGGTGTACAACCCACAGACCTTCCTGCAGCCATATGGTAGCCTCTCAATTTCTTCAGAATTTGAGTTTTCTTTTTTAATAATGATTAAATTTCTATCCTCTTTTCTGGCTGTGAAGCCATCCTTCAGAATGCAAACCAATGAAATAGTGTCTGCTTGATTCTATAGATAGACTGCCCCAAAACACAGCTTATAGTTCTGAGTGTGCACTGCCTCCGTATAAAGATCTCTCAACAGTCCTGGGTTGTGTGGGACCAACTGGCTTTGACCTACAAAATACCCTGACCCAGCTGAAGCCACTCCTGTCCTGCAGGCCTGACTGGGCTCAGCTCCCCAGCACAGGCCTTGAAACTTGGCCCCTGGCACATACAGTTGCAGGTCCACTCACTCAAATCTGGCTTGGCAACCCACCTCTCCCCCACATCAGGGGCACTGGGCCAAACCTGAGTGGCATTACAACCAGTGCATCAGGGACCAAGCCCAGTCAGCCCCATGGGACAGGAGCTGCAACGCTGCCTCTGTGGGGTAAGTACAGGGCAAGCTCGCTTTGAAACCACAACTCTGGTGCCTTCCACCCCCACAGGGGCAGAACCTCCCCCAGCTTTATTAACTTTAAATGTTAGGAGGTATGCATATATTTCAACAATGTTTTAACTCGGAACCGTGATGATAATGTCACGTGTCTAATCAGTCAGAAACTACTTCTTGACTATTTAAGAATAATAATAATAATATATGCTGAAATATGTTACTTACAAGTATCTAAAATATTAAAATTAGGAGTGGAGCAGAGACCTTTGGCTGCAAATGCCAGGAGAGCAGAAGATAGTCATGGGCCTTTGTCTGCAGCTCCCACAAGACCAGAGGTCTTGGGTGCAGTCATGAAGAGAAACAGAATGTCTTTTCTGTTTTCAGATTTCCCAAGTGTTTCAGTTATCCCTATGCTGAAAAATCCAGACAGGCCTTAAAATTAATTTGATGAAAGGTTCAGACACTTTCAAAGGGACAGAAATATGTTTGCAAACACATCACAAACTGAACCCAAAAGACGAGATGAACAAGATTTATCTAGAATTGACGGACTCACAATGTTCCAATGCATATTTCTTGAGAGAAGCTTACTGAATTTCTTTATATACCAGTATGCTTGACAAACAATAGATATCCAGAGTTACATAAGAGGACTGCTATTTGGAAACATCCTCTTTGGAAATACCAGCCAGCAGTTCTTTTCCGTTATGAATCTGAACAACTGCAACAACCATCCTAGCAACCTACCTGCAACACATAATGTTTTTGTCTTTAAAGCCTTCGGTTGCAAAAAAGCAGTGCTACTCTTTCTTTTTAACATTCCTTCCAATGTAACTCTCAAGCACATTTTGCCCCTCTAGATGTTTTGTAGAGTACTATGTACATTTACTGTGCTCTGTAAACATACACTGTATGCATTTACCTCTGCTTAAAGTTACATGTAAATCCATTTGTGAATTAGATGTAGCCCTCAGGCTCCTGGCAAGCCACTCAGTTCTGAAAAGGTTCTGCAGCACTTTTCTACTAATTCTTTGGCTCTTATTACAGTAGATGCATTGTGGTCTAACAATGTGAGCAGAGAACTGGGAAACAGGACCCTTAAGTATCCCCAGATCTGCCACTGACTTCTTCTGTGACCTTAAGGTACTCACAATCTCCCTCTACATCAGTTTACTACCTGTAAACTAGGGGAAACACTAATTTATATACATCAAAGGGGGAACTGTGTGAATCAATTAATATTTGTAATACACTTGAGAGCCTCTGCTGAATTATTTGTTAATAATAATTATTATTAAAATAGAGATTTATGCTGAAAGTAGCAAACTTTACAGCTTGCACAAAGACAAAAAGGGGTAGAATGCTTTTAAAACATCTTGTCCAATACTTTACATAAAAAATTAGCTGTAAGTGATCTCAAAAGATCCACAAATTTGATTCAAATAAGTCCAGAAACGTCAAACTTTTTGAACTCCTTGGTTCTAGAGCAGGGGTTCTCAAATTTCATTGCACCGCAACCCCCATTCTTACAACAAAAATTACTACATGACCCCAAGAGAGGGGGACGAAGCCTGAGCCCACCCAAGTCCCGCCACACTGGGCGGGGGGGCCCAAAGTCCGAGTCCCACCACTCCTGGCAGGGTGAGAGGGCAAAGCCAAGGCCCAAAGGCTTCAGCCCCAGGCAGGGAACCTGTAACCTGAGCCCGCCACTCAGGGCTTGGGCTTCGGTCCCAGGCAGGGGGGCACGGGCTTTGGCTTTACCCCCAGGTCCCAGCAAATCTAAGCCAGTCCTGGCGACCCCATTAAAATGGGGTCGTGACCCACTTTGAGGTCCTGACCCACAGTCTGAGAACCCGTGTTCTAGAGATTATGCTGAATATCCTTGTTTTATTTTAAACTGTCATTATAGACAGAAGAACTGACTAAAATGCTATCATTTGACCCAGCAAATATGTTACTTGTATGTATTCAGAGTCCTGTTGCTCCTTTATTATGAAAAGTAAGGTTTTTTATTGCTAGAACAGTTCTGAGAAAGTAAGGTGATTTCTGTTGCAGGTATACATCAAACGAATTGTAAAATAAATTCCAACTGAAATTTCTTTATTAGAGTGGATAAAGAGTAAAGGCAGAAGGAACCTGTGTTGACTTTCACACTTCAGGTTTAATTTGCAAAGCTGGCAGTTGTGAAAATCATAATTTTTTTAAACTGAGTATATTTAATATGGAATCATTTACTTAAACAATAAGCATGGAATCCTAAAATGAGATTTTGATAGATCCTAAATCTACGAAATACTTGAGCATAACATTAAGTATGTGAGTAGTCTCACTGACTTCAGTGGGGCTAGTCACATCCTCAAAGCTTGGGAGGCCTCACTGAATTGGGACCCTGGTCACTTTTCCCACACTTCAAGTGATATTTTATTTTATACATACTTTTATCTTAATAAGGATACTGTTGCACACTTCTGGGAAAAGGCAAGAACAAAAAAAGGCAAGCCTGCTTCTCTTTTTTGCCCTATAATCTATTGCTCTTGTAGGAAGCCTCAAAAAGGCAGCTGTTTTTAACATATAAACCCAATGTCTTGGGGCTGGATGGAAGCTCCTACTGTGAGCATTAATGCATTTTCTAGTATCAAAGTATTAAACAGTGAATCACTGAAATTCCATGTGTTCAGGCCTTGCTTAGTAAAAAAAGGAATGCAACCCATTATGCCTGAATTTAATTTCATTGCACATATACTCATCTGAATCCTGCCCACTAATCCTAATTACACTGCTTAAATAGATTTTTGTGACTCATGACAGAAACAGAAGTATTTAAAAAATTTTTAAAAAGTTGATATAATATTTATTGAATACTACATCTTCAAAGCATTGTACAAACAAACTAGAAGATATTGCATTTGAAATGACTACAGAATGTCTGTTCCTTTATATTCATTCAAGCAATTTTTTGGAAGATTGGAACCCTAGACTGTAAACTCCTTGGAGAAAGGATTGACATTTTATCTGCCTATACAGCATCATGCACATATGTGGCATTGTAGAAGTAATAAAACACTGTAACATTATTCCTCCCACCCCATATACTATT